>NC_067474.1:153976633-154711633 GCF_947179515.1 Apodemus sylvaticus
AAGATGGAGATCTAGCATTGCCTTCCCACAGAACAGATCTCCTCAGATCCTGCCAGCTTCCAGGTCTGACTCCTTCACCCCACAGCCCCAAGGGCAGGACCCTGGAAACCACTGCCGTCGGTGTAAGGAGGCCGGCAGAGTAAGCTGGGAAACTGAGTCCCAGGTCCTGCCCTCACAACTTCTACCTCAGACTCGGGGTGGGGGCAGCCGTGAATGGGAAGGAAGATGCAAATTTTCCCTGGGAGTTAATGTGGCCAGAGCATTCTGGTACCCAAGGAAGCCATGGGTCATGCTCTAGACATCTGCATGACAAAGACTGGGCTGCACCCTAGAGCATGTGGGAACAAGACATGGGTGGAAAACCCATGTGTGACTACTGTCCCCATCCAAATCCCCGCCAACAAGGCACGTGAGTCAGGATCATGGACCAGGCTGATGCACGGCTAAAATTACAGCCACGCGAGGTGTTGCCTGTCAATCCTGGGCGTCTGTGAATTGCCCAGGGCTCCCGTCAGTTGGAGCCTCTATGAGACAAAGACGTGCAAGCAGGAGTCGTGTGAGGGCTAGGAAGAGGATCTCTGCGGGAACATTTAAATTCAAGGCCAGCCTGGGCTACAGGCTACACGGTGAGACCTAGGAATGTAGGTCGGTGGTAGAGGGCTTGCTTAGGCGTGTGCAAGGCCAAGATTTGGATCTCAGTATCAAAGAAGTAAAGGTGCCCTTGACGCCTTCAAACCTCTTCAATGGCAGACAGAGCCTCTGCCTGGGAGAAAAAGGGCTGGAAACTGGGTTGGGAACAAGGGGGGTGGGGGGGGCGCTGCACGGGCCCTGGGGCTCAGCTCTGGGCAACTTCCAGATGAGCTGTCACTTCTGAGAAACACAAAGCTACCCACCGCCAATTCGCCAATCGGGGAGCCTGGCCCAGGCCAGAACCTTCCAGGGAACTTGGATACCTCTCCGGGCAACAGTGCCATGGGGTGCTGGGACTGCGGGGACTGATTCTGCGGGAGCTGTATTCAACTGGCAGGTTTCGGTGCCTGCTGCTGTGCCAACTGCTCACACAGCAGTCCGCTCCTCCACGCTGCCGGGTTATGGCCGGGGCAGGTCAGGCTCCTGTCAGTGCTGCGGAAGAGCTAGGCGCTGGGATTTTAGCCACCTGCTATCTCTGGCCCCCCTCTCTCCAGGGAGCATTCACGCATCAGTCTCCACAGCTGCCCATGGGGAAGAGGGACCTTCCTGCTGGGGACACATCTGGGCTGAGCTGGTCCTCAGAGCTGAGTCAAGATACAACCCACCTCACAGACAGCTCACCTGACTCTCTGTAAGGCAAATGGCTGCTCTGTGGCCACCAGCTGGCAAGGCCAGTGCAGAGGAGCAGGGAAAGCGAAGATAGCATCTGTCTCTGACTGCCCTCAGGCGTGGGCGTCATGGGTGTTGAACTGTGCTCTTGACCTGCTGGCTGGCTGACGGACTCATGTCCTCAGACTAGCTGAACCCAGTCACTGCTGCGGCTGTTACCTCTGACTACCCTGCTAGACCGGAAGGGCTGTGCCCCATCTGGCTGGAACACTTTAGGACTCTTTTCAGCCACAGAAATCTCCCTCTTGGAGGTCCAGGCCTGATCCCTTTCCTGGTAAGAATGTGAGGAACCTTTCTGTGTGTTTGGGCTAGGTTCTGTGTGTCCATGTGGTGTAAGCTGGTGTGTACACGCCTGTGTGTGTGTGTGTGTGTGTGTGTGTGTGTGTGTGTGTGTGTGTGTGTGTGTGTGTCTGTTACCTCTGTCATTTTTCTCCCCTGGGTCATGACACCCGGTGGGCTAAGGCTTGAAACTGGGTGAAGAGACAGAAGGAAGGCTCTCCAGCTGTGGCTTCACCGGCCCAGGACATGAGGGGGGACACAGCCTGGCAGCCCTGGGACTCCAGCCCGTCCGCACATGCTCATGAGCTTTCCTCCGTGGTTTGGCCGGCCCCTCCCTACTCCCCTTGACAAGTGGAGTTTAATTATTTACAACAGCACTTTACAGCCATGGCTGAACTCACCGGAACGTATTTTGTGAGCGTAATGAAGGCTCAGTAATGCGAGACCTCTCGGCAGCTCCTGTCACTAAATCAGGGTCCCGAGTCCCTGGGCTGCGCTGGCGTCTTCCCAGCCTCCCTCTCAGAATCCAGGGCTGGCAGGTGGGGGGAGGCGACAGCACATGTGTGCCCAAGACATTTTTCCTCATTTGGGGGAAGACCAAGTAGGTTTCGTGAAACAGGAGTTCCAGTCTTCCAACTTCCAGAGGGCGCCACACAGCCCTGAGGCAGGGAGGACTTGACCTGTGGTATTCGCTGTCCCCCACCCTGAGAGGACAAAACGACCTGAGAGAAAGCATGCCTGGGAGTCATCAACTCATGTCTCTGTGCCTCAGTTTCCCCATCTGTAAGCTAGGAAAATTGGAGGTCTTTTGCCTCTATTTCTTCCTAAAGCCTCTCCGTGTCCCGCTCATTGGCAGCAGCGATGAGTCATGGTCATCACGGTCAAGGGCACAGCATGGTGAGTGAGCGAGTGCTCTAGGAAGTGAAGAGCCAGGGTGTGTGTCCAGGTGACACATGTCACCTGTCCTTATTAGGGGCAGGAGCTGGGGCGGGCCTCCGCTGCCGTGCCCCCTCATTTCCTCACAATAACACAAGGAGGTCAGGAAGGAGACCCTGAGGCTCCCAGGGAGCCCGGCTTTGTCCACGGCTTCTGCTGCCAAGACTGGGGTGAGGCTCTCATAGCCATGGCCAAGCTGGGGGAGAGCAGGTCCAGGCCCCCCAATGCACGCTGAGGCTGGAGACATGCTAGATCTGAGAGGATAGGATGGGGGAGGTGACCTCCAGGTGATGAAGGAAGGAGCACGTGCTTGGGGCGTGCCATCACCGGAGGGTGCGGTTTCCCAGGATGCACTTGGGTTGGTGAGCTCAAGGGCAGACAGGGCTGCAGTGCCGCTGTGGGACACAGCCTCGGTAAATGACAGCGGAAGTGTAAGGTGAGCCAACTTGAAGCTGCGGACGACCTTGAGGCACTCCCCTGACATCCAGAGGTCTGCACACAATGAAGGACTCTATCCGGCAGCGGGTGACAGCCTTGAACCCCCCCCCCCATGTCAGCTCAGTCAGTGTAAACACAAGATCCTGCGCAGGGCTCCAACGAACAGCCTGGAAGTCCTACAGGAGCTAACCTCGATACACCCTGCTGCTGCGTGGAGGAGCTGCCCTCGGAGAGCAGAAGAGGCTGGCTGCCCAATTTCTAGAGAGAGACCTACTCTGGGAGGAAGAAAGAGTCCGTCATTCAGCCACTCAGCAAACATATCCCAAACAGGCCCTGGACTCAAAGACCAGGCCCAGCCAAGCCCTGTTCTCAGCGAGTTTGTGTTCTAGTAGAGAGACTACTCACAAACAGGAAGAAATGAAGCGGACAGAAGGGAGTGCAGATGTGAGGCTTTATAATGGGGTGCAGGGAGCAGGGGTCCCCTCTAGAAAGTCTAAGCATGGTGACACACATCTGTAATCCCAGATACTCTGGAGGCTGAGGCAGGAGGATCACAAGCCTGGGTAAGTTACTGAGACCCAACCTCAGAAAGTAAAAAATGGGGGTGGGGCTGTGGGCGAAACTCAGGGGCAGAACACTCTGCCTGGCCTGCTAGAAGTCCTGAGTTCAATCCCCAGCCCTAGAAAAAAATTACTTTAGAAAATGATTGTGTAGGATGCTTGTATATTTGTGTGTGTGTGGTATGTGTGGTGTGTGTGTAGTGTGCAGTGTCTGTATGGTGTATGTGTGTCTGTGTGTGGTGTATATGTCTTCCTGAGTATATATGATGCCTGTGTATGATATGGGGTGTGTGTGTGTGTTATTTGTATCTCTGTGTGGTGTATGTGTGTCTGTGTATGTAACATGTGTGTATGTATGTATGTATATCATGTATGTGTATACAGGTTTGTATGATGTGGGGGTGTGGTATGTGCATCTTGTCTATGTGTATGATGTGTTGTGTGTATGTGGTATGTGTCTGTGTGTGTTTGTGTGTGATGTGTGTCTATGTATGTAGGATGCCTGTATGTATATGATGTATCTGTGTGTGTGTGTGTGTGTGTGTGTCTGCATGAGAATATAGACATGGTCCCCAGATGAAGTGTGGAGGAACTTTCTAGAGTCTCTTCTCTCTTCCTAGCCTGGGTTCCAGAACTCAAACTGAGGCCCTCGCCTGTGTAGCCACAGTGCTTCACCTGCTGTACCATTACACGTAATTAAAGACTGACGCAGCAGAGATCAGAGCAGAGGGAGAGGGAGAGGAAATGGGGTGGTGCTGACAGAACAGGATCCCCCGGAGTGAAGGACCCTCCCCCCTGCACCCCTCCCCTCACCCCACACCCCTCAGCCCCACCCCGCACAGCTCTGCTGCAACTTTGGCAGAGGTGAGGCACAGTGGATCCACGAGCCACTCCGAGCTCAGGCACCACGAATGTGTGTTTCCCCAGGCTCTCAGTGACCCGTGCATTGAGAACACCGAGCAGGATGGTCAGGCCGGAGATCCTTACAGGCCCCACAGACTCAGGTCAGAGGAGCTCGCTCTGCAGAGCCCCATCTGAGGTATACCGTGCAGCTCCTGGGGGTGTCAGGCCTTCCTCAGCGGGGGGTCTTCTCACATCTGCAGCAGACTTAGCACCGTTGCCAGCCTCCAGCCAGCCCCTGCAAGGCTAATGCTGGCTGTCGCCCCGACTGGGAAGAGAAGGGTAATGCAATCACCACCAGCCACATCCCCAGCTGTGACTGCAACAGCCAGACAGACAGCCAAGGGCTCCTCAAGACAGATTCAGTGCTCCTCATCATCCTGTATGCAGGAGCTTTTAAAAAGTGGGGGGAAGTATTATTGTTGTTGTTGCTTTTATCATTGGGGGTGGTGTCTGGTGAGGACCACTTTGCAGACACGGAAACCGGGGCTCAGAAGGATTAAGGAACCTGCTTAGATGCTGCACAGCCTAGGGTAAGAGCCATCTCTGTGGCCTGTTCTCCAGACTTCCAGCGGCTGGGAGACAGACAGTGACATTTGGAATGATAGTCTCTTAGCAGGTCAAACATCGCCTGCAATTTTGTCATGGTCTCCTTCACAAACCCGATCCTTTCTGCATAAAAGACACAGCATCCCTTCCTTATCAGGACCATCAATGGCCCAGTTAACCCTGAACAAACTGCCCCTGGATTCATAGCACTTCATGCAGAAGAGATATTACAAAACCAGCAGTGCTATGGGGGAGGGGAGACACACATGCCCCAGAAACACACACACATACACACACACAGACACACACACACATACACACACACATACACACACACAGACACACAGACACACACACACATACACACACCTACATGCATACATACATAATATACATACCATACATACACATACATACATACATATATACACATATACACACATGCATGCATATACATACACACATACAGACACAGACACACATACATAGATTCATATATACACATACACATACAGACACACAAACACATACACACACAGACACACAGACACACATACGCACATACATACTCTCTCTCACACTCTCTCACACAAACATACACACACTAACACACAGACGCACACATATATACACATATACAAACACAAATACACACAAACACAGACATACACACAGACATACACAGACACACAGACATACACATACAGACACACACACACACACACACACACACACAGCAGCAGCAGCAGCAGCTAAGTGCCCACTGCCAGGACTTTATTAGTAGCGATAAAAGGCAGAGAAAGCAGCGAAGGGCTTTCTGCTCCCAGGTGGGGGCTGCGGTCCCAGGATTCGTCATGTTTTGACTGCTGGAGTTATAGAATTTATAATGCAGGCCCTGGAGAAATTAAAGGCAGATTATGGCCAGTCCTCCCCTTGCTGAATGTCTCCACGGGGAGCAGGGCTGCAGGGTACATCCAGAGGCTTATAGCTTTCTGGGTGACCCTCAACACAGGGCGTCAGAGGAAAGGGGTCTCTAGCTCACCCTGTACCAGGTCATCTCACTCCTAGGGACCTCTGTGTCCCCACAACACCTGGCTTGTGTTCACAGGGCTTAGGCCTGGTTCCCTCGCCATCGTCCTGGGCTGAGCATGGTCCCCTCTCTGGAGGGATTTGACACTTTGGAGGTGGACCATGGAAGAGGGTAGGGTGTGACATGACTTAGGCAAACGCAGCAACTTCGTCTTAAAGAGCTGCTCTCCTGCTCTGGTTTCAGGACCTCTCTAAAGGCTATCGGTCTTATCCATGGTGATATCTCAGGACTCCTGTGCCTCCTGGGAAAGTCAAGTGTGAGTGCAGAAGGGGGTGGAAATCAGGCTCCCTGCTTCCCTGAGCTCCGGAGCCCAGAACGTCAGGGAGCCTCACGACTCCCAAGAAGAAAGTAACCGTTACTGAGCACCGGCTCTGTGGTAAGAAGCATTCCCCCCAGTGTGCTAGAACCTGATAAAGAACTCGGAGCAGAGGGAATGCAGGCTGAATAGTGAGAAACTACGGGGCCTTAATTCCCCGAGTACCCTCAGGAGAGAAGCAGTGCAATCCACGTTAGAAAACCAACAGAACCAGATGGGGGCAGTTCACCACCACAGGTAACCAGGTAATGAGGGGATGCTCCTAGGTCCGGAGGAGTTCAGCACCACAGCCCTGTCCCCTTCCCAGCCAGCATGCTGGGTGAACGGACCAGCAGGGATCTGTCCAGTTGCTGTGGTGCTGAAATTACGAACCCAAGCGATGTTGCTGAACACAGCTGTTACAGGGGCAGGGCTGGCGCTCCACCTCCCTCCCCCTGACCACAGCGGTTCCCAGCTCCACCTTCCCACCCCTCTCCTGGCATCACCTGGACCCCATACACACCACAGCCACTGGCAGGAAGATCTACTGGTCCCTCCCATTCACTCTGGACCCTAAACACCACCACCACCAAAGTCTTAGTCTACTGATAAGAACCAAACAGGAACAGGACGGTGTGTTTAGCTTGCAGTCATGGGAAGATGTTCCCCTTGTACCATCAATGACTGACCCAGGCCCACTGTCAGCCATTCTCCAACTAGTCCTGGACCCTGGTTCCTCTAGTTTGTGGCTCTGACAGATCTCCCTACAACCCTAGAGATAGAGGTCCCCACACCTTGATGTGACACTCAGGGGTCCTTCAGGGACCACAGGTGCCAACCACCACCTTCACCTCTCCTTGTTTTCTGTAACTCTTAAGCATTCTGTCTAACGGCAGCCCTGGAATGGACCAAGGACAAGCATCCCACACAAGAGGGACAGCATGGCCCACTCATTGGCCGCAGCCATCTCAGGCATCACTTTCTACAAGGACACCTCTGCTGTCCACCTCCTGATTCTGCCGGACACTATCCAGCCCTGCTTGGATATGGAACATGATTCTTCCCAGTTGGTCAGACAAGGAGGGAATCGCTCCACAGGGCCGAGGCAGGACTTCAGCACACTGGTCTTTCGTGTTTTTCTATCAGGAGCGCCTACCTGCCTGAGAGCCAGGATCAGCACTGAGAAAAACAGTGCTGGATACAGAGACCAGGTGTGCTGACACACAACTGCGATCCCAGCATGCAGGAAGATCATGGGTTCAGGGCCAGCCTGGGCTGCAGAGCCCGTTCCACTGCAGGCCAGCCTGAGCTATACGGTAATATAATCCTTTTTCTATTTTTATTTTCATGTGAATATATGTCACATGTATGCAGTACTCTTGGAGGCCAGAAGGGAACATCAGATCCTTCTAGAGCTAGATAGCTACAGTCCATTGTAAGCCTGTAATACAGGTTACACACTGGGACCCAAACTCTGGTCCTGTGTGAGGGTGGTATGTGGCCCTTACTGTTGAGCCCCAAAACTCTCCAGCCCCAAAACCACCTTTTTTTAAAGGTGTGCAAAGGAGCCCAGGAATGATGCTGCAGGACTGTCATCTCAGGACTGGAAAGGCTGATGCAGGAGGATTGCGGGATCAAGGACAGCTTGGAATACATAAAATTCCAAACAAGGTCAGCCTGAGCTACAAAGGGAGATGGTCTAGAAAACACACTAAATAGCTTGTAGGCTGCGGCTCAAGCACTCAGAGGGGAATGTGAGTTCAAACCCAGCCTCTGCTCCTACGAAGACACTCACTGTACCCAGCACCGGCTACGTGCTTTATAAAGTGTGGACTCATTAAAGACCATAGAAATCATGAAAACTATTCTAAAGGAGGCCTCCTTAGGACACCTCTGTTGCAGATGGAAAAACCGAGTAGCAGAGCCAGAAAGCAGAGAGGCAGGGATTCCACCCCGGGAGCTGGCTTAGAGCCTGGGCGCTTACTCACCCGTCCATCTGCAAATCTCAGGAGAGGCCCCTAAAGCCCCAACAAGTACTTGGTGCTGCTGGTAGCGCAGCGCTCAGCATCGACAGAAACAAAAGCTTCCACGGGGAACAGCTCTGAATCCTGAGTCTCCAAACCCATTAAAGACAAGTGCCAGGGTCCCCACCGCCTGGCCCCACCCATGAGAACCGGAAGTGCCAACTTCACGCCCCCTGGGCTGGCCTGCCGGGGCCCCTCCCTTTATCCTCCTTCCGGCGCTATGCACGCCCTCCCAGCTGCCAGGACCCCGCCTCCCGCCCCTGCACCTGGCTGCCCTGGCAGGCAGCCCCGCACCCCCATAGAGCAAAAGCCCCCCCCCCCCAGTTCGAGGCAGCTGCCAGGCAATCCTGGAGCTGGCAGACATGGTCTGGGCACCGCACACTGCCCCACCAGGCTGGGTGCGACGGCAGCCGGGCGCAGGTTGATGGCCCCGCGCAGCCCTGCGTTGTTGCTATTTTTAATTTAATTGGAGAGTTGGGGAGGAGAGAGATGGTAACCGGGCCAGGGAGGTTTAAAAGCTTTCTGGGAGCAGGCATAGGAAAGTTGGTAATTGCGCTCCAGGCAACTGGAGTGGATGCTTGATCAGAAAGGTTAAATGTTACTTTCCGAATCAAATGAGAAAGCGGAGGTGGCCAGAGATAATTAAGAAAAACACCCCCTGTCTATCTTCTCCAGATCCTCCTCCTTTTCCTCCACTCGTGTCTGAAGTTTCTTGAATTCCACCCTTGGAGGTTCAGGGGCACAACAGATACAGCAGAGGGTGACATCCCTGCTCATGAGGCCAAGGCCAGTCTAGGGCACTTTAATCGTCAACTCGACCCAGCTTAGGGTCACCTGAGTCTAAGACTGTTTAAGGAGTTGTGTAGAACAGAGTGACCTGGGAGGGGCGGGTCTGTGGAGAGTTGTCCTTGCTGCCGATTGGCTCAGCGTGACCTGGAGGGCGTGTCTGTGGAGAGTCGTCCTTGTTGCTGATTGGCTCAGCGTGACCTGGAGGGCGTGTCTGTGGAGAGTTGTCCTTGTTGCAGACTTGAGATAAGAGGTCCGCCCACTACGGGTGGCCCCATTCCCTAGGCAGGCAGTCCTGAGCAGCATAAGAAAGCTAGCTGGGCGAGAGCCTGTCAGCAAATGAAAAGCAGCATTCCTGGCTTGAGCGCTACTCTGACTTCCCTGAGTGATGGAGTGTGACCTATACAAATCCAAATACTTCCCTCCTTAAATTGCTTTAGAGCAGAGTACCTTAGCACAACAGAAATAAAACTATAACACCTCAACTACCACCCAAAACAGCTTTTACCCAAGCCTAGGAAAACATCATGTCTACCTCTCTCAGGCCAGGAAGTCCTATGGGCCCCTAAAAAATTGAAGGGCCCATGAACAGACATTGAGGACCAACTCACTCAAGACCTGTGGACCTTCTCTTCTTTCAAGTAATGAAACCCAGTGACACCCAGTGACACACTCCTTCTAAGACTCCGTCTTAGAGAACCTGACCTAAGGTTGAACTCGAGTTAACCAATGTGCCAGCACCTAGCACCAGTTTCCAGGTCACTCCCAAACAATCCTGCGCCCGGCAGTTCACTTCCTAACATCCATCCATCGGGAGGAAAGCAGAAGTTACATTTATGGTTTGACTCCTGGCCCCAGCCAATTATTTTAAAGGGCAACAAAATTCCATAATAGTAAAATTCCCCAATCAGTGCTAGGCTAGAAACTCCCTTGCTTGTTTGCTTACCTCTATAAATGCTTGCTTGGAACTGGGCTTGGGGCTTTACCTTTCTGACGGCTGCGTCAGGATAGGCTGTGAGCCCAAGAACCTAGTGCGACTGCATCGGAACTGGCTCCTTGGTGGTCTTTTGGGGGATTGCACACAGGCTCACCTCCACCCTTCATGACCCTTCAGGGAGTCTAGATGTGATGTGTGGAACTTCTACAACTATTCTGAAACAATGTCTACAGCATCAACTAGGCTAAAGGAAAACAGGAGGATTTCTTTGAGGTATAGACGTGAGTCTGTTTCAAGCATTGCGGGCCAGCTTTCTAGGAATGCCAAGACCATTTCTAAGGAACTATTTATGACTGGCTTCAGGCTTGGGTGTAACCTCCCTATGTTACAGCTTTCTAGTTTGAAAATGAGGATAAATGTCACTCGTTTCAGAGCATATGGTAGCCCACAGATATCGCTCTCCCTGCGATGTTGGCCAGGCAGTGGCAGCCGCAATTGATATTAATGGCTTCTAATTAACAGAGGCGGCCATCACACTGTAGCATTTGCAGTCATGGTTTCCTGAGGCAGGGTCTCCCATAGCCCAGGCTGGCCTTGAACTCTCTTTGTAGCTGAGAATGACCTTGAACTCCTGATCCTCCTAACTCCATCCACCTACTGAGTGCTGGGGTTACAGGTATACAGCACCGCATCCAGTTTCTGCAGTGCCGGGAATTGAACCCAGAGCGTTGCGCATGCTAGGTAGGCACTCTATCAACTGAGCCACATCCCAGCCCCATGTGGGCACGTGTCAGTCAGGAGCTTTCTCTTCTCACATTAGCTTATCACAAACCCAGGTTCTAGGACTGGGTTTGCTCCCTCACCCCCAGCTAGCCACGGGCTGACCTGGAGCTTGGGAGTACAGCCTGTACCAGGCTAGTGCTAAGCCGTTCTACCCAAGAGTCAGTCCTCGGCTCCCTCTCCTTCCTCCCAGGGACTTGTCGTGGCTCAGGGTTAGAGCTAAAGTTACAACTGAGCTACTCTGCCCCGTGCATTCAAAGATAAGGTGAGTGACGCCCCCTCGCCAGCAAGCTCTCCCACCTGTGCCTGAAGCTACCCCAAGTTTCCATCCCAACTGCTGCATGGGCTAGCAGTTGGAAAGCCCCTTCTAGAAAGAGTCAGGTTCCAGGGCTAGGCAGCCCAGGCTGGGTTCGAGCATAGGGCTGTTTTCTCAGCAGGAAAAAGCAATTATTTAAAGCTCTGTCTCTGGATTGGTCAGTAAGTAAAATGGCTGCTGTAACGAGCGTCCCCAGCTTCCATGACGGGATGCAACAGAGTAAGAACGTAGATTCTACCCAGCACCTCCTCTTCCTCCCCCATTCTCCACCTCTGTGCTGTGTGCATAAGCGTGCAGGTGTGTGTAGATATTCAAGTGGTCTGTGCAGACGTTCAAGTGGTTGCGCAGGTGTGTGTGACCATGAGTGCATGTGTGTGGACCTCAGACTGATGTTGTATGTCTTTCCTCTACCGCCTTGAGCCTAAAGCTCGCTGTGGCTGGCTAGCCAGCTCCTGGGGTCTGCCTGTCTCTGACACCCACCCCTGGGGCCACACGCCTGTGCCACCATCGTGGTTCTAGGGATCACGCTCGGGTCCCTGTGCTTGCAGGTCTTCCTCCTTCCTCCCTCAGCTACCCTGTCATCCCTAAGAACTGCCAGCCTCCTGTGGGACTTCTGTGCCCATGGGCTCATTAGGGTTAACACTCACAGCACACTGAGCTGGCCAGAAGTCCTGCGACCCCCGTATACGGCCAAGGCATCATGTATGAGGAAGAGACGACTCTGTTCCTCATGGTGTGTAGGCATCTCTGCCCAGCCCACCACACCAGAGGCAGACACCGTGCTTCCAGCCCAGATCACGTCATCATGTGTTACGTGTGGCTCTATTTCATCTTCCATGGTGTGACACACCCATGGTCTCTATAGCCTAGGTGCCCTCACCCATGGGCTCAGAAAATTCTTAGAATTGTTTTTACAGGAGACACGGGCAGGCTTCTTTCTTGATCCCCAAACAGTACCGATACTCACGTCGCATTATCAGTCACTGGAGATTATTTTTAACTTCACGGGAGGATGGAGCTTGCGTGCTTGAGGTGAGGCACGCCACGCCATTTCATCTAAGGAACTCTCAGATGCGGACACCCTTGGAGCGCCTTAGAATTTACCCACCAGGAACCCATCTTTTACTTCACAGCCCCAGCGCTTGTCACGTTCCCTGACACACGGTGCCCATTCGTGACTTCTCTCCATAGCCCCGGGCTCCTGGGAAACAACTGAAGTCCCACACCCAAGCTTAGATACCGCCACCCACCCCACCACCCATCAGAGGTGCCAGCAAGGCTTCTAGAATAACTGGGTTATTTGAACATATAAAAATATGAACCGAGTCCCAACCTGGATGGGAGCCTCGCACCAGGGAGCGCTACCCTGGCCAGAGGGGCTAAGGAACTCGAAATGTCAACACCCTCTCCTGTGGGTGCCCCTTCCTCGGAGGCTGTCGTCTGCAGGGCCATGAGGGAAGGAGGGAGGGTGTTCAGACAGCGAGAGTACTGATGGGTTAACTTCCAGGACTAGCTTCAGAGAAAGAGCTCAGCTTTATTCGGGCTGAACAAGGGCGGTATAGATGTGGGGGCGTGTAGGGATTGTCAGGGTGGATAAACATTTTTTTTTTTTTTGGCTAGGGCTGGAATGATTCATTTATATGAAGAGGAATCCAAGAACCTGTGGGCAGGTTTTTCTCAGGGAAGAGAGGAAGTTGGCCCTGTAATCTGGCCATAGGCTATGTGACTTTCCTAAGACGGTTTTGGGGGTTACAGACGGGAAGGGCTAATTGGTCATAACCCGGTGGCTGATTGATCATACGGCAGGAAGGGTTGGGCAGAACTTAGATGCTTGCAGGAAACTCTGTGCAGGGTCATCCCCTAGTTAAGGTCAGGTATCTGTGCTTAAAGACGCTGGGCAGATATGGTCAGGGAGAGAAGAGGAAACCCCACCAAGAAAGGGAGCCCTCCATTTTGTGCCAACCCACAGAGCTTGCCCAGACATGATGCTTATCTATGGCCTTACTGGCAGCGTCTCCCAACATCCACCCATCTCAACTCCCACTAAAAAAAAAAAAGAGCCAGGAACCTTAGAGGTCCCCCACCCTTCCTACCCCAGTTACTGCCCACTCAACTGTGAACGTAAGGAGATGAAGGAAGATGGTGGCAGAGGCCAAGTGAGTGCCAGTCATGGAGGCAGCAGTGGGCACCTGCCCAGAGTCACCTGCCCCAGAAAAACCAATTCCTGGAGGCTCCCAGTGGTGACAGCCCCCCCCCCCTTGATTGAGTCAAATCGCACTCTGGACACGGGATAAAACCACAGACCCTACCATATCACTCAGGGTCTCAGAGGTCAGAAGCCATAAATGCCACCCTACGTGTGATGAGAGTGAGTCCCTAGAGGCAGCTGACAGGTCACAGCCTCTGCCCTTCCGTGTAACACACACACACACACACACACACACACACACAAACCACACTCAGATCATCTACTGAGGAGAAGTGAATCCGCCCAACCACACTCTGAAGTTCCGGCTCCCACCACTCCACACTCTGATCTTGTCATGGGAGAAGTCTCTCAAGCGTAGATTATTGGACAGGTTCCCAGAGAAGCCAGGTTACAAGTTGTTCCTTCAATGGACTACCACATAAGATGAGAGTATCTGGGGATCTCAAAGTCCCTGACAGAATCTGTCATGGCCTGGAAGATGCTGAGACCAGGCATCCCTAGAGCCCCAGACTGAAGACCATGCAGGGGACCAGGACCTACAGGCAGTCAAGCTCTACACGGACATGGACCACGGAGGCAGACTGCGGACACCATTCAGGAACTAGAAGGAGTGCTCACCTGTGTGGCTGTTTGTTTGTATGCAGACGTGCTGGCCTGGATCCACTCTGTCACACAGCACAGACGCATCTGTACCTCCGCAGCCACACTCAGGTAGAGTCATGGGTCCCAGGCAATGAGCTCTCTGAGAGAAAGACAAGGGATCCTGCCTGGCAAACTCCAGGGTCTTCCTGCAGGAGGGCAGGGGACAGCCTAGAAAGAAGAAGAACTGTGTATGAGTCAGGCCGAAGCCAGAGTCCAGAACCATTCGATTTAGCATGCCCAAGACATATGGGGTCATCTCCAATTGGTTACAGAAGCACCAATGACATATACAGTGACTCAGACATCATCTGCACAGGGAGATGACACACTGGTTGCCAGCCCTGAACCAGGCCCTCTTCCCCCATGTATCCCTAGAACAAACTACACACTTGATCCCCACCAGTGGCTCAGCAAATACTTATGCTGGATTCTTGGAGGACACTCTCAGGATACTCGGGGACACTGGCCCAGACCTGTGGGGCTCACACTATAAGGGTGAGATAGGGAAGGGTCTAGAACACCCCAACAGGGGCTGAAGTTGTTCTCAGAGCTTGCCTGACCCTGGCCTTTCAGAAGACTGTGTGGGTGATAATGGGTGGGAAGACCTGTTGTCCAGGTGCCGACCCTGTGTGCATCCGGGGGATGCAGCCAAAAGGAAAGTGGACAAATCCATACACGCAGCATCCCGTCCACTGCCGTCGTAGCTGGAAGAACACCTTCCAAGAGGGATCGGGTATAGGGCAGCCACCACTGTATCAATAAGCAGAGGAAAGGAAAAGGGAGCCTGCCTGGATGCCAAGCCCCGTGCCTTTCTTCAGATGCCTGCTAAATGCCAAGGCAGAACTGTAAGGCTGACATTTCCAAATTTGGCAAACTCCCTGGGCCCATTTTTAAACCCAGTTTAAAACCAGTTTAGACCCTTCCCACGCCCCTAGCTAGGGTATGGTCCTGGGTCCTGGCATGCAGAGATAAAGACACGGTCCCAGATCCCTCAGGCAGAGGTGCTGCCCAGGTCTGAGTGTGACTCCTCTCACTCCCCTGATGACTGGGCCAGCGATCACAGCTCTCCCTTCCCTCCCCCACGCTCACCCATCACACCCCCAGTTTAGTCCATATCATCTGCTGGCGCACAGAAGCTCAGATGTGGCTTCCCTAGTGACTTGGCAGGAGCTCTCAGGAGCCTCAAGTCCAGTCCAGCTGGGGTTTGTAAGCATGTGCCATGAAAGTCCAGCCATGGGGACAGCCGTGCTGACCAGCACAGACTGGATGAAGCATGCGTATATGTGTATGTGTGCATGTGTATGTGTATGTATATGTGTGCCTGTGCATGTGTGTGCATGTGCATGTACATGTATGGTGTATGCATGTGTGTGTGCCTATGTATGTGTGTGCATGTGTGCGTATAGGTGTTGGTGTGTGTAAATGTGTACATGTTGTATCTGTGTGTATAAGTGTGGGCATGTGTTTGTGTGCACATGCATGTGGAGCCTAGAGGACCTCATGTGCATTACAGTTGGTTCAGTTAGTTTGTTTGAGATTTGTGCGTGCATGTGTTGCATGCATACGTATGTCTGTGTGTGAGGGCGTGGAGGGCAGAGGCCGACATCCTCCTCTATTGCTCTAGTTTATTTTTTGAGAGTCTTTTATTGAATGTGAAAGTCACCAACCGCCTGGAGTGGGTGGCCATCAAGCCCGCACATGTAGTGATTTGTGGAGTCTTCCTCGGTCATGCCAGCCTGCCTCACACTCACTACCTCAGACTCAAACCTTGGGCTTCGTCCTAGGCCTGTCTGTCCCAAAGGCCCCTGTAGAGTCCTGATCTATGCTGCCCACCCCAGGCCTGCCCTCGAGGCTCTTCACACTGTATGTATGCTTATCATGACATCCTCATATCAGGTCCACACCAGCAAAGCCTGAGGCACATCGTCTTTGCAGATCCCTCAGGAAGTTTATCACACAGAAGTGCCTGGCTAGCATCAGCTGTCTGACCATAGAACACTGGGCACCTGAAACAGCAGCCTGGAGGATGATGTCATAGTGAGAGCAGCCTGGAGGATGACGTCATAGTGAGAGCAGTTTGGAGGATGATGTCATAGTGGGAGGATGATGTCATCATGGGAGGATGATGTCATCGTGGGAGGATGATACCATAGTGAGAGTAGCATGGAGGATGATGTCATAGTGACACAGCAGCCTAGAGGATGATGTCATGGTGAGAGCAGCCTGGAGGATGATGTCATAGTGACAGCAGTCAGGGAGCAGCTCTGTTGATGATGAACAGGAAGGAGAAGAGGAGGAGGAAGCACAGGAGGAAGATGAGGAGAATTAAAAAGAGGAGGGGAGAGGAAGAGAAGGAATGGGAGGAAGAGATGGAAGAAAAGAGAAAGATGAAAGATGGGGAGAACATGAAGATGGAGAACAAGGAGGAGGAGATGAAGGATAGGATGTAGAAAGAAGAGAAGATGGAATGGAGAATGGAGGGGAAGGGGAAGAGGAGTGGGGGAGGGCACAAAGCAGGGGGCAAAAAGGAGGAGCAGGGAGGGGGCATGGATGGGGATAGGAGGGTAGGGATGGGTGGGAAGAGGTGGGGAGGGGTGGGGAAGGATGGGGAGGGGTGGGAATGGGCAGAGAGGGCTACACCACTTCTTCCAGAGTCCGTGCTTCATAACCAGAGTTAGGAGGAACATTCTAGTACGTGCTGGCTAAAATCACTCATTTACTGCTGGTTTCACATGCTTTGACCTGACTGGCAAGCCCATCTCTACCACAGTCTCAGAGATAGATGCCACCGTATCCACTTTACGTAGGGAACACAACACAGAGCCATGGTGTGATCGAAATGACCTGTCCAAAATCAGGCTCAAGATTAAGCCCAATCCAGGCCTGAAGGCCAGGCAGGAGAGGCTGTGGGTTTGGGTCAGAGTGGACAGCTGACCAGCAAAGCTGTGGACAGTCCCTCCCCAGTGAGGCAGTGAGCAGCCTGTGCCCTTGATCATCAGCGTGGTATCTGAGGAAAGAGGGCTGTACACCCTCCCGATGCTCCCACCTCCAAAACACCAAGGTACTGACAGGCGCAACGATGCCTGGCTACAGCACTCTTTTCAAGTGAGCTTTATTCCGTTACCGATGAGGGCAGGCTGCGGAGATGGCTGTTGGTAGAGTTAACCATGCAAATATGAGGGCTGGCATTTGGGTCCCCAGCACATTAGAGAAAACCTGGATACAGAACTGTATGTCTTGATTACCGTCTCTGAGGAGGTGGATGCAGGGGGATCCCTGGAACTCACTGGACAGGCAGCCTGATTGGTTAGCTCCTCGTGCAGCGAGAAACCCTGCTTCAAAGAGTAAGGCAGAAAATGACTGAGGGGTGGTCCATACTGCCCTCTGGCCTGCATGCACACAGAGACAGACAGACAGACTGACAGACTGACTGACAGACACACACAAATGCACACACAAGCATACACATGCATGCACACACACACATGTATGCAAGTGCACATACACATGCACATACACACACACACAAATGCACACACATGTACGCACACACACAAGTGGTTCAGAAAAACCAGAGTAGATACGGGGACATCCATGAATGGAAAAATGACTGTCACTTGGACAGTGACTTAAGCTTGGTCACAGGCACGTTCCCCAGGGTGGGGGTTGGGGGAGGGGATGCCACCGTCAGGAAGTCAAAACAGCAGAGGGCTGAGGTCTAGGCTGTCACCTGCCAGCTATGCAGTCAACTTCCTTCCCAGACATTGTCACCTTTGCCAATCATCTCCCAGTGCACAGCCATCAGCAGGCTCTGGTCAGTGGCTCCGGCTGTCACCACCTTTAGGTAGACAGGAAGGAGGTTTCCCTGCCACTAACGAGCTCTGACATCACAGGCAGAGCCAGGAGGAAGGCACGCGATGGCCTGTCTTCACCTACTGGCAGGCTGAGTGACCGCATCCTATATGGAAATCATCAATGGGGTGCCAGCATGACTTTCCGGAGGAGTTCTGCTATTGCTACCCTTCCTCGTATAGCAGAAGCGGGGTGCCTGATAAACTGCTGCCCCAGCCTGGTGCGTGGGTTCCTAGAAGAGGCTGGCAGAGTGAACGCTGCCTTAACTGTCAATCAAAATCCTTACTGGGCACTTGCCAGCCAAGATAGAGGGGATCAGTAACTCAAAGCTAGCCTCGGCTACATAGCAAGTTTGAGGCCAGCCTGGGCTACATGAAATTTCTCAAGACCAGGAAAGGGTGTTTGAGGGAGACAGGGCATCCAGGCTGGTGGCCTAAGGGCAAAGGTGAGAGGCGGGGACACCCCTGATCAGACTGTGACTATAAGAGCATTCAGCTGGATCCACAGAGCTACATCGGGACAGGGACACAGCCCAGTTCTTCACACAGGTTCCCACACACACACAAAGCCCTAAGGAACAGCGGACCCTAAGTATCTATTCCAATAGGCCACCAGTCAGTACCATGGGTACCTACCTCACAGTGGTGTGACGTCCAGACGGAGGCCAGGAAAGAGCGACTGCAGGTATCACCACAAGATGCCTCTCTGCAAGCCACCTCTGATGTCTGAGCAGTCCTGGAACAGCGTTCTATGTTAAGGGAACTATAAGGGTGTACTGGCTGGGTTTGTGTGTCAACTTGACACGGGCTGGAGTTATCACAGAGAAAGGAGCTTCAGTTGGGGAAGTGCCTCCATGAGATCCTGCTGTGGGGCATTTTCTCAATTAGTGATCAAGGGGGAGGGCCCCTTGTGGGTGGTACCATCTCTGGGCTGGTGGTCCTGGGTTTTATAAGAGAGCAGGCTGAGCAAGCCAGTAAGAAACATCCCTCCATGGCCTCCGCATCAGTTCCTGCTTCTTGACCTGCTTGAGTTCCAGTCCTAACTTCCATTTGTGATGAAAAGCAATGCAGAAGTGTAAGCTCAATAAACCCTTTCCTCCCCAACTTGCTTCTTGGTCAGGACATTTGTACAGGAACAGAAATCCTGACTGAGACAAAGGGAAAGGCCTGGGGGAGGGGCATTCCATGACAGCGGAGGCCACAGCATGAGGGAGGGGCATTGATGACCTAGCGGGGCTTGAGAGTCTCTAAGGAACCAGTCTTTAAAGATTCCCAGTAGAAACCAATGGGAAGTGAGCAAAAGTCTGACTAGAATCTGTCAGCGGAGAAAGCAGGGCAGACACCTGGGAGAGTTTATCCCAGGAACTCAAGGCTGGTTCAGTCTCCCAAATCAATGTAAATCAACCCACTAACACAAAGGAGAGAGGAGAAAAAAAATCACATAACCATCCCCAAAGATACAAATGATCAATAGACAAAGTTGAAGATGCGGGAAATTTTCTTTACCCAATAACTAGAATCTACAAAAACTGGACAGCCAACATGTCCTAGTAGGAAAAGGAAGTTTTCCCTCCTCTGAATGGGAACAGACTAAGAAGTTGAACACAGGGTCTCCCTCACAGGCTCTGCAGGGGACGCCAGCTGGCTCTGGCTTTGTGAACCTCACCTACCGGCACCTGCCCCTCACTCCACTGAAGCCAGACCCCGGGCAGAGGCGCCCCACCCTCTGATTCCCTTCCCAGCTGAAGGTCACCTCAGAGCTATGGAGACCCTGCATCACACACACCCCTCCTTGCTTCCCCAGCACACCTCTGCAAGGGATCCCTGTTAGTGACATCTGGCTAGTACCTAGGGAAAGCAAGTCATGGTTAGATAGATGTCCCCAAGTCCCATCAGCTAGCTAGTTAGTGAAGGAGGGCAAGGGTGTGAACCCAAGAGCCTGGCCACAGTGTCCAGTGTGAAAATGTTTGGAGCCCAAACCCTGGAATAGTCAAATGTTGGGTCACATGACCAAAGGGATGGCCTTTGCAGGTTTGTGGTGGCAACAAAGTTCTTCTCCGTCAGATTCATAAAAGTCCAGTGGAAAAGGTGGTCCAGGAACCAAGGAACGCAGGTGTCCTTGGAAGGTGTCCTTGGAAGCTGAGCAGGTAAAGAGAGGACATCTTCTCACCCTACCCCCTCTTATCAGGAACAAATCCGTGTCTCTCTAGGACCGGGAGGCAAAACCCCCACCACAGTCCTCCCCCAGGGAGTCCCTGGGGCCTCCTGGGTATTGTCCTTCCCCAAAGTGTACTGAGGCATTTTGTCCAGAGGCCAGACTGGATGCAACCTCTTGAAAACCGGGAGCCAAGACAAGGATCAGGGAAGCCGGAGCTCTTCAGTCAGCCTCCTGAGTACCACAGTCCTCCGGAGAGCTCCGTGGAGCCCACTCCCAGCCCTGGTAGCCACTTTCCTACCAGTGAAAGCCCAGGTGGGCTGGAGTCTCCCACAAGTACCGGCCTCCTTCAAAAGGAGAAGAGAGAAAAGAGGAGTGAAGCTGGGAGGGGGAGGGGCGATTGCAAGCCATCATCAAATTTGCATGAGGGAATGAGTTTTAATTACTCTCTTCTTTAACCTCATTGTGCCTGGGGGTGCTCTGCCCTGACTCTCCCTGGCAGGAAGGATGGATGGATTGTCTCCTGGCATTCAGAAACCCTGATTAATGTAAAACTAACCAGTCATTCTGAACTCTAGGGAATTAATCACTTAGATGTGGGAATTACTCAATAAACCGTTCAAACATCCAATAAACCAAGCCATTAAAAATTAATCGCTCGACATCCTGGCCGTGTAAACAGGGCTAATAAGAACCTGGCAGCCTTGGATGAGGAGAAAAGGAGGTGGAGTTCACCGGCCTTTAGCCAGCTGCTCCGGAAAGAGGCCAGAGGGGACGATGCACCAAAGTCAAAGGCATGTGTCCTAATCGGTAGGGCAGAGCCATCTGGAACCTTGGCCCAGGAAAGGGCAAGTGAGGAACAGGATGTCCCGCTGAGCTTTGTGGAGGAGGTGGCCAGCAGGGTTTGTGATTAAAGCGGCAGCCAGTGAAAAAGTAAACTTGTATAGCCACCACAGAAATCAGCATGGCGGTCCCACAAAAGAAAAAGGGAAAGAAAAGAAAGAAAGAAAAAGAAAAACCTCCACTACAACAGTCACTCTACAGCTCCAAAGGACTAAGTCCACTTACCGCAGAGACCTGAACATCTGTAATCATTGCTATATTCACAATAGCTAGCTAGCTAATGGAATCAACCCAGATGGCCATCAACAGACGAATGGTTAAAAGAATTCTGGTATACGTATGCAATGGAATGCTAGGTCACCATAAAGAAAAACAAAAACAAAAACAAAAAAAGAGAAGTCATAGCATTCAAGGGGAAATGGATAGACAAGAGATCTTTATGTAAATTAAGTCAGACTCAGGAAGACAAATGTCACAAGCTCACGCTCTCTCTCTGTCTCTGTGTCTCTGTGTCTCTGTCTCTGTCTCTGTCTCTGTCTCTCTCTCTCTCTCTCTCTCTGACCTGGATCCCTGATTTAAATGTGTGCATCTAGGTCATGGGAGGAGAAAGGGGTTAGGACAGAGAAAGAGGGAGGGGTGAGGGAGCAGAAGCCAGGACTGAGGGAAAGGTGCCTGGTGAGAAGCAGCCAGCCCAGCCGTTCACAGACACTCACACTTGGGGTGTCTGCACACCTGGGAAGGCTTTGACGGTCCCATGAGTCTGAGGTGCCGGGGCCTTTGGCAGACAAATGTGCTCATGTCAATGATATACATTCTTGAAGGATTTCATCCACTCCTGTATGCACCTGTATGCCCTATATGCCCACACACACACCTACACACACACACACTAATATCAATACTAAATAAATAAATGTAATTTGAAAGAATAAAAAGGAAGGTGAAAATCCAAAAGGCGTAGCGCAGGAGTCTAGCAGAGCTGAACCCTGGCCTGGCCTTGAGCGTTGTCAACCCCCAAGCCTAGATCTGCATCCTATTAATTGTATTACCACTCTCTGGTAAAGTAAAGTCCTGGGACCTGCAGTGTCTCCGGGGAGCCATTTGGGAACAAGTGTGACTCCTTCCCTGTGAGCCCTAGCAGATACCATTGTTTTGTTTTGGTGGGAGTGGGGTTTGTGGGGGCCATCGGGTGACCTTACCTTACTTTTGAGCCAGGGATCAGAGCTCACTCAGCCCCAGCCAGCCTGTACTTGCTGGTTTTGTGTGTCAACTTGACACAGGCTGGAGTTATCACAGAGAAAGGAGCTTCCGTTGGGGAAGTGCCCTCCATGAGATCCAGCTGTGGGGCATTTTCTCAATTAGTGATCAAGGGGGGAGGGCCCCTTGTGGGTGGTGCCATCCCTGGGCTGGTAAGAGAGCAGGCTGAGCAAGCCAGGGGAAGCAAGCCCAGTAAGTATCATCCCTCCACAACCTCTGCATCAGCTCCTGCTTCCTGACCTGCTTGAGTTCCAGTCCTGACTTCCTTTAGTGATGAACAGCAATGTGGAAGTGTAAGCTGAATAAACCCTTGTCTCCCCAACTTGTTTCTTGGTCATGTTTATGCAGGAATAGAAACCCTGACTAAGACACAGCCCCAGGCATTCTCCTGCCCTGCCCTGCCCTGCCCTGCCCTGCCCTGCCCTGCCCTGTCCTAGCCAGAGCAGAGTTAGACACATACCACTATGCCCAGCTTTTTGGGGATGTGGACTCAGAACCTCACATTTATATACCAAGCACTTCACCTGCTAAGCCATCTCCCCAACCCCTTGGTAGGGTTTCAGAGTCCCAGTGTCACTACCTACCCCAGGGTGGCCTCGAACTCACAATACTCTTGCCTCGACTTCCAAATGTTAGGTTTCAAGGCCTGTGCCCCTATACCCGGCTTTAGGCTGCTGCTTCTTGAAAACCCCTTGCCTGTAATGCTAGGAAGTGGTTTCTCCACACTCTTCTGGACAATTCTAACACAGGTGACCGCTAACTCTGACCATGCAAGGACAGTGAGGCACATAGGTGATGTGCCACTGTACCCCACCTGCCCTGCACTGCTTCCCCAAGTGTCTTTCAAAGGTCTTTGTGATAAAGCTTGGTCTTCCCGCTTACACTGCAATGCCCTTTAAGGCTGGTGGAGCCCCGAGGAGGCAGGCCCAGTGGTGTGTTCTTCGCTCCCTGAGGTGTGTTCTTGGAGGAGATAGCGGGACCCTGGCCTCTCCTCTTTCCCTTTCTGCTCCCTGAACCCCTGAAGTGAGCACCTTCCCATACAGCACACTCAATACCACGACACCAGGGTGCCAGCTGCATGGCGACCTCAATCTTAGAGTGACAGAAAACCAACTGATGCAGCAGCGACAAGGCAAAGATCACCAGAGACAAAGGGCAGCTGGACCCCCACGGTGGCAACCCAGAAAAGCCTTCCAGGACCATGGACAACATGGCGGCCAACTGACAGGCCAATAAAATAGTGCCGGAAATACAAAAAATGCCAGTATAGTGGAGGGTTTTATTTGGGGTTTTTGGTTGGGGGGCTGTTTGTTTGTTTGTTTGTTTGTTTGTGTAAGCCAGGGTAGGAGAATTGGCTCCGTGGTTAAGAGCACCTGCTTCTTACTCATGCAGAGACCCCAGAATTCATTTCCCAGCAGCACACAGAGCAAGAAACTCACAGTTGCCTGTAATTCCAGCTCCGCGGAATTATGGGCCCTCTGGAATTACAGGCCCTCTGCCGACCTCTACACTCATGCGAACACACACACACACACACAGATCTACACAATTACATAGAATTAAACATACAATAACACATTAAGACAGTTACATAAATTGAAATGGTTTTCAAAGCCACCATTACCTCGGAGGCTGGAGGCTGGTGGCTTTATAGGCATGAAATACAGTCGTAAATTAAACAACGAAAAATAGACACTCACAAACCCATTTCTGAGTTGAATCCAAAAGCAAGCAAGACAGGAAATCACAGGCCTACGCCACGGAGGAGCGCACTTGTGAACTGTCAGGTGGCCAATCAGAGGGGTCAATTTAGACAATGTGGAAGGGCAGGGAGATGGCCCAAAAACACTAACTCCAGGGCCAGGGAGAGACCCTGCCCAAGGGACAGACAGAGAGTGGCAGAGGACATTTGACATGAATGGCTGTGTGCACATGTATATATGTACTTGTGTATACACACACACACAGAGAGAGAGAGAGAGAGAGACAGACAGAGAGAGAGAGAGAGAGAGAGAGAGAGAGAGAGAGAGGGAGAGCGATAAATTTTGGGGTTTTCTTTCTTGTTTATGTTTTGAGCGAGATCTAACTATGTAGCTCTGGCTAGCCTGAAACTTGTATAGACTAGGTTGGCCTCCCATTCACAGAGATCCACCTGCCTCTGTGACCTGAGTGCTGGGACTAAAGGTGTGTGCCACCACACCCAGCCCACAAAGTTAAATTTTTTCAGCGAAAAACCAGAGAGGGCCCTTAAGCCAAAGCAAAATGTCAGAATGATGGGAGCTGTCACCGGTGGCACAAATGTAGAGAGTTTTTTAAAAGACAGCAGCTTCACATCGAGAAAATAACACGTACAAAATAACTTCCATCTCCCTGGGAGACCTTAGGACTTCATGAAGCCGACTGGATGCCAGGAGAACACTGCCCTCCTCCCTGCCCTCTGGGCATGCTGGGCACCAAAGATAAGACTTACACAAGCCAAGAACATGCTCTACCCAGAGTCACACACCTCTACTCCCGTCTTGCAGCTGGCTCCTGCAGAACATTCTGGGGGATGCCTGGGAGGGGGGAGATGTGCTCAGGAGAGGGGTGCATAGCCCCAGGCAGCCGTGGTCTCCTAGGAGACACGGGTTCCTCCTATCGCAGCCAATAGCTACCAGGTGCCAAGGGCTGTCGTCACCATCAGCCCTAACTGTCACCGTGGTCTAGGAGGAGGCAGTGCCTGGAGAAGGACTGGAGTCTCAATGGCTGTGAGGGCCAGGGCCAGGTCCACCTGCTGGGAGAAGGCCCCAGGGCATCTATCCTCCACTGCCTGGTCGGAAGTCTGTGCCTCCTCCGTGAACCAAGGGCTCCCTAGAAACAGACATTCCACTCGGCTGTGCTCCACCACCCCAGACCTCAGGGCTGGGCCTGGAGCCGCATCAGTGTGCGAGTCTACAGATGTCATTCTGGAAAGCCCCAGCTCCAAACCTGCAGGGTCCAGATTCAGCCAAGTCAGCTCCAGCGCGTGGCCCTGGACTCTCCACTGAACGCACGCTTTTTAAAAATTGGCATATACTAATTATACGTAATAATGCATTTTATGACATTTTCATGCATGTCTGTACTTGATAGGTTTCTATCATGGTTACCTCACTTGGGCCCCTCCACTCCAGTTGGTCTCCTTTTGCTACCAGTAAGTCCTGTTTCTGTTTTTTGTCTTTATACAAGAGACAAAACCCCATGCCTTTTGTGTATGTGCTTGTTTGTGTGGATTTCCATGTGTAGAATGTGTAGTGTGTGCATGTGTGTGTGCATTTGTGTATGGTATGTGTGTAGTGTGTGTATGTATCTATGGTATGTGTTGTGTGTGTAGTGTGCATGTGTGTGCTGTATGTGTTGTGTATGTAGTGTGTATGTGTGTGTTGTAAGTGTTGGGTGTGCAGTGTGTGCATTTGTGTGTGGTATATGTATTGTGTGTGTAGTGTGTGCATGTTTTTGTGCATGTGTGTGGCATATGTGTTGTGTATGCAGTGTGTGCATGTGTGTGGTATATGTGTTGTGTGTATAGTGTGGGCATGTGTATGTAGATACATGTGGTAGTATAGTGTATATAGTGTGTGCATATGTGTACTATATGTGTAGTGTGTGCATATGTGTGCAGATATATGTGTGGTATGTACAGTATGCATAGTGTGTGCATATGTGTGGCATGTGTGTAGTATGTATAGTGTGTGCATGTGCAACCATGTGTGTGGTATATGTGTAGTGTGTACAGTGTGTATAGTGTGTGCATATGTAGTGTGTGCATATGTATAGTGTGTGCATGTGTGTGTAAATATATGTGTGGTATGTATAGTGTGTATAGTGTGTACATATGTGTAGTATATGTATAGTATGCATATGTATGTGTAGTATGTGTGATGTGTGGTGTGTATAGTGTGTATAGTGTGTGCATATGTGTGGCATATGTGTAGTATATATAGTATGTGCATGTGTGAGCATATGTGTGGGGGTATATGTATAGTGTGTATAGTGTGTGCATTGTGTATGCATTGTGGGTAGTATATGTAGTACATGCATGCATGTGTGGTATGTGTAGTGTGTGTAGTGTGTACATGTGTGTACATGTGTATGTGCGTGTGTGTGTGGCATATATGTAGTATACGTAGTAAGTGCATGTATGTCTGAATATGTGTATATCGTATATATGTGTGTCCCAATTAGTTTCATCAGGAATGCTTACAGGAGTCCTGGCCACACCACTGAGGAAAATGCCCCCCAACCATCAACCGTCTATAGGTGGAGGAGGGGTGTGCACCTCTCTGCTCTCCATGGGTCATGTTCCAAGCATCACAGGTGGAGACGACATTGGCTCTAAGAGAGCTCACAGCACAGGAGTTGGAGTCCTGGTTGGGAGGCAGGAATTTGCAAGTTCCAGGATTCATTATGGCAGGATATGCACACATGTATACACACACAGGCATGCACACACATATGACCTTCCCTGACCCTTCACGAAATCAAAACCAACCTTAAGCCATCCTTCCCCTATTTCTTGCCTCCCTTACCCCACAAGGACCCAAATCCTACCCAGTGCAGTCCATCTGAGCATGCTCAGTTACCAGATGGCTGGGGTGGGGGCAGAGACCCCACTGCTCCACTGCTGACTTCAGCATCTGCACCCCAGGAGACCCCAGGAGATAGCATCCCCCTGTGGTCCCCACAGAGCACAGCGAGCCACCTGCTGGGCTCCTCCTGCACCAACTCCACTTTTGAAAGCCCCAGAGGGGTTTTGCGGGTTCAGCTCTGGCAGGAAGGGGTGTCAGGGGAATGAAATCAATGCAAAGACTGCAGCACAGGCTGCACCCATGCTGGGTTTCCTGCCAGCAAACGGGGTCAGAATTGCCGGGGTTCATCTGGAGGGTGGAGACAGCTGCTGTGAAACCATCTCTCCATGCGTGGATCTGTCGCGTGAGGCACCTTGAACTCGGCAAACACCACCGCAGAGAAAGCTGGCAGTCGAAGGTCAGGAGGTCCCTGACACTAAGGGCGGCGACGCCCCTTTTCATTTCTGCTTCTCGGTGGAGCTGATGGGATTGTGGGCGCCCCCCCACACACACACTTTCTGTGTGTGCAGCGTTCGCTCTCAGAGCATTCATGTTTATTGCTTCTAAATCTTTCCTAGAGTCACTAAAGCTCCCCAATCTTGGTCCCAAGTTAGGCAGGGAAGGGAGAGCTAAAAATAGAAGGAGATTTACATGCCTGAACACCTGTTATGTTTTACTACATTTTTATTTAATCCTCACGAGGGCCTTAAGAGGTTGTTCAGAGAAAAGGTAAAAGTAAAACAGCAACTGTCCCCTACCTCCCTCAAAGCAAGCCCTGGAGCGTGACCCTAGCTCGTGACCCTAGCTCATGGGGACTAAGGAGGACCTGAAAGGTAACAGTCTTTCTCTGTTCCCCGCCCCTGGCCCTAGGCTGAAACGCAGGCATGATGGGAGACGTCAGGGATCATCTGAGAACATCAGTCTTTTTATTTGGGACTGGAAGCTATTACACGATCATAAAGAGAGGAACGCCAGGCTTCCAAGGCTGGGAGGTGAGGACTGATCTTCTCCAAGCTGTCTGTCTGTCTGTCTGTCTCTCTGTCTCTCTGTCTGTCTGACTGGACTCTTCTATCATTCAGGACCCGCCCACAGGAAGTGATCAGGGCAACCCCCCACGGACACGCCCAGAAGCTTGCCTTCTACATTGTGTCAAGAAGACCATCAGAAGTAAATATTACTAGGACTGGGGAGACTGGCTCAGTAGTTAAGAGCACTGACTGCTGTTCTAGAGGTCCTGAGTTCAAATCCCAGCACCTACATGATGGCTCACAACTATCTGTAACAGGAGACTGGCTCAGTAGTTAAGAGCACTGACTGCTCTTCCAGAGGTCCTGAGTTCAAATTCCAGCACCCACATGATAGCTCACAACTATCTGTAACAGGATCAGATGCCCTCTTCTGGTGTGTCTGAAGACAGTAACAGTGTACTCAAATAAATAAATAAATAAATAAATAAATAAATAAATAAATAAATAAATAAGAAACCATTACAGAAACTGACTGCCCAGAAGGTGAGGCCAAAGACCAGGAACTGAGCATTGTCAATTGGCCCATCCCTGGTCCCAGGTACAGCTATGATGAAAGGGCCCTCGTATAGACCTGCATAGGATACTGCCAGAGCCTCCAGATTCTAGAAGGTTGACGGATGAGCCAACTCTTGGGCACATCTTCCACAGATCTCTGTAAATGGAGAGTTTTGCCTACAGCAACTGAAACCAGACATGGACTAGAAAACAGAACTCTGAGCCTCAGTTTCCCCATTTGTCAAGAAACGTTAAAACACATCCTATAGATCAGGTACGGTGGGTAGGTCATGACTATAATCCCAGCACTCAGAAGGCTGAGGCAGGAGGATTCCCCCTGATTACAGAGTAAAGCACAGCTAAATGACTTACCATGTGCACAGAGAAATACCCATGATGCCCTGTATAAAGTGGATGGCCAGACAGCCCAGAGGGAGCGTGTGTGTGCAGCAGGGGCCTGAATTAACTTACTTTTCTGTTGCTGTTATAAACCACAGCAACAGATGTCAGTGACCTATGGATACAGGAGTTTATTTTGGCTTAGGATGGCTGAAGGTTACAAGTCTTTCGCGGCTGCAGAGGCACGAGACAGGCTGCCTACCATGGCAGCACACGGCCAGCCCGGTACAGGAGCAGAGAGCTGAGCGTTCACATCATAAGCGCGAGCAGCAAGCAGAGAGCCAATGGGAAGCTGGGTGAGGCCTCTCAAAGCCCCACCCCAGTGATGGGCTTCCTCCAGCCAGACCTCACCTCCTAAACCTTCACCACCAGGCAACTGAGAACCGAATGCTCGAGGACGCAAGACTACAGAGGACATTTTTCACTCACCCTACTGCAGACCTGGAAGTGTTCTGTTCAGCTCTTTCTCCGGCTGCCAGACAGCGGCTGTCCTTCCTGGATGAGCTGCCTGGGTTCCATGCCGTCTGGTGAGATGTCCGTCCCTTACTTTCAACTTAAGTAGATTAAAAATCGCCATAGACGCACAGCACTGGGCGTGTCTGCGGCGATGTCTCCAGAAAGTTTTATTGGAAGAGGGAAAGCGGGTATCGGCAGTCCCATGCTCCGGGATGGGATGTAGTCCGGGACTCAATTAAGAAGAGAAAATGATTTGAGCAGCTGTAGCATCCTTCTGCTTCCTAGCTGCAGACATGATGTGGCCAGCCGCCTCATGCTCCTGTCTCCACGCCTTCCCGCCACGAGGGACTGTGCACCCTTCAACCGTGAGCCAAAGCAAGCCTTCCTTCTTTAAGCTGTCACAGCAATGACAATAACAAACACAAGGAGGTATAAGGTGCCAAGTGGAGCTGGCTACAATGACTGGCCCGGACTCAGGTGACATGGGGGGTGGCAATGAGCGGACATGCATGGGACAGGAGCCCTGGGTCCAGGCCCTGACTCCGGTGACAGCAGTGAGATAACATGAGGGCAGGAGCCCTGGGTCTAAGCAGCTAGGAGCCTCTGGCTTCTCAATGGCAGAGACAGGAGAGGATGAGACACACATTCGGGGGAAGGACTCGGGCTGGTGTGTGCACTAGCTTTTCCTCGTGCCTCAAGCTCATGACAGTAATCAGAGATCCGTCCCCCGGGAGCTAGCAATAATGATTAATAGGGTTAAATATAGCCAGAGACTGCCGGGGCAAAATTAGGAACCATGCATAAAACATCACCTCCTCCTCAGGCAGACAGAGCCACTGGGCTGGTACCCAAGGAAGATGCCCGCCTACCCTTGGGCGGCCCCATCCACCCTCCTCGCCACACCGCCTGTCTGCACGTGGGTGCGTGCCAGGGATGCGTCCTCTTCTGTTTGTGCCTACGCATGGCCCTGGATGCCAGAGCCATTCTGGGGTCCCGGAGCCAACCCAGAAGGAAAGCAGGATCGGAGAGGAGGCGGAACTGCTCAGAGCTCACCCAGGCCTCAGCCGCGCATGCGCACGGCTTTTATAACCTCTGCCCTGTGGCTGAGGGCAAGTCATCGCCCACCTCCGGTCTTCTGTTTTCTCTCCCATCCGTACAGCTTGGTCCTCCAAGCCGGTGAGATGATGACAAGGAAGAGTAAGAGCCAGGCTGTCGGTGAACATTCAGAAAGCTTCTGCTCCCTTTCCACACACCCCATGGCCAAAGAGCCGTGTGACCTGGAACAAATCGGCCACCTCTCTGAACCCAAATTTCTCACCTCAAAAATGTAGATGTTAACATCTGCTAGAGGAGATGAAAATAAACAAGACAGGAAAGTTGGCTAGCATCCTTCTTCCCATGTGCATGGCACTGTGGTTGGGCGGTGCCAACCAACTTCGTGCCGGATGCCAGAGAGGATGCTGGGACGGTGCAGACACTGGGCCTCTGGGCCTGGCTTTTTTGTTGTTATTGTTGTTTTGGTTTTTTGGTTTTTTGGATTTGGTTTTCTTGAGACAGGGTTTCTCTCTACAGCCCTGGCTATCCTGGAACTCACTCTGTAGACCAGGCTGGCCTCGAACTCAGAAATCCGCCTGCCTCTGCCTCCCAAGTGCTGGGATTACAGGCGTGCGCCATCACCGCCTGGCTTTGGTCCTGGCTTTTAACGATGTCTTCAGTCTAGCGAGCAACATAGCAAAGATAAGCAGGTAAATTAGCTATACAGTATAAGCTGGGTTTGTTGCTGTTGTTGTTGTTGTTGATGCTGTTGTTGTTTAAGAGAACGGGGGTCTGGTGATGAGGAAGGATTTTCCAAGGAAGTGGCAAGAGTTGGAGCCCCTGAGGCTCAGGGTCCCCAGCAGCCACGCCTTTCCCTGGCCCCCCCTCCCCCCAGCTTGGTCAATCCCTCACTCACTCCTGCAGCTACCGGAGCAGAGGAGACCAGGGTGAGAGCAGCTCTTCCCCAGAGCCATGTCCCCATGTGCATGCTGCGTTACGTATGTGTTGATAATCAGGAGTGAGCCGCCTCCCTCGCAAGGTGCACCTCATCAAGAGAACAGAAATATGCCGTGGGGGGAGGGGCAGGACTGAAATAGACTCGTGGGTCTGATTCTGCACACACCCCTAGGAACAGAAACACCCCATCCTCAGCACTCAGCCAAGAGGACCCAGCAGCCCCGGACACCCCGACAAACCACAGAGGGCCATAGGTTCCCACCTCAGTGCACAAACAGGAGTGAGTATTTGAGTCTAGCCCATGCCGCAAGGTAGTACACCTCCCCAGTCCCACCGCTTCCTATGGCCATGTTGGGACTCATCTACTAAGACAGGCCACCATCTGTGGGTCTCTTTGCCAGGACCTGCCCTGGCACACACACCTGGCACACCTGGCCCTCGCTCCTGAAGCCTCAGCTCAGGCCTAAAGTTTCGATGACATAAGCCATCCCCTGGGAACAGTGTATAGACTCTGAGGGGTACTGCGATCCGGTATGGGTCCCTCATCCCACTTTGTCGTGTTGGTGTTCCACCCTGACCACCGGGTCCTAAATCCTGGCTGTCTGGGCTGATCGGGCTAGCTGTAAGTACCTAGGAGAGCCAAACTCATTGAGGACCCCCCCAGTGTACCCCAAACTGTAGTGTCTATTACAGGGCCTTCCATGAGTTCTAGAAAGTGAAGAGTTAAGTCGTTCCTCAGCTAACTCAGGGCTCTCCAACAACGGAAGAGATGGGGCCCTCAACCACATAATGAGCCAGAACTGTGTCCAGCCAAGGGGACCACCAACAAGTTAGCAGAGGGCTCATTGCCCGGGCGATGTAACTTCTGGGCAGGAAGCGAGAAGGGGGTTAATGTCCGTGCTGGGGAGAGACTGAGTCAAGAGGACAGGAAGGGACCAATGACCCTGTGGAGAAGGGAGCTCAGAACGGCAGAGGCAGTGGTAAGAGTGAACCACCGGCCTTCAGATGACAAGCTGCGCAGGGTGACACTCGGGGAAATGCAAATTAAAATAATGAGGAGCCTCACTTTAGATCCGCTGCCCACCAATAGAATCACTCACTGGCAGCTAGAGACGGAGAAGCGGAGTCTCTAATTACTGAGGCAAAGGTGAGAGCCCTGTCCTCGGGGGAAATCAATCTGACAGTAGCTATTAATTAAAATTAAAATACACAAACCTCTTGACCCGACAACTCAACTCCTCTATTATCCCCAGAGAAATAAGTGACTGGTACCTAAGGATGTGTGTGTGTGTGCAAGGAGGATATGTGTGTGCAAGGAGGATAGGTGTGTGCAAGGTGGATGCATGTGTGTGACGAGGATATGTATGTGCAAGGCTATGTATGTTTGAGGAGAATGTGTGTGTGCAAGGAGTAAATGTGTGTGCAAGGCGGAAGCATGTGTGTGAGGAGGATGTGTGTGTGAGGAGGATGTGTGTGCAAGGATACGTCCATGCGAGGAGGATATGTGTGTGAAGAGGATATTGTGCAAGAAGGATGTATGTATGAGGAAGATATGTATGTGCAAGATGTGTGTGCAAGAAGGATATTGTATACAAGGAGGATGTGTGTGTGAGGAGGATTGTGTGTGACGATATGTGTGTGAGAAAAATATGTGTGTGCAAGGAGGATGTGTGTGCAAGGAGGATGTGTGTGCAAGGAGGATGTGTGTGTGAGGAGAATGTGTGTGTGAGGATGGTTATATGTATGAGGAGGATGTGTGTGAGGATGCTCATATGTATAAGGAGAATATGTATGTGAGGATATGTGTGCAAGAAGGATATGTGTGTGCAAGAAGGATATGTGTGTGCAAGGAGAATGTGTAAGGAGGATGTATATGTGAGAAGGATGTGTGTGAGGATATGTGTGCAAGGAGGATGTGTGTGCGAGGATGGTTATATGTATGAGGAGGATGTGTGTGAGGACGGTCATATGTATAAGGAGAATATGTGTGTGAGGATATGTGTGCAAGAAGGATATGCGTGTGCAAGAAGGATATGTGTGTGCAAGGAAAATGTGTAAAGAGGATGTATATGTGAGAAGGTTGTATTTGAGGATATGTGTGCAAGGAGGATATGTGTGTGCAAGGAGAATGTATGTAAGGACATGTGTGTGAAAGGAGGATATGTGTGTGTGCTCAAGGAGGATATGTGTGTGTGTGCAAGGAGGATATGTGTGTGCAAGGAGAATGTATGCAAGGACATGTGTGTGCAAGGAGGATATATGTGTGTGCAAGGAGAATATGTGTGTGTGTGCAAGGAGGTTCATCTTGATCCCATTTCTTTTCTTTTTCTTTTTTTTTTTTTTTGATTTTTTGAATTTGTTTTTTTTTTTCGAGACAGGGTTTCTCTGTGTAGCCCTGGCTGTCCTGGAACTCACTCTGTAGACCAGGCTGGCCTCGAACTCAGAAATCCGCCTGCCTCTGCCTCCCAAGTGCTGGGATTACAGGCGTGCGCCACCACCACCCGGCTTGATCCCATTTCTATAGTTTAAAAGCAGGGGTGGTGCGAGGAGATAAAATGAAGGCCAATCAGTACAGAAACCTTCAGCTTAATTATGGTACAACCATGCTCTGAAATACTATACAGTTGTGAAAAATAATGTACCAGGGTTGGCAAGACAGCTTAAGGGTAAAGTGCTTGCCTGGGAACCCATGTAATGGTGGGAGGGGGGAACCAATGCCACAAAGTTGTCCTCTGAGCTCCACAAGCACATCATAATGCAAGCATGCACACATCAACCCCATTTTCTACTTGTGCTCTGTCTCTATGTCTCTGTCTCTCTGTCACACACACACACACACACACACACACTGAAGTAAATAGAAGGAACACACCAGACTCTCCTTACTGGTGCCCCTTTTCACAGTACGTAGCCCACTGAGAAAGACCCAGGAGTATTAAAAGGTTCATTGTTTGTATTTGGCCCTGGCATCCACAGAGGACGGCTCCTGGACCCGCTCCTCCAGATACTCAACTCTCAGGATATCACGCTCCTCGCATCCAAGTGTCCACAGATGCCCAGCACATTCCCCACTCCACCCTCACAGCATCTCTGGCCCCGCCCTGTGGCTGGCATCTCTAGCCCCGCCCTGTGGCTGGCATCTCTGGCCCCGCCCTGTGGCTGGCAGAAACACAGTGGACACATCTTCCAACCCTGACGAGAGCGCTTTGGATGCGGGACTCCCGTTTCCACGGTTTAAGTTATTAAACTCCTGTCTCGGCGGCTCAGTGGGTAAAGTGTGTGCCTATCACACCCCAAACCTTTAGTTCAGTCCTATTGCACAATCAGGAGTGGCAGCACACACCAGGAATCCCAGCACTCGAGAGACGGAGGCAGGAGGATTAAAAAGTCATGTCATCCTCGGCTACACAGTAAGTTGGAGGCCAGAGTGGGTTACATAAGACCCTGACTCAAAATTAAATAAACTCTATCTCTGATCGACATACTTAAGAGGACCGCCCCGCCCCCCTCCCGCCCCAAATCCTCATCTCTCACGTTGGAACCCACACGAGCAGTCAGAGAGAATCAAAGCACAATACTAGAGACTTCCCGGCGCTCCCAACCTCAGTCTGCCATCCTGTGGAATGGGAGAGAACGAGTGTTCACCTAATGAACGAGTGGACGTCTGCAAAGCATCCCCACAACACCTGAAAGGGGCCGGGCTGCTCAGGAAACTCTTCCCCGACGCCAGAGGAGGGCACCGGCATCTTCGATCGCCCTCCGCCGCTTTGTTACTCTGAGGCAGGGTCTCTCACTGAACCTGGGGCTCACTCATGCTTTATCCTCTGGGCTGGCGGCCAGCAGGCCCCGCCAATCCTCCTGTTTCGACCCTTCTTGGGGCTGGGGTTTCAGACATTTTGGGGAGGCCACTCCGAGCTTCAGCCAGGGGCTCAGATCTGAGGTCCGGTTCCTCACACATGCGCATACATTCTTGCGCGCCATGCCTTCTCTCCAGCCCCTGGAAAAGTCAGACTTAGAGGTGCCCATGACCCCTGGGAGGCTGAACCCCTGCCCCATGTCTTCTGCTCCTTCAGGTTCCTTCACGGGCAGCCCACCCTCCAAGACCCCTCCTATCTGTGCTCCCTGGAACTGTGGTCCAGGCCCTGGAGTCTCAATGGAGTCTCAGTGTGTCCCGAGTTCGGTAGCTCTCCCCCTCCCCTCCACTGACAGTCCATCTCTAGCACTAACTCAGGTCTGACAGCACCGCCCAAGCCCTGAGCCTCTCCACCCTTCCCTCTCCCCTCCCACGCTCTATTAAGAAAACAAAGCAAAAATTAAATTACTCCTAACACACACCCCCAGTCTGCTTTCAAGAGGGTTGGATGGTTTGAAATTCTAATTTGTTTTTACAAGGTCTTAAAATAATCTCACCAGAACCCAAGAGACACCGCCTCCCCCACTCCATCCATCCCTACCCGAGTGCCACAGCCAGGAGACCAGGCTGCAGGATGGCTGTCTGGGGGGAAGGACCAGCCTCTCCTGTAGGTCAGATTCCATCTTGGTCCATGGCGTCACTGAAATGTCTATGCAGCCTGAGGCTGGCAGTTGCCTGGACTCACGGGCTGGGGTTCAGTCCCTTCCCTCTGTGCATTCAACCAGCCCAGCTCTAGATGGGCCGAGGAGGCCCTTCCCGGCTCCTCCCATCCCGTGTGAGCAGAAGCGACCTTTCCGAACTAACACTTCATTAAAGGTCAGTTCCTATTTCACAGTCTGCAGTTTTCAACCCCGTGCTGGGAGGCTGAGCTCCTGATCAAAGCCACTCTGACCCTGGGAGCCATCTTGGAGAGTCCCAAGACCCTGCAGCCTGTGCTTGGTATGGTATTATCACCACAGTGTATTGCAAAGATCACCTCCTTCTGAGTGCCCCATGATGGGAGCTCCGGCCGCAAAGACCAATTCACACCATACGAACGGTGAGACAGACACAAAACCCAGAAGATGGGGCAGGGACCAGATGGCCTCCAGACACAGTTGCAAGTTCACGGGAGAGATGGGAGAGGCTAAGACACAGAGCGCCATCGCAGGGCAGAACCGGGAACCAACAGGTCCCTCAGCTGAGAGGAGGGAGTGGGGAGGCAGAGACCAGCCAGGGATGGCCTCTAACCCGAGCCTGCTGTTCCGCCTCCCAGCCCAGCATGCCCTGCACAGGTCAGCGGGTCATCCGCATCCCTCCCGGTTCCTGGGCACCCACCTTGTGCACCAGCCCCCAACCACTGCCCTCCTGGCTCTAGAACATTCTACCCCTGCTAAGCTCTGATCGATCGGCTACAAACACAGCAGAAAGGACCCCTAGACCTCCCCTCGCTCCCTCTTCTTGCACAGGGAAGGAAAATGGTCCCAGAGTAGAGAAGGGCTTGGCCAGGGCTTCACAAGTAGCTTCCCTACCCAGCCCCTGCCCTAGGTCCCTGCCCTAGGTCCCTACCCAACTCCAGGTTCATAATAGAGACTCCTGAAAGTTGTCCCCCTGACCTCCACATGTGCGCTGTGGTACCCACCCGCATACAAATAATAGTAAAATGTTTATGAAGGAGGATGGTGCTCCAGACCACATAGCTCACACAAGGTCAGAGGCACCATTACAGCCCCACCTTTTCTTCCTGAGGCCAGTCCGACCCCCCCACCCCCGCATCTATAAAGTAACTGGGAAGGAGCTGGGAACTCTAGAAGCTTGTTCCAGAACCACAGTGGCTCCACTCTGCCCGCCCTGGGAGTGATCAGAAGAAGGAAGCTAAGTCGTTAACCCCTGCCCGAAGCCAGCTGTCTCTGAAGCCTCCTCATCTCTCCTCACACCCGGACTCCCAGCAGCCTCACCCCACGGCCATCACAAGGTCACCACACCAGTGGCTCCCTCATTTTGATCCAGAAGGGACCAGAGGGGCAGGCAGCACGCCCATGCTCACACAGCAAGGCATGGAGACACCTCGAGATGCAGTCCGGAGTCCTGACTCTCATCCCAGCGTTCCCTGACTTCAGCACAGTGCTACCCGTGTGCCCTCCTCCCCCAGCCGCATAAACCAAGACTCTAATCCGTGTTATTAATGTAAATAATATTTTCGCAAAGCCAGCAAGCACCCTGCCTTCCCCGGGGGCCGCGCAGGCTTAGGTCTGCAGTGTCCCACACAGCAAGGACAATAACCAATTGACTCTTATTAAAACTCCAATAACGCTGGCACGATGGCAGCTTTGATAAGCGCACCCCTGCGAGCGGGGGTCAACCGTATTAGGAAAATGTAATTAGACTAATAAATTCCAGGCAATCCTATTTCCTTCTCTTTTTCTCCTCTTTTGCTCCGAGGAGAGGTGCCGCACGTAAGACCTCATTACCCAGGCGGTGGCCCTGTCGTGGGTTCTGCCGCAGAGGGAAGTAGGTTCTTGGTCCAGCTCTCTGGTCCTAGAAGACCACACACACACACACTGGTCCTAAAGCTACAGAGCACGTGGGACTCGATGGTCAGATAGCGGATAGCTGGGACATCAATGAACACCACTGTTCCTGGTCCCTCAAATGGGGCCCTAAGGTTTCCCCCAAGTCAGTTACCCACAGCTGCAAACTCCTCATAGGCTGTCATTGGCTGGAGATATAGGGTCCCATGTGAATCAGGAGGGAAAGATGACAACCTGGACTGTGTTGTCCCAGCCCCTGCCTCCTGCTATTCTACCTGGCCAATAAGTTACTTCCAACTCTAGGAACAACAGACTTCACTGCCTGGTGTCCCCATGCCCCGGGACGAAACCCTGCCTTACCTGACCCAAGGATATCTGAGCAGCGGGTGGGGCTCCTCCCTCAAATCCTCCCTTTCCAGACGACCCTGGGTCAGTTAGCTCCAGTCCAGAGATGGGAAGACCAAAGCTTTGGAGAGGTCAGTGACTTGTCACAGAAGCACCAATAACAGAGAAAGGATCTGTTCTCTGTGTGTTTGTGTGTGTGTGTGTGTACACGCACGCACGTGTGCATGTGTGTGTGTGTGTGTGTGTGTGTGTGTGTGTGTGTGTGTGTTGGGCAGGGGCTCTTATAGCCCAGGCTAGTTTCAAACTCCGTATGTAAATGAAGGTAATGTTGAACTTCTGATCCTCCTGTCTCCGCCTCCCAGGTTATGGGATTAGAGGCATTCTCCACCACTATCCACCATGCCTAGATCATCCAATGCTGGAGACGGAAGCTGTAATGTTACACTGGACAAGCACTCGACCGACTGAGCCACATCCTCAGACCCCAGCGCTGGGATCTGAATGGCAGTGAGCTATCCCCCCCAACCGAAGCTGCCTTCCTAAGCCAAGCCAGCTCACCATCAGCTTCTGCTGCAGTGTGAGTGAACATGGTCGGCACACATCCCTGGACTGCATGAGATGCCAGGCCGAGGTGAACCCCTCCAAGAATCAGAAAAGAGGTCATGGGGGATGGGAAGCCAGCCCTTCTTCCATGACTGGGCATAGACTGCAGACCCAGAGAAGAAATCGTGCCTTCTCCAGTCCCCAGTCAGAAAGCAGCCCCGGCCCCGCCTCTCTCCTCAAGCTCCTTCAATACGCATAGCCACAAAGGCAGCCTGTTCAGCCTGAGGGCCTCCAGCTACCCTGGGGCCTCTACCAAAATGTCTGTCAGTAAGTTTGCAAGGGAAGGAAACCCTTGAGACATCAGGTCATCCCCCAGCTGCCTCTCTTGCTTCCAAGCCCTGGGTCTCTGGATTGGATTTTTCCCAGCCTTGTGTCCATCCTCTGGACGATCAGAACACTCTAGAAAGTGGAGACCCAGAGTCACGGGAAAGGACTCTTGCGTCTGGGTGAATCCATGCCCGGACTCCATGCCCAGCCTGAGCTCACACAGCCCGAGAGCCCGCACTCAGTCACTCTGCAGTTACACATAACTAGAAGGGAACAGAGAAAGATAGATCTGGTGACATATAAAATGGAGACGAAATTCAAATCCCAGCATCTATAAATAAAGATTTATTGGCACACAGCCACACCCACTCATTGACATATCGGCTAAGGTTGTTGCAAGTTATAGCAGCCAAGCTGAAGAGTTCCCAGGAAACAGCCCACGGGCATCAGGGTGGGAAGTCTGGTCTTTACCGAACATTTTGTTGTCCTAGGAATTTGCTCAATAACCTTTACTGGCCACTGTGACCTCGAGATCCTCTCCCAAGGCCACCAGACCTTTTTCAGCATCTGTAAACCCAAAGTGCTCTAGATACTAAAGAAATGCACTCCACAGCGCCCCCTAGAGGAGACAATTAAGGGAACAACAAACTACATCCTGCTCTGGCTTCAGTTGAGGGGGGGGGGGGGCCATGATTAATGCTGACTTAAAACTGGAGGGCCCCCGGCTGGCTAGCAAGTTATGAAAACATTATGGCCACACTCTCCCCTCCCTTTCCTCTCTGCAGCAGTGGATCGTGCTCTGTTGCCATAGAAACAACACTAGGCTCAGTCTGCAGCAGGAAGGATTAAAGGTAGACTTTGGAAGATATAAGTAATCCGGCAGGAGAGACCGAGGCACACAGACTCCTAATCCTTGATTAAGGCTCAGCTAAGAGCTTCCACCCCACTCTTTATTAACATTGAGTGTGGGTGTGTGGCATTAAAACACAGGCCTCATCGATAAATACCAATCAATGTACCCAGAAGGCAAATGCTTGATTGCATTTATACACATATTAAGTGTGGACGCATCTTACCTACAGACTCCAGTCCAGACATTGTGAACTAGAAGACCCTCAGGCCAGTGTGAGTCTGGGGACTCAAAATGTTAGTGGCCAGACACTTCTTCCAGATATTTTGTGAGGGTGGAAGAGTTAGTATATTGTGAGGGGTGGGTGTGGGGGTGTGGGGGGGAGGGAGAGTACACGCGTGTGCAAGTGTTGATGTCTACAGGTGCACATGCACAAGTGTGCTCATGTATGTGGTATCAGGGGGCTTCCTTCTCTCTCTCCCCAATTTATATTTAGTTCACATATATGGATATTTTGCCTGCATGCATGTCTGCACACCCCGTTTGCTGGTCTAAAAAGGACACCAGACACCCAGGGACTGGAGTTAAGGATGGTTGTGAGCTACCATGTGGGTGCTGGGAACTGAACCTGGGTCCTCTGGGGAGAACAGCCAGGGCTCTTAACCACTGAGCCATCTCACCAGCTTCCATCTTACCTCTTTAGACAGAATCTCTGACTGGGCCCTGAGATCGCCCACTGGACTAGACTAACTAGCAAGCCCCAGGGATCCTCCTGTCTCCGCTCTGCCACGCCCGGCTTTTACATAGGTGCCTGGGCTCACACGCAGCAAGCCCTCTGCAGACAGCCGTCTCAATAGCTGACACTCTGCTTTGAATATTTTAGCTTTCTGTAAAAGCAGCTGCTGGCCCTGTCACAGTGTCCGGCCCCCCAGGTCAGCATCCCCACACTCCATGCCTGTCCTCTGCCACACCTGTGCCTTCGTAGGGAAGCAAGCATGAGAGACAGCCATGCCCAGAAGGAGCACTTGAGGCTTGTAGCATCTGGAGACATTCTAGCTTGGCTGTGACATGTTTCCCCACAGAGGTTTTTCAGATACCCGGGCAGGACTCAGCCCAGGGCTGTCTAGAAGGAAGGCCTAGAAGCTGGGTGAATATCAGTCAGACACAAACGTGTCCAAGGTGAAAATTAGATTTTTTTTCTGCTGACTCCTATTTTGCCAGCTTCGCTTCAGCTCTTTTCGGGGAGGGCAGACCAGAAAAGGAAAAGATCTGCAGTGCCAAGGAGAGAGCGTCCTCGGTGCCTCCTCACACATCTGATGTGCCCACTAAAGTGCCTCTCTCTTCCAGAGTCTACCTTTAATCCTTGTTGCTGCCAAACCTAGGCATCATGCCTGCCCGGTACTGTATGGAAGAACTTCAGAGAAGCAGAGGCTGAAGGCTGTCACCAGCAGGCTGCCCTGTCTCCTCAGCAAAGGGCTCAGGACCCGGATGAATGGAAAACAAAGAACAAATTTGTCCTGGGGTGGGGGGTGGGGGTAGGGGTGGGGAGGTAGGGGGTGGAGAGGTAGGGGTGGAGGAGTAGGGGTGGGGGGGGTGGGGGGATGGGGAGGCGGGGGGGTGGGGGTGGGGGGAGGTGTCCCATCTCTTCACGACTGCAGGTTGCTTTGTGACCCTGGCCAAGTCACTTAGCCTCTCTGAGCCAGACTCATCACCTGGAGGGCAGAGGTAACCAAAGTGTCTCCCTGGTGGGAAGTTACTATAAAGATTAAATCAGCTGTCACAAAGCACTTAGTGTGGCATCAGGCACATAGTGGGTGCTCACCAAAGTAGCAACATCAACGCACACCTCCACCCTGGCTTTGTTCACCTTCAGGTTTCTCTAGGCAGACAGACGACCACTCTCTCTCTGCTCCTGGCAGTCACCTGTACCAACTCCATCCTCTGGCTCTCTGTCTGGACTCCACCCTATATTCCGCTCCTTCTTGATTCAAGGACACCCAGTCCCCAGTGCGCTCCTGATCCCCCGGAAGCTCAGGATCTTTTCCTCACTGGGGACCCAGCTGCTTCAGTCTCTCAGAGGAATATAACTCTGCTCTCCCATGTTCCATCTGGTCACTTAGCACTCTGAAGGGCTGGAGGCAGCCCAGTCATCTCGGAGTCTCTCTGGGAACGTGGGTCTTACAAACCAAGCACCTTATCCCGTTTCCTCAGATGCTGAGACAGTGACCTGCTGCCGGCCATCAGGTCTCCTCCCCTGGAACAGCTCCTGGCCTGTGAAGCTAACCAGGGATGGGGGTGGGGGGAAATCCATGCAAGCCAGGCTTTCGAGGTTGGCTTGACCAGAACAGTGGACAATTGTAGAGACTTTGGAAGCCACAACTAGCTCCCCCCCCCCATTCCCCACCCCACCACCACCGACATCAGCCTATAGCATGGCCGGGTGCGGGGTGGGAAAAAGCCCCCCCCCCCCCGTTCCCAGCAGAGATCAGGCAGCTGCCAGGGCCCCAGCCCTGTTGACAAGACGCGAGCTGAGCAGCCAACCAGGGGGTGTCACATCTCATTCAAAACAAATAACTGATGGGAACAATGAGATGTAATTGAACCGATTACAGAGAGAGCAGGTATTTCTGCAGATGCCAAAAATAAGAATAAAACAGGGAGAGGATCTGCGCTCATCTTCATCAGTCACCCCAGAAGTCACAGGTGGCGAGTGGCAGAGACAAGACCCCCGCAGAGCGACACACAATGCGCGGGCCAAAGCCTCTCCCCGGGAGCATAGAAATCCGAGCAGAATCAGCAGTCCCTAAAGAGAAGTGGCTCAGCTGCCAGGAGGTCCTCTGACCTGCCCTGGACGGCACGGGTGGGCGGAGTCACATCTTCCACTCTACAAACGCCCCAGCAGGGGACCCTGCTTTCTCCTCATCACAGCGGCCGGCCTGCCCACCCCCATTGGAGGTTAGACAGAATTCCCTCTCCTCACTCACACCCCTCCCTTATCATTCTGATGCCATCTCCACCCGACTCTGCGGCGTCCATGCCTGGCACATTCCATCACAGGAAAAGGGTGATGGCGCCCAGGAACCCAGAACCCCATGACGCCCTTGTGGCCTGCCCTTCCCATTTCTCCTCTGTATTAAACGGTATCTGAGTGTTCTAGGCAACACCACCTCCTTCCACGCCCACATCCCTCACACTCTCTATCCACCGAGTGCTCTCAACACAGCTCAGGGCTGTCTAGGGTTTGTCTTCTCCAACTAAACGAAGTCCCGTGGGGCAAGAACTGGGTCTGATTTGGCCAGAACTGAATCCCTAGCTCCTAGAGATGCTAAGCACAGGACAAGGAGCCATCACCTAGGAGGTTGTCTGTGGGCAATTACCTAGATTACAAGAACTATGTGGGAAGACTCATCTTCACTGTGGGCGGACCCATCCCCTAGGCAAGGGCCCTGTGGGCGGACCTATCTCCTAGGCAACAGCTCTGTGGGCGGACCTATCTCCTAGGCAACAACTCTGTGGGTAGATCCATCCCCTAGGCAAGGGCTCTGGGCTGTACAAAATGGAGAAAGCAAGCTGACCACTCTGCTTGCATGCATTCACAGCTCTCCACTGTTTTACTGTGGCTGTCACGTGACCAGCAACATCACGTGACCTGCTGCTTGGCCTTCTCTGCCGCGATGGACTGCACCCCGAAACCGTGAAGCAAATGAGCACCTTCTCCCTTAATTAAGGTGCTCTTATTGGGGGTTGTTTATCACAGTCACGAGGCAGTAAAGACGCTTTACTGGCGATTCCCGTGGAACTGCTCTGGACCTGGTCTCCAGAGCTAACCTATATCCCCGGCCAGTCCTATTGTTCTGTCCCCTCTCCTGGCACTCGGGGTCCTACAGGGACACCAGCTGACAATGTAGTGTGTGAAATGGGATCAAGAGCCAGGTGAGTCTGCCCCTGTCACTCACCTCTGTTGACTCCATCGGGGCCCAGCCTGCGCCCAGCCCCAGGCAACAGACTTAATAAAAGGACCAGAAATGGAAGGCAGCTTAGGCAGCTGCAGGGTGAATCCCCGTTGTTTACAACACAGGCACAAAGCCACACAGCTGGGTTCAGAGGTGACGCCCCCTCCCCGAGCCCCTGCTGCCCAGCACCCCGGCTCCCTTTGGGGGTGGTGCCTGTGCTTTTGAAGTGTTAGATACAAAGGCCCAGACTGTCACAGCGCCTTGCATTTTGGTCACAGTATCATTCGAAGCCCAGGTCACGTGGAAGAAATTATAGTCATTCTACCACAGAGGGCGGGCTGTGTGACTGGGGCTGCTCCAGAGAGGGGTGTGTCCCTCCCCGGGAATCAGCATCACCCAGGCTTGACAAAATGATACCAATACTGGCGTGGGGGAGTCGGGGCACTGGAGAGCCAAGCAACAGGAAGCCTAGTGGGCAGGAACATGGCCACCCAGGTGTCCCCTGGGGCCACCAGGGGACATTCTGACGCCCCGCGCCTACCAGAGCCCACACTGCCTTCAGGGCCTGGCTCCTGAGCACCACACTGACAGCTCAAGTGTGGAGGCCCAGAGCCTGGGCTCCAGGCTTCGTCCTCAGTGGGAACTCCAGCGGATAAGCTTGCCCTGAATCAAGGAACAGAACACGCCGCCCTCCCCTCCGCAGGTTCCCACACCACAGTGCCCGGTGTGCCCCTCGAGATGCAACACAGAGGGAGACCCTCATGGCTGGCACTCTTTGTATAAATGCCCGAGGTACAACTCAGGGGCTCTGGGCAGAGCTCCGCCCCCATCCCCAAACACTGCGAGAACAGGAGGAATCCCACACTGTCTCCTCTTTTACGCTTACCTCGGGCCCAGTCACACGGGCCCTCCCTGCCCACCCTGGAGCCCCAGCTGAGAACTGGGACACCGACCCCACACCCAGCCTCTGCTGGGGAGCTTGTGACCGAACACAGATGCCCAGCCCTGCTCCAGGTGACAGCATTCAAACCAGCACAGGGTCTGGAGACCTGAAGCAAGTTCCGGTAAAGCCAATGAGAACAAAATGACCTGCTGCCCGCGCCTGACACACAGTAGGTGCACAGCAGAGCCTGGGCTCACACAGTGGATGTTCAGCAGAGCAAGGGGACAAACTGCCAGCTTAAAGGCCTGCTGTGTCCCCTCCCCAAGGTCACCCACTCACCATCAGCTGCCACCAAGCAAGACAGTGTGGATGAATTTCTCTCAACCCAGCCTCCTACACGACATGGGAGGCAGGAAGGTCCAGAGACGTGGGCACAGACCAACTTGTCCCTGTCGCAGGAGAGGGTAATGTCATCCTCTCCTGCAGACTCGAAGAGCCAAGGTTCTGTTGCTCCCAGGGGTAATGGCATCCTCTCCTGCAGACTCGAAGAGCCAAGGTCAGGAAGGACGGGGACCTCAATGATAAGACACTCAGGGACTGTCTGGCCCAGAGCCTAAGACATTGACCACCAACGCCTAGACCATCCCCCAAGGGCATGCCACAGGATTGCTCATGCCCCGTTAGGAACTGCACCGCCCCACAAGGCCAACGCACCCATTACTAGAAGGTTCTTGCTTTTTCAGGCCTGCTCTGTCCTTTTACCTCACAAAGGTTATGTGTTTCCTGTGATGGGGTGGGGAGTGACAAGAAGACGGCCGTGGGTACCAACCCCAGTGTCACTACATCCACAGAGTGACCTCTGCCTGGTGGCCCCTCAAATATGGCCTCCTTCATTGTGAAGTGAGGGAGGCAGTAGCCCCACCCCCAACCCCCAGCAGCTAAGGAAGTTTGGAAGAAATGAGCAAGTCAAGGCTAGGAACACACTGTGGCCTGAGGGACGTCGCTCTGTCTTGGAGAGACAGCCAGCTGCATGCAAAGCTGTGTACTTCCAGTAGATAGACATGGCGTCCCCCAGAGGCCAGGGTCAGGGCGCTGTCCTCCCCTCCCCTCACAGCACAGAACCAGGCACGACACAAGTCAGAATGGACCTCAGCTCAGGGCCACTGTCACCAGCACAGAAGCTCACACGTGATGGCTTCTCCCAGGGAAACCCACCGTCTGGCATCTAGCCAGTCTCCACACCCAGGTACAGGGCAATGGGTCGAGGACCACCTAGGGTTGTTGGGCAAGTGTGAAGTGTGAGCAGAGAGGCTCTGTCCTCCCTGTAGGAGGCAGAGCAGGGTGAGGGAGACCCCGCAGGTTACCAGTGCCATAACGACTCTTCATGACCCCCTCAGAGCTGCAGGCAGATCACAGGCATGAGGAACTCAAGGCCTGCAGAAATCTTTAAAGATAGGTTCAGGGACCTGAAGAGATGGCTCAGTGGTTAAGAGTGTTCTTCCAGAGGTCCTGAGTTCAAATCCCAGCCTCCACATGGTGGCTCGCAACCATCTGTAATAGGTTCTGATGCCCTCTTCTGGTGTGGCTGAAGACAGCTATGGTGTATTCAGGGTTTCTCTGTATAGCCCCTGCTGTCCTGGAACTCACTCTGTAGACCAGCCTGGCCTCAAACTCAGAGATCCGCCTGCCTCTGCCTGCCTCCCAAGTGCTGGAATTAAAGGTGTACGCCCGCCATCAGTGCCCAGCTAATTCTCTTTTTAAAAAAAAAAGACACCTTCAGCTATGAGAACCCAAGCTCAGTGTAGCTTGGTGGCCTGGTGGCCCAGAGGCCTGCAACTCAGCTGTGCAGAAGTCTGAGACAGGAGGATAGTGTGTTCAAGGCCAGCCTAGGCTACAAAGTGAGTCCAAGGTCACTACATGGTTCCTCCTCCTCCTCACCCCCCCCCCCAATGTACCAAAACACCTGCAGAAGCACCGTGAGGGAGGAAGGTTTGTTCTGGCTCACAGTTTGAGGGTGCACAGTCCATCGTGATAGGGACAGCTTGGTGACAGCAGCATGAGGCAGCTGGTCATGTGGCACCCACACCTAGGAAGCAGAGAGACATGACCTCTTGTTCTTCAGCTCCGCGCTCTCCTTTTGACTCCCCCGAGCCCCTTGAAATGATGTCATCCGAACTTAGGTCTTTCCACCACCGTTCACCTTCAATTGGAAACGCCTTCGCACGCGGCCAGAGGTATGTTCCCTCAGTGATGGTAGCTCTCCTCCCCTCCCATCCCCTCCCCTCTCCTCCCCTCCTCTCCCCTCCCTCTCCCCTCCTCTCATCTCTCTCTCCCCTTTCTTACTCCTGCTTCCCACCTGTTTCTCTCTTGCCCTCTTGAGCTCTTCTCTCTCCCCCTCCCCTCTCCATGGCCGTGGTCATGGCGGCCTCTACTTCTCTACTCTCTCCCTCTCTCTGCCTTTCTCTCCCTCTACTACCCCCTTAACTCCCTCCCCATGCCCTGAATAAACTCTATTCTATACTATACTGTCTATACTGTCGTGTGGCTGGTCCCTTGGGGGAAGGGAAGCCTCGGCATGGGCCCGCTGAGACACCCCTCCCCCCACACATCACCACACCCCATAGAACATATCTTAATAGCTCTTTATCTTTTGATACTCACAACACCCTCTGCCTTGCCCCAGCAGCCTGGCCTTCCCGTGAATGTTCCAGAAGCCAGATTCACTGCCTTCGCACCTCCTCTCAACAAGGCTCTTGACCCAGGAAAGTGGCTTAAATACCCAGGCCTTGGCCCTCAGCAGTCAGTAAAGTAGGGGTTTGCTTGAATTGGGGACACACACACACACACACACACACACACACTATAAGTGCCCTTAACGATTGCCAGAACCGTGCAAGCCAGCCTTGTCATCCCCATTGACGAGGAGGGAAACGGAGGCCCTGGTGCTCCACACAGCTACAAAGCTGCATCCCTGAGGATAGAGCCTTCTTCTGTAACTCTCTTCTACACAGGCATATCCCTGAGGGACCACAGACTTGAAGGACGTGGCGTCTCCCTTACAGCTTAAGGGCAAAGGGACCATGTGAACCGGCTCGCTCCAGCTCTATCCTACTTCCAGAAAGGATGGACACCTCCTATCAGACTGGCCCCAGTCGCCATGTTTACCTCAGCTACCCACAAGCCTTGCGGTGGGGGAGTGGGGATGGGGGAGTGAGGGTGGGGATGTGGGGGAGGGGACGGGGAAGGGAAGGCTTTTGAAACCACATCCTAGCTGGGCCGCGGTGGCACACACTTTTAATCCCAGCACTTGGGAGGCAGAGGTAGACAGATTTCTGAGTTCAAGGCCAGCCTGGTCTACAGAGTAAGTTCCAGGACAGCCAGGGCTACACTGAGAAACCCTATCTCGAAAAACCAAAAAGAAAAGAAAAGAAAAGAAAAGAAAAGAAAAGAAACCACATCCTTCCAAGAAAATGGAGCATGGAACTGAAAGAGGCTTCAGAGGTGCCTCTCTGACCTCTCTGGGGTGTAACCTCTGTCCCCAGGTGTGGTGACAGCAGATGAAGCCAGCTGAGCACAGGACACAGACAGGGGCTCAGAGCAGGGCAAGGCCTGGCCTCCTGCCTGACCCTCCCTCATGGTCCTCTGGGCATGGATGCTTGGTCCAGAAAGCTGTAGAGGTTCTGACAGTCATGCCACACACAAAGGAAGGCCACGAGGCAAGAAGCCTGCAGCTAAGACTGTCACCTCACCTCCATGTAGTGACCTGGCTTAGTCTCCAGAAGAAAGGAGAAAACAGAAACATAGAAACATTCACTCCTTAAGCCCATGCAAAAAGTTCCAGATAACTGGCCCCTCCCCCACAGCCACTTCCTGGTCACAGGCAGCAGCAGGGACCCTGTGCGACCTGATAGAGAAGTCGTTGCTGCTCGGCTAAGCTCAGGGTTCTCAGCCTTCAGATCCATCCTTCTCCTTGGGCCGGTTTTATAGACAGTAATAACACTCGTAAATTCCCCCGCAGATGGGATTTTTATCTGGTAATCATGGCAATTTGGCTCAGTGCAGTCCCACAGCTCCGGCCCTGGACTGGCAGGGGCCCAGCAGAGGTGACTGTCGAGGGACCAGGCAAGGAGCCCAGAGCCCACCACCCACCTTAGACTGCACTTCTAGGGGGAAATCACACAAGGAATTAGCATGGAGCTCCAATTGCATTCTCGAGGACACTAGACAGAGAAGCCTCTCTTCTAGAGAACAGTCCATGGATATCTCTCCCCTCCTACCCACAGCCGACAGCTCAGACAGAATCCTACCCACCAGGGAACCACAGACCCTTCCTTCCCGGCATCCATCTTCTCTTCAGTGCCCTCCCCCACTGGAAGGACCTGAAGCCCTGGAACGGATGTACCCGAGAGGGACAGAAAAGCAACATACCACAGAGCTGTCACTCAGGGCTGTGCAGGCCGGGGGGGACCCCTGACAGCTCACATTAGGAAGATCAACATGAACAACTGCGGCTGCCATACTGAGATGTCATCCTTCCAGGAGCGAGAACAGCAGGGGCACCTGGAAAATTCCTGACGACGGAGGATTCTGAGCTAACCATCCTGTGCATGAGCAGAAAGCCACCCCAGGGAAGGGTGCCACAGAGGACACACTGAGGACGCAGCAGGGTCAGGGCTGGGTCTCCTTATTTGTTAGTGCTCTTGGTTGCGGAATTTGGCTTTGGGTGTCTTGAGACAGAGTCTCCTGTAGCTCAGACTGGCCTCCCTCCACTACGGAGCTGAGGGTGACCTTGAATTCTTGATGCCCCCACAAGCAAGTGCTGAGATTATGCACACATGCCACGCCCAGCTAGGGGTATGTTTGCAGATATGAGCACAGCCACTGGCCACCAGAACTAAAAGAAACTCTCAGAAGAATGTGAACCTTCCTCCCCCCATTCTCAGCACCAGAGTAAACATGGAAACAATCCCCCAGAGGTGACAAACAGCCCAAGGAAGACACTTTCTTGCAGGTGCTCAGGGAGAGTCCTCTACAGTCCTCAAGGCTGTCACTGGAAGAGGCTCAAGAAAGAGTCTCTTCCACAAGTAAGCACCCCCAACAGCCTTGGGGGGTGGGGGAAATATGCAGACCCTATTGAAGACACACAGTCTGGGCATGGAGAAAGGCGTCTCTGGAACCACGTGGGAAAACCCTATAAATTCCACCTAGGAAACTTATCAGAATCTTCCCTATCAGTTACTCCAGGGGCAGTCCACTGCAGGGATGGGCTGAAGGGTTCTAAAAGCTATTGCCCTCCTGTGGGGGAAGCCTGGGCAGGAAGAAGCTATAGGGTGCCCAACTGCCTTGACGCTTGCAACCCACAGCGCCCTCTGCAGGCCGAGCCCTGGAGTTGCAATTCTAGAGAAGTCGCAAATTCCTTTCTTTTGATTGTCTACCCTGGAAGCTGAGTTTCTTAAAAGGAAATTCCTCTTCAAATAGAGAAGCAGGAAATCCTAGGAGTCACCACCATCTGAATCCATCAGCACTCAGGGCCATGGAGTGTTTTTTCACCTACATACTGCACGGAGCTCTTGGGAGGGTCTTAGCGGTAAAGACTTGCCCAGCCTGTGCCAGACCATGGTTCCTTCCCCAGCACCACAGAACAAACAGAAAAAAGACAAAAGCCTAAGAACCGACTTTCCCAAAACTTTCGTGTAAAATTAAAATGGGAAAGAGACAGAAAATGGTTAATGGCTAAACTCATTTTGCTTTTGTATTTCCATTCAATGTGTGTGTGTGTGTGTGTGTGTGTGTGTGTGTGTGCGCGCGTGCGCAGTGTCTGCTTGCCTGTGTAGCAGGCACGTCAGACCTTAGCACAACTGACTCCATGATGGAAGGACCATCTAGGCCTTGGAACAGGGCACACAGGCAGAGACACATGACAAAACAGGAACACAGACCTGATCTGTCAAAGTCCACCATGGTTCTGGGAAAGTCCTAAATGGCCTAACCTCGCTTGTGGACTCCTGTAGTTCTGCTTCTGGATAGCTGTTCTTGCTGAGGTGAGTCAACCTAGGACATGGATTTTGTGCTTAAAAGCTCATGCTGAGCCAGATGTGATGGCACACCCCTTAATTCCAGCACTCAGGAGGCAGAGGCAGGCAGATCTCTGAGTTTGAGGCCAGCCTGGTCTAAAGAGAGAGTTCCAGGACATCCAGGACTGCATGGGAAAAAACACATCTAAAATTAATTAATTAATTAATTAATTAATAATTAAAACAAGAAATAAAAACAGAGCTCACCCAAAGGCTCAGGGCCACCCTCAGATCCCAAATACCCAGTGTAGCCACCAAGCCGGCTGATAAAACTTGCTATTGGCTTACACTAATGTCCAAGTAGTCTTCGCGGGTTGATACCTCACAACAGTCTGCATTTGCTCTACCTGCACAGACACCAGAAGAGTATCAGATGCCCCTGGAGCTGGCTGGAGTTACATAGGGTTGTGAGCTGCCTTACGTGGGTGCTGGGAACTGAACCCGGGTCCTCTGCAAGAGCAGCAAGCGCTCTTAACCACTGAGCCATCCCTCCCATTCCTTGGTTTTAGTTCTTGAGACAGGGTCTCACTCCCTAGCCCAGGCTGGCTTCAAGCTCACAGCCTTCCCACCATTGCATCATCACTGCTGGGGTTATAGGGGTGCACAGCTGCTTCTAATGGGAGGGAGACAGAAGAAATGGTGAGTGGGTAAATCCATTTTCCTTTTGTTTTGTGCCTATTGTTGTTGTTGGTGGTGGTGGTGGTATGTGTGTGTGTGTGTGTGTGTGTGTGTGTGTGTGTATGCATTCATGTAATTTGTGTGCGTGTGAGCAGCATGTGTGCACATGGGTGCATGTGTAAGCATGTGTGCGCATGGGTGCAAAGGTGTGTGAGTGTTACTCGTTTGTGTGAGTGTGAGCATGTGTCTTAGTTGGGATTTTCCTGCTGTAAACAAACAGACACCATGACCAAGGCAACTCTTATAAGGACAACATTTAACTGGGGCTGGCTTACAGGTTCAGAGGGTCAGTCCATTATCATCAGGGCAAGAACATGGCAGCATCCAGGCAGGCATGGGGCAGAAGGAGCTGAGAGTTCTACATCTTCCTCTGAAGGCTGCTAGTGACTTCCAGACAGCTAGGATGAGGGTCTTAAAGCCCACTCCCACAATGACACACCAACTCCAACAGGACCACACCTCCTAATAGTGCCATTCCCTGTGCTGAACATATACAAACCACCTCAGGATGTGTGCACAGGGATGCAGGTGTGGGTGTGGGCATCTGTGCATGTGGGTGTGGGTGTGAGCATGTGCGCATGTGCATGCCAAGAGGTGATGTTGGCTGTCTTCTCTGCCTGCTTTCTACCTTATTTTTTTGAGACACATCTGACATGGGACCCGGTGCTCACCAACTTAGCCTCTGCTTAGAGGGAGACGTACAGGAAGCTCCCACAGCAGGCTTTATCATCAAAGTGTGCCGGGTCCTTCAGAGTCCCCAGGTCTGGAAACCAGCTGGCAGGCTGCAAGTGCACAGTGGTACCTCAAGTCAGGGCTGGGACCGGCTCCAGGCTTCCCGTGTCGTAGGCAGCCCTCTCTACCCCGCAGACGCATGGCCACGCCTCAGAGCACAAAGATCAGTTCTGGGGACGTGCTTCAGTTGGTGGTAAGCTCACCTAGCATGCAGGAAGTCCTAAATTCAAGCCCTGGGACTGCACACAGTGCAGGTCTGTAGTCCCAGCCCTTGGGAAGCAAGAGGCAGAAGGACCAAGAGTTCAAGGCCAGCTCCTGCCTCATAGTGACTTGGTGGCCAAACCTGAAAAACACAAAATAGAACCAAAACAAAACAACAACAACAACAAAGCACACAAAAACAAAACAACCAAAAACACACACAAAAAAAAACCAGGAATCGCAAACTAGCGACAACAACAACCAACTTGTCCTTTCTGAACACTTGGATTTTTGTTTCTGTCACTGTGAGCCATCAGACTTGATTCAGCCTTTCCAGAGGCTGTGGGTGGGTTTTATACAAATGTCAGGCAGTTCTCCAGCATGGGCTTGGGTGTCTAGGGATTCTGAAACCCTCAGGGGGTCCAGGAGTCCCTCTCCTGGAGAGTAGGGGTGACCAGGAACCTTGTAATTCTCTAGGGTTCCGCTACTAACTGCTCTCCAGGGGCCCAGTGAGCTCGAAGCCCCGGAAGTCCTCTGTGAGTCACGATGTCCTTTCTGCCCGTGTAATCCCAATGCCCTTCCACCCTGTGCACTTTGGCCTTGGCAGGGAAGGGCTGCGTCTTGTCCACAGAGCTTTTCAGGTAAGACAGGGCTCCTACACTCACGATCACCACAAGCCTGTGTGCCCTTTGGACAAGAGATGGGGGAACAGACAGCATGCTGCCTAGCCCCAAATTTCCATCTCCCAGAACCTTCACTTCCTTCAATCCCATCATGACGCCAAAGCCTCACTAACTTGGGGGCCATGGTCAAGTCCAAGATTCAACTGACCAGCGGAGCAAGCGGGGAACGCTCCAGCCTGGGCACTTGACTCAACTCCCTAAGTCTGCTTCAACCTGCAACCCCCGCCCACAAGCCACACCAAATAATGTTCCCGCGTGCTCTCTGGAATTCTTCCCACACAGATGACAGAGTTTTGCCCTTCTGCCTGTTTCCTCCTGGATCCTCAGGTGTCATCAGCACCACGCAACACGAGAAAAAAAGTTTAGTCCAGCGAGAGCAAGTGAAAGCAGGGAATTGTGGGAGACCCTAGGCAGCCTGTTTAACCGCACATGCGCATATGCTACACAGCGCGCACCGCACCTCTCCTGGGACATTTTTAAAGGAATGGAGTCTCCGGCCACGAGGCAGGAACTTCCCAAGAGCCACTTGAAGCTCAGGAGGCATTTCACCTGTGTCAAACACGTGTCCCCACTCCTTGTTCCAGGACCCCATTCAATCCCAGGTAACCCAACCCTTTTCATATGCAGGTATACTTTACCATGGTATAAATTAAATTCTCATCAGAAGTCAACAAACAGCACCATTTTTAAAACTGGTTTTTTGTTTGTTTGTCTGTTTTTTTGTTTGTTTGTTTTGTTTTTTTGTTTTGTTTTGTTTTTTTTGCTATGTGAGGGACTGAGCCCAGGCCTGACTGGGAGGAGGCAAGCCCTCTCCCCCAAGCTCTGTCTGCAGATCACTTGAGCGTGGCCTGCATCCCTCACAGCCCTGAGGCCACAGATACAAGGCCTTCCTAATTAGCTGACCCACTGACCCATCATTTGCTCTCAGTAAGTACTGGAGAGACCTCTATCCACCCGGCACCTGGCTCTGGGCCTTATAAGGGCCTCAGTGTTCCTGTCAGAGTCAAATGCAGCATCTTCTCTCAGAGTGTCCACAGCGTGTGCCTCCCCTCCCCTCCCTGAAGGCTGTGTCTCACAGTAGAACCTATCGTAGTTTCCCCTCTGCTGCTGTGAGAAAAACCAAAACCAACTTGGGAAGAAATGGGTTTATTTGGCTTGTAGGTTTACAGTCCATCCTCTAGGGAAGTCAGGGCCAGAACCGGGAGGCAGGAATTGAAGCAGAGGCCGTGGAGGGGCGAGTGCTGCTCACTCTCTTGCACAGCCTTCGTGTGGAACGCAGGACCACCTGCCCAAGGGTGGCGCCACCTACAGTGAGCTGGGCCTGCCCACAGCAATCGTCAGTCAGTGGCTGAAAATGACACCACAGGCTTGTCCACAGGACAATCTAATAGGGATAGTTCCTCAATTGAAGGTTCTTTTCTGGCTGACTAGTTTATGAGAAATTGACTATAAATAATTAAATGATTGATTGACTGATACATACATACATACATACATACATAGACAGATGATAGACAGATAGATATAGATAAACAGATGATAGATAAGCAGATGATAGATAGATGGACAGATGATAGATTATAGACAGGTAGGTAGGTAGGTAGGTAGATAGATAGATAGATAGATAGATAGATAGATAGATAGATAAGGAAGGAAGGAAGGAAGGAAGGAAGGAAGGAAGGAAGGAAGGAAGGAAAGAAAACTAGATAACCAGAGCAGGGCCTGCCTGGTTTTTGTGCCATCGTAAGCCTCTGGTCACTAGAGACCCACTTCCAATTGGTAAAGAACTTCAACATCACACTGAAGTCCAAGTTACCAGAAAACTAGTCCCGAAGGTCCCCAAATGCCATCTTTGCAGTATTGAATCATTGCAACACAGGTTCTGTGTCAGCCACAGCTCTAAGCAGTCCACACAGCAAGACCACTAGAAAAGTTGCTTTGGCTTTTGTTTATTTGTTTGGGGGATGTACAGGATCTTACAATCTAGGCTGGACTTGAACTTGGGTCCTCAGGCCTGTGTGACAGTCCCTGTGTCTTTGAACCACCTCAACAGCCCACAAGTGGATAAACCTTTAAAGACCTAGCACTGAGGAAAAGAAATCAGAAATAAACATCCCACCTGCTCCCCTCCCCAAGTGTCCCTTCAGGAATGCTCTAGAACAGATAATGGTGTGCGTGGACCAAAATCAAAGCCACGCGCCAGGGTGGGTGAAGGACAGGTTAAGTGGTGGGGAGGAGATAATAGAATTTGGGGTGTGTGAAAGTGTTCTCTGCTGTAGCAGAAACTACAGAGGGACGTCCTGCTTCAAAAAGGAAAGAAAAGAAAAGACATAATAAAATAATAAAGTACCACGAGACACGATCCATATGCTCTTTGATTTACTCCCACAGAAATCAAAGTGTTTATCAGGGCGCGGAAGGGATCACAGCAATTCTAAGTCACACCTCTCGGTAGCTAATATTGTCAATTTGACAAGATCTAGAATCGCCTTGGAGACACATCTGTGGGCAAGTCAATGAGGCCTTTTCCAGACCAAATTAACCTGCGGTGAGAAGATTGACTCCGGGGGTGGGGGGCACCATCCCACGTGCTGGAATCCCGGCCCGACTCAAAGGGACAAAGCCAGCTGGGCCCCAGCATCTGTCCCTCTCTGCTTCCTGACTGTGGGCACCGAGTGACCAGATGTCTCCCAACCCCGCCTACCATGCCTGCCCTTTCTCATTGGTCAGACAAAATTCATGACAGAAGCCACTTAGGAGGGAAGGGTTTCTTGGGCTCACAGTTTGAGGGAGCAGCACACTGTGTGGGGAAAGCTTGCGGCAGGCATGCGAGGGGGTGGGTCGCGTCGCATCTGCCATCGGGAAGCAGAAAGGCAGACGCTGGTACTCAGCTTCCCTCTCCCTTTTTGCAGGGAGATGCTTGGTCATTTGTTGCTGGTTTTGCTTTGAGAGTTTCGTGCATCCCAGGTTAACCTTGAACTCTTGACGTAGCCAAGGATGGCTTTGAACCTCTGATCCTCCTACGTCCTCAGTGCTGGGATTGCACACTGAGTTTATGGGGCTCTGTGCATGCTAAGCACACACTCTAACAACTGAGTTACAGCTCAGCCTCATTTCTCCCTTTTTATTTGGTTTGGACCCCGGCCCATGGTGTGGTGTCGTCCATATTCAGGCTGGGACTTCCTGTCTCATTCAGACATCTCCGGAAACACCCTCTCACACATGGCTAGAGGTATGTCTCCGTGAAGATTCTCAAACGAGACCAGGTGACAACCGAGGCAGACCACCACACTGACCCCGCTGTATTAGCATAAGGTCCTCTACCCAGAGGACCCCACACACACACACAAGAATGTTGTGGCCTCTCTACTGTGGGCTCCTGAGTGTGCACAGCCCAGACATCTAGATTCCATCCCTGCCTCTGCCACCCTATGCTGTGTGACCTAAGCTGTTCCCAGACACTCACTGTACCTCCATTTCCATGTTTCTACGATGAACAAGCCATGAATCCCGCCATGGCTTGGGACATAGACCTATGAGAAAATGAGGAAAAACACCTGTGGACGGGCTTACAGGAACAGGTGCTGTCTGTGGGGCCCAGAAGACCCGTACTTCCTGCAGCACCGGGGATGAGGGTCCAAAGCCTGACCTCACCCCTGGGCCTTTCCTACTATTCTAAAATAACTGAATATGGCCAGAGAAAGATACTGGGAAGGACCTTCCCTCTAATCTTCTCTGGGTGGCCTTGGGGACACAAGGTGACCAGCTACTCCATCCCACCCATTAACCATCCCTTTATTGCTATGGTTTTCCTGAGCCTCCCATGGGCATCATCCAGAAGTAGACCCTTGATCACATGCACCTCAACCTTGTACCTCATTCCCCCAAACATGGCTAGTCCCCAACCCTGTCCCCGTCACCATCACACCCCCCTCTGCCCTCCACCTCTGTTTCTCCATTTCCAACAAGGCTTTCCGTATTCACCAAAGCCAGGAAGCCTGGGGGGGGGGGGCAGGAAGGATAAAAACTGGGCCTCTGGGCCAGCGGGTAAAGACGCTTGCCACCAATCCTGACGACCTGAATTTGATCCCAGGGATCTTTGTGGTAGACAGGGAAAAGGGACTTCTACAAACCGTCCTCTGGCCTCCCCACAGGCGACATAGAACACACAATAGATAGATGATAGACAGATTGATAGATATAGATAGATAGATAGATAGATAGATAGATAGATAGATAGATAGATAGAAGAAAGAAAGGTAGGTAGGTAGATACATGAATAGATAGATACATGAATAGATACATAGATACATACACTGATACATACATATATACATAGACAGATATACAGATGCATAGATACATAGATACATAGATACATACATAGATAACTAGATAAATACACATACACACAAATAGATAAATACATAGATGATACATAGATAACTAGATATATAGATGCATACATACATACACACACAGATAGATGATAGGCAGACAGACAGATGATTACAGACAGATGATTCCAGGCAGTTGAAAGTGACAAACCCACCAGCCCCTCTGAGCCCTCGTTTACCCCGGGGCCGTATGATCATTATTTGATGCTCTCATGTCTGTTTCATCTCACAAAGCCTCCAACACACACTGTGACCCACAGAGGGTTAACACAAATTCAGTCCTAACTCAGACCTCCGAAGTGCTGTGTCCACACCGCATCCCTCCCGTGCAGCGCTTAGCCCTGGGCGCAGCCACTGAAAATATCAGATGCTTGGGATCAGCCCCTGCCTGGGATGGGCAGTCAGAAGGCACAGCTGAGCAGCCTGGAAGTCTGAGTCTGCCAGGCGGTGGGTGTCCAGTGGGCGGAGCGTCAGGTGGGCGGAGCGTCAGGTGGGCGGAGCGTCAGGTGGGTGGGGCGACCAGTAGGCGGGGCGGCCAGTGGGCATACTCTAGTGCGATGGGATCATGGCCATCCAAGTCTTGCTGTGTAGCCCAGGCTAGCCCAGGGCTCTGGCTCTTCCTGCCTCAGAATCTCCACGGCTGGGATGGCAGGGTACTATCATACCCAGTCCAAACAGCATAATCTTTTCTTTAAAATCCTCCGAGTGTGATGAGTCAGATCCAGCTCTTGGACATGGGAGACTGTCTCCTGACCGTCAGCCACCACGCCCTGTCCATTGCTGCACAGGAGCTTCAGTCCAGTCGGTCCTTTTTGCAGGTGTGAGGGTAGTGGGTGTGAGTCTAAATCTCAGTAACTTCTGAGAGTGGGAGTGGCAAAGGGATAGACAAGGCCTGACCATGACGGAGAAGATGTTGATGGAGATGATGTTGATGCCAAATGATGGAGACGAAATGATTGGTGAGAGTGATGGTGGTGGAGGTGGTAATGGTGATGATGATGATGATGGTGTTAATGGTAACCATGACGATAGTGGTAATAATAGTAACAACAATACTGATGATAGTGGTGATGCTGGTAATTATGGTATTGTTGATGGTGGTGCAGGGTGATTCAGATAGAACACACACACACACACACACACACACTGAGACCTTCTCATGATGGCAAGAGCTGACCTGGCTCTCTGCCCTCAACGCCTTCCCCTTCACCTGATGTCTATGCATCAACCTTGTGGTTATCACCTGACCTGCCTGGAACACAGTCACCTCTGGGTCACAGGGAGACCAATGGCTGTTTGCTACCACTGGAAAGGGAAGCAGTTAGGGAAACTGAGGCATACAGATGTCTTGCAGCCAGCAGAGAACGTGTATGCGCTCAGCCTGGACCCCAGCTCTGTCTGTCCCGGGGACAGGGTGGCCGCTGCCCTGCTCCTGTGGCCTCCCACATCAGACAGCATCGTCCTGCTGCCAAGGCTCAGAGGCCGCCTGGAGAACAGCGACCTTGTTGCCAATTACTCCGGGGAAAGGACACTCCAAATCAAGAAACAGCTCTCTTCGCCGCAGCTCGCAAACATTCCTGAAAGAGGGGGAAATTAAGTCTTTGAAACAACATTAATCATGATAACTCCGGGCTGGTTCGCTCCTCAGCTTGCTTGCTACATTTCCTCGATGTTGGCTTTAACCCTCTGTAGCCCAGACACTTGAGATGTCCCCAGGGCCACTGCTCTCCCTCACTCCAGGCTGGAACCTTGCAGACTGGAGGCTGTCTCTCCCCCATCAAACTCACCCCATCCTGCCATCGTTCTGAAGCAGGGTGACATGGACGCCAAGCGACAAGACAGCCCAGGAAGGACTCAGAATGCAGCAGGATGAGAGCGGTCCACTGTCTCTCTTTGCCCCTCTCAAAACCAAAAGTCACTGAGTGTGGTGGCACACACCTGAACCCCAGCACTTAGAAGGCTGAGGCCAGAGGAGCGGGAATTTGAGGCTGGCTTGGCCTACACACTGAGACTAAAGACAAGGATAGATGGATGGGGGGGGGGGCTGGAGAGATGGCTCAGCGGTTAAGAGCACCGACTGCTTTTCCAGAGGTCCTGAGTTTGATTCCCAGCAACCACATGGTGGCTCACAACCATCTGTAATGAGATCTGATGCCCTCTTCTGGTGTGTCTGGAGACAGCTACAGTATACAGTGTACTCACACACATAAAATAAATCTTTAAAAAAATAAAAAAGATGGATGGATAGATACATAGATGATAGATTAGATAGATAGATGTATAGATGTATAGATGTATAGATGTAGATACATAGATACAGGGATAGAGACATAGATACTTAGGCAGATAATAGATACATAGATAGATACATAGATAATAAATAGATACATAGATATAGATAGATACATAGAAAGATAGATACATAGATAATAAATACTGCCCTTCCCACATCCCAAGAGCTCTCTCTGTGCCCAGGGCATGAGGCCTGGCATTAGGTCTAGGTGGTAGTAGGGCATATGTAAGGCTCTAGGTCCAAACACTAATATCAATACACACAGGAGGTAGGGTGCGAGGTGTGGAGTTAAGCTCTGAGCTGGTGATGTCACTCCGCTGGTACAGTGTCTGACGTCATGCAGGAAGCCCAAGGTTCAGTTCCCGGTACCACAGAAGCCAGATGTGATGGTGCCCGCCTGGGATCCCAGCACTGAGGAGGTGACGGCCAGAAGAGCAGGGGTTCAAGGTCATCCTCAGCTACATAGGGAGTTTGAGGCCAGCCTGGGCTACATACGACTCTGCCTAAAAGACAAAGCAGAGTCTAGCCTTGGCCTTGGATTGTGAGGCTGGAGGAAACGCTGCCACTCTGATGATGGGATCCTGCCGCCGCCGCTGCCCGCCTTTCCGCTTTCCCAGGAAATTGAAAAATCACCTGTTTTCAAATACTGACTGCTAATTAAGACAAAAATAATATTTATGGGCACGCACCACAGGCTCCTGCCTAGCTCCCAGCCTGAAAACCGCTTGCTCTTCGAGAGCTGCTGCAGATCTAGATTTAGTCTCTCCTGTGGCCATTGGCCCAGCGGCTTCCCTCACAGCCTCAGGCTTCGGAGAGGTGGCCAGACCCGGGGAGCCCAGCGGGGCTTTAGAGACTAGCCTGCAGCCACTCACTCAGAGACACTCCGCGCACCACCAAGGTCACACTGCAAGCTGTTGTCAGAGCCTGCTGGACCTGCCCCCTGGACATCCATCACAGAAAAGGCCTCGCCAAGAGCCTGTTTGCTCCGTGCCTCCAGCCAGCCAGGTCCAAGGTTTGCCCTGGTGCTTCGGGTGTGGGGCTTGCCTTGTCTTCTGTGCTCCTGGAGGTATGGTGTGGCGGCCTTGACAGCCAAACGCACCGGAAACATTTTCTGACTGCCAGTCTTGGACATGACGTTTCCCCCGGCCCGCCACCCCGCACCCCCATCCCCACCCCCACCCCCAGTTCATCTTCAAAGAGATGAGGCACATGCATCTCCACTCCAGACCGCTATTGGAAGGAGAAGCTGCCTACGGACAGTAGGCTCTCTGCAGCTAGCCATAACCGTTAGCTGTGTACCCACTGAAGGCGCTCAGCGTGGCCGCGCATGACCATTAGCTGTTCTGAGGGTTGGAAGCTTGCAGGGTCTCTAGAAGGTCCCTCTAGCTCCACATGGCCAGCTCTGGGCTCGCCGAGGGATCCACAGCATACCCAGAAGCCTCTGTGAAGGAAACGGGGAGGAAGGGTTCCAGCGGGTCCCAGATGGGGACAAAGATGCAGCTGCAGGAACACGCCTGGGATGAAACTTCACAGAAGGCAGGGGGACCAGGAGCACTGAAAGAAACAGAAAGTGTCCACAAATGGGGAATCTGGGGGCCCCTCCTGACCTCAGCGTTCCTCCTGGGATCGTAAATGAGCAGGTGGGCAGGCTAGCCCGCCCACTCCTGCCTGGCACACCTTCAGGTGCACGCAAGACCGTGTGTGTTCCCATTACAAGCCCCGGTGACAAAGCCACTCTGATAAGGTCTTCTCGTCCAGCGTTGTTATTGTTTTTTAATTACACTTACTTTCTTTTTTTTTTTTTTTAACTTAAGAACCAAATTGGATCCAACCAACCTGAAACCAATCTGGGGCGGGACATGGAGGTGTAGGAAATGGACCATCGCTGCCTCGGAGCGGTGCGGGGCACCAGCCGAAGAGGCGGCGGGGCTCATCCGTCTGCCCAGCTGTCTGCCCACGCATGCGCACAGGAGCAGCCCTTCATTAACCGCCCTCTACCCATTGGATCTTCCCGCTACAGCTTCTGAGCACCAACTGAATACAATCCCGGGGCTGGGCAGCATGAACACAGACAAGATACAAGCCAGTGAAGGCGCCTGGCTGAGAAGCTTACAGCCCTGCCTCGCTGTAAAACCACGAATCCTTGTTATGAAAAGAGCGGGAGCAGAGCTAGGACTTGGCTCAGCTAGTAAAGAGACGGCTGTGCAAGCATGAGGACCCGGGTTCAAACCCCGGAACCCTCACTTAGCAACAACAACAACAACAAAAGCCACGCCTGTAATCCCAGTGCTGAGAGGCAGAGACAGGTGGCTTCCTGGAGCTCGATGGCTCAAAGCTAAGCTCTGGTTTCTCATGCATGTACACATATGTGCATGCATGCCCACATGGATGTATGCGCATGCTCAATTGCGCATGCATATGCGCGCGCACACACACACACACACACACACACACACACACATACACTAAAGCATGTATGAAAATTAAAAAATGACCACATAGTTCTCACTGGGTCCAGAACTTCGCACATTGTCTCTGGCAATATTTAGCCAATATTTGGCCATTTTACATGTGACGTTGTTCCAAAGGGCGAGGTCCTGACTGTGAGGAGGAAGTGACAAAGGCTGACGCAGATTTGGGTGGGTGATGATGCTCCCGCTCCGGGGCCCGGGCCCTTGCCTCCACGCCGACTTCATCTCCAGACCGCCCTCCCCGCCTCTTCCCTCTTCCTTCTGACTGACCACATCGCTGTTGGGAGCAGACGACGCCTTCTCCCAGGAATGAGGGCTTTAGAAAGAGCTGCTACTCTGGGAAGCGCACCCTTATCTCAGGACATCACTAAGTCACTACACTGTAAGGGGCAGAGGAAGGACCAATGGCCCCTCCCTGATGTGCAGGTAGAGCGATTCCCAAGAGCCTGGACGCTGTGTCCCCTACCCCCAGCTGGGTTCAATGTAATATCCACATCCGCCTGACCATGGGGGCATCCAGCCAAGCACACCTACTCTCCTGTTTCCCCGACATCCGCATGCCCACCTCTGCCTGGTACCCACCTCTCTAAAAACCCACCTAGGAGAAAGAAGTCCTCTTCTTTTATCTCCAGCCCTCTGGGCTTTTCCGCCACTTCGAGAGCCCTGAGCCTGATTTCTCAACATCTGCCTCCAGATTTCCTCCAAGCCAGAGTCAATTTTCCACTCAAAACCTAACGGCCTCGGTAAACACGGTCCGCACGCAATGGCCTTTAAAAGGAACAGCACGTCAGCAATGAAGTGTACGCAGCCGTTAAGCTGTGAACTGGGGGACGTTGAGATGGCCGCACGCCACTGTCCCTTTCTGCCCTGATCTGGTATTCTAATTTCTGAGCTTACAAGCAAACATGACTTTTCTAATCAGGGGGAAGGAAATTGAGTTGGTTTAAAAACAGATGAGAGCCAAGAATATGGACTCCTCTACAAAACCCCTGAGTCTGCAGCCACTGCCGGCGGACGAGGTCCCCTCGCACCTGGCTCTGCAGAAGTCACACCCACCCACTCGTATGGCAGCTTCCATAGAGCTAAGTCTTTGGGACAGGATCCTAGGGTGACTCGCAGGCCACATTTCCTTTTGGGCCCTGGTTACAATGCTATAAAGGGAATCCCTAACGCTATGAATGAAATGTTAGCAGCCCAGGCTGGGCCAGAATCTTCCAGTATGTGAACAGATAAGAATCCAGATTCTGAGGAACTCAGTGGCTATTCAGTCCACCCCTCCTGCCTCTATTTCCAACAGATGAGAAGCTCCTCTCCTCTCTGTCTTTGTCTCTATCTCTGTCTCTCTCTCTCTCTCTCTCTCTCACACACACACACACACACACACACACCACAAAGAACAGCGTAATATCTGGTTTCTTGTTTTGTTTTGTTTTTTCAAGACAGGGTTTCTCTGTGTAGCCCTGGCTGTCCTGGAACTCACTCTGTAGACCAGGCTGACCTTGAACTCAGAAATCTGCCTGCCTCTGCCTCCCAAGTGCTAGGATTAAAGGTGTGCACCACCACTGCCCAGCAATAGCTGGTTTCTAATTGAGAACATTTTTTATTGAATCTAGCACCCTCTGGCCTTCCAGCCCCCTGCCTCAGACCCTTGGTCCTAACCAGCTTGTGTCAGGAGCTTGCTCAATGTCCTGACAAGGCCGACGGGACCTTGCCATCTGGAGGGTGGCACCACAGGTAAGCAGTGGACACCCAGATCCCTTGTCCCTTCCCTGCACTGCGCCCATGCAGAGGCTGGCCCTCAGAGTCACCGCACCAGCATTAAGCGAGAGTCGATGGCTTTAAAGGCAATTGGCGCCACTCTAGAAGAAATGGCAACTTCCGAGCCGCATAAGCGCCCATCCAGACCGTTCCACAGGGTAAATGAAAATACAGAGTTCCTGCCTTGATTTATACCATCCACGGGAAGCGGGAGGAATTCATTTCCCTCCAAACGATCTTCTCCGTCTCCTAAATATTCAATAATTTTCTAGCTGGGAAATGGATTTCCTCCCTGGCCCTCACAGAAGCTGGCGGTCCTGAGCGACACCTGTGGGCGCGAAGGAGAGCGCTCCAAAGCAGCCACCATCCTGCCTCAGACCGACAGAGCAATGGGACAGCACCGTCGTCCCCTTCCCAGCAAGGCCTAGCCACCCACGCCATCAATCACTGACTGACTGGTCCAGTGCTGGACAAGGGCTTCCTGACGCTCCTGGCCCCGTGATGGCTCCAGGCCAGTGGAGAAGGCAGGCCGGCCTGCCCTTGAGTCATTGCTGCTTGTCTCCTTGACATGATGATTTTTTTTTTTGAGGCAGAAACTATCTCTAGTTAATCTTCATGTCCCCAGATCAGAGATTGTGATTATGAAGTGGCCAAAGAATGAGTGAGTGAGTGAGTGAGTGAATGAATGAATGAGTAAGTGAACAAGTGAATGAATGAACAAATGAATAAATGAGTGAATGAATGGGTGAAAGAAGGAATGAGTGAACAAGTGAATGAATGAACAAACGAATAAGTGAGTGAATGAGTAAGTGAAAGAATGAGTGAACAAGCGAATGAATGAATGAACAAATGAATGAACAAATGAATGAGCAATCAAGTAAATGAATGAATGAATGGATAAGTGAGTGAATGAGTGAGTGAATGAATGAATGAGTGAACAAGCGAATGAATGAATGAATGAACAAATGAATGAGAGAACAAGTAAATGAATGAATGAACGAATGAATGAGTGAGTGAGTGAGTGAATGAATGAATGTATGAGAGGATGGAATTGAGGATGACAGCATCTTAAACACTGCTTATTCTGTAGCCATAACACTGTCAAGTCATGCCTGAGGTGCAGAGGCTCCGGGTGGGGGCCGAGCTGGGGGGAGAGGCGGCCTCTCATTCACCCATTGAGCCACTGTGGCTCTCCTCAAGTGTAATCATGTAGACAAGAGGCTGAGTGAGGGAGTTGGGAGGGTGTCCCCAGCTGGGTAGCTCCCTGTCATGCATCTGAACCTGAGTATCAGGCTGGCAGGCCCAGCATCTGCAGCAAAGCTGCAATGTGCTGTGCATCTCTGGACAGACCAGCACCCCGACCTGGGCCCTGTGGCTCCCCCGAAAGGGGCCCTGGCACCCAGCACTTACCAGCTACCAGGGCACTGAGGGGTTGAAGCCCCTCTCCAGCCCCACTGACTGCAGGGAGAGGACCTCAGCGGACAGCAAATGTAACATGCCTGGGTCTGGGGGAATACCCTCCACAGAGCACCGCAGAGGGCTGCAAAGGGTGGCCTGTGCCTTTTAGGGCCATCTGGTGATGACAGAGGAAAGAGCTTCGCTGGGCACAGGACCCAGAGGGAAAGGTGAGGGAAAGCAGGGGTGGGGCCCAGAGGAGGAGGACCATGCTGTCCTATGAGCTGTGAGGCTGTTGGTCCGTCTGTCTGTCTGTCTGGACAGCCATGGGGTGGCACAGTGGAGCATGGCTTCATGCAACTCCTGGATTCTCTAGGAGCCTGCCTCGGCCTTACAGAAAATTCATGGCACCACTGAAAGACCCACGGGACAGAGCTGTCCCCTGCTGCTCAGTGGGCCACTGCCTTGGGAGTCAGAGGTGAGAGGCACAGTCGCGGAACAGGGAGTAACCCAGTAAGGCAGATCACCAAGGGTCAGGCGCATCCCTGGAGTATCCTCCTTGACCACATTTACTCTATAACTTCAGGAGAGTCACACTCCCTTTCTGGGCCTCGGTTTCCCCACTGAGTCACTCTTCTGCTGTGACGCGACACCATGACCAATGCAACTCGTCCAAGAAAAAGCATTGAATTGGGGCTGGCTTACAGTTTCAGAGGTTTAGTCCATTGTCATCATGGTGGGAAGCACGGTGGCGTGCAAGCAGACATGGTGCAGTAGCTGGGAGCTCTACACTGTGTATCATACATAGGCAGAGAGAGAGAGAGACAGGCAGAGAGACAGAGATAGTGAGAGATAGAGATGGTGAGAGACAGACAGAAAAATAAAGACAGTGAGAGACACAGACAGAGACAGAGAGAGAGAGGCAGAGAGATAGAGACAGAGATAGAGATAGTGAGAGATAGAGATGGTGAGAGACAGACAGACAGAAAAAATAAAGACAGTGAGAGACACAGAGACAGAGAGAGAGGCAGAGAGATAGAGACAGTGAGAGACACAGAGAGAGAGACAGTGAGAGACAGAGACAGAGAAAGACAGAGAGAGACAGAGAGATAGAGACAGTGAGAGACACAGAGACAGAGAGATAAAGACAGTGAGAGACACAGACAGAGACAGAGAGAGGCAGAGAGATAGAGACAGTGAGAGACACAGAGAGAGAGACAGTGAGAGACAAAGACAGAGAGAGACAGAGATAGAGACAGTGAGAGACACAGAGACAGAGAGAGGCAGAGAGATAGAGATAGTGAGAGACACAGAGAGAGAGAGACAGTGAGAGACAAAGACAGAGAGAGACAGAGATAGAGACAGTGAGAGACACAGAGACAGAGAGATAGAGACAGTGAGAGACACAGACAGAGACAGAGAAGAACTGACCCTAACATGACCTTCTGGGACTGACATGACCTTCTGAAGCCCACCTCAGTGACACACCTCCCCCAAGGCCACACCCCTCCAACAAAGCCACACCCCCTAATCCTTCTCAAACAGCCCCACTCCCTGTTGATTAAGCATTCAAATAGATGAATCTATGGGGGCCATTCTCATCCAAACCACACCTACTACCTGCCAGGGTCCAGCCTGCTGCCTAGGGGCTCGATCAGTGCTGATAACGATTATTGCTGATAACGATCAGTGCTGATCAGTGCTGATAACAAGTGGAGAGAGTTATTTAGGGGTCAAGTTCCTGGGTTGAGCTTACTGAACTGTGTAATTTTAGGAGGAGCCCCCCAAAATCCTCAGGCCCCCTCTACCCCGGAGGTGTAATCCAGATGGCTGCAAACGGTGGCCATGCAGTGGGGGTTTACGTCACCTCCCGGAGCCCGGAGCCCCGTCTTATCCAGGCCCAGGGAGCCAGCCGCGCTCTGGGCAGGGCACAGCCTCACGCATGCGCGCCTTGTTAGCTCAGGCAGCCGTCTCATCTGCGGCTCCTTTCAAGTTGCCAGTCCTCCGCTGGCCTCCGGGTCCGAACGGAGCGTCCGCAGCCACAAAGGCCCCATTTATCAGGCGTGTTTGAAGGAATGCTCTTCCTGGAGGAATGGCACTCCAGACGCTCCTGGAGCCAGCGAGAGTCTTTGAAACTTAACAGCGTGTTCTTTAAAGGGACCGTAGAGGCACGCTGCGTCCGGAATACGTGGCTTTGAACACGTCAACATTAATGGAGGTCGCCGTCGCAGGGGACGCGGGCCTTTCCCAGAAATAAATCAACAGCCCATGCGTGCCTCAGGCTAACGATTCGTCTTCCTTGAATTTCTTCCTAGACCATCCACTGGTGCTGAGGAGCGGGTTGCAGAAGCAGGGGCAACGGAGCCTGGGGACAATGGTGGGGACAAGGGTCTACCTGAAAGGGTATCTGGCCTCCAGTCTATGCCCGATGGTGACCCCCAGCCTGCACGTGACTGCCTGTCAGTAAAGTGTGGTGCCAATTGGAAGGAGATGTGGGTTTCTGACCTGCAGACTTACTGGTCCAACCCACTCTCCCAGGCAAGGGCCACTGCTCTATGCAGCCCTGTGACCTAAATACGCGTCCTGGAGTTTGTGACCAGGCTGCCTGGTTCTAATCTCAGCTCTGCTGTTCGCTAGCTCTGCAACCTCGGGCAAGCAACTTGACCTCTCTGAGCCTTGACCTGGAAACATTCTTCCTTAACGGTTTGAAAACAAGCCCCCTACAGAAAGCTTCATGTCCTCGTGGGAAGGGCGCTGTCCTTCCCTTCCCCTCAAAGCACCCGTGTACACCAACCAGGCCCAGAGGGGCTTGACCCCACCCCTCCCCCCACACGAAGCAGCCCGCCACCCAGTACTCATCTGACCACCCAGCCACCATAGGATGCTTTCACTCCATCATTGCTCAGTTACTAATTGTTTGATCAATAGTGTTACTCCGTGGAAGATCAGTGATTTATCTGGCTCTGCCCCCACATCCCTGGGTGGCCCTGGGCAGGTCGTTCATCCTCACAGGGCCCAGAAGATGGAGGGAGGGCCCTCGAAGCACATCTATCCCCATCGTTCAGTTCAGATATCGACAGTGGAAAAATCCCAGTAACAACTAGAGCAGCCTGGGTGGAGGGAGACTCTTCACACCACCCAACAGATCCACACAACACAGCAGAGCCTCTGCATCAGACAGGCCCAGTGACCCAAGATCCCCTCCCACTTCACCTCTGATTGAGCAGGAAATAGGCTCTGGCCAGCAGGACTTTAGCCAGCTGAAGCCAAGGGAACTCTACAGATACTTGCTTCGGGGACAACGTCTTTCAAGCAACCCCACTCAGACAGGACTCTTAACTCTGGGATTGCAAGGTAGCCAACTAGGAAGAAGAGCTAGAGAGGCAGAGAGAGAGAGAGAGAGAGAGAGAGAGAGAGAGAGAGAGAGAGAGAGCCCTACTTGAGCCCTCAGACTATGGTCTATACCAACTGCCAAAAATGGAGTAGAACAGTGGTCCACTTACCCACAGCCACCAGCGCAACCCAACCAGATTACAGCCAAGATGGCCACCTCAACACTCTTGGGATGCTCACTGTGGAAAATCTGGTCGGCTTCTGGGTATGACATGCCCTGATCCCCACTAAGCCCAGAGAAAAGTCAACCCACAGAGTTAAGCATGTGTGGCAGTGTGTGTCTGCAATACTAGTCCTTGAGAGGCTGAGGCAGGAGGATCAGGAGTCCAAGGACAACCTTGGTTACGTAATGATACTACCTCTACATATGAACAAACACACACACACAGTCAACTCATGCACTGGGGGTGTACAGCTCATGGGCTTCAGGCTTGCCTAGCAGTCAAAGAATCCCTCAGATCATTCCCAGTGCCACCAAAACTACACACACACACACACACACACATACACACACAAAGAAAGAAAAACAGTGAGCTCCTATAAGGAGACCGCCAAGAACATCTGTGTCAGGTGTTTTGTTATGCAGCCACCGCTAGCTGAGACAAGTCTCCGAATGTAGCACATCCTTTGTGGGAGACTTTTGTATCCACCCAACTGTCCTGTAAGAGGGTTTTATTCCACAGCGAGGGAGGAAATGAAGCTAGAAAGGGAAAGAGCTGCTGGACCAGGCATGGAACAAGAGGAGGGAGCAGAGGCTGGGATGTGGGGAGGAGAGCCCATACTTAGTGCGTTTGAGGCCCTGGGATTGTAAGACTCTGGGGAGCCTTAGCTTACCGAGGATCTCCTGAGTGAACAACATGGAGTCAAGAATCGATGCAAAAAGTAAGAGGAGTTTATTGTTCCAACATGTTGGGTTCGCCCTGCACATGGAAAGAAAGAATGACCACACACAGCCAGTACAGGAAGCCTTTATACAGTTCTCCAGGGAGCAGCCAGTAGGCACAATGTGATTGGAAGAACAGTGTGAATTTTAAACTGACTGGTCTTCAGGGAATGAGGTAGGTGGCCAACGGTCATGGAATGTGTCTAAAAGCTCTGGGCCTCCCCTACCCGCAGGTGGCTGGTGGTCGGTCCTTCCTCCCTGTGGTCTGAGGAATGTAATTAGCCCCTCCCTTCCAGAGGGGAGGGGTGCCTATGTTCTTTCTCTTTCAGGAGGGGAGGGGTCTAGTGGAATTTTCCTAAGTTTCTGAGCTGACCTCTTCAGGATCCTCCCCTCAGTAGCTGTGAATTGACTCTTTTGGGGTGTCGTATCAGTGACTGAGTGTCCTGTGTGTGTGTGTGTTTGTGTGTGTGTGTGTGTGTGTACCTATCCATGTGTCTTCATGTGTGTGCAGATTCACATGTCCACATGTATGTACATGTAATCAGAGGCCAGAGGACCTTGGGCATCATTCCTCAGGAACCATCAACATATCTTTTTGAGATGTGGTCTCTCCCAAACCTAGAGTTCCCCAAATAGGCTCCACTGTCTGGCTGGTGAACCCTAAGAATCCACCCATCATCTCCCCCTAGTGGAACCCACTGGAACACGCAGGAACACACCATCACACTCCTTCCTTCTTAAAGATTTTGGAGTGCAACCCATGGCCCTTGGCCGGTGCTTTACTAATGGCCGTCTCCCCAGCCCCAGCTGATCTTAAGGAATCTAGTCAGTGTGGCTCCGAGGATGGTTCTGAATGGGCAGCCACACCAGTGACAAAGGATGGGGAGTAGCAAGTGCCTGTTGATTAGCAGCAGCCACTGGGTCTCACGGCAGAGTCTGGTGGAGGGATGGTCACGTGATCCGCTTATCCCAGCAGTCTTCTGGGAATGGCACACTTGCTGAGAGAGTTATTTCTCTAACCAGCCTTCCATTAAATGACACACACTATTATCAGCGTATTATTGAGGGTTCTCTAGAGTCACAGAATTTATGGAATGTCTCGCTATATTGAGGGAATTTGTTGCTATGACTTACAGTCTGTAGACCAAGTAAGCCAACAGTGGGCAGCTGCGAATGGGGAGTCCAAGGATCGAGTAGCTGCTCAGTCCCACGAGGCTAGCTGTTTCAGCTGGTCTTCTGTAGAAGTAGATTCCAACACATGTGCTGGCAAGTAAATGCAAGCAGGTGAAGAAGAATGAATCTTTCTTCTTCCAAAGTCCTTATATAGGCCTCCAGCAGAAGGTGTAGCCCAAATTAAAAGGTGTATACCACCATGCCTAGATCTGGGACTGGCTTTGTCCCAGGCTGTCCTTGAACTCAGATCTGCTTGCCTCAGTCTCCTGGGATTAAAGGCATGCACCACCTTTCTTAGGCCTAAGGTTTTCATAGTCACTAAGCCTCAAGATCTCCCTGCCAAGATCCAGGTCAGAAACTTGTGTCTTCCAGCCTCCAGATCTGTATCACACAGGTGAGCCCTCCAACTCTGGATTGTAGTTCATTCCAGATATAGTCAAGTTGACAACCAGGAATAGCCATTACAATGAGTCGCTGCATCCCAGTTAGGGAAACTGAGTCCCACGTACCTTAACTGACCAACTCAAGGTCACAGGGAATGGAGCCAGAGTTGAAGGCCAAGGCTGTTTTACTCCAAGCCTATGTCTTTAACCACTGAGCCACCTCAGTGGCTGTGCCTGGCTCCAGCCCTGACATTCTAGGTCTCTAGACACTTCACGGCACTGGGAACCTGTTTCCTCCCTGTCTGGAAGTTTCTGCTGATGCTGCGGGAAGTCTCGCGCATAAAGATGAAAGCCCCTTTGTTGGGAGAGGCAGCTCTGCTGACAAAGAACATGGTTCCTTTTGAGTGAGCCGTCCCAGAGGGGATGCAGGGAAGAGTCCCCCCACCCCCACCCCCACCCCACCCTCACCCCCAATCCTGCAGATCGGAACCCACAAGCTCATCTGCAGGAACAGACCCAAGGCCACAGGAGCACAGAGCCACCAGGCTTCTCAGGCAGTTTGGTGGCATCCGATGGCTATCCTAAGGTCCAGAGAGGGGCAGAGACTTGGCCAAGTCTCAGCCAAGTGGAAACCGGGTGGTATCTGTCACCTTGGGGGCTTTCAGAAAGGGGGTTCTGCCTCCTGCCTTCCGTCTGCAGGCTCAACCTCCACACGGGTGATTCTTCAATGCAAGGAAGGCTTCCCAGACATTCCCAGAAACATCAGAGGGGACAACTGCCACCAGTCAAATCTCACCTCTGCCTGTGACACCTCAGGTGACCTTGAACACAGCAGGTGACCTCACTCAGTCCACCAAGAAAGAACATGGACATGATTAGAGCTGTTTAAAGTGAAGTACGTGTGTGTGTGTGTGTGTGTGTGTGTGTGTATGTGTGTGTGTATGTGTGTGTGTGTGTGTGTGTGTGTGTTGGGGGGCATGGCTGGAGAGATGGCTCAGTGGTTAAGAGCACTGGCTGCTCTTCCGAAGGTCCTGAGTTCAAATCCTAGCAACCACGTGGTGGCTCACAACCATCCGTAATGAGATCTGATGCCCCCTTCTGGGGTGTCTGAAGACAGCTACAGTGTATATATAGAAGAAGAAGAAAGAAGGAGGAGGAGGAGGAAGGAGGAGGAGGAAAAAGAGGAGGAGGAGGAAGGAGGAAAGAGGAAGGAGGAGGAGGAGGGAGGAGGAGGAGGAAGAGGGAGGAGGAGGAGGAGGAGAAGGAGGAGGAGGAGGAGGTCTGGGATTCTGGGATTTCTTGCCATCACCCCAGAGGCGCCTTGGAGGAGAAGAAGTGGCTCTCGGGCCCCAGCTGCCACAAGACTTGCCCTGCTTTGACGTGAGTGATATGCCCAGAACCTGTGTCCGATGGCATTTCAGCAAAGGCTCTGGCTGCTTTTAAAGAGTCTATACCAGAGGCAGAGGACGGGGCATCTTCTGGGATCTGTGGGTAAGGGAGGGGGTTGAGAGACAAGACTAGAGCGTCAAGCTACAGGTCAAAGGTCAGGACCCAGCAGGAGCCCAGACCTGCCTGGCACAGTGCCCACCCCCCCAACCTCTCTCTCAGCCCCCCAACACTCATTGTCCATTCCTCAGCCTTCCTCACCCAGCTTTCTCTCTGGAAAATTCCTTAATGGTCCTCAAGGAGAAAAACTGACTGGAGGGCAGCAAGAAACAGGAGCTGGGCCTGGAGGGCCTTAAAACAAGGGACCACGACGACGACCCCAACCCCCAGTCCCGAAGCCCGAATTGTGATCATTTCATTTGAAACAGCCACACAAACACAGGAGTGCCTCCAGACCACAGCACGAGAGAAAGAGAGAATGGGATCTGAGGTACTGTCTCTTCTTCAAAGAGAAGCCGGCTAGCCTGTGGGTCGGTGGTGTGGTACTTGTTCTTTATGTCTGAAGCCCTAGGTTCAACCCCCAGCTGCTCCCCAAATAAAAATAAAGAAGAAAGAACAAAAGGAATTGACCTCTCTCTGTGACGAGGCAGCGTAGGGTGGGGTTTAGGGGAGTGGCACAGGAGAACCTGACGGAGAAGCCATCCTTGGTAGAGGACAATCATTTGGCACTAGGAAGACACTGTCAAGCAGAGCGGTGGCCTCACATCCGGAGTCATGCACAATGACACCTTAATAATGTTCAATGGAGCCTCAGGCCTCCTGAGCCCTAGGGTGGGAGGTGTTCTCTGCTGACTGAGGGTCCCAGCTCCATCAGCCAAGGCTCCGCCTACCTTCTTCCTCCTGCCTCCCTCCCCAGGGGCAGGCAGCTCGCTATCTGCTGATGGCTGCTCTCTGCCTCCACCTCGCCCATGAAGGGCATCCGGCCCACATGCAGCACAGCTCCGTGATGCTGTGGACCAGGAGTCAAGAATGGGGCTAGGTGGGGGCTCTGCAACCACTGCCGTAGTCAAGGGCTACCTCTGACTTCACTGGCCGTTCGCTCCTGGGTAACACACTTGGCTTTGCTGAGGTTCGGTTCCGGCTCCTTAAAACAGACACAGTGACTGGGCAATGGCTGCCGGACTAGGGTTGTTGGGAAGGGCGTGGCCCGTTCTGAGCCCTGGACAGGTGCCCACAATTATTGTTGTGTCTATAATTGTTACTCCCCTTTCCCAGGCGAAGGAAAGAGTTCTGCAGGTTCTGCGCATCCAGAGCAGTGGCGGAGACACAGGCTGGGACTCCAGGGATACACACATGCGCTGACATTAAGACGGGAGAAGCAACCAATGAGATTCAAGCAGTAGCTGGGCTTGTCACAATGACACCGGAAAGCAAAGCCTTGAGAGCTTAAGAACAGAGAACAGGGTGGTCACAGAATCAGGTGGAGACCGTGTGACCTCGATCCACTGAGAGGAGGTCAAAGACCTTGCAACGTGGGAAGGAGATTCTCTCGCAACACCACATGCAGGCTAAGACCTCTTGGGAAGGACTCCACTTTGTGGGAAGAAGGAGGTTGCAGAGGAAGGGAGAGGAGTCTGCTGGGCCTGGACTAGATCCAGGCACCCATCACTTAGAGGCTGCATGTATGGTGGTGCATGTACTTGGTCAAAGGAACGGGCCTTCCCTAGGGCTCCAATCATGTCAGAGTAGGGACAACCAAGAAGCCACCAAACCAACTGGGCTAACGCATGAAGTCGGCTCTCATTGAATCCACATCATCATCACCTACGAATTCATGGATGAGTAAAGAACCTCTGACTCTGCGAGCCTGACTTGAGGCTTGATGGGTCTCGATGTGAACAAGAACGGAAACAAATCCCATGGAGGCTGACTGCCAGCTCAGTGGGACCAGGTGAGGTCTGCTTAGGCAGGAGTTTATTCCCTGTATAAGGTGGTGTGTGCACAGAAGTGTGTGTATCATGCATTGGAAGGATGGGCGGGTGGGTGGATCAATGGGTATGTAAATGGATACATACATGCATAGACAGACGGATGCATGGGTGCGTGAATGGATGAGTGGGTAGCTGGATGGATAAGTTGATAGACAGGCGGATGGATAGCTAAGCCACTGGAGGAGGTACATTGATCTGTCAATCAATTTTCAATCGATGAATATGTGGGTGGGTGAGTGGATAGATGGGTGGGTGGATCAGTCTATTAATTGATCAATGGATCCTTGGGTCGATAAGGAATGAATGGATGAGTAAGTGAGTGAATGGAGGAACAGATGGCTGGATTGATTGGTGGATTTATGGGTGTATGCATGTGTGGTTAGGTGGGTGGGCATCTGGATGGATGGATTGATGCATTGATGGATGTGTGCATGTATGTATGTATGGATGGATGATAGATAGATAGGTGAGTGGGTGGGTGGATGGATGGATTAATGGATATATGCATGTGTGGGTGAATGGATGGATGGATGGATGAGTGAGTGGGTGGATGGATGGATAGGTAGATGGATGGATGGATGGATGGTTGGATGGATGAATGGATGGATGAGTGGGTGGATGAATGGGTGGATGGATGGATTAATGGATGTATGTATGTGTGGATGGATAGATGGATGATAGATAGATAGATAGATAGGTGAGTGGGTGGGTGGATGGATGGATGGATTAATGGATATATGCATGTGTGGGTGAATGGATGGATGGATGGTTGGATGGATGAATGGATGGATGAGTAGGTGGATGGGTGGATGAGTGGGTGAATGGATGGATTAATGGATGCATGTATGTGTGGGTGGATGGATAGATGAATGGATAGATGGAAGAGTAGATGGATGGATGGATGGATGGATGGGTGGGTGGTTAGATAGGTGGATAGATGGATAGATGGGTGGATGGATGAAGGGTGAGATGGATGGTTAGGAAGTGGATGGATGGAGGATGGGCAGAGATGATGGGTGGGAGGATGGACAGATAGATGACTATCTCTGGCTCATGTACAAACCAGAGACAAGGAGGCCATCCCCGACTCTGCCTCACTGACCTGACACATACTCCCTTAACTAGAGCCCCACCTTCCCCCCTGTTGGCGGCCATCCTCACTGGCTTGCGGAGCTGCCCCACCCCTAACTGGCCTCCTTACTTCCAGCCCCCATCCCCTGACGAAAACCAAAATAAAAATTAAAAAATCTAACTTACAGAAACCAAGGTCGCTATCAACTAAATTGAGAACATTTTGCCTCAGGGATGATCATTTGCAGGTACAGAGATCTCCATGGCTTTACAGAATTAACAAGGGGAAGGGCCCCAGAACATGGGTTCCACCTGACAGCCCGGGCCACAGGGCCAGGGCCGGTCGTTGTCCACACCCACTTCCTTGCAGTCTGCAGCAGGCTCAGGCTCAGTGTGGGGTGTGCAGGCAATTACCCCCTGGTCACGCTCTGACACCCCCAATCCCTCCTCACCCCAGGGCACAGGGAACCTGGGTCCAGCAACTTGCCTCATTAAGCAGCCAACACAGAGCCCTGGGAAATGTCTTAATTAGGTGGCCATGGTAGCGGCTGTAAACTAATTTGATAAAGATAACAAAATCTGCGAGCAGAGCAGCCTGTGTGTCCAGGAACAGCTGCCCTGAGACCGGAGCTCAGGGACCTAGATCTGGGAGGAGAATTGAGGGACCCCATAAGCTGTGTCCTCAGGTGCATCAAGTTCCCTGTTAGGGACATTTCCTGGTGAGGCAGAAGGACCTACAGACCTCTTAGAAGCTTTGGCCATGTGTCAAGGGAGTCTGGTCAGCAGGTTGCTAAGATCCTCAGTTTCAAAAGCTGAGAAATGGGTTGTCAGCTGGCACCCTGCTTCCTGGCACTGGTTAAATGTCTAGAGCGTGGGGTACCCCTCCCAATAAGAAGCAGCGGGCATCGTAGAGGGAGGATACTGGAGATTTACATCCTCACACAAGCTAGGCAAGCACTCTACATCCCAGATCTCTGGTCGTTTTCTTTTTCCTTCTCTCTCTCTCTCTCTCTCTCTCTCTCTGTGTGTGTGTGTGTGTCCATCCGTCTGTCCGTCTGTCCATCTGTCTGTCTATGGAGGATCCCAACGATGGCCATGCTCCCCTGGACAAGAATTAGCATGTGGTGGGTGACAGTGTGAGACTGAGTACCCCATCCCCTTTCTGTAAACCAGAGAGAGGCACCGAGTGTCTAATTAGTAAAATATTCGATAATTGGTGTAATCTGGCGCTATTCCCTTTCTGACAGCCCCTGCCACCGTGTCCCATTTCAAGCTTGAGTTGCCGTTCGCATCATGCTGATAATTGTAATACCGAGAGGGAAAAATCAAATCGGAGTCATCGGAAGCTCCCATTAAATTGATTTAGGACACGAAAAGTTAATGGGTTTCCCACCCCTACTCCTCTCCCCGCCCCCACACCACTGGTGCCTCACAGACTGGCCACATAGAGAGGGCACCAGTGGCTTCTGAGCCCTGGGCCCTTCTCCTTGGCTTCTGACCTGCTCCAACCTGTTCCAGACTGTGCTCAAGGGCCGTGGACGCCAACGTGAGAGGTTGACTGCAAGCAAGGACAAGCTCACCTTGAATAGCACTAGGCTCACATCCTCCCCTGTCCCCGGAGAACTAAGCCTTGGAGACAGAATCCCGGGTCTGCCTGACGCCTGGGAGGCTAGATGTGAGCTGATCCCGGCAGTCCAGGTGACAAAACCCAACTCCAACCAACCAGGGGACACATGGACATGTCTGGCTCAGGAAATTGGAAAAGCCAGAGGGAGAGCCAACCCAGAGCTAAAGAGAACCCCTGAGCACCTGTGCCGCAGCCTGAGGGAGTCAGGTCAGCTCAAAGGGTGGACAGGGCACACCCAGCTCATTTTACACAGGCTCAGTTTGGGCCTTTTTGAACCACATACGAGGGAAACATGCAAATGGATGCAAATGAGACCGTGATTTATGCAAAACAGCCTATAAATGCATGTCCCTGGATTTGCCAAAGGAAAAAAGCCTTGTCACCTAATTTAGCAGAAATAACAGGGGTAGAAGACTGTCTATCCCTGTGTGGGGTTCGGGCCAAGAAGAACTCACAAAGCCTTCTTGAATGGAGCTGAAGGACCCATGGCCTTGAACTTAAAAACCCACAGCCTCAGCCTTGTCTATGGAGACCAACTTCACAATGGTGCCTGGTCCCTTGCAGCTGAGGTTTGGGTCTCCCTTCCCTCCAGACAGGGATCTTTAATTATTTGTATATATTTAATCTTATGTGCATGAATGTTTACCTGAATGTATATCCGTGCACCATGTATGTACATGCCAGATACCTGCACAGGCCAAAAGAAGGAGTCCGATCACCTAGAACTGGAGTCACTGACAGTTGTGCTGGGTGCTGGAAATCGAACCCTATTCCTCTGGAATAACAGCTAGTGCTCTTAATCACTGAGTCATCTGTCCGGCCTCCCAGACAGAGTTGTTTAAGAGAAGGCTTCTGGGCCGGGCAGCGGTGCCACATGCCTTTAATCCCAGCACTTGGGAGGCAGAGGCTGGTGGATTTCTGAGTTCGAGGCCAGCCTGATCTACAGAGTGAGTTCTAGGACAGTCAGGGCTACACAGAGAAGCCCTGTCTCGAAAAAAAAAAAAATTGAAAGAAAGAAAGAAAAAAAGAGAGAAGGCTTCTGGGCCCCAGACTCTGTGTCTGGCCCCACCCACACGTGGCCCACCCTGACAATCTTCATCCGTTACAACCGTGAACCCCAGGCTGTGTTGCCTTGCACCAGACCAAGCTGAGCACTTCCAAGAAAGCACAAAGCTCTTACACAGGGAAAGACTGAGGCCAGCTGGAACAGCGCACCAGGAGAGAAGCCTCAACCCTACGGGGAGAGGCTTCTGGAACCTTCGCCATTCTACGCTACCTGAAGGCAGGCTCAGCTCCCAGAAAGTACGGGCCTGCCTCTACTTCCCCTGGAAGCATGAGACCATGACACCAAACTCGGCTTTTCCCACCTGGGTTCTGGGAATCGAACTCAGGTCCTCGGGCTTGCAAGGCAAGCACTTTCCCCAGTGAGCTGGCTGCCCCATCCCCTTGGTTTTAAGTCACACCAAGGGGAACATCTAAGAGCACGGGTACACGCCCCCCCCCCGGGCTCCTACTTGTCAATGAGTTAACATCATTCATCCTAAGACTGCTGGGAGCCCCACGTCCTGGAACTGTGAGACCAGCTAAGGATCTGCAGCTGTGCCGAGCCTCCTGTGGCCATCTGTCCTCACAGGCATCTTCTCCCCGCAAAGGGAAACGGTGGGGCTGAGAAACGGGCTTTGTTTTAGGACTAAAAGACGAGGTATTTATTGGTAATGAGGAAAGATGCATTGAGCCTGAAGTTCTGGGGTCCTCCTCTGTGCCGTGACCCTAGGCAAGAGGGTCACTCTCTGACCTGGATGTCCTCCCTGAAGCTGGGTCATGTTGGCACCTCTCTCTGGGGACATACAATGGTGGACTGCGTGGCCTACACTGGACTGATGCGAATTTACCCAGATTTAGAGGCTTAACAAAATCATACGGCCCAGGGAGTCAGAACCAAAGCTAAAGCCGGATCGCCAGCTGTGAAGCCAAGTGCCCACTCCACACCAAGCTTGTCCCCTGCCCTTGGGAATACCCAGAGGACCCTAGAGGGCCCCACCCCTGCAGGGGAGGGGCTAGCTGTCTGCTCTGCTGCTGGCTGGGAACGCAAGGACCAACTCCTGCCGCCCACTGGAAGAGGTCCAGATCTTCTGTTGATGGGGTAGGCTGACAGGAGCTAGCTCGGGTAATTATATTAATTTCCTCAATTTGCACATTCCTGCTACTTTGCCATTTCCCAGGGAAGTGTAAATGAGGAGCTCCAGCAGCCAGGCCGCTGACGAGGTGCACGCTGGGGAGTTTCAGTTGTGTGTCTTATTATCTTGTATCTTCCACAGCTGAAGGGCCTGTCTTCTCTCCGCCCGCCCCCGCCCCGCCCCATACCCCAGACTGGAGCTCACCAAGGACTAGGGATTTGTCTCCCCTTCAGCCTGGGGCATCTCCCCCTTAGAACTGGAGACTCCTCTGAGGGGGCACAGAGGCGTATCTCCTCCGTCAGATTGGCATCCTCCTCCTGAGCAGGATCCAAGCCTTCCCCTGTCAGACTAGCCGCTTCCCCGTCAAGCTGGGTGACAAGGCTGTGGCTGCCATCAGATTGGGAGCTCCAAAGAACAGAGTCCTCCCCTGACTCCAGCACACTGGGAATACTCCCACAGCAGGGCTGTGGTCCCTGCTGGTCTATCAACTGTCACTTTTTTACAAACCAACCACTCACATGGCCCGTGTCATCCACCAGGACACACGGGCCACTACTTTTAGAATGTAAACAGTCCATTGGGGAAGATCCAATGGGGGAACGAGAACATGCCACCAAGCCTGACTAGCTTAGCTCCGTCCCCAGATGAAGGACAGAGAGACCTGACTCTAAATTTAAGCTTGACCTCTACATCACAACCCCCAAATTCCACATACACACATATGCACCAAAATAGTAAAAATGGAATAAAAAATAATTGTTTAAAAGAAAACCACCTCCCAAAGTGACAGCAGGGGCCACAGGAGACAGGTGGTGAAGGCTCTGCTATCCCCACAGGACACAGGAGTCACCTTTCACTGGGATGTCTGTACACTAGGCTAGGGACATGCCAAAGGCCATGTGTTAGTAGCAGAAGAACTATCCCCACTCAGAGGGCCTGACATGGCACTGGTCCCCAGGAGGATCACTTAACATCTGCCTGAGCCCAGGGTCTGGAAGCAGACCAGTGTGAGAAGAAACACAGCCTTAGTGCAGTCCCTGCCAGGACCAGAGCTTCTGAGTCCCTCAGTTAGGAACACTATAGTCTGTGTGAGTCTACAGCCCAGACCACTACCGTCTGTGTGAGTCTACAGCCCAGACCACTACCGTCTATGTGAGTCTACAGCCCGGACCACTACCGTCTGTGTGAGTCTACAGCCCGGACCACTACAGTCTGTGTGAGTCTACAGCCCAGACCACTACAGTCTGTGTGTGTCTACAGCCTGGACCACTACTGTCTGTGTGTGTCTACAGCCCGGACCACTACAGTCTGTGTGTGTCTAAAGCCCGGACCACTACCGTCTGTGTGAGTCTACAGCCCGGACCACTACCGTCTGTGTGAGTCTACAGCCCGGACCACTACAGTCTGTGTATGGTTTTTTTCTAGCTCCCTGCCTCCCTTCAGTGTCTGGGGATCTGCTGAGAGAGAAGGCAGGGCTCAGAGGACCCATGAAGATAGACTCCTTGCCTTCCTACGCAGACGAGGACATCTGGACACTCTGGAGTTTGTCCCTTGTCAAAGGCCACACACTCAGTGTATAACTGAGCCAAGACTCAGTCCCAACTCTGAGCAGATCAAAGCCAGCCCCTGCTGAGCCAGCCTGGCTGCCTCCGAGAAGCTTCCTACAGTTGATCCTGCTCCTGAGTGCCGCATCCTACCTCCTAGAGGAGTGTGATCCCTGAGGACAAGGGCAATCCTATGACAACAGGGACAAGGCCCAGAAAAGTGCTTAGTCTAGTGGGGCCTGTTTGTCTGAAATCTAAAGTCTAGGGTGTGTGTGTGTGTGTGTGTGTGTGTGTTCACGTGCATGAAGGAACATTTGCATGAGAAGGTGTGTGTGTGTGCTTTTATAAGCATGTTGTGTGACATTATTCCTGGGCTGATGTGAACGTGTCTACTCACATAGACCAAAGTATGACTACCTCCAAAGTCCAGCTTAGTGAACCAATGAACTTTATTGATTGGGGTTACTTACAGGAATGTGGGTGAGGGGGTCCCTTACAGGAGCAGAAATGACTGAAAGACAGCTGCATCACCAAGGCTCACCCCAGCATGGGTGACAGCTCAGAGAGCTGGGAATCTGGAGCCCACTGCACAGCCTGCAGGCAGCTCAACAGGTTAGAAAATGGCCTTTCCAGGCAGCTCAGCTGCTCTGAGAACCTTCTGGGCAGCTCTGCCGATCTCTGCTTCTAGAAAGCTGGGCTTGTCGAGAGTGTTTCCCAGCAGCCCTTGCTTATATACCCTCTGGGAAGGCGGGAGCTAGGGAATCTGCTCAGCCTTGGGGACTTCCTGAAGCTGCTTTTTGAGTTGTTTACTTCCTGTCTTAAGGAGCTTCCCTAAAGAGCATGTGTTTGACCATCTTGTAAACATTCTGTGTTTTGCAATGTTTCCCTCCAAAATGAAAGGCTTTAACTTCAGGGAAAACTATTGCACACATAATACATAGTGTGTGTGTGTATGCATGTGTGTGTTTGTGTGTGTATGTGTGTGTGTGTGTGTGTAACAGAGAGTGTGAGTGTGTAAGGGCTTAAAGGTTTGAGTAACTTCTTGAGTGTATTTGTCTCTTAATGAGGATGTTGTTTGTGGGTATTTGTGTCAATTTGCGAGTAGGTGTGCATGAGTATGAGGGTGTGTATGAATGAGTGTGAGTATGTGAAGGGATCTGTGTGCGTGTCGGTGAATGAGCGTGTGTGGCTGTGCAGGTCGTGGGAAGGTGACTGTGTGTGTTACACAACAACCTACAAGAAATCACATTGTGGCCACAGTTCGTGTCCCCTGGGTGGAACACGTGTGGAAGCGATAACCCTGTGTGACAATACTTGGAGGTGGGACCCTTGGATTCACCTGACTCTCAGCACTGGACAAAGCAACTCAAACATCCCTCCCGGCCTTCTAGTTCCCCGCCTCCTCATTCCACGCGCTATGGTTTGTGTGCAGGTCCTTACAGGTTGGCATGTTGTGGGGGGTGGAGATGATGGGACATTTTAGAGGAGGGGCCCAGTAAGACCCACTTCTGTCATAGGAATGGATTAATGCGGGTGTCCCTGGAGCCAGTCTGTGTGAGTAAATTATTGCTGAGACAGGCACCTCCTGAGCCCTCCTTCTGCGCACACAACTGCCGTCAGTCACCACATCCTCACTGGAACTAGGCCGGGGCTGAAATTTTCTTTACAGAACACCCAGGCTCCATTAGTTTGTCAGCACAACATGAACAGACACACCGTGCCAAGCCTTCCCAGCCTTTCCTCCCGGTTGCTGTCCACCTCACAGGGCTCCTGAGACTGGCCCTCTCTACTGGAAACTCTGGAATCTCCTCCCTGGCGGCTACTCGCTGAGAGAGCTGAGCCAGGTGGGTCCCTGAGCATGGCCACGTGCTCCCGACCTAAACTCTGAACCTAGAACACGACACAGCCCTTCCCAAGGTTCCTGGTCGCACACATTTCCCCCCTGGACTCCCTGACAAGGATGGCAGCAAGATGGCTCGGGCAGTGGTACTTGCCCAGAATCCTAGTACTTTGGAGGCTGAGGCAGGAGGATTGCAAGTTTGAGGCCAGCCTGGGCTTCATAATGAGACTGGTCTTAATAAATAAAGAAGCAAACAAGTGCAAAATAACTGAGCAAAAACAAACAAAACCAACTTAAAACAGAAGGGAAACTCTGACAGTTCTGACGCTGAGCCTTGCCCTTAGCAGCTGAGCTGTCTCTCCACCCAAGTGGGTCACTCCTACTAAAAGTCTTCAGTGACTTCTGTGTCACCAAGCTCTCCTTATCCGTCTTCTATGTGCCCCTTGCTCCCTCCACAGTAGCTTCATCCCTACTTTGTCTTCCGCTCTTGCCTGGAATGTTCCAGACCCAGAATGTCCTCCCGCCCTCTGCTTCCTTCTAGGTCTTTGCCCAAATTCCCCCACCCACCCCACGTGGCTTCCTACCGACCCCATTCAACATCAGGAGCCCCACCCCCACAGTCAGGCGTTGCCTTCATGCACCACCTCTCTGGAGCACCAACACTTCCTCATTCTGCCCCTCTGCACTCGCAGGCAGAATGGGGGGTCCCTGGGGTGACTGAGGCAGGGACAGCATGTTATCGTGTTCACTACACTCTACCCCGCGGCCTTAGCATGTGTTGAGTGCTGAGTGAAGCTGAACTTCATGACAGAATCCAAGGCCTGGAGACCCCTCAGATGAGGCACAGAGAGGTTAAGGATCTTGCTGAACATCACACAGTAAGGGGGAAAGCAGAACTGGCTTACTAGTGTAGCCTGACTGCCAAGGGTCCCTGCTAGGGAGTTACATCATGGCTGAGTGTCTTTAGTGACTAACCTCAATCCTGTCACTGGAGTCCCAGTGTTGAGTGACAGCAATTCACAGCCCATTCCATCTCCAGGTCCTCTATAGATGAGCGAGTTGTAAGAAGAGAGAATGGCACTGCTGGCCACCAGCTCCTTCACAAGAGAGGTGACTTCTGCCACACATGCTTGAGACAAGGACACGGGGACAATCACACAGTTGCCGTCGGAGGCTACAACAGTGCTTTCCACAGTCGCAGCCCTGGGAACCCTCAGCAGGGCAGTGCCTGTCCTGACATCACAGATGAGGAAACCAAGGGCCGGTTAGGAAACCGCACGGCAGGCTGACCCAGAGACAGGGCTTGCTCCTGGTCCTACACAGCTCCTCCTCACCCATCATATCCTGGCCAGCACTGGCCAACAGGTGGAAGGCACAGGCGTGGAGTTCCACCATGACAGGGAACATGAAAATCAACGTGACCGACTGAAAGGGAGCACTTGTCACTGTTCCTCCCGGTGACAGGTGGACAGCGGTGACTCTTCCTCTGATACAAAATGGGAAATGGAGGCCCAGAGAAGACTCCCATTGAAGCCACAGTTTGGGGGTGGCGCTGCCACTGAATGATTCTGGCAATCCAGTGTCCCCTCTGCCCGGCCTGGAGACCCACACTGGACCCCTGCCCTCCAGGAACAAGTCACCTCCTTGTAGCCTGTTCATTCCTCTCCTTCCCCTGGAGGGTCAACCTGAAGACCACACACTTCCGGTGTCACCTCCATGGTCCTACCAACTGCCATGGTACCCAGCATTGCAGAAACTTGGGAAACACAAAATGACTGACTGACTGACTGACTGACTGACTCTATAGAAAGTTAGATCTTTCAGGGCTTTTAGAACACGGGCTGCTTTTCCACTGGGGTCCCCAGCCCTTCAGAGGGCAGTTCTCAGTGCACTTTGTGTGGGCAAGCCTAATTGAGGGGTCACCTCCCACATCCAGAGTTCTGCCTCACATCTCTCTGTACCCAGTTCTGCCATCCCTAGTACGGAGGGAAAACCCATGGACAGTGGTTGGACACACAGCAGACAAGGAGAGGAAAACGATGTGGAGGGGGAGGGGAGGCTGCCCTTGCTGGCAGTGGCTTTCAATGTAATTTTTTTTCCTCCCTGCAGCAGGTGATGGACTCTCAGGATGGGTGGAGCCAGGAGAGGTGAGATAGGTGGGGCCAGGAGAGGTGAGATGGGTGGGGCCAGGAGAGGTGAGATGGGTGGGGCCAGGAGAGGTGAGATGGGTGAAGCCGGGAGAGGTGAGATGGGTGGAGCCAGGAGAGGTGAGATAGGTGGGGCCAGGAGAGGTGAGATGGGTGGAGCCAGGAGAGGTGAGATGGGTGGGGCCAGGAGAGGTGAGATGGGTGGGGCCAGGAGAGGTGAGATGGGTGGAGCCAGGAGAGGTGAGATGGGTGGGGCCAGGAGAGGTGAGATGGGTGGGGCCAGGAGAGGTGAGATGGGTGGAGCCAGGACAGGTGAGATGGGTGGGGCCAGGACAGGTGAGATGGGTAGAGCCAGGACAGGTGAGATGGGTGGGGCCAGGACAGGTGAGATGGGTGGGGCCAGGACAGGTGAGATGGGTGGGGCCAGGACAGGTGAGATGGGTGGGGCCAGGACAGGTGAGATGGGTGGAGCCAGGAGAGGTGAGATGGGTGGGGCCAGGACAGGTGAGATGGGTGGGGCCAGGACAGGTGAGATGGGTAGAGCCAGGAGAGGTGCGATGGGTGGAGCCAGGAGAGGTGAGATGGGTGGGGCCAGGACAGGTGAGATGGGTAGAGCCAGGACAGGTGAGATGGGTGGGGCCAGGAGAGGTGAGATGGGTGGGGCCAGGAGAGGTGAGATGGGTGGGGCCAGGAGAGGTGAGATGGGTGGGGCCAGGAGAGGTGAGATGGGTGGAGCCAGGACAGGTGAGATGGGTGGGGCCAGGACAGGTGAGATGGGTGGGGCCAGGACAGGTGAGATGGGTAGAGCCAGGAGAGGTGAGATGGGTGGAGCCAGGAGAGGTGAGATGGGTGGGGCCAGGACAGGTGAGATGGGTAGAGCCAGGACAGGTGAGATGGGTGGGGCCAGGACAGGTGAGATGGGTGGGGCCAGGACAGGTGAGATGGGTGGGGCCAGGACAGGTGAGATGGGTGGGGCCAGGACAGGTGAGAGGCCCCATTAGTGTTCCCTTCTTGCAGTCTGCCACATGCGCCTGGTATTCACCAATGTCGCCACACTCAGGAGCAACCCCTCCCTGCCCAATACTTTGGGCCCCAGCCGCTGAGGAGGCCATGGGCTAAGCTCTTCCCACTGCTTCAGACGCCAGATGCTAGGACCAGCCTTTCTCCAAGACACCTCAGAAAGCACCCAAGAGCCCCTCCTCCAACAGGCGAACCTTCCTCCGAGATGAAAAGCTCCCCGACCTGTTCGCTACTCCTTTGGCTAACAGACCAGGGACCGAATCATTAATGTGCAAATTAAGTAGCTGAGAGTAGCTATTGACAACTGCCTTGGACAAAGCCAAAGGCAATGTGTTCTTGAGTGGCCTCCAGCCTGGCCCTGGCTTTGGTCCTTCCTATTGGAGCAGGGCGGGCCGTGGTCCCCAACGTGGGTCCCCTTACCTGCGTCCCATCCCCACGACATCCCATAAACCCCACAGGGCCCACATATCTCTTGCCTTTTATTCCAGCATCTCCCAGAGACCCAATATGTACAGATCACATTTATATACATATAATATACATTGTATATACGTATTTATATATATATATATATTTATAGTCACACGCTCAGACACTCACACATACACTCTTCCTGGAGGGGCCCGCCCACCTGGGAGCCTCACTCAGCCCCAACAAAAGGTTCTAGGTTCAGCAGGCAGCGGTGAGGTTTTATGGTTTTTTGCTTCAAAAAAACAAAATGAAACAAAAAGGCCATATTCTCTGTGTGTATCTTCCTTTCCCCAAGACTCTAAAAACCCTTCCCCAAAACATTCTAAATTTTTTTTCAGAGGTTTCTCCTCTGCTTTTTCAAGGCCTCAGTGGAGAATCCAGGCCTGTCCTGTGGCCTGGGCAGGTCCCTGAGGAAAATTCAGGTGGGCCAAAAGGGTCCCGGTATGTCCGAAGTGGTCCAGATGCCCTGTGACCTCCACATGGGCAGTGTGGACAGCTATAGAGCCAAAGGCACCTGCCAGATAAGGAGTGTGCTGTCCGTCTCGCTGCACGGGGCTGTCCGTCCACTCAGGCCACCTGGAGCACTGCCAAAGTGGCGGTAGCCTTGTCCACCAGAGATGATAGCCACAGAGCAGATCTCCTTGCGGTGGGCATCACGGGCACAGGGCCGGCTCCGGACCCAGACATCAGGGTCATCGGCCATCTCATAGATGGACCCGTCCTCCTCGCTGTGTTCCAGAGCTGAGCCGTCAGCAGGCGCTGGCTCCCGCACAGACAGCAGAGGCCCAGGGAGGTGGGCCGTGGAACGCAGGCGGTATTGAAGCAGGATGCCTTTCTTGCGTGTCAACTCTCGAGCTGTGTGGCTGTCAGGCGCGGGCACGGCTTCATGAGCCTGCCCGTCTGGCTTGTCCTCCTCGGCCTGCGGTCCCTCGGCCTCTTCCTGGTCACTCCGCAGGATGTCAGGGGCCAATATGCTCATGGCCACAGCCAGGAAGGCCACAGGTCCGCAGTGACCGTTGAGAGACACCATGCCTTTCCCTGTGAGAAACAGCAGAGAAGAAGGCACAATAGACCAGGGTGTTAAGAGAGATACCCAAGTATTTCTGGGGTTGGACATTTTCTTCCGCTGTCTATGTCCCCTTACCAGAGGTCTTGGGATCTGTCTACACCATGCTCCACAGCATGCCTTCACAAAGTAGAGGCATCCTCCATCTCCAAGGAGAAATGGCCTCACTGATAACTTCCTTTTAGCTCCAGGAAGCCAAGTCTTATGTCAGGCTCTACAGCTCTTCCTTCCGAGCGAGCTCCAGCATCCACAGGGCATCCTGACTGCATCCTTCCAAGGGAACTGGTACCCAGGTACTCTTTAGTCTCTCTCTACCACAGCACCTCTGCCTGGCCCACGGCTGTCCTGGACATGGCCTGCCCCATGCATCCCTGTGTCCCAGCCTGGTGCCTCCTTGCATGTAACCATTGCTCGAGGAAGTATATCATGAAGACAGGATGCCCAGAAATCTGGGAGTCTGGAAGAGGACATGGTGGCCCAGGGCTGTCTCCTCCCTCTCACCTTTGTGCTCACTGGTCTCCACAGGAGACCCCCATCTTCCCTTTCAGAGAAGAGACAAAGGGAACCAGAGCTCCACTGTCTAAACACCAGGGGTTTCCCTGATCCTGCTTCTGGGCCTAGGATCACAGGTCAGGGCAAACCAGCTGCCACATCTGATGTGGGCCCATCTCCAGAGCCCGCACTTACGTCTACCTGTGAAGCCGTGCAGAGCCCACAGAGCTTCTGCCATTAACCAGGTGTCTCAGCCACGTCTCAGATTCTCTGGCCAGTGTGAGCTACTCCACCCAGATCAGGAAACTAAGATTTATTAGGTAGGAGAGGCCTGGGGTACCATTTTACTAGGTCCTGGCTAAGGTGAGAGGGACAGAGAGGCTGGCCTCAGTGTGAAGTACAGATGTCTACACCCAGTTCTCTCCCCTATGCCTGAAGCCAAGCCGCCAAACCCACCTGTGATCTTGGGGATGCCCTCCAGTCGGGGCACAGGCAACAGGACGATGACACCTTGGTCGGTGCCTACCCAGAGCAGACCCTGGCAGATGAGGAGACTGGTGATACACAGGTGCTTTTGGCCTGTAAAGAGACAAAGCATGAGCTCAGTTGATCAAGATGAGGGAACCGTAGGCCCAGATTCCCCCCAAGACAGGGTGGATGGTGCTATGGTTAGAGCGCGGGCTCCCATGTCCCTCAGTTCCCCATGTATGACAGGGACAGTTGTGAGGACACAGTGGGGTAATAATGTCATAGCGCATCGTGCCTGCTCCACGTGGGCTCTGTGTGTAGGGGTTCAGTTGCCTGGCACACAGGGCCAGTTGGCACCCATGTAGAGGCCACACACAGCAAGTCAGGCGGCAAGCTAGTGAAAAGCAGGTGGGACGGTCCGCAAAGGTCAAATAGAAGCTGGCATCAGTGCATTCACTCAAGGGGACCAGGGCAGAGCCAGTGAGCGGACCTGCTGCCAGCAAATGGGTGGATGGGAAGACGGATGGACTGATAAATAGATGGATAAGTGAAGTGAGTGGAAGGGTGCATCAGTCAATGGGTGAGTGGGGGGATGGATGAATGGACAGAGATATGAATGAGTGGGTGGGCGGATGGATGGATGGATGGATGGACAGACAGGTGGATGAGTGGGTGGGTGGATGGATGGATGGATGATTGATTGATGGATGATTGATGGATGGATGGATGGATGGATGGATGGATGGGTGGATGGGTGGATGTTAGATGGATGGGCAGGAAGATGAATAGACAGATTGGCAAGTATGCAAATAAATGGACAGATGATTGGATTAACCAATTGATCAGTGAATAGATGGCATGGAGGAAGGATGAATGGATAGAAGAATGAGTATGTAGATAGACAGACTGGCAAGTAGCTAGATGAATGGGTTGGTAGATAGATAGGTACATAGATAGCTAAGCAGATAGATAGATGCATAGATGGATGGACAGATAAGAAGAAGGGTGGGTAGGTGAGCAGATGGTGGAATACACACTCACAGTTGAGTACAGGGTGAATACACACACAGTTGAGTACAGGGTGAATACACATACACAGTTGAGTACAGGGTGAATACACACACACAGTTGAGTACAGGGTGAATACACACACACAGTTTTGTACAGGGTGAATACACACACACAGTTGAGTACAGGGTGAATACACACACACAGTTGAGTACAGGGTGAATACACACACACAGTTGAGTACAGGGTGAATACACACACAGTTGAGTACAGGGTGAATACACACTCAGTTGAGTACAGGGTGAATACACACACAGTTGAGTACAGGGTGAATACACACACACAGTTGACTACAGGGTGAATACACACACACAGTTGAGTACAGGGTGAATACACACTCAGTTGAGTACAGGGTGAATACACACACAGTTGAGTACAGGGTGAATACACACACACAGTTGAGTACAGGATGAATACACACACACAGTTGACTACAGGGTGAATACACACACACAGTTGAGTACAGGGTGAATACACACACACAGTTGAGTACAGGGTGAATACACACACACAGTTGAGTACAGGGTGAATACACACACACAGTTGAGTACAGGGTGAATACACACACACAGTTGAGTACAGGGTGAATACACACACACAGTTGAGTACAGGGTGAATACACACACACAGTTGAGTACAGGGTGAATACACACACAGTTGACTACAGGGTGAATACACACACACAGTTGAGTACAGGGTGAATACACACACACAGTTGAGTACAGGGTGAATACACACACACAGTTGAGTACAGGGTGAATACACACACACAGTTGAGTACAGGGTGAATACACACACACAGTTGACTACAGGGTGAATACACACACACAGTTGAGTACAGGGTGAATACACACACAGTTGAGTACAGGGTGAATACACACACACAGTTGAGTACAGGGTGAATACACACACACAGTTGAGTACAGGATGAATACACACACACAGTTGAGTACAGGGTGAATACACACACACAGTTGAGTACAGGGTGAATACACACACACACAGTTGAGTACAGGGTGAATACACACACAGTTGAGTACAGGGTGAATACACACACACAGTTGAGTACAGGGTGAATACACACACACAGTTGAGTACAGGGTGAATACACACACACAGTTGAGTACAGGGTGAATACACACACAGTTGAGTACAGGGTGAATACACACACACAGTTGACTACAGGGTGAATACACACACACAGTTGACTACAGGGTGAATACACACACACAGTTGAGTACAGGGTGAATACACACACACAGTTGAGTACAGGGTGAATACACACTCAGTTGAGTACAGGGTGAATACACACACACAGTTGAGTACAGGGTGAATACACACACAGTTGAGTACAGGGTGAATACACACACAGTTGAGTACAGGGTGAATACACACTCAGTTGAGTACAGGGTGAATACACACACACACAGTTGAGTACAGGGTGAATACACACATAGTTGAGTACAGGGTGAATACACACACACAGTTGACTACAGGGTGAATACACACACACAGTTGAGTATAGAGTGAATGCACACACACAGTTGAGTACAGCTTGACCACTGGACATAGTCACTGAAGATAGAGTAATATTCATAATTACTTAAAGGCTCTAACGTGCTAAGATCAGTTCCATCTCAGTTAGAAACCCCCAAATAACAATGGGGAGCCGTGGCTCCCCCGATCCTGCATGCCTTGCTCTCCTTCCCATAAGCCCGAGACCGCGGGATCAGCAGGAGGTGGCGCCCAAAGCATCCTCATCCCAATCACAGCAGAAGTTTGACAGGTGGACTGAGAGCAAGACAGGAGGCCGAAGAGGTGAGACACGGCTCCCTCCGCAGGCCTCATTCCGGGGCCCCTCGCCTCCTTCCGCCTCAAGGAAAAGAGCGAGACACTTCACAAGCAGTCCAAAAGGAAAAAAAATTCTAATGGTGGATAAATATTTGATCATAGAAACTTAATACACAGAGCTCGGCTCACCACGGTCGTCTATCTGGAGATATACAACTTTTAAAAGCTCAGGCTCTCGGAGAACATTTTATTAATGACCTGTCTAGTTAAAAGGAGGAGGGAGGTTAGGTTTTTAAAAAAATGCATTAATGCCAGCCGGGTACGCGATGGAAGGAAGGGTGGGGGAAGGAAGTGTGATAAATTTTTTAACACGCCCTAAAAAAATCCACACTCGGAGGAAGAACAAATTTATTACTAATTATGCAATTATTTCATTTGGTCGTGTAGGGGAGGAAAAAATACTTAAAAGCCTGTTTTAAATATTTCTAGTAAAGAGTTTAAAAATCTCATTCAGCCTTTCTTGCTCCAGGACACAGTGTGGGGTGGACCGGAAGCCACCCTCTGCCCTCGGATTCCTGCCCCAGTGACTGGCTCCTGCTCGGCTTGGGGGTCAGGGGGGTTCTCTCAGCTCAGCGCTGCTAGACACCCAGCTTGGCTAACCAGGAATGCCCAGGACCAGAGGAGACTTAGGCCTGTGTAGGACTCAGACCCAGGAGAGCAGCCCCTGTCTGCTCACACACAGCCGGCACCTTGGGGAAAACACTGACCTAGAAGCTCAAGACGGACAAAGAGGCCCTGAAGAAGAGACCTGGTGACTGGCCAGCATGACAGGAGATAAAGGTACGAGTGAGGACAGCAGGAAGGGTGGTAGTAAATGTCCCTGCCGGGAATGAGACTCCAGCGTCACAGATGGGGGTAGAGGAGTGTGGGACTCTGAGCTACAGACCAATCGAGCTCAGACTCAACCCTTTGTATCCACGGGGAAACTGAGTCTTAAGAGAAGATGTGTCCACTACCTGGCCAGCAGCGACAGTGCGCAGGCTTGGAAAGAGCCACGCTTACCCGTGGCATCGCCCCCTTTAAGAACCAGGAACACTGTGTGGGGTCCTCAAGGGTGTCAGCCAAGGGACCCACGGGGCGGCGCTTCTCCACCCCTAGTGGACCCACTCCCAGCCCGACCTCTGACAGCTGAAGCTACAGCCTCTCACTTTCCTCTGCCGCGACTAGACAAGACTCCGAGGATTTTCAAAAGCCCATAAGATTAACCATTTTCCCCATTGTTCCAATATCTTAAAATAATTTAGCTATCAAGATAAATGCACAAGTATTTCTATGATATGGAGAATTTTTTATTGTGTTGTATAATGGATGAAACTGGTCTGTCTTCCACCCCCGCCTTCCGGAGAATAAGAGTCAAACTGGAAGAAGAGAGAGGGGAAGGCAGGGAGGAAAAGGACCAAGAGTAGTGCAGGGCTCTGATGCAGGGGAATGCTGCAAAAGGGGCTGTCCCCATCTCAGCTGTGTGAAATACGGACCTTACTGTGGGATTTCACCCTCAAAGATCCCTCAGGACTGCACCCCAAACATGGAGGGACCAGGGCACTCAGTGGCTCAGCCAGGACTCAACCAACTCTGAAACTGTGTGTGTGTGTGTGTGTGTGTGTGTGTGTGTGTGTCTGTGTGTGTCTGTATCTGTATGTCTGTGTATGTATGTTTGTGTGTGTATTTGTGTGTATGTATGTCTGTGTATATTTGTGTTTGTGTGTGTGTATTTGTGTGTCTGTGTATTTGTATATGTATGTGTGTGTCTCTGTGTATATCTGTGTCTTTGTGTGTGTCTGTGTGTATGTGTCTGTGTATATGTTTCTCTGTGTGTGTCTGTGTGTTCCTATGTGTACCTGTCTGTGTGTTTGTGCATTTGTGTGTCTCTGTGTGTATATTTCTATGTGTGTCTGTATGTGTGTTTGTGCATTTATGTCTGTGTGTGTGTCTGTGTATGTATGTTTGTGTATTTGTGTGTCTCTGTGTGTCTGTGTCTGTGTTTGTGTATTTGTGTGTCTCTGTGTGTCTGTGTCTGTGTGTTTGTATATTTGTGTGTGTGTATTTGTGTATTTGTGTGTCTGTCTGCATGTCTGTGTGTTTCTGTGTTTGTCTGTCTGTGTGTATTTGTGTGTCTATGTGTGTATTTGTGTGTGTGTTTCTGTGTGTGTCTGTATGTGTGTTTATATGTGTGTGTCTGTGTGTTTGTGTGCATGTGTGTCCCTCACTCTCTGATTATACAGCAGGACTCAGAGCCACTTCATGACAAGGCATAGAGCCCTGCTGAGGAAATCTCTGTCCACCTCTGTAACTCAGGGACCATCTACAGCCTGCGGGCTTAGAGCACAGTGGGACGTCACCAGCAGAGCTTGGCAGACTGGCAGCTCTCGGTTGGCAGTCATTGCTGCTACCTAGCTTGTTAATGGCCAGTCGATCCTAGGCAGTGCCCTGATTGGTCAGTGTCATGGCCGGAAATAGAGATCAGGTCTCAGGGGAGGACAGAGGCCTTCAGACCCCAAGGTGCTGCCCAGCAAGCCTTTCCTAAGTCTGCAAAGGTTGGTCCTCAGCTCAGCTCAAACCCATGCCCAGGACTGTCTGCCAGGCCTTGGAGACAGTGTCGCTGTTTCCCTGTCTCCAGGGCCCTTCCAGTTTCCTGGCCAACAAACCCAGCTCTGCCTAAGACGCTCGGACTGGACAGAATGTGTGTATCCATACACACACATGACCAGGTCGGGTGGACAAAGATGGCCGGAAGGGAGGCTGGAGCCAGAAGCTCCAAGTCATCCCGGAAGTGTGAACGAGTGGAAGTGTGAACGAGTGGAGGTGTGAACGAGTGGAGGTGTGAACGAGTGAAAGTATGAACAAGTGGAGATGTGAATGAGTGGAGGTGTGAACGAGTGGAAGTGTGAATGAGTGAAGATGTGAACGAGTGGAGGTGTGAACGAGTGGAGGTGTGAATGGACCAGAGCCCCGGGGTCTCTGTGAGCAGCAATACTGGGTAGCAATGGAAGTCAACTCCACAGAGATTCCAGGAGAGAGGGGTGAGGTGGGGCTGGTATGAGCCCCAGTGCTGACCCCTCCTGCCTCACCCCCTCTTCTCACAGACAGCTCTGGAAGAGGGAGCAGAACTGTACTCCCAGGAACAGCCATCCAAAGTCTTCACGCCCAAGGTTCCTGCGAACCCGATGAAGAGCAAATGTGCAAAGGTGTGTGCGTCTTCCTTCAGGAACGTTCTACGGGACAAGCCAGACCAGGGCCTCCTCTCCTGCCCACAAGCTCTGAGTCAGAATCAGGCTTTGGTCGCCCTGAGCAGAGGGACAGTGCACACAGCCTGGGTCCCCTGCCCAGCGTGGGGTTTAGTGCCGGCTCCTGACACAGGAATGTCCACCTGGTGTGGAGCCCACCTCCTGAGAACGGAGACTGCTCAGATGTGCACGGGGAGCGTAGAGGGTCAGGAGCCAGGGCTTTCATAGAACAGGCCCGAGTATAAATCCCCGCCCCACCACTTCCCGTCCACCATGAACTGGTTTTCAAGGCTCTCCCAAGGCTGGCAGTTAGTGAGCTGGGATGCCCACTACACAGGCCCCTGTTGGCACCCATGAGTGTCTGTCCCCTCATCTCAGCTAGGTGTACAGCTGCGCCTGGCAGGAGGAAGGGGGTCCTCCTCACCCCAGGCCCCAGCGAGCCCTGTAGCTTCACCTGGCAGGAGGAAGGGGGGTCCTCCTCACCCCAGGCCCCAGCGAGCCCTGCAGCCTCACCTGGCAGGAGGAAGGGGGTCCTCCTCACCCCAGGCCCCAGCGAGCCCTGTAGCCTCACCTGGCAGGAGGAAGGTGGTCCTGGTAGCAATGTTGATCTCCTGAAGATGCTCCAGAGTCTCCGTGTGGAAGAGGCGGATGGAGGAGCCGGAGGAGAAGGCCATCCAGACACCGCTGCCAGCTTTCACCATGTGCGTGACGCTCACTGCCTCATCCTGGTGCGCCTCGAAGCTTTGCTGCACGCAGGAGGGATGGAAGGATCAGGCCGGCTGCCGCCCTGCCACACCCCTCCCCACCGCCATTATCCAGGGCCAACTGTTCCCACAGTCTCCAGGAGCGCAAGCTAAGCTAGGCTCTGCCTGGAGGCCTGTCTGCACCGGGCCTTAGAAGCCCAGTGTGCTGCACACGTCAGCACCTATCAGGAATCGGGTTTCCCGTGCTGACGGATCGTGACGGCGTAAATGCTCCTCCTGACAAGAGTGACTACAGACAATCAATGTGACAGGGACAGAAGGCAAAGGCGCGCACTCGGCTCTCGTGCGGACACCCAACTCCACCACACATGGGGTCCCTTCCAGGTCCCCCACTTCCAGCAGGGAGAGACGGAGCCACCACCTAGCGGAAGCTGACACTACATGCATAGTTTTTTTTGCTTTGAGACAGGATCTTGCTATATAGCCCTGGCTAGACTGATACTATGTAGCCCAGGCTGGCCTCCAGCTCCTGATTCTCCCACCTCGGACTCTTAATTGCTAGGATCATAGGCCACATGCAACTATGTATATTATTTAAAGTAGCCATGGCAACCTGCAGACCCAGCGGGGAAGGAGATGGGGCGGGGTGAGAGAGATCCTCATCTCTCTCAGTGTGCTGAGGGCAGGGAAAGTCAAGAGATAATGTTCAAAACCAAGAGAACAGAGCTCTGGAGTAAACGAGGAAAGTGTGTGGATTGGAATCAGAGCAGGGGTCTCTTCTTCTGAGAAGCAGGACAGGGAAGAGCACAGGAGAACCACGCCACGCCATTGGATTTGCTTCTCACCAGCAGGAATCTAATTGATCTCAACCAAACAATACAATAACAAAACCCCTCAGGATGCAAGCTGGCCAGGCGCTCAGTCAGTAAGGTGTGCACCCTGCAAGCAGGGAGATCCGGGTTTGATCCCCAGCGTCTATGTGCCTGTAGTTTTGTCTTCTGCAGGTTTTCCCCCTAAGCTACTTGGTACTACAGAATACAGTGCTGCCACCACAGAGGCAGAGACCTGAAACTCTCGGGCGCCACTGCAATGCTGGAGACCTGGAAATCTCCAGCTACTCAGCATTTTCAAAAGCAGTGGGAGGCACTGTCTCAAATGGGAAAGAAAGGATAGTACCTGAGAAATGACATCCAAAGGTGCCCTCTGGCTTCCACACAAGTATACCCATACATGGTGCATGCACACGAATGCACACACAATCACACACAAGTACATGCACATGCATACACACACAAGTGTGTGCACATACAGGCATGTGCATGCACACATATATACACAAGTGCATGCATGTGCATACATATACACACAAGTGCATGCACATGCATACCCACACAAGTGTGTGCACATACAGGCATGTGCATGCACACATATATACACAAGTGCATGCATGTGCATACATATACACACACAAGTGCATGCACACAATACTACATACAAATACATGCACATGTATGCATGTGCATATATATATATATATATATATACACACACACACACACACGAGTGCATGCACATGCATACCCATACAAATGCATATACAGGCATAGACACACAAGTGCATACAAATGCATACACACACACACACACAAACACGCAGATAAGTGTCTGACCGTCAGATAGGCAGGGTGCATGGTCTCCACACGGTGGGGCACCCCTACGATGAGGATAGAGAACTGTCTCCTCCCTCAGACTGGGGGTTCTGTCTCCTCCCTCAGACTGGGGGTTCTGTCTAATCACTCCTAAGGTGTCTAGGAGGGACTTCTGAAGGAAATGAAGCTGACATGGAGCTAGGTCTGGGCCATGCAGTACACACAGGAGGGGCATAGCAGCCCTGCCACTCAGGGCCTGCAGCCTGTCTCTGCTAATCCAGCTCAGCCCTTGGCTTGAGTTATGCTTTTTCCAGGAAATCCATGGGTGGCTCCTGGTTGCCAAGTCCTACTGAAGCAGTCCACAGTGCAACCCCAGCCTTGTTTCCCTAGAGGTGGATGTGGTCAGTACTGGGCCCAGCAGACCATGCGGTCCCATGCCAACACACAGGGCCAAGACATGGGGGAAGGAGATTCTCCTGGCTTCCCCAGACACTTCTGCTCATGCCGGGAGCCTGACTTCCGGAATATGAGCTGACCATGAACTCCTAGCTGAGCCTCCTAGGGACAGGGAGGCAGCAGGTGGGGACAGAGCACATGCCAGCACCCTGGGTCCCAGAGGGATCCAAGCCCAGCACCTCAGCGTGGGGGAAGACAGCAGTGGTACTCTGGCCTCGGTGCCCTCTGACCACCCTCAGTGCCAGCGAGGGAGCCGCATAACTGCCGAGTTGGCAAACCAAACTTTCCTGGAAGCCAGTCCTGATCACTCAAGAAAAAATCCAGCCAGGGACCCTGGCACAGTGCCTCTGACCCCAGACACCAGTCCTGCTTAAGGACGGAAAGGTCTACCAGCAGATACCAAGCCTTCCCTGGCAGGTTTGGTAGCAGTGGAAGGGACACCACTAGTCTAAAAAGATGTCACATGACTGAAATGACTGTTCAGGTGGGAACGTGAGGGTTCTCCCGAGTCCCATGCCTGAAGAGACCCCAGAGGAGACAACACCCAGCAGGCAGCGGCAAGCACAAAGCCCCATCCTGATTTCGATCCCTGCTCCCTTTGGGACACCAGGGAGACAGCAGGTTGGAGCAGGGAAAGCGGAGGTACAGCCCAGAGCCTCTCGCAGCCCTAAAAGCAAGGAAATAGTGAGACTATTAGGGTGGGGGATGGGGGTGGGGGTGGGAGATGGGGTGCCCACAGCATCCAAATGGCCCAGGGCCAATCAAAGCAACGCTGGGTATCAAGGCAATTATGAGGAGCCTGGATCCTAGTGCTCTGAGCTTTCTAAAGGCTCTAGAGAGCCGGGTGGAGAGGCTTGTGCCTGTAATCCTGGTACTCAGTAAACTGAGGCAGTTCAAGGCCAGAGCAAGCTACACAGTGGGACACTGGAGAGACAGCTTAGCAGTTAAAAGGGCATGTGCATGCATGCACATATGCACACACTCACAGAAACATATGTGCATTACATGCATACATATACACATACACACAGAGACATATGTGCATTATATGCATTCATGCACAGACATATGTGCATTACAAGTATACATGCACAGACAAGTGCATTACATGCATGCATACACACATACACACAAAGACATGTATGCATTACATGCATTCATGCACACAGGCATATGTGCATTACATGTATGCATGCACAGACATGTGTGCATTACATGTATGCATACACACATACACACAGAGACATATATGCATTACATGCATTCATGCACACAAAGATATATTTATTACATGCATGCATACATATACACAGAGACATGTGTGCACTACCTGTATGCATGCACACATACAAAGACATACATGCATTACATGTATGCATGCTAGCTCTTTCACTCACTCACACGCAAAGCACCTGAGTTCAGTTCCCAGCACCCATATTACGTAGCAGCTCACAACCATCTGTATGTAATTCTAGCGGCAATAGATCTGACCGCCTCTTCTGGCCTCTGGGGACACTTGCACTCACATGTGCACAGACACACACACACACACACACACACACACACACGCACACGCACACACAACTAAAACAAATTTTTAAAATACAAAGTGGGAACAGATTACTAAATAGAGAGACCAGGCCCCAGGAGGGCAGGTCTCAGCCCCTCTGTGGCTGACCTAATGTACTCTGCTCTTTGCATACTGGGACAGAAAGAATCTGCCCCACAGGGGTGCTGAGGACTCAGTGGAGAAGAGTATGTGGCACACCCTGAGGGCCCTGCATGCTGCTGTGTAGAACCAGCATGACACAAGTTCCGCCCCCACCCACGGTGTCTACCTCCACAACCCAGTCACGGCCACCCACGCTGCCAGTTCCAGGTGAGCGATCTTCTGAGAGGATTGCTGACACAGTCAGTCCTGTAATATTTATGTGCCTCCAGGTGACGCTTCTGCGCCATTGCCATAAATTCCCAGGGTGATGTGCTCAGCACTCAAAGTCATTAGCGCCAGAGATGACGTTGAGGGGCCGAGAGGATGGCTGGGTGAGGGAGCTACCCAGGAAGGGTAGACAGTAGCTCAGTGTCTATTTCTAGTCACCAACAGGGCACCGGGCCTCTCCAGAGTCAGGCAGGGCACTGGACACAAGTACCCTACTGACACAGAAAAGACGGCAAACAAGTCCAGAAAACGGACCCAGACGGGCTGAGCGGGGCACGAGTGGATTTTATCTCTTCTGCCCACTTTCAGAGGATCAGAGCTCAGCCCCAGCATTCAATCAAGGTCGGGGTTAAAGGTGTTCTTGCCTCTTTAAGTCACCATGGACCAGCTGGTCCCGAGAAGCCTGGTTGTGAGCCCAGGGATGGATTGCCCACCAAACACTGGCCCACGCCCCACCAATGCTGCCCCTCCCATCCTTGAGGATAGCCACAGGATAGACACCACTCTTTCACCATCGTTCAAGGCAAAACACAGGAAGTTCAAGGAATGATAGGTGTTGTAGTTCGGCTAGCCTGGGCCCAGTATGCAGAGAGGGCATCTTGCAGAAGTTATCATGAAAGTCCCTCAGCTGTCTTAATCTGCTTTGCTCCGTTCTTATCAACCCTTCACAGCCAGCGCAACAGAAGGAAACACTGAAGTGTCATTTGCGGAGCTGAGTTGCTGAGAAAGGGCAGGAAGCCACGCCCCTAACCTTGGAAGTCACGCCCCAAACTGGGAGGCCACGCCCAGCCTAGGAAGCCACGCCCCCTAACCGGAACACATTCTTTCTGGAGCCTTGGGACATTCCCAGCCTGGGAAAGCCAGGGTGGCTGGTCACTCAGATGAGACGCAGGTCCCACACTCTGGCTGGTGTGATGTGCCTGCCTTGCCTCACCTTGACTTGAGGTCAAGGGCTCAGCCAGGAAAAACAAGAAAGTCATGAAGGCTTAAGATATAACCACCTCCACCTCTCCCCAGCAAGCCACAGCATGCTTAGCAGAGTGGGAGGGGCACCACCCTGCTCTATGGAATGGCAGACACGCCCAGCTCAGGGTCACCAGGGGACAGGCAGACAATCAGCCACTGTTCAGTTTGGAAGGAAATGTCAAAACTTTGTGTTGTGGAGCTATCTTTCTAGAAAAAAAAAATGGCCCCAAACTTTTCTAGTATCTCAAGAGTCTGTCTGCCTGCTGCCCCCAAATGTTTAAGATTCCTACCCTGTCTTTAAGCATATGATCCCTTGTGGGGTCATTTTCCAGTGATTCCCCCCACGTCCGTGAGTATATGGACTTGGTGAGTTACTTAAAAATAAAATAATTTAAAAAATTAGGGCATGAAGTTGGCAGAGAGTGGGCCTGGGAAAAGTTAGGGGAAGAGCTGGGAATAAATATGATTAAAATACATTGTATACACATATTATATTCTCAAAGAATAAAAATATAGAGCTGGAGGGATGGCTCAGTGGTTAAGAGTGCTGACTGCTTTTCCAGAGGTCCTGAGTTCAATTCCCAGCAATGACATGGTGGCTCACAACCATCTGTAATGGGATCTGATGCTCTCTTTTGACATGCAGGTGTACATGCAGGTAGAGCACTCAGCTACATAAAATAAATAAATATTTTTTAAAGAATAAAAATATATTTTAATAAGATAAATAGAATTAAATAAAACTCTGGGCTGGAGAGATCACTCAGTGGCTGAGGGTGTGTACTGCTCTTACAGAAGACCCAGGCTCATTCCTGGCTCCCATGTTGGGCAGCTCATAATTGTCTGTGATTCCAGCTCCAAGGGATCAGAAGGGTCTGTGGCTATCTGGAACATGTATGTACATACAGTGCATGTATGTGCATATACTGCATGTATGTGCATGCAAAAGTAATCATATACATAATATTTTGAGATTAAAAATATTTTTGAAAAACTAAATCCTATACCAGGGCTAGGGCTGTGGCTCAGTGGCAGAGTGTTTGCCCGGCATGTGTGAGGTCCCGGGTTCAACTCCCAGCACAGAAAAAAAATAAATAAAGTTCCACGCTACGTCTTGCTTGTTGCTAAGTTCTCGAGCCGGGTGCAGATGCTTACGGTGACTTCGGTCCTCAGTGACAGCCTAGACCAAGGCATTCAGAAGGTGCCACGTGTCATGGCTGCACCAGTGTTCCCCTTACGATCGATCACAACTCAAATGAAGAACGGCCATTGGTGCATGTGGCTCCTGTGGAGATGCAGGCTGGGAGAGGCATCTCAGGCAGGGACGCTGCTGTCCTCTCCCAAGTCCTATTTAATGTCCTCTTGTTTTCTGCCATTACAAAAAGCCAGGCTAGCATTCCCCTAGCAGGGACACCCGAGGAGAGGGCTTAGGCAGTGGCCACCCGGGGCCACCATGCACTGTTCTGATGGGTCTAGCCCTTGTTCCCTGTTACAGCCTTGCCCCGTACAAGTACCAGGACTAGGCTGAGAGAGGTGGAGTCCGCCTCAGTCCAGCCATGCAGAGACCACAAGGTGGCCATCTTGCCCCTCGCTGCTCCGTGCGTCAGGGCTGAGATCACCCCAGTTGGCTCACCCTGCAAAAACCAAGGTCTGAAGGCTGGATTCGGCCAGCCCGGCGACTTTTTGTCCCAGTTATAACGTGGTAATGACCAGGACTGCCTAGGGTTGGTACAACGATGTCACAAGGTCCTGCCAGCATAGGGCTCTGACCAGTCTCAGACGCCATCACTGTAACTCAGTGATGGGGACCAAAGTTTTGTCCCCTTGTGGGAGGGCTAGGTCTATAAGTGACAGCCCCTCTGCTGGGCCCAGTGCCCACCCTGGGATGTGAGGGCAGGTGCGGATGTGTCTCCTCCCCCATTCGCTCTTTTCCTCGTCTGTGCCCCCCTGCTTCTTACTCCCCCTCCTCCCTCTGTCTGACTCTGATCCTCCCCCCATGGCTCCGGGTTATCCTGGGCCATTCATCCATGGCATCTGTGCAGCCAAGAGGCCATGGCAGAGCTGTGGAGGAGGAGTGAAGACAGACCCAGGGAGAGGAAGACTCCCGTCACAGCCGCTGGGACCAGACCAGCGGCCAGCCCAGGTCCAGCAAGGTGTACAAGAAACACCCTGTAGGAGGAGCCCACCTCCTGCAGAAACTGACAGCTGGTATGTGGGTGGTCCCTGTGCATGTGTGCCCAGACCCCTGCCACCCATCTGAGGACCCGGGAGGAAGCTGAACAGTGTTCCTCTTCACAGTGACCTGCCATCCCACGGAGGACAGGGTAGGGCTCTGGAGAAAGAGCCAGACTGAGCCCTGGGCTGGGAGTCCCAGCTCTCCGAGTAAATCTCCGGACTACTGAGGACTCCCTCCTCACATTCTCCCTCAGTCAGCTCTGGGAGCTGAATATGCAAGGAGCAGCTCGAGCCCCAGTGAGTTCTATAACCATCCCATGTCCTTGCAGGAAGGAAACTGAGGCACTCAACAGCAGAGAAGGTAGAGCCAGCCAGTTCCGCTCTAATCCACCTATTTAAAATCCAAGCACATTCCAACAAAGTCTAGAGAGTAGTGGGACACCTCTTACAAATGTCCCCACAGAACTCCCCTGGCCCAGCTGGCAGGCTTACAGACAACTAGAGCCTTGGCCAAACCTGACACCGAGGGACAGCTGACACTGAGGGACAGTGGAGCAGCAGGCCCGGGCCTAATCCACTACACAGGAGACTCAGCCCTCCAGGCCATCCAGTGAAAGGCTGCAGGATACCCAGAGCCTGAGGCAATGTGGTCCCATCCCCCGAGCTAGGCTAGCCACCAGTGGACAGTGCTTGCGGCATTGTATCCCTGCCAGGTTCTAGATAACTGGGCAGCTGTCCTTTGGGTCTCTGCCTCCTCTCCCCCTGTGCCACAGGCTCAGGGGCCTCGGAGATGGGGAGCCCCAGGGAGGGGAAGACGGGACCTTGGTAGTGGTGGGAAGTGGGCTCAGGGCTTGGCCAGCTACCTGTGTGGGGTCTGACCCTTCCTCGATGCCATCTGTCCCCTCTCCTCTGTCTTCCCCCTCCCCACCACAACCTTTCACCTCCCATTCCCGTCTCTGCCTGCCTCAGCCAACTTCTCTGCCAAGTCCCAGAGCCAATGACTCTAAACTTAGTCTTGCAAAACTATGAAAACCTTTCTAGTAGCCCACACCTTCCTGTGGGAGGGCAAATACTGGGCCAAGAGAGTTGAGCGCTTCTGGGTGAGAAGACAGGGCCAAACTGCTCCTCCATCAGCTCCTGCACCGGAGGCCAGAAGACAGTCCCCTTGTCCTAACACGTACCAGGCCTGGGCAGAGTCAGCTCAACTGGCCACTCCCTCATGATTGACTTTTTAGTTCTGCCATGCTTCCTGGGAAGGGAACAGCAATATTCCCTCCCCCCCCCAAAAAAAACCACATTACTCCCTCTCCTCACAAGCAGTTCATCTGCAAGTCTAACCTAATCCTTGCTGCTGCTAGGAAACCCTCCTTTTGAACTCCTGGGATGTCCCTGCTATCTTTAGCAAACCAATCTCTCACAGTTTGCTTGCCAGCTCCTTGTTGATAAGAGATAAGAACAGGTGAAACGCTGATTTAAAAATATATATCAGGATAAAACCAGACCGAGCTGAGTCCACGGAACCATATGACTCCAGACCCCACGTGCTCTAGTGATCCAAACACCGGGCACCCCACCGAGGGGTCTGTAAGTGCTACAAGAACTCAGGGATTCATTTTGCTCTCCGTGCCAATTTGCATAGCATTACCGGGAGAAGCAGCGTGCCTGGATTTTGGTTTATTTTTTTTTTCAAATTCCCACCCGTTTTGTGTCATAAATAAGATGGGAGACGGAAAACTAATACAGCCCAGCGATGTATTATTCATGCCGTGTCGAGAGCTGTGACGGATTTACAACCGTTAATGCATGCAAACGAAGTTTGGGCGCTAACATGAAAATTAAGGGTATGGGGGGGAGACCTGGGTGCATGGGGGGCATGGGGAGGATCTGAGGGGCTGCAGGGTGTCCAGGAGCCCAGAGAGGTCTCACCTCTGTCAGTCTGAGTGGTCCAGGGGTGGGGGGCTCAGTGCACGAGCAGGGTGGACCGCAGACGGCCAGTACACACTTGGCATCCAGGAGTGCTCATGTGTTCTCAAGCTGGATACTGAAGTCCTGGGTCAGCCAGCGTGCTCGCCCCCTGCTGGCCTGAACCTCTCCTGTGCACCTAGGCACTGAGAACTAACGGGACAACAGGAACCCAACCAACAGCCCTGTCCTGAATGGCTTTGTAAATCTGCTTAATCTCATACTTAAACCCAAAGTGTCCAGTGACAGCAGCAGCCTGAGCTACTGTGGACCCCCCATGGTTGTGGAGGAGGTCTACACAGGATGTTCCAGAGGTCAGGGAGCAGGTATCATGGGAGAAGGGTACCCAGTGAACCCTCCCAGCAGACCCCTGGGTGCAAGACTCCAGGGCCAGGCTTCCAGAAGGCATCAAAGGGCTGGAGGTATAGCTCAGTGGTCAGCACTTGCTAGGCATGGGCGTGGTCCAGGGCTCCATCCCCAACAAGTTAAAGACTATACCAGAGACACTGGCTGGGCTCTGGGCATCCGGGCTGTGGTAGCAACTCCTAAGGCTGGTGTTGAGGCAGATCTAGGGGGTCCCAGGCTCTTGAGTTCTGTCAGTTCGTATGTCCCATGGCCGTGTAAATACAGATGGATCAAGGATACAATGCTACCCAATGGGGAGTCTATGTCTGCTGACCAGGAGACCCCTTGACCAGTCCCTCATTCCATTTCCACCCTGCTCTTAGTGTGTCCCCACTTCCTCCTAGGACGCTTGGGTTGGCCCTCAGCATCTAAACCTCCCCCAGCCCAGCCCATCACCTCCTGCGCATCACACCTGCCAGCAAGCTCCGGGCGCCCCTCCGTGAAGCCATGAGGCCCCTGAGCCTTCTGTGCCCGTGATTATGGGGGCCGATGTTCTAGTAGCCCCAGGGACAATTACCGCGGAGATGTTTTCGGAAAGGGAATAATGCTCATGAGGCCACACAGCCTGGTGACACGTTAAGCTGTGACTAGGGTAGAAGCGACTTGGCTGGAGCTATAGGATGGAGTGGTCTCCAGGGGAGGAGATGGTAAAGTCCAGAACTGAGTGACAGAGCCAGAGCAGCCAGTGTGGAGATGTGAGATGTTTTCGGAAAGGGAATAATGCTCATGAGGCCACACAGCCTGGTGACACGTTAAGCTGTGACTAGGGTAGAAGCGACTTGGCTGGAGCTATAGGATGGAGTGGTCTCCAGGGGAGGAGATGGTAAAGTCCAGAACTGAGTGACAGAGCCAGAGCAGCCAGTGTGGAGATGTGTTCCTAAGAAAAGGGCGGCAGAGGGCAAAGGCAGGCTGTAGGGAGGAGCCAGGCTGTGGGGAGGAGCCAGGCTATGGGGAGGAGCCGGACTGTGGGAGGAGCCGGGCTGTGGGGAGGAGCCAGGCTGTGGGGAGGAGACAGGCTGTGGGGAGGAGCCAGGCTATGGGGAGGAGCCGGACTGTGGGAGGAGCCGGGCTGTGGGGAGGAGCCAGGCTGTGGGGAGGAGACAGGCTGTGGGGAGGAGCCAGGCTGTGGGGAGGAGCCAGGCTGTGGGGAGGAAGGAGAAGCAGGGCTGTGGGGAGGAGCAGGCAGGCCTGTTGCAAGGCCAACAGAAGGTAGGTGGGTGGTGGGTGGGCAGGTAAACTTCAAAGACAAAGAAAAAATCACGCGCCAGCAAACTGGCTCAGAGAAAGCGCGCCTATGCACGCCTGGCCATCTTACTCTGAGACTCACGTAGAGACTCCACGGAAGTGTCCTCTGACGTCCACACGCACACTGTGGTGCACGCCCCCGCCCCAGCAATAATGATAAAATTTAAAAAGAAGAAGAGTGGGGGAGAAGAGGAGGAGGAGGCAGTGGAGAGGGAGAAGGAAGAGGAAGAGGAGGAAGAGGAGGGGGAGGAGGGAAGGAAAGAAGAGGAGGGGGAAGAGGAGAGGGAGGAAAGAAAGGAAGAAGAGGAAGAGGAGATGGAGGAGAAGGAGAAGAGGAAAAAGGAAGAGGAGGAGGAGGAAGCCAAGGAGGAGGACTTGCTGTTCTTCCAGAGGACCCAAGTTCGATTCCCAACACTCATGTGAAACATCTCACCAGAGTCTCATGTCCTGCTCCAGAGGACCTTCTGGCCTCCATGGGCATCCACACCCATGTTACACACCCACACAAAGACACAATTGGAAACTTTGAAAAATACTAGAGGAGAAAAGGGCTTGCCCCCCACTGGACCCATCCACACACCACACTGGTTCACCTCTCAGCAGCAGTATATAGATCTCACAATTCAAGAATGTCCATGGCCCCGCCCTGACTCCACAGCCCCGCCCCGACTCCACAGCCCCGCCCTGACTCCACAGCCCCGCCCCGACTCCACAGCCCCGCCCTGACTCCACAGCCCCGCCCTGACTCCACAGCCCCGCCCTGACTCCACAGCCCCGCCCCGACTCCACAGCCCCGCCCTGACTCCACAGCCCCGCCCTGACTCCACAGCCCCGCCCTGCCCCTTGAGCAGGAGGCAGAGACCCCAGGTCACTCAGCCTTGCCCAATACCCCGCCACCCCATCCCAGGAGAACACACCCAGCATGCCTCAGGCCCGCTGTCCCCAATCCGATTTTTTTTTTTAAATTAAGATGCAACGATCACCCCACAGCGGGCTCCCCCTCCAGCGACGGCTCCGAGTGAACTCCAGACTGACTGGATTAGACTTTGAAGGTGACGATGCAGATAATGAACACGGAGAAGCGCCGTGTTGACACAGGCCCCGGCGAGCCGCATTATTATTTAACAGGCCTCGCTTCTGCCTCTGCTGGGATCAAGGAGCCGAACAAGCAATTGGTGGTAAGCGGAAAACCCAGAGGCAGTGGTGGCCCGGCTCCACGGGCCGAGCTGAGCAAGGTCAGGGTGGAGGCAGGGACCCCGCCACGTGGGCTGAGGGGAACAAACAGCCCTTCCCCAGATTGGCCTCTTCCCCAGATTGGCCCCCGCTGCCCGGCCACCTGGCCCAACTCTGCGGCTTTCCTCCCAGTGAATACCTTGTCTTCTCACACACGCCTCCCCCACCCAGCCCAGCCCTCACCCCACCTCCCAGCTCCTGTGTCCCCTCTAGCTAGGGCCGACACTGCTCCTGCCTCCTTGGGTTCCAGCTACGCCACTACCCACGCCAGATAACACCATAGCCCTGGTCTCTCTCGACGGTGGAGTCTGAACTCCTGAAGAGCAGAGGCCAGGCCTTGGTCCCCTTGATCCTCTGAGTACCTTACACTGAGGACTTGGAGGTGGGTGACCTGCCCACTGGGACTGTCCACTAACGGGTACCTGCTGTCACCACCAGTGAAGCAGATACGGGGTGACCAAGGCCCAATCCCTGACCTGGAAGATGCAGGTGCACAATGTGGTCCCCCAGAGTGACACCTGGGCACCTCCCGAAGACAGAACCTCCTTTTTGCTGAGACAGGCAGCCTGGGAATTAAGACTCATGAGGCCTGTGCTCAGACCCTGACTCTGCCTCTCTCTAGCTGTGTAACCTCGGGTGAGTTACTTAACCTCTCTGAGCCTGTTCTCACATCTTTTAAGTGGGAAAGTGCCCTTCTCAGAGGGAGGCTTAAAGATGCATGAGTTTAGATATAAATAAAATACGTAAGTCCAGGCCAGGTCCAACAAAGTCCATTGTCACCTCCTAGGGACGGAGACAGTCAGATGAACCCTGGTGTCTTCACCTTGGATGCCAGCCACGGAGACCCAAAAATCATACAGCCAGGTCTCTTAGCATGTGATACCCACTGGCTGGCTGCCTACTCCCCATGGTCCTCCTGAACCCCGGGGGGTGGGGGGGGTGGGCTTGCATGAGGCAGGCGTCACAGAAGGCTCTCCTGGAAGCCTGCACTATGTGGAGATATTGAAGACCCTGCAGGTGCTGAACTCAGGCTCAGCACAACCATATATAGAATAAATAAACACTTGGGAGGCTCCCCCAGGAACGGCTAGTCTCGCCAGGGACCCACAGGCAAGCCTGGCGCCGGCTAGCCCAGGACCGAGTCTGCAGGTCATTAGTAGCAGCCAGATGGAGCCGGCTCCAGCTCGCAATGCCGGGGTGGGCGGCTCCCCACCATCCAGGCAGGAGGCAGGCTCTATTAAATATACATGGTGCGATCTTGAAACTGAGCTACCGCTGTGCCGTACGCGGGGGGGGGGGGGGGGGGGGGCGAGCGAGCTGCCACCCATCTGCAGAGAGGCTTCCCGGCTGCCCAGGAAGGCTCTCCCTCTGGCTCTGCAGCCCCTGTGGCGGGGACATCCTGGCCAGCGGCCCTGGACTCCCAGCCAGGAGCCCAGAGCAGGTGAAAGGCCCTACTGACCCTGCCTTAAGAGCAGCTGGTCCGGCACTAATCTTAAATCACGACAGCCTCTTGGGAGCCAGGATGTCCCTGGAACCCCAGGACGGTTGGCCAGAGCCAGACAACACGGCTGGTGAGGGACAGAACCCAGTGAGAGCAGCCCATGCCGGCTCTGCAAACCTCCCCTGTGCCCAGCCTACACTCCTGGGTCAGGAGGAGATGGAGTTTCTTCCCATGAAGTGAGTGGGGCCAGCAGGCCTGTACCGCCTACGGAGGCTGACAAGGCCCACACCACCGACATCTGCACCCATGCAAGCAGTTTGACCCCTAAAGCCTCGTACAGCCTAAAGTCAGGGAGCTGGGTAAAGAAGGATAATCGATGCCCAACCACTGTGCACAGAGAGGTTCAGATACCTAGTCAAGGTCACAATGCACAGTGGAGACAAACCCAGGGTCCCATCTCAGCTCTGCTCACAAACTATATTCCCTCCAAGAGGGGGGTGGGGGAGCTACCAACAGGGACGGACCAACAGAGGCTAGGCCAGAGGTGGAGCTACGGCTTGTGACCATCCTGCCCACTCTCCCCTCCAAGAAGCCTCCACTGACCAAGTCTACGAGATAGCCGGGGAGTCTGTGGGAGTAGCCCAAGCTCCCCACCTACGAGCCTGGTCCCCAACTCTACAGTGGCCGCCATTCTCGGCTCCCCAAACTCTGTCCCTGAAAAAGCCTTCCGCAGGAACGGCCCTTGAGGACCACAGGACTTTGGCGTGTCAGCTAGCCCTGCCCACTGTCCTGTCACATGATAGAAGAGGTGACAAGACCCTGGAAGGGAAGGGCTGAGGGTCCTCTAGGGACATCAGGGGACACAACCACCTGCCCCTCTCCCCACTCCACCCCTCAGGAGAACAAGAGTCACTAGGTCAGGAGAGCGGGGGCTCTGCTCTCACTGGTCACACATCCCTGGTCACTGTGGCACTGCCCAGCAGCTCCAGGGAGGTCCCAGTGTCATGTTCAATTAGCTCTCAAATGGCACAGACCCCATGGCGGCAGTCAAGCAGCCCCCAGCAGACTCTCTACAAAGGACAGCATGGTGCTTGGGAGACGGTATGGTACGTAGACATGAATTCAACCCCCAGAACTCATACTTTAAAACGGGGGCACATGCTTATATCCAAGTACAGGGCAGGGCGTTGAGGCAGAACAGAGTCAGGCAGGTTCCTGAGGAGCATGGCCATCCAGTCTAGCCTAATTGATGAGTCCCAGGGTCTGAGAGACTGTGTCTCAAAAATAAAGGTGGACATAACCTGAGGAATGACACCCAAGATTGCAGATGTGCGCATGCACACACACACACACACATGTATGCATGCACACAAACACACATACACACATGCATACACACGTGCACACACATGCACATACGCATGGACACACGCACACATGGACACACATATGCACATGCACGCACACATGCACACAAACATACACATATACACGTACACACGATGCACACATACACATATGCACACACACATGCACACACACACATGCACACAAACACACACATACACACATGCACACACACATGCGCATACGCATGGACACACGCACACATGGACACACATGCACATGCATGCACGCATGCACACAAACACATACACATACACACGCATGCACACATACACATACGCACACACGTGCACACACATGCATGCACACACAGACACATGCACACATATGCACATGTACGCACGCATGCACACACACGCACATACGCGCCACACACACGCACACACACACAAGTGTCTTACAACTCGCCATGTGGCTCCCAAAACGAAGCCTCCCCTGCTAAGGAGCGGTCATATGGTCAGCCCTCCAACTTCTTCCGCATCCAACACATCCCCCTGCCACTGTGAGCCGACGCTGTGGCTCCCTCAGCACGGCTCCCTCAGCGTTACCTCAGACCATCACCTGACTGAGCACCCAGTGCCCAGGTCACACAGGACTCTGGCTGCGTCTGTGTGGGAAGATCGGACCGGTAGGCAGAGTCACACAGATGGACTCCCCAAGTGTGCAGTCCTCACACGGTCCAGTGATCACCTCAGAGCACCAACCTCTAGCTGTCTCTAGAGGACCTCAGCACACAGAGCTCTTCCCAGCAGAGAGGGGAGAGCTTCTCTCTGCCTCCGTAGCTACGACAGATGGAAGGTCTTGCCACCCTTGGAGCCAGCCTTTGGGGTCCTGGAACTGCCAGCTTGGAGCTGACATTTGTTCTAGTTTCCTAGCGTGTGACACCCACTGGCTTTTGTGTCTAAAACCCTCACCTCAGGCTCTCCTGGGCCTCTGTCTCCTGAGTCTCCTAACCTAGGCCACCTACAGACCTCTTGGTTCTGCCTCCCACAGGGAGTCCTAGGACCCAGAAAGAAGGAGACATGCATGTAGCCTTCCTTCGTGACCAGTGTTCCCATGGGGCGAGTGTGAAGATGTTCATTGGCTAAGCAAAGACTAGCCACACACTCACGTGCTACCCAGACACTCACCTCTAGCCTCCAGGAAACATAGGGACATACACTGAGAGTGGCGGGTCACATCTCCCAGGACTTCACACACACACATGTGTACACACACACACATCATCCACAGCACCCCACACCTCAGTTTCCCCTTTCAGTGAGGATCGAGCCCTCCAAGACCCTGACCACCTGCAAGCGAACAGTGCCAGACCCTGCCTAGCGCCTGAGCAATCAAGGGTCAGATTGGAGGTGTCCACGGCGGAGAGCCTAACGGAGACTGGAAAACACCCCCGCGCGTGGGGGCATGCACAGGAGCCCGCCTGTCTGGGGACCTTTCCAGGCTCCCCTCTGGGTCTGGCACCACATCTGATCAATCCATCATCCAAACCAATCAACAGTGGCAAAATGTCACCAAAATACCATTTGGGAAGCCACAGAGGTTCATACCAGCCTCCAAGGACGGGCACCTAGCGGGCCCGTGAAGCCAGGCCCTCACCCCAGCAGAGACGACAGGGCTTTGCCTACAACTGGGCACGGCAGGACCCAGGGGCCTCCAGTTACAGCTCTGTTTAAAGAGCAGAAGTCACAAGATGGGTGTGTCTCCGCCCAGCAGCGACCAGTCCTAGGTATGGGTACCTGCGTCTGCAGAGTGGCGGCATCCAGTACGGTGACCCTCGGCCCGCAGCTGGCCCACGCGGCATCTTCCAGGCTCAGCAGTGTGCGAATGGGCCCTGGGCCCACAGTTAGGCACATGGGAGGGCTCTCCAGGTCCCAGGGGATTTCACCTATGGGAGAGAAGGGCCCAGGTCAGAGGCTGGCCCCATATACCCTTCCCCACGGTCTTTCACCCTCACGTCACTGGGGTGACTGACATCGCTCTCCAATGCACAGGGACCACCCTGGATCTCTCTCCTTCCCGCTCTCTCATTCATTCACTCCATACATGAGCTTGGTGCTGAGAACAGGCAGGGGCAGATCTAGGCCCTGCCACCTGGGAAACCACACTGGGTGTGACAGCCAATCGTTATGAGCTGACAGACACAGGGGCTTCTGGGAGAAGCCACCTCCACATCAGTACCTGCCAGGAGTCATAAGAGGATCCCAGAGTCCAGGGACTTGTGACCATCATGGCCCTGATTCTAACGACCTTGAGGACATCTCCCTAAGTGTCTCAGAGTCTTAATTTCCCCATCTGGATGGGGAAGGGACTTGGCCGAGACCATTGCTCATCTGAACAGCGTGAGGATTTCCTTCGGACCTGAGACCTCATTCCCTCCACAGATGCTACCAGATGTAGGAGGCTGTGGGGGAGGGGGGTGGCGAGAGGCTCCGAGAGGGTGCCGCCCCCCTCCCTGCTGTCTCTCCAAGAGACCAAAGCATCAGCATGGCCTAAAAGGAGTCTCTCCCCGCCCCGCCCCCAACCATTTCCAGCTAACTAAGAACCACTCTCTGGTAAGCACAGTGGCTGGACGGAGCTTCATCTCAAGACACATCCCGAGTCACCTCTCAAGCCGTACCACGCCTTGGCTGCTCTAGGCTGTCAGGGTGCTGGGTAGGAAGGAGGCTTAGGGGGAGCTGAGACCCAGTGAGAGGCCTGGGGGGCAAGGGTAGGATACCCTAAAACTTAACCTTCCTAATGCTGTACCCCTTTAATACAGGTCCTCCTGCTGAGGTGACCTCCCTGGCCACAAAATCATTTTCGCTGCTACAATGTAACGGTAATTTTGTTACTGTTATATTGTAGATCCCTGACACATAGGACTTCTGGTATGTGACCCCTGTGAAAGGGTCATTTGACTCCCTAAAGGGGTTGTGACCTGGTTGAGAAACGCTTCCTTAGAGCAGTGGGCACAGGGCCAGGGGCCAGGGAGAGAGGATAGAATCGGCTGCTGGGTGCCCTGAACCCCCTCATCCCTGCTGTAGGTCGGTCCCCAGAAGGAACACAGAGCCACTCGCCACAGGCGCGCCCTCCTCTGGCCCCGCTGCTGCTTTTTGGTAAGTCTGAGTGTGGCTGTCCCCTGAGGTGCGGGGAAGTCATCAAACTCCTCGCCTTGTCCTCTGGACACGCGTTCGGCATGTCCCCCACCTCTAGGCTCCCCTGAAGCTTGCTTCTACACTCCCAGCCTAGCTAATAAATTAAGCACTGGGGAAACCCAGGAAACCCTCCTCCCCCCATACACAATACCTCTCTTTCCAGCTCAGACACATGACCACATACATACATGGCAAGCTAACCAGGCCAGAGCAGTCTGTGGCTCTGAACTTCCATGTCGATTTGAACAGACACTTGACCTCTCTGAGCCTCCGTTTTCTCATCTCTAAAATGGGTATAATGACCACGGACACCCCCACCCCTCAGGGTGTGGTGAGGAGTCAAGGGACTGTCTGCGCTGACCCAACATAGCATGGGACATCAGTAAAAAGTGCCAGTGGTCAACACTGAGTCCCCTCTGAGTCGCTCTGCCCACAAACCCGCAGTTTATCCCGCAAGCCTGCACGGCAGATACTGTCATTAGCCCTGAGTTATAACTAACACACTGTCAGTTCAATTACCCAAGTCACAGCTACACAGCCGTTCCTGCTCAGTGGCTCCCGATAGTCTACAGAAGCCGAAGCTGGCACCATTTAATTAAAGGTGACAACAGAGGCTCAGAGGTGGAGAGCCCGGGCTAGTCCCCCAAGGAGTACCGGGCCAAGCAGCATTTACACCCAGAGCTGGGTCTGGCCTGGCTGCCTCGTGCCCTGCTACCAGCTCTCCTCTGGGACTCGTGTCTGGGAGGGGCAGATGACCAGCGGGTGAACGGACCTCCATAGAAATGTGACCCTGGGGCTGGAGAGGTGGCTCAGCGGGTAAGAGCACTGACTGCTCTTCCGAAGGTCCTGAGTTCAAATCCCAGCAACCACATGGTGGCTCACAACCATCTGTAAAGAGATCTGACGCCCTATTCTGGTGTGTCTGAAGACAGCTACAGTGTACTCACATACATAAATCTTAGAAAGAGAGAGAGAGAGAGAGAGAGAGAGAGAGAGAGAGAGAGAGAGAGAGAGAGAGAGAAAGAAAGAAAGAAAGAAAGAAAGAAAGAAAGAAAGAAAGAAAGAAAGAAAGAAAGAAAGAAAGAAAGAAAGAAAGAAGAAAGAAAGAAATGTGACCCTGGTCCAGAACACCAGATTCAGGGACATGAAAGGCTTTTGAGCGCCCCCTAGTGACACGAGGCGTGGAGTGTCTGTGGCCGGATGCCAGGGCACCACTTGGGGAAAAGAGCTAAAGATGCTGGGGTCGCATCTCAGAGGCTGGGAATCGTGGTTCCCCGACCCCGGAGGGCAGGGCATGAGAATGGCGGAGAAATCCTTGTGTCTCACCACCCAAGAACAGTTCATCACTGCTGCCAGTCCAGAGGGTCATAGCACACTGACCGTCCCAGCTTCACGGGCTGGCGTCCCCAGAAGCCCTCTAAAGCAAGGAGCTATGATAAGAACTAAATATAAATTGCTATCAGAGTGGACACTGGCCGGGAGCCCCCGCAGAGCCCCCGGGGGCACCCTGACCTTGTTGACCTTGCTGGGACTTGGCCTTCTTGACGGACTGCTCTCTAAGGCCCTCCCAGCCCCCACGAGCCAGCTTCACAGACTCCGGAGGGAATCACTTGAGGGACTTTCCTCTCCTCTCACCCTCCCTTCCCAACCCTTGGGTGGCTGTAAGCAAGCGCACACGGTCCGGAACCTGCACGCACGCACGGGCCCACCCCCGCCCCTGTGTGACAGCCCATTTATCTAGGCTGCAGAGCCGGTCAGCAGAGCTGAAGGCCTGTCTCAGCAAAGGCACCTTCAGGGTGCCAGCGCCCCTCCCTCCTCCCCCCAGCCTCAGGTGACACAGCCAACTGGGCTTCCGCAGGGGTCCAGCCCTGGCTGCTGATGGGAGGCAGAACTCAGAGGCAAAGTCTTTGGGGCTAAGACGGGCCCACTCTGGGGACATGGCGGGGTATCCATTGTAAGCACCCCCAGCTCGCAGGTGAAGGAGATTGTCATTTGAGCATAAACATCTCATCCAACACCAGCTCCAGGATGAAGCGATTCCCATCCCAGACACTCCTGGCCACCAGGGGCACCCAGAGAGGTTCTGGAGAGGCACCTTGAGGCTGGCCTAGGGAACAGCACAGAAATGCTCTGCTCTTGATCTGAAGGAACTCTGAGGCCTCTGTTAAATCACATGGCACCAAAAGTAGGTTCTAAGAGCTGCTGGGGGCCCAGGGAAAGAAAGAATTCTCAGAGGCCGTGACAGCCATAGCCAAACCAGTCACAAGGGGAACGGATCCTGCAGAGGGTGTGGTGGCAGACATATCCACCCTCCTGTCAGGGGCCAGTGCCTGAACTCTATAATGCTTCCCTCTACTTCCCAATGGGCGGAGACAAACTCAAGACTTGCATGAGCAACGGTCCACCCCAGACCTTGTCCACTACCACTCAGCCTGGCTCTTATCTGGCTCTCTCGGGGGAGGGGGATCGCCCATGATGCCAGCCATGCTCCTGCCTCTGGCCTTCATACATACTGGTCCTTCTGTTCTGAATGCTGTTCCCTCAACTCGCCGCTTGCCCGGCTACCTCTTCAGGATCTGCCTTTATAGACAGGCCCCAGCCGTCCGCCCCATCCTACTAGGTAGTCAGGCTCTAACAGGGACCCCTGAGGACTCTTACCTCAGCAGCCCCTGGCTTCCTGCTTGGTGACATATATGGCTATTCTGACCTTCCTCTGTAGACTTTAAACTTCACAAGGGCAGGAGATATGTCTGCCTTGTTGACCGGGGTATTTGCATATATAGTAGGTGTTTATACATAATCGGGGGAGCAAATGTTTGCAGGGCAGACTCCCCGAAAACGAGATGGAATACCCCCAGAGTACTCTGACAAGCTAGCAGGCTCCATCCTCAGGCAGAAGACCAATAGCTAATCCCCAAAACTCCATCAAGAGCTGGGCTGTGTCTCCCCTTAAATCCACTCACTCGGCTGCAGCCCTGACCCTGTACTGATCCCTCAGAATTTATTCTCCCTTGGTGACAGCAATTCCTACAGATGTAATTAGTGGCCTGATCCCTAACACAGAGCAGGCAGGCATCCTTAGGTTAGAGACACAAAGGTGCGTGACCAGGGAGACATCCTCTTGAGGACTGTGAAGACCCAAGTGGTGTCCCCACAAGTCAAAATGCCACAGGGAGCTGGAGAAACCTGGCACGATCCTCCTCAAGGGCCTCGGTCCTGAACTTCCGCTGTCTGAGCCTCGGCAGTGGTCCTTAGCTACAGTAGCCCCACCCCCACCCACCTAAGCACTCCCGTGAGTAGTCAGGGCCGGATGAAGCCGGAATCACGGTGCCCAGCGTGCCCGGGAGGGTGGGTGGTCCCTTCCAAACCTCTTGTCTAAACCTTAGCACATCTGAGCCAGGATTTACATGCACACACACGCTCTGCTCCGTCTGATGGTAAGAGGGATTTTTTTCCCTTCTTCCCCCTTTAATTAAAAACTATAAATGCCTTATCAAAAGCTAATTAAAAATACCAACATAGTGCCAAGTAGGGGAAGAAGGAAAAAAAACCTCATTGCAAATATCTGTTTATAGCCCTGCTGCAACAGGCTGCTAGGATAACTCAGCCTTCGGAGCTGAGCTGAGCTGAGCTGGCGGGAGGGGGAGGGGACGGTGCTGTGGAGCCTTTGCTAGCCACTGGGTCCTCACCACCAACCTGGGGGTTGAGTGAGCCTGGGGCGGGGAGGGGAGGGAAGTGTCAGGAACCAGGCATGGCACTCACAGGGCCATGAGCAAGCTGAACAAGCGGTGCCCCTCCCCCACCTCTCCCTGAGCGGCTCAGCGCACTGGTGCCTGGAACAGAGGTGGCTCCCCAGGGTAGCATGGAGGCTTAAGATGAGGGGACATCACGTGCTTGGCACTGTTCCTGGAGCACGGTGCATGTGTGCACACACACACACACACACACAGCACGGGCGCTGCTGCCCCTCCCACTTCAGGCTTAGTGACTTGTCATTCGATGGCTCTGCTAAAAACAGCCCAAAGGTGCCTCTCTTTCCCAGCACCCGTTCTGGCCCGTGCTCGCCCCACATTGGGTTGCTTTAGTTCACCAGAACCGAGGGAGGTGGGCACCACCTGATTCTCACTGTGCAGAAGAGCCCAAGGCGCAAAGAAGGGACCACTCACTGGGGACACAGCTGTCACCAGGAGGAACCTGAGCAGGAAGTCAGGTCTTTCCAAGAGCACCCCCAGTCTCTCAGCCTGCAGAGCACTGTCCCCCAGTGTTTGTTTATGGACAGAGAGGTAAGTACCCTGTTCCTACAGGGATCCCCGTATGGGAAGTCCGGGACTCAGAACCTCTGCAGTCAGAGAGGCTGGTGGGTTCTAGCACTACTTCCTTTGTGTGCTTTGTCCAATCTCTTAGCAGAGGACCCAGGCCCAACCTAGTGTCCAGATGCACCCCATACCCAACCCCCACCCCCAGTCCTCACCACTGGTCCGTGGATAGGCAGCAAGGGTCCCGTCCTGTAAGCCGGCAAGCAGGTAGAAGGGACTGTGACGCAGGCAGAGCACGGGCTGCGGGCCTGGGCTCTTGCAGGTGGCCAGGCACTGGGTACCAGTGTCCACACTGCCGTAGAGCAGGATGCTGGGGAGAAAGACGGTATCACTATGACGACTCACGGGCACCGGCCCGCGTGGGGATTCATTTGCCCAGCCCCATGTCTCCTACAGGAACCCTGGCTCCTGTCACAGGACGAGTCGGGGCTCCAGCTCCAGGACACGATGAAGAAAGTACTGGGTTCCAATGCCACCCAGAGCTGAGTTCAAATCCAACTACGGTCTCCCAGCTGCTGACCTGGAGTGGTGTCCTTCCGTTCTCTCTATCACATGGGCTGTGGTGTCCACTCAAGGGCCATTGGGTAAGAAGCCGGAAACAGAGACCATGAGGCGCTGGGTGCCATTTATAGGGTATGCCTGAGGGCAACCTCTCAGAGGCCGAGGCTGATTGGCAGAAAGGGTGCAATGGGTGTAGGCTTCTTTGGGGAGTAATGAGAGCATTCCGGAGTGAAGTCATGATTGCCAAAACCCACAAATTGTGTACCTCAAAATGGCTAAAATGGTGATTTGTTTCACTCTGGGTTTTTGTTTGTTTGTTTGTTTGTTTGTTTAATCAGGGTCTCAATGTGATCCAGACAGACGTCAAAACTGCTCTGGCGCACGCCTTTAATCCCAGCCCTTGGGAGGCAGAGGCAGGCAGATTTCTGAGTTCAAGGCCAGCCTGGTCTACAGAGTGAGCTCCAGGACAGCCAGGGCTACACAGAGAAACCCTGTCTCAAAAAAACAAACAAACAAACAAACAAACACACAAAAAAAAGAAAAAAAGAAAAAGAAAGAAATTTATCTTGGCTCAAAACTAAAATTAAAGGCATTCACCAGATCCCTTGAATTCCAGGCCCAGACTGGGCAGTACGCCACAGGGCCTGCCTGGACTGCAGGGAGGCTAGTGTGGCTTTCTACTGCTTCTCCTTAGAACGCCAGCTTCAGACCCTCCTTCTGTAGGAGAAGGGAGCAGGGACAGACCCCAAGGATGCAAGGTCACTATGAGAGATCCCACCGGCATGTTTGAGACACACAGTAGGTACTCACAATCTCATTCTACAGGACATGGTGAAGGGCACAGATGCAGGGGGATTCTCTTTTGGATGATCTTCTCAGGATTAGATGGGACTGGCCATCTGGTACCCACACAGCCTACCTTGGGACTGGTGTGGCAGTAGGCGCTAAGCCTCACTGCCCCACAGGAACCTGAGACTCAACAACTCGACAGGGAAAGCTTCACCTCAGACAAGAAAGAGCCTGACTCGACATGGTGTGTCTAAGGACACGCAGTGAGGAAGTGGTGACAGAGGTATTGGGGGTGGGGGGTCAGCAATGACATCAGCCACTGCTGACACTTAAGACTCCCACATTGGCTGTCTCTGGTCCCCATCCTCCTGGTGACACTGATCTGGGGACGGCTGCGTTGGTTAGTGTCCCACAGAGCTGGAGGGACTTCCTGCAGCCGTCTGCCTGCAGCGCAAGCGTCTGCTCATCCTCACCTGCCGTCCTGCAATCCGAGGCAGACTGTGGGGTGCACTGTGACCGAGGGATCAGTGGCTGCCCGGCTCTCCTCTGCGCCCTCAGCCTCCTCCTCCGGATCCGGGATATACTCTATGCAGAGCACAGGGGCCGCCAGTGGGAAGGACTTGACCGTGCGTGGCGAAGGCCGATTCAGGGAGAAGATCTCCACCTGGCCGCCAGCGCCCTCCTGCCCACCGCCAACCTAGGAGCAGAAGCCCGGAGAAGCTGTCAGGCTGGCAAACAGAGCATCTCTTCCCAGGGACCACACCCTGACAGACTCATACATACAGACACATGCAGAGATACACACAGATACACACACAGAGATACACACACAGATATACACACACACAGAGATACGCACAGATATACAAAGATACACACAAATACATACATATACACACATATAGAAACATAACACAGACACATAGACACACAGATATACACAAACACATACACGGAGATACACATGCATAGATATACACAAATACAAACAGACACACAGATATACACATGCACAGACACAGAGATACACACACACACACACAGATATACACAGATACAGGCACACACACAGAGATACACATAAATAGATATACACAGATACAAACAGACTCATACAGATACACTCAGAAATACACACAGATACACATATACATACATATACACACCCATAGAAACATACACACACAGAAACACACAGATACACACACATGTATACACACAGATAAAAACATACAGGGATACACACAGATGCAAACACACAACAGACACACACATAGATACAGATACAGACATACACAAATACACACGAATACACACATATATACATACACAGATACAAACACACTGAGGTACACACACAGATATACAAATATATATACAAATACATACACACATAGAAACGTACACACATATACATACATAGAATCATACACACAGGGCTGGAGAGACAGCTCAGTGGTTAAGAACACTGACTGCTCTTCCGAAGGTCCCGAATTCAAATCCCAGCAACCACATGGTGGCTCACAGCCATCTATAATGAGATCTGATGCCCTCTTCCGGGGTGTCTGAAGACAGCTACATGTACTTACATAAAATAAATAAATAATTAAGTAAATAAATCTTTAACAACAAAAAAAAGAAACATACACACATATACATAGACACACAGATACACATATACACACACAAACACACACAGGACACATAATTCTGAGGGATACACACATAACACACCTACATAAAGATACATACATACACACACACACAACTCTCAGGGATAGTGATGGAAAGGAATTCACTCTTGTCTGTCCACATACAACCTGCACTCAACAAAGGTCATGTGTTCCCAGCTACAAGGAGACATTAGTTTCAGGGCCAAAGGCAATCAAGCAGCAAGTACTACTGTAAAGTGGGCGTAGCCACACAGCTCCCAGCTTCCCCTGCAGAGGCCTCCCAAGCAGTAACCAGTGAGCCCCTGGTCTCTTTCAAATGACCTCTGTCTTGTTCAGTTTCGCTTTTGTGTCGAGTTTATGGTATGCACCCAATGTATACCTGTCAAGTGAATGGATAGGTGCATTATGCATGGATGCGTGGGCAACTGGATGGATGATGGACGGATAGATGGATGGATGGATGGATGATGGATGATGCATGGATGATGGATGGATGGATGGATGGATGGATGGATGGATGGATGATGGATGGATGGATGGATGGATGGATGATGGGTGATGGATGGATGGATGATGGATGATGAAAGGATGGATGATGGATGGATGGATGATGGATGGATGGATGGATGATGGATGAATAACAGATGGATGGATGATGGATGGATAGATAGATGGATAGATGGATGGATGATGGATGGATAGATAGATGGATAGATGGATGGATGATGGATGGATGATGGATGGATAGATAGATGGATAGATAGATGGATAGATGGATGGATGATGGATAGATAGATGGATAGATGGATGGATAGATAGATGGATAGATGGATGGATGATGGATGGATGATGGATGGATAGATAGATGGATAGATAGATGGATAGATGGATGGATGATGGATGGATGGATGATGGATGATGAAAGGATGGATGATGGATGAATGACAGATGGATGGATGGATGGATGAATGACAGATGGATGAATGGATGGATGGATGATGGATGGATGATGGATGGATGGATGGATGGATGGATGGATGGATGATGGATGGGTGATGGATGGATGGATAGATGGATGGATAGATGATGGATGGATGATGGATGGATGATGGATGGATGAATGATGGATGGATAATGGATGGATGGATGGATGGATGATGGATGACGGATGATCAGATGAAGAATGGACAAGGAAGGAGAGGAATGCATAGATGAATAGATATACAATGTACTAGATGATAACTGGGAAACAGTGAGGCAAAACAATCAATATTGTGCTACGGTCTGAGGTTAGGCCAAGGCACAAATGCACAGACAGGAAGGAGTGTGTACTGGGGCACGGCCAGGGACTCTGAAGCCAAAACCTTGGACGGACAAGAGGACACACGCAGCAAGCGGAGGAACTCAGGGCCCAAAGTCGGGGCTTTGCTGAGAACCTCAAAAACAGCGAAGTGGATGAAAGCCCCACATAGGATGAGAATTAGCGCTGATGCCTGAGCCCTGGGGGAGGCCAGGGACCCCGGCCTCCTGGGACCCAGGCCTCCTGGGACCCTGGCCTCCTGGGACCCCAGCCTTCTGTGACCCCAGCCTCCTGGGACCCCGGCCTCCTGGGACCCTGGCCTCCTGTGACCCAGGCCTCCTGGGACCCTGGCCTCCTGGGACCCCAGCCTTCTGTGACCCCAGCCTCCTGTGACCCCAGCCTCCTGGGACCTCAGCCTCCTGGGACCCCAGCCTTCTGTGACCCTGGCCTCCTGTGACCCCAGCCTTCTGTGATTTCAGTCTCCTGTGACTCAAGCATCCTGGGACCTTGGTCTCCTGGGACCCTGACCTCCTGTGACCCAGGCCTCCTGTGACCTTGGATTCCTATGTCCCAAGCCTCATGTGACCCTAGCCTCCTGTGTCCTGGGCCTCCTGGGACCCTAGCCTCCTGGGACCCAGGTCTTCTAGGACCCCAGCCTCTGAAATCCAGGCCTCACCTCGGCTTCCACTCCTCTATCTCCTGGAGGTCTTTGCAAAAGCCCCACTCTCCCTGAGCTCCGTTACAGTGGATGAGGCTCTGAGCCTCAAGGTTCCTAGGACGCCTTTGATAGGGCTGCTAGCTTTCTCAGAATCCTTCCTGGCTGTCACCTTCTCTGTTCCCATCCTGAGGACAGACCACCACCACCACCATCACCACCATCACTGCCACCACCACCATCACCGCCACCCCCAGCTGGCCAGAGGGCACTACTTACCCAAAGGTAGCCCTGTGGAAGGGAAGTGCTGACAGCCGAGAAGCCCAGCAGGGGAGAGTTCACGGGACTGTGGACCAGACCCCCGAGCTGTGGAGACAGAGTTGGGTTCATCGGTGAGGTTAACCAACATGTGACAGGCTCCTGAGCCCATCAGCCCCCAAACGAGAACCCTGAGGCTCGGGGCAAAGAAAATGACACAGGGCACACGCAGCTCCCGGTGCTACACAGTGGATCGTCGCCCTTCTAGAACCTTCTGTCCAGAAAGGGCCTGGCGGATGCTCTGGAACCCAACAGCTTCTAGGTAAGGCTCGTTGAGTGCCCCTAAGCCCCTCTCCCTACCCGGCCCGAATCCAAGCCATTTATTTTGTAGATGAAGAAGACAGAGTCCACAGTAGGTCACAGAGGGGGTGAGCGCTTGGCACCCCCAGGGGCCTCCTGCATGGCTCCAGAAAGCTGTGGGGAAGTAGAATTTGAGATGAGGGAGCTCTTCCTCAGTATCTGTCAGGATGACCTGCTGGGACAGCCTTGGGCAGCTAGCACAGGAAGCCAGATTTGGTTGGCAGTCACCTATCACCAAGCGCTGCCGACTGCTCATGTTCCCTCCTGCTGGGCGGCCTCTTAGAGCCTTGTTTCCCACACCTGATCCAGAAAGCCTGGCTCCCCAGACAGCACAGAGAGGGTGGTGGGCCAGGCTGGAAGGTGCTGTGTCAAGGGACGCAGACGGCCACTGGGCAGGCAGACTTTTCCCAGGCAGGTGCTGCCCTCTGCTGGTGATGAGCCTGCCAGTCCCACTCTGCTGGGACATTCCTAACCATCCCAAGCAAGAGGGCCAGAGGTTATGTCACACACCCTGTCAGACACCCTCCTCCTGTGGCAGTCAGACCGAAGCTCAGAGAGGGGACAGGCATGGCTTGAGCTCACACAGCGTGTTTAGGGCGGAGGCAGGACTAGAACTCCCTTGGTTTGCTCACTACCTGGAAGTCCCAGGCTGGCGGCCTCAGCGCTACAGTGTCCCACTTTTTCCCAGGTGGGGATCCAGGGCCCACACACTGAGCGCGAAGCCGCCAGAACTTCTGTGTCCGTGTCTGTTGGCTCACGGTGCCGTCACAGTCCAGACTCTGGCATCGCCTCCGTCATTCTGAGTGGCAGAAATGGGTCTGAGACAGTGGTGACAACCACAGGCTTCCTTAAGGGACAAGTGTCCGCATCTCAGGCTTGCTTGCGACAGAAAGCCGACTTCCAGGAAGCCAGGCGTACGCAGGAGAGAGGCGGGGTAGGAGCTGGAAAAGGGGGCAGCCTTCGCATGGAGCTAGCCTGGGCTCCCACTCCATTTACACATGAACTTCCTGTATCTAGGCGACCTGACACCCGGCTGGGATGGTCTTGGGGCCTGAAGAAGACAGCATGGCACAGGCCTGGATGCCTGGCACCTAGCACCCGGAGGCCCTCAAGGCCTGCACAGAATCCTTCAGCACTTTACATGAACCACAGCTGGGTGACTACACAGCCAGCAGGTCAGCGGATTCAGTTGGAATGTGCTCTCCAGGGGCCTGAGTGCTAGGGTACCCAGGGTAGCAGGGTAAAGGGGCAAGACCTTTAAGAGGCAGGGCATAGAGGGAGGTGATTAGTTCTGGGTGTATCACCCCAGGAAGAGATGGATGTAGTTTCCATGGGACCCCAGTTCATTCCCTTGAGAGTGAGCTGTTACCAAGTGAACCAGCCTGACCCCCGGCTTCTGGTCGCACCAAATACTGGTCTCCACACGTGATGACTCCTGTCATAAGGCAGCTGAGACCTTACCAGGGAAAGGATTGGGGCTGTCTGAACTTTAGATGCCCAGCTTCCAAAACAGTGAGCCAATTAAACCTCTTTTCTTTTTACAGCATCAAACCTCGAATAGTTTGTCATGGCCACAGAAAACAAACTGTTACCAGTTCTGGCTCACGAAGGCTGGTGGCCATCGGAACAGAGGCTCCCGACCCGGGAAGCTGAGGACTATGCCATCTGGCTGTATGCCCTCCGTGGGGCCAGGCCACAACCCCAGTGCCACAAGGCATTTACACCTCAAGCATCTCAGAGGGTCTGAGAGATGGCTTAGCAGGGAAAGGGGTTTGCCACCAAGCCCAAGGACCTGAGTTCGATGCCCCAAACCTACATGGGGGAGGATAAAATGGATACCCAAATGTGCACCATGGAAAGCCACACACACACACACATACACACAAATAAATAATGTAATTTTTAAAAATTAAGGCATCTCAAAACGGGCACACTCCACTGTCCCGAACCTGCGGCCAGGCACGCCTTCAGACAAGCCTGGTTTGTGGATGTCCTCCCGTGTCCTCCCACTGCCTGCCAGGGACAGGCCCCCTACTTTGGAGTGGAGTCAAGAGCCCAAAAGAACCCTCAGACTCGCCCGTGATCCAGCCTTTGGGACCTCCCAGGAGACCCGCTGAGACGTTCACCTCTGTTCCTCGAACCCTGAGTGCATCGGACATAACCACACATGTGCACACACATGCGTTTGAAGGTCAGAGGTCAACACTGGGTGTCTTCCTTTTTTGGAGACAGGGTCTCTCCCTGAGCCTGGAGCCCCACCTGTCTCTTCCCCCAACACTGGGATTGCTACAGGCCCACAGTACACACCCATCTCTTCTTATATGAGTGCAGGGACTGAATTCTTGTTTGCGTGGTATGCATTTACCACTAGGCCATCTCTCCAGAACCTTTAACCATATCATTAAATCCTCACTGTGGTCCAGTCAGGGGACTCAGTTGTCTCTCCGTCCTGGCCCCATGCTAAAGACATGACTTTACACCATGAGCTGCAACAGCTACCTAGAATCACACAACAGGCATTCCAGGCTGGGAAACGACTCTGGCAGGGAGGCTCCAGGTCTTTGCCCCTTTACACTCTCCAATGGCCAAGTCCTCGGAGACAGAGGACTGGCGCCGCCCAGTATGGACACTGCTGTCCGCCCCGAGGAGAGCATTACTCCTCAGCCGCCAGCAAGAACAGAACTCAACACACACATCACCGGAGGAGTTAAACGCCAAGGTCTCGCCGGCCCAGGAAAGGGGCGGGGCCGAGGAAGGAACGAGCTGGCTGGAAGGGGCGTGGCCAGCATCTCCCTAGCCCAACTCCAGCCTCCTCGGGAAGGAACGGGCTGTCTGCCCGCTCCTGTGGCGGCCACCTGAGAGCCCGAGTGAGTGGGAGCGAAGTCTGGGCAGCCGCCCGCACGCACATCTGTTCCCTCAGTAATTGGACAAGGCTGGCAGTCTCCGCTCTAATTCATCCGGCTGCCAGCTGGGCACTGGATGGGGCACAGCTGTCTGGGCTAGGTAGGAGGCGGGCAGGGCGGGGCTGGGCTAGGTAGGAGGTGGGCAGGGCGGGGCTAGGTAGGAGGCCGGCAGGGCGGGGCTAGAGCAGCCCAGGAAAGACAGCAAGACAGCAAGATGGGCTCTGGCAGGTCCCCCAGGAACCCGATGTGGGGCTCACTTGGGTGTGAACTGTTTACCTGCGCCCCACTGCAGAGGCCACACCCCAGGGCCACCCTTGGCTAAGTAACACCTCCGAGACAATCTCCTCTCCGTGGATACTGGCTTCCATTCCGAGGCCCACAGGCAACTCCTTCTCCTTCATTATTTCCCTTTAGAAAGGCACATTCTGCCCCATACAGCAGGATAACTGTTCTTTTAACTATTACAGAGGAGACTGGAGCAAAGGCTCAGCAGATGGGTTAAGAACACTGACAGCTCTTGCCCAGGAACTGGGTTCGGTTCCCAGCACCCACAAGGCAGCTCACAACCATCTGTAACTAACTCCAGTTCCAGGGGGAATCTGACGTCCTCTTCTGGTCTCTATGGGTACTGCATGCATGCAGTACACAGACATAGCGTGCCAGCAAAATGCCCATACACAGAAAATAAAAGTGAACAAATTCAAAAAGGAATTAGATAAACTTTAGGTATTCTGTGGCTTTATCCTTTATCCTGATTGGAGACTCTGGGGGAGGCTCGATCGGCAGCAGAAGCAATAGCCTTTCTAGCTTTTCCCTGACCCAGCCTCTGACAGCCCTCCCTGCACTGGGCTCCAAGCCTCTTCTTCTATCCACAGATCCTCCCTCCACGGATTCAAATCAAGATCTAGAGACACCACTGCCTGCCTTGGCTCTGGGAATGAAACGTTACAAGGCTATCACAGTCTCCCTCACCCAGGGGCTAGCCTCGTCACCCAGAGCAATAGTCTCAATGTCCCCTGTCCAGAACTCACCCTGAAATTTAACAGGCACCATAACAGGACTAGGAGATGGCTCCTTTAAGAGACAGCTAAGCCAAGCTCAGTTCTACTTCCTGCCCACCCCTTTCACTTGTCTGCTCCGTATTGCTTTGACCGCTTAGAACGTGGGTCCCAGGGCCCTCTGGGGTCTGCGTCCTTCCTGCTCTGTGGATCTCTGTTTGATGCCACCTCCTCACGGGGCCTCCTGAACTTGCTAACCATGCAGCCCTTATTCCCATGCCTTCTGTGTCTCTTCTTTATGTTCTCTTCGATCCTCTTCTGTGTGCTGAGGCCCTGCATGACTTTGTCCACTCGACTAAAGGCCGCATGAGGCGGGAGCCTCGTACGCCCCGGTCACCACTGCACTCCCAGTTCTAGTACAGGGTAGGTGCTCAGGGATGCCCGTGAACGGACAGATGAATGAGGGAATGAACGACGAACTTATATCGCCAGGGCGCTCTCTCAGGTCTGAAAGCCCCCCTCCCCCTCCCCCACCCCCATCTACAGCCCAGCCCACTCGCTCGGTTCCTGCGACCATTTATCTGTGCTGGGTCCCACGCTCGCTCGCTCTCCCTCTCTCTCTCTCCCCCCCCCCCCCCCGCCAAGGGACAAGTGACGGCCGTGGGGGCGAGCTTCCTGGTGGTTAACTCCAGGGAGACTGTCATCAGGTTAGACCGACCCCTCACTGGCCACCATTTTGGAAGACCCAGCTGGGCTCACATCTCCTGTGAAATGCTGTTCTAAGCGCTATTACGAGAAGCGCAGCTAACACGAGAAGAACGCAGTGGGCCAGTGAGGGTGTGAACGTCACAGAGCATCCCAGCATGAGGACCAGTGCCACCAAAGCCAGCCCTGGCCTGATGGCGTGCGTCATCTCGGGCACAGTCCAGAGTCAAGCCTTCAACAGATGAGGTGGCTACACTATCACAAAATAATGGAATTTTCCACCCCGTGACCCACAGCTGGTCATTCACGCAGACCTCGTTCTTCCAGTGGGAAAGGTAGCTCACAGAACAAGAACAAACGGCCTGGTCCCCTGGGGTGGATAAGCTGGACTGAGACGTTGGGTTTGCCAGTCCCAGCTGCAACGCTACCTAGACACTGGCTCTGCCAGGCTAGGCAGGGCAGGGTTCACTCACCTGCAGGCTGAGGGCCCGGGAGGAGAAGGCGGGGACGCAGCAGGCCAGGATGGGACACCAGAACGGGGCTTTGCTTTTCTTGTCTTCATCGGGACACAGCCATCCTGGTTGGTTCTCCTCTCCTGCAGTGAGAGGAAGTGGGTATACGAAACTGTCAGGGTGTGAGCCCCAACAACGGTGACCCGCCCTCAGCCCTGAGGGCCACCACCTAGACTACCCCAGCAGGCCAGCTCCCATGGTGACATCACTGCTCTCATCAGTCCCCCTCCCCACAGGCCAGCTGGTCCAGATGAAGCTGAGCATCAGGCTATGAACCACAGTCTGTGGACCACGGGCAGGGATCTGGGAAACCTGAGGGCGGAGTCCCAGCCTGACCCTATCAAGGATCGACCTGGGCAGACACTCCAACCCCCTGAGCCGCAATTCCTTTGCCAATGAAAGGGTGACTGGGCTGGGGAGATACCTGCTGTGCAAGCATAAGGACCTGAGTTCAAATCCTCAGCACCCGTGTGAATGCTGTGACAGTGAGTACCTGTAACCCAGGTGACAGCAGGTAAAGACAGACAGATCTCAATGGCCATCCAGTCTAGCCCTGAGCAGGGTCAGGGATGAGATTATAAGGCTAGACACGTGGTTCCATCTGTGGAGCGTTTGTCTAGCGTGCAAGAGTTCCTGGGTTCTATCCCCAGTGTGAAATGAATCAGGTGTGATACACACACCCACAGTCCAGCCCTCAGAGGTGGAGGTAGGAACATCGACAGTTCAAAGTCACCCTCAGCTCCACAGTGAGTTCCAGGCCTGGACTGGACCAAGTGAGACCTGTTTGTGTGTTGTGTGTGTGCATGTATGTATGTATGTGTGTGTGTGCATGTGTATGTGCATGTGTGTGTGTGTGTGTGTGTGTATGTGTGTACCTGTATCAGGAAGAACCAAGGTGTGATGGTTAACACTGATTGCAACCCAACAGTCTCTAGACTCACCATGGAGACAAACCTCTGGGCACATCTGTGAGGGAGTTTCTAGCCTGGGTTAACTGAGGAGGGAAGACCCACCCTGAATGTGGGTGGCACCATCCCCTAGGCCCCGGAAGCCAAGGCCCTGCCTCTACACCTTCCTTCCCTTCCTTGGTGGAGTGTAGCCCCCAAGCTACAATCCAAAAACAAAAAACAAAACCAAAAACAAAACACCTGGCCAGCATTTACAGTAATAAAATGTGGATAAAGTTCTCATCACCATATAGGTGACACTGAGACGCAGGGATTGGAAAGCAAAACTAAGTCCTGACTGTGGCATGAGGCGGCACCCACATGGGGACCTGGGGCTGCTATGCTCCTATAACCAAGGTCGTCACACTAAACCTGCAGGAACACAAGGCCTCACCTACTCCAACAGGGCTACATATACAGTGACACACCTATTCGAACAAGGCCATGCCCACTCTAACACAACCACGCCCACTCCAACAAGGCCACGCCCACAGTGACACACCTGCTCCAACAAGGCCACGCCTACTCCAACACAACCACGCCTACTTAACAAGGCCACGCCCACAGTGACACACCTGCTCCAACACAGCTATGCCTACTCCAACAAGACCAAGCCTCCTCCAACACAACCACGCCCACTCCAACAAGGCCACGCCCACCCCAGTAAGGCCATGCCTACTCCAACAAAGCCACACCTACAGTGACACACTCCAACAAGGCCACTTGAGTACCCAAAGCACAGTCACAGAGGCCTATCAGCATAGCAATGCTAGCTCTGTCCGAAGATGCCAACCTGCATTGTGCCTATAACTCTGGGGTCATGAGGTCATCAACTGTTGGGACAACAGCGTCCCTAAGCCCCACGCTCCTCCTTGGTGGCAAACAGGCTTCCTTTGGATGCGCGAATGGCCCTGGCCCTCCACATAGCCTCCAGGGCCAGTCCGTAACACCTCCATAGAACCTCACTGCTCCTGGTTTGAAAACACCAGTGGGGTCCTGGTCTGCCTGGAGTAAGGCCCAGACTCTCTGGAAGAGCCACAAGGACCACCCCTCCCTCCCAGCCACACCCTGGTCACCAGGCTCCTAAACTGTCAGCAGTTTCAGCACGCAGCTCTTGAGGTCCCTTTAAGTGGACCATGGCTACCCCAGCTGTTCTGCAGCAGGCTCCTCTCCTAAGAGCCTTGCCTAACCATGATCCCATCCTCCCTTCTCAACAGTGTCCCAGCCAGCCAGAGCTGTCACATCCCTCATTACTGCAAGTGTCTCCAGGTTGGGGCGACTCAATTCATGTCCACCCACTTGGCAATGGTGGCAAAGCGGAGACCAGCCTTGGATTCTGAGCGCTGATCTTCCCCTGGCCTGGCACTAGGTGGCGCCATCTCTCAGGATTCTGGACAGCGAGTTCCAGGTCACCCAGCACACCACACCAGGTATTCCTGCAGGTTGGCTTTTTGGATCTTGTCACATTTCCCAAGCCCCACCTGTGTGTGCATTTCCATGCATGCATGTATGTGCGTGTGCACGCATCCGTACTTGGTTTGTCTGCATTACTAAAGATGGCACCTGGGGTATGCTAGGGGCAAGCACCCCACAGCCGAGGTCTACCCCAGCTATTTATATACATGGCATATACACACTTGATTAAGCACACACTTCCATCCTGGGCTAATGGAAATGACCTGGGCATGCTAAAGGTCGGCTGAGCTAAGGCGTGCTGTGTAGGAGGTTAGGGGTTAAATGTGGTTTTCCCTTCGGCTGAGCTTACGAGGCACAAGGCATGATCGCTGAAGGAACAGGGCTGGCTCTGCTCCTCCGCGGGCTTCTCCATTCCTGTGTGCATGCGATGCAGAAGCAGGAGGTTCAGGAAGGCCAAACTATCTCTCCGGGTGCTTTCTGTGCAACCATTCACATGGTGGCGGCCATACTACAGATCCACGCCAGTAACCAAGGGCAACCTGAATATAAACTTTCTCTTGGAACTCAGTTTTGCATTGGTATCTAGCATTCCCCAGGTAATATGACTTGCTTTAATGGAAGGCTGAAAAGAAAGGCTGGTGTGTATCAGGATGAACCACGGCCCAGGTGGGCCAGCGAGACTGGAGGGACACGCCCGCGCCCGGGAGAAACCGGATGCTCCGTTTAATGCACAAAGGCTTGCCAGTGACCCCGATGGCTCCCGTCCCTGCCTGAAGCATTCAGCAGTGACAGCGTTGCCTAAGGGGCCCAGAAGTGGCCCTTCACACTCTGGACCCTGGAAACTGTCCCATAAAACCTAACCTTGCCCAGGGAAAAGAGAAAAGGCCAGCACATGAGATACGTCAGGCTAAGCACGACTTTCTGCGCATGCGCACAACAAATTACTCCAACCGGGGAAACTACGGTAAAGAAAGTAAGTCACAGGGCCTGTTGTGTGCCCTGCTGCCTCTCAGTTAAACACAACCCAATTTAAGATACTGTCCCCACCCTCAGGGAACACTCACAGCCAAACAGCTCCTCCGTGCCAGGCAGGAGACCTGTGGAGGTCACACACTAACAGCCAGACAGGTGAACGCACAGCCCCCAACCCCCAGCTCCCCCAGCTCCTCCCTCCCTTCCCGGCCACACCCGCCGTCTATCAGGCCCTGGCAATCCATTATCGTATACATTTTTAACGACCTGACCTTCTCCCTCCAGATGGTGCCTTTCTTGTGTGCAACTGGGAACACTAAAAGAAAGTGGAGTTGTGGCTCCCCATCTGCCACCGCCATCGTCCCAAGACCAGAGGCGGCTGAGACCCGATGGGGAGGCTGTGGCCACTGAACACGGAGGGCCCACTTGGGGTAGGTGACATTCAGGACAGGTACCCAAGGCACAGCGGTAATTTCAACTGACACTAAACAGAGGTCGTGTGACCCGGGAGAGAGCTCTAGGGATAGAAGCCCTCCCTCTCGCCCACCCCCAGCCTAGGAAGCATCTCCTCCATCCTGGCAGAAGCACCCTAGATGCAGCCACCCCAGCCTTCAAGACACCACGTGACACCGAGTCTGTCCAGAGAACAGGGGACCTAATTCCAATCATTTGGAGTTGTTGGGGAGACTAGAATATAAATGAGGTCTACGATATACAAGGCCCTGCAGAAATGGTGGCCATTTCTGACCGCCATCCGTCCTCTTAACACCATGGAGAGAGGCTGAGCCACCTCTAGCTTGCTGTGTGCTAAGCCTCAGGGGTAAGGTCCTCACCACCATGGACCACTGTCCTCCAAATTCCCAGATCCACGGCCATCTTCAAAGGCCTTCACAGATGTCCTGGTGCAGGGAGGCACTACCAGTCAGAGCTGGTCAACACTGGAAGCATCCTTTCCACAAGCCACACTACCCTGAGATGTGTAACGCTATCCATGGAAGCCAACCGAAGGCGACAGCTTCCCAGCTGGGGTGTAGAGACTCGCACCCCTTCCCAGAGAGGAGGACCACCATATCCAGGAAAAGCTAGGGCAGTGGCTCTCAACCTGTGGGTCTCAACCCCTTTGGGGAGCGAATGACCTTCTCACAGGGGTTACCTAAGACCAACCGAAAACAAGATATTTACATTACAATTCAAAACAAGTGGTAAAATTATAGTAATATGAAGAAGCAACTAAAATGATTTGATGGTTGGGGGGCATCACAACCTGAGGAACTAACTGTGTTAAAGAGTCACAGTATTGGGAAGGTCGGGGCTCTCAGAGTTCTACTACACCCAGTTCTCAACACTCTGTTCCCCTGCACTGGCTGGTTTTGTGTGTCAACTTGACACAATTTGGAGTTGTCGCAGAGAAAGGAGCCTCCCTTGAGGAAGTGCCTCCATGAGATCCAGCTGTGGGGCATTTTCTCAATTAGTGATCAAGGAGGGCAGGCCCATTGTGGGTGGTGCCATCCCTGGGCTGGTAGTCTTGGATTCTATTAAGAAAGCAGGCTGCAAGGCAGAGGAAGCACCCCAGTAAGTAACATCCCTCCATGGCCTCTGCATCAGCTCCTGCTTCCTGACCTGCTTGAGTTCCAGTCCTGACTTCCTTTAGTGATGAACAGCAGTGTGGAAGTGTAAGCTGAATAAACCCTTTCCTCCCCAACTTGCTTCTTGATCGTGATGTTTGTGCAGGAATAGAAACCCTGACTAAGACATCCCCTGACCCTCACATCCCCAGGCCCCAGGAGAACCATTGGCTTAGGGGATCCTAGCACTGGGAAAGTTTGCAGAGTTAATGAGATTTAGATCTAGGACACAGTCAGAGGCTTCCCACAGCTAAAATTCCAGGCATCGCTGCTGAGTAGCTGTGAAGACAGAGGGCTGAAGACTACACCTGAGATGAGACACAGGGAGAGCCCCAGGCTGCGTGCAGCCTCCAGGCTGCGTGCAGCCTCCAGGCTGCGTGCAGCCTCCAGGCTGCGTGCAGCCTCCAGGCTGCGTGCAGCCTCCAGGCTGCGTGCAGCCTCCAGGCTGCGTGCAGCCTCCAGGCTGCGTGCAGCCTCCAGCCTGAAGCCTCTGAGGCTCCTGAGAGCATGGGTGTGACAAGGGCCTGACGTACCCAGGCCCCCTCAGGAGAGCTGTCAGTGGGGGATCCTGGGGCCTGGGGATAGAAGGGTCAGGGGAGCAGAGCCTTAAGAACTAGGGAGTGTGGGTTGCAGAACTCCGAGAGCCCCCGGCCTTCCCTCCCTTCTCCGGAGCCCTCCGTGTGTACCGGTAACCAAGCCTCTATGTATAGAGGCTGGCAGCTGTGATGGGTGGGAAGCGTCTGGCCCAGCTCTGTATTGCCATGGGAGACTGAAACTCCCGGGGTGCAGGGCTGTCTCCCACGCCCCATGCCCCACGCCCCAGTTCCCTGCACTCTTATCAGAACCCTGTGGCCTGAAGCACCTGCATAGTCCCTACTCTCTGATCTCCGCACCCCCCGCCCCAGAGCTGGAAGCTAAACAGCGTGCAGGACAAAGCCCTAGAAGCCTCGAGCCTAGGGCTCCAACAGTGTCCTCTGGTTCCAACGGTGTCCTCCGGCTCCGGGTCGCACGGTCCAAGGCCCCGCCCCCCAGTCACCTGCTGAACCTTCCAGTGCACCTGAGACCCGATTGCAATAAGCCAGGGCCCTTAGAGAGCCAGTCTGGCCACAGATAGGGAAACTGGGGCTCAGGAAGGAAGAAGTCTGCCTTTCCCAGGACCGCAGGGTAATTAATGCCAGTGTTTGTAGGGATCCCCTTCTAGACCAAAGCCCTCCTGTCCCTCTCCTCTCTCTGCCTTCACAGGATTGCCATCCTAACTCACTGATGCAGAAGAAAATGAAATACATAAAGGACTGGCACATCTTTAACATGTCTTGCTCCTTGCATATCACACACACATACACTCACACATATACACACACACAAACACACACATGCTCATGCACACGCACATGCACACACATACATATACACACATGCACATACACATATAAACACAAACACACATATATGTGCATGTACACACATACACGATATATACATATATACACATGTGTGTGCACATAATACACATATGCATACACATACATACCTACACACATACACACATATCCACACATATACATACATACACATGTATGCACACATATACATATGCATATACATAGGCACATACACATACACACACATGTACACACATGCATGCACACACATACCCATACACACAACACACACACACATACATGCACATACATACACATGTATGCATACACATATACATGTGCATATACACACATACACATATACACGCATACACACACATACACACATACATATGTATACACATTGGCACATATACATATATACACACATGTACATATATACATGCACACAACACACACACACACACACGCGGCACTGCAGATAAGAAACAAAAGCAGTCAAATGAAAAGAACAAGTTGGCTGGAGAGATGGCTCAGTGGTCAGGAACACCGACTGCTCTTCCGAAGGTCCTGAGTTCAAATCCCAGCAACCACATGGTGGCTCACAACCATCCTCAGTGGGACCAGACACCTTCTTCTGGTGTGTCTGAAGACAGCTACAGTGTACTTATAATAAATATAAATATATAGAATAATAATTATTTAGAATAATATATATAATAAATAAATATAAATATTAAAAAAAAGAAAAGAACAAGTTATTCAAGCCCTAGGGGACCCGGCATTCAGATATAATTTCAAACAACTCTCCTACTAAGGCTTCGGGAGTGACTCTGTGTGGAGATAAGGCAGTCCACCGGCTCAGTCAGCGCCGGCCCAGCTGGGAGCTCCGGCAGTGATCCCAGGTCCCTGGGGAGCTGATGTGGAAGGGTGGTGCGTTCAAAGCCTGCCTGGGTGACAGGGTAAATGCAGCCCAGGGTCCCCCAACCCCCCCACTCTCCCTCCCTTCCATCCCCATCTCAAAACAGAAGGAAAAGGAGAACTGAGGGTGTCAGTCAGGCAGAAGCCTGGCCGAGCATGCGTGAAGCCCTAGCTCTGTCCTGACGGGAAGGGAAGCTGTGGAGGAGGAGGAAGGAAGGAGGAAACAAAAAAGGAAGGAAGAAAGGGAGGGAGGGGGCAGGGGAGGGTGGGGGAGGGGACCGGGGGATGGGGAAGGGGGCAGGGCGGAGGGAGGGCAGGAGGAGGGGAGCAGAGGTACAGGGAGAGGGTAGGAGGGGGCAAAGGGGGAGGAGCAGGGGTGCAGGAGGGAAGGGCAGGAGGGCAGGGGCAAGGGGGCAGGGGAACGAGGGGGCAGGGGGGCAGGGGGGCAGGGGAGCAGGGGGGCAGGGGAGCAGGGAGGGGCTTACTATGGGTTTTAGCATTGGCCCACTTGAAGGCAGCATGTGCCTGCCCCCAAGGCCCAGCAGGGGCACCACCTCAGCCTTTCCAAGGGCTAGAATCTCCAAGTCTTATCTTAAAGCCTTCTCTCCACCCTCTGAGGCCTCCCAGGGCCCAGGGCACTGACCAAGCACACACCTCTGGTCCCAGCTCCTACAGAGCCACACACCCTCCCCGTCCTTCCCGGAGCCCTGTGCATAGCAGCAGAGTGTGTCACTGTGACGTCACAGGCTCCCCATGTTCCAGTGAATGAATAACTTCACACCCGGAACAAGTCCTCTAACAGCCTGCCTGCAAGCCTCCCCTCTGCTCTACAGAACACCACCACCATCTGAGACAAACACACACACACACACACACACAGAGAGATGCATGCACACACTCTCGTGAGTACACACACACACACACACACACACACACACAGATGCATGCACACACTCTCGTGAGTACACACACACACACACAGAGATGCATGCACACACTCTCGTGAGTACACACACACACACACATGCACACACAGAGAAATGCATGCACACACTCTCGTGAGCACACACACACACATGCACACACAGAGAAATGCATGCACACACTCTCGTGAGTACACACACACACACATGCACACACACAGAAATGCATGCACACACTCTCTTGAGTACACACACAGACACACACACATGCATACACACATATATGCACACACACACAGAAATGCATGCACACACTCTCATGAGTACACACACACACATGCACGCATACACATATGCACACACACACAGAAATGCATGCATACACTCTCATGAGTACACACACACATGCATGCACACACATATGCACACACACAGAAATGCATGCACACACTCTCTTGAGTACACACACAGACACACACACATGCATGCACACACATATGCACACACACACAGAAATGCATGCACACACTCTCATGAGTACACACACACATGCACGCATACACATATGCACACACACACAGAGAAATGCATGCATACACTCTCATGAGTACACACACACACACATGCATGCACACACATATGCACACACACACACAGAAATGCATGCTCACACTCTCGTGAGTACACACACACAGACACACACACCTTGCTCTGGCCACTATGAACCACCCGTTGCTGCTGCCCCAGGACCTGCACACTTGTGGCTGCTGCGCTCTGATCACTCGGCCCAGATCTAACCATGGCTTCTCCCTGACACGGCGCTCACCCTCAGTGACAGCCGCACGGCCCCACTTCGCCCCAGCCCCACCCCATCACAGTCCAGCACTCCACTTACTGTGTGCCCATCCCAAATTCAAGTTCCTTGAACACAGGGAGCCTTCTGAATTTGTCAGGGCTCTTTATGCCTAAAATTACCAGGGGATGGGGGAAGCAGAGGCAGGGGGATCTCCGTGAGTTCCTGTGTAGGCCAACCTGGTCTACACAGTGAGTTCCAAGATAGTCAGGGCTACATAGGGAAATGAACAACCAAAGCTGGGAACAGTCACCTATGCGTGTAATTGCAGTACTGAACAGAGCGACAGACCCTTGGGGTTTGCTAGCCACCCAGCCTAGCTCAGCCGTCAGCCCTAAAACGAACATGGGTAGCTGGGGAGGCAGCTCAGTGGTTAAGAGCACTGACTGCTCTTCCAGAGGTCCTGAGTTCAAATCCCAGCAACCACATGGTGGCTCACAACCATCTGTAATGAGATCTGATGCCCTCTTCTGGTGTGACTGAAGAGATTGACAATGTGCTCATACACATAAAATAGATAAATAACTTTAGCTGCTTGTCCAGAGGACCCACATTCGATTCCCAGCACCCACATGGTGGCTCACAACCATCTGTAACTCCAGTTCCAGGAGATCTGCTGCCCTCTTCTGGCCTTTGACGGCACTGCATGCGTGTGGAGCAGATTCACGTGCAGACCAAACACCCATATATAAAATAAAAATTAAAAAAGCAACTCATCTATAAAAAGATCACATACACAGTCAAGGTAAACAAGCTGATATGCTCCCAATATCAGCTATGCCCCTCCCATAGAGTCCTGACTGTTCAGGACACTAGCCATACAACAAACAGATAAAATTACTGCAAAAATTACTGGTAATATGGTGGGGTTGGGACAGAGGCAAGTGAGGTGGCCCAGGCCCTGAAAGCATGGTTGCCCAGTGTCTGAGTCCTACATCTAACCCTTCCTGCTGTGTGATTTCATAAAAGTTACTGCACCTCTCTGGGCCAGAGACCACAATGATTTTTTTTTTTTAAGTTCTCAACGAACCTACCTCAGGGAGCTTATGAACAAAGATGTATGTGGGATTTTGCAAGCATCCAGCCTGATACTTATTTATTTTGCTGTGCTGAGATATATGTCAGCGGTGATGAGGTAACCACCAGCGTGTGCTCCCATAGCTGGTTAGTAGGCAGGCAGGAATCACCTGCCCCGGGCAGCTAATTCACCTGTGTCAAATCCCAATAACTCGGAAACAAGAAAGCCAAGGCTTAGGGATGGAGAGAGAGACACGCCCTGCTCACTGACCACCTCGAGCTCCTACCAGCCCCCCCTCCCTACCCCGCCTCTCTCCCTACCCCGCCCTGGCTCCGCCCCCAGCCTGTACTCACTGAGTCCGATCTTTGCCAAGTGTAGTCTGTTGACCCAGGAAATCTTGCTCAGGGGGTTTGGGGTAATGAAGACCACCATGAAGCTGATGGGCCGGCCAGACCTGTGGATGGAGACGAGGCGGGCCCCGTGAGTGCCTGGCATGGCGGCCCAGCTCCACAGAGGGGGCTTGGACGGGGCCTGTGGTCTGGCCAACTCCACCCCCTTGGGGAGACCGCCCTCCGCCCTCTGCGATGGGCAGGGGACACTGGGCCGGAGAAGCTAAGCCATTCTTGGCAGCCCAGTCCCAGCCCCCGACACCCCTGGCTTCATGCCCAGCTCAGACCCTGGCGCCACCAGCTGCCAGCAGAGCAGAGGAAAGGACTCCATACTGTCTCTCCCGCAGCGACTAGTGGGCACTCACTCAGGAGATGACTGCGAGTGGACGCACGGGCAGTAAGGAAAACAGGAAGGATGCGAAGGAATACAGGAGGGAGGGCAGGAAGGAGGGAGGATGGGAGGGAGAAAGGGGTCCCGACCCTGCCCCCTGCCCCCTATCCTCACTTCCTTGTTTGTACTCAGGCAAGGCCTACGGAGCAGGCTGTGAGAGGGCCTTTCCCTGTTAGTCTGCCTGCCTGCTGGGCTGGCCATGCACTGCCTCAAGACCACTTCTCCACACAGAGAGGGTCCCACAGCTCCTGTGGTGAATCCCGGGGGATGGGGGACCTGAAAGGGGTGGCTGGGTCTAGGAAGAGCTGAGGTGAGGAAAGAGGGTCTGACAGAGTAGATGAGGTGAGTCTGCCAACGAAAACCAAGCTAACCCAGGATGCCAGCCAGATGTTCCCTCGTTCACACACTCATTCCTAAGCACCTACTATGTGCTAGGTGATACCCTGGGCACGGGCCATAGTGGGTGTGCACTGTCTCTTATCACAGCAGGGGGATCCAGGCTCTTTCTCTCTCCCTCTCTCTCTCCCCCTCCACCTCTCTCTCTCTCTCTCTCTCATCTCTCTCTCTCTCTCTCTCTCTCTCTCTCTCTTTCTCACACACACACACCCCTGGCGGCAGCCCCTCCCCCCCATGCGCCCTCACTTGTCGGGCTTGCCGGGCAGCAGGAGCCTGAGGCGGCACTTGTTGGCCGAGTGGATCTCCTCCTCCTTCACTCGCATCAGCCTCTGGAGGGCCAGGCACCAGTCTTGGGCCACAGTCATGTTCAGATTCTAGCATTGGGGAGAGAAGGGGGTCACCACAGCCTCCTGGCTAACACCGGGGCACATGGGATAAAGCCTTCGACACGGCAGTGCATTTAGCCACACGGGACACAAGCCCATCTATGCATAGGGCTTCCCAGGCCTAGCGGAGAGAGCCCACCCTGTTGCTGCCTCCTCTCAGAGCAACACCTGTGAGGAGGACCTGAAGCCTGAGGCAGAGGCCAGGGAGGAACTGTAAGACCTCCAACCAGTGCACAAAGCCAGACGCGATGGTTTGTATTTGCTTGGGCCAGGGGTGTGGCCTTATTGGAGTAGGTGTGTCACTGTGGGAATGGGTTTAAGACCCTCATCCTAGCCTGGTGGTGGTGGTGGTGGTGGTGGTGGTGGTGGTGGTGGTGGTGGTGGTGGTGGCGGCGTATGCCTGTAATCCCAGCACTCTGGGAGGCAGAGGCAGGTGGGGATTTCTGAGTTCGAGGCCAGCCTGGTCTACAGAGTGAGTTCCAGAACAGCCAGGGCTACACAGAGAAACCCTGTCTTGAAAAACAAAACAAAACAAAACAGACTGTCACCCTAGCTGCCTGGAAGTCAGTCTTGTCCTAGCAGCCTTTGGATGAAGACGTAGAACTCTCAGCTCCTCCTGCCCCATGCCTGCCTGGATGCTGCCATGCTCCCACCTCGATGACAATGGACGGAACCTCTGACCCTGTAAGCCAGCCCCAATTAATTGCTGCCTTGGTCACCGTGTCTGCTCACAGCAGTGACACCCTAAGACAGCAGACATATGCAGGGCTTTCTGAGAGGGTCAAGCGTTCCCAGCCTTTACTACAGCTCCATGCCCAGAGCCAGAGCACACAGGGACACCAGCGGGACCGCTCCCTCACCGCCCCTGAGCCACACCCACCTGGTAGGTGCCATGCAAGGTGCTGATGAGCAGGGTGATCTGCTCCACCACCGCTAGGTCCTTCTGCAGGTCCTGCAGCTCCTGGAAGAGGCGTGGCGGGCCCAGGTACACCTTGTCTGGGAGAGAAGACACAGGGATCGGCCTTGGGGCTGGGGACGGTGTCATGGGGACGCTAATAGGGAGAAGTCAGCCATGTCCACAGAGATGACCCAATGGAAATGCTGACGGAAGTCCCAGCAGAAGGACGGTGTCACACACTGGGATGGTGCCACGGTCTGTACGGAGGCTCGCAAGGACCATAAGACTCAATCAACCACGGCTTGGAGAACTGAGGAGCCTTCAACAGGCCACACATGATGGGTATGGACAAGCCGGAGAAGAGATTGTGCAGAGGCGAGGAGGCTCCTAGCGGCCTTCGAACAGCACACTGTCCAGTGATGTGGCGGACCTGATATGCAGGGTCCTGGCTCTTATGGGATTTAGGACCCAGAGGGTGACAGGGGGGTGAGGGGTGAGGGAGAGGACTGAATTAACCAGAAGGTAGAAAATGCTTGGGAGGGGGAGGAAGGGTTCCAGGCCAAGGTGACAGGCAGGTGGTGGTGAGTGGGCGGGTCTAGAACTCAGAGGTTGATACAAATGGGGGGGGAGGAGACAGGCAAGATGGCATAAAGAAGTCCTTGGATGCCATCTTGGGAACAGGGTGGTGCCCACTGGGCCATTGTTTCTCAGGCTGCCTAAGGGACCTGAAGCCTCTGTCTGGATTTTCACTGTGAACAGCTAAAAAAAACAGGTACTGCGCATCCCACGCACCCTAGACGGCGTGACTTTAATGCCACATTCTTCTGCGTGGGGTCAGAGGTTTTGAGAATGTGGGAGTTGAGTGGAGCTGATCAACGGGAAAGGAACCCAGGATGCACCCACTGACAGAAAGTGCTCAAAGAACGGACGCTGGTGGGGAAATGGGTCTCCACGTAAGACACCCTGTAGGATTTGGGGGGACCCACTCACGGGAAAGCCAGCTGTGTCTATAATGTGAGCAGCTCAGGTTCAATGAAACAAGACATCAGCTGTCACAATACACCAACACTGTATACTGTGACAGGAATATTATTTATTGTCCTAAAGTGTTGTTTTTATCTAGTTTGTATTTTGTTTGGATTTTACTCTCGTTCAAGGCCTACAAGCGTATGTGTTCATGGCAGGGAGGGTTCTCTGCGTCCTTATTTGCATAACAATATGATAAAAAGATAATCTAAGGCCAACCAGGGATCTGCAGAGCCTCTCACCTTTCAAGGTTGCAGAGGGACAGAGTCAGGGACATAGGGGTCCCCAGAGCAACAGTTTGGGAGTGGAGTTAGGCTGAAGGGACCCAAGAGGGACCAATGGACTGGGGACCGCCCCTCTCTCGCCTCATGCGGATCTGGAAGGGGACATGGTGGTACTGCCTCAGAGGGCAGAACAGCTGTCGCAATCATGCCTCAAAATTTCCAGAGTTTCGGGGCCCAGTGAGGCGAGCACCCAGGCAGGGCTGTGGGCAGAGCGGTGTGAGGAGAGGAAGTGAAACCGGAGCTCCCTTTGCTCGAGGCAGGTGCAGTGTGCAGCTCTCTGTTCTGCCTGCCGGGCCTGCGGTTTAGTATCTCTGGGCACCAGGCCCTGGCTGAAAGGAAGGTTCTGGGAGGCCAACCGGCAGCCATTTTTGTTAATACTGTCAAGTCAACGGGATCTGGAATCGTCTAGGAGACACACTTCGGAGCGCTGTGAGGAGCTGTCAGATTAGTGGGAACTGAAGTGGAAAGATCCCCTCGGGAGGAACGTGGGCCCTGGACTACCTCTCACGCCTCCCGTGGCGACCTCCCCATGAGGAATGTACCCCAGAATGAGGTTTCCTTCTTCAGCTTGCTTCTTTTAGACATTTCATCACAGCAATGAGAAAAGTAACAAGCAGAAAACTCAGCCTGGGGCCAACAGAGCCCAGGACGGGGCTCCGGTCCAGGCTCAGGTCATCATAGAGATCTGCTTGGAGACGGTGAGGAAGGGTACCCTTGACTCAAACAACAAGGAAGGGCACAGACTGGGGAAGACCCTGCAGCTGACAGGGGTACACTCCCCAGGGCCAGGACCCCAGGAGGCCAAGGAGACGCAACAAAGGCTGGGAGGGAAAGAGGAGGCAGGCAGAATATCCCCTAGACAGGCCTGTACCCCAAAAGCATCAGACCATGGGGGTGGGGGTTGTAGCCTACAACATACATACACCACACTTGGGAGGGCCAGTTCTAGGGAAGATGGAGACAGACAGACAGGTAGGGGAACAAGAGGTTGGGTCAGAATGGGGAGACGGGGACCCAGGAAGAGACAGACAGACAGACCTGAGTTCTCTAGCACCCCTGTAGGTCAGGGGATAAGGTACCCCAAGCACCCCAAGTTCCTCCATGTACCAGGAGGCATGCTAGATACAAATATGTGTCCAAGAGTCCCAAGAGGGAAATTAATAGCCAAGTCACACGTGGCCTGTGTCGCTGTGTGAGTTGTATGTATATGAGGGTGTGTGTGCAGGGTGTGTGGCAGCCACGAGGCCACAGGGACGTGAGCGTGTGCAAGGGAAGCCACAGATGTGCACCGAGGCACAAGAGCAGAATCTCTAGCACCTCCCCCCAACACACACACACACACACATGCGCGCGCGCCTGTGGTCCCTGGCTCTGATTCCATAGCTCGAAGGTGACAGGCAGCAGGCAGCAGTACTCACTCTGGGCTTGCCCTGCAGTGGTGGCCTTCTTGGCTCCAGCATTCTGGATGAGCAGATTGTCCTTGTCATAGGCCCCGCCGTCCTGCCCCACCTCTACCACCTGCACCTGAGGCAGAGCCGTGTTCCACTTCACCACATACTTGGGCCCCAGAGGCACCAGGCTGCTGATCTCCAGTTGGCCCCTGTGGGACGGAAGGAGAGGGCAGAGAGCCTGCTGCAGCCCAGCCCGGAGCTGGAGAGCCTGCTGCAGCCCAGCCCGGAGCTGGAGAGCCGGCTGCAGCCCAGCCCAGAGGCAGCGCAGCTCCAGCACCCAGCACCTTTGCTTAGCCAGGCACCGGGCAGCACAAGCGTAGAACCTCACGCTCAAACCAAGCCAGGCCAGGCAGTGCAGGAAACCCACACCAAGGCGTGACACCAGGGAGCCCAGGCCCAGAACCACAGTCACATGCCTGCATCCCCAAGCCACGAGCTACCTACCTGTGGTGAGAGGGCCTGGAGAAAAGACAAATGGGTGTGTGTTATTGAGAGAGCACGCTCCTGTGAGGCTGAGGACTCTAAGGGTCAGCCGCTGGCCTGGGTAGCAGGCATGGAGGGAGGGACAACCCCAGAGTGGAGACATGGCCACCCAGGCCAGGTGTGACCAGAGGACAACTATCCAGAAGGCCTCCCTGGGGGGCAACCTGCCCTCCTCTCCTATTCTGACAGCAACGCCCCCGCCCCCCCCCCAGCAGTGATGGGATCGCAGAACAGAAACTCAGCAAAGTTAAGTGACTCACCCACAGTGGCAAAACCCATGTCTCCAAACTGAGAGCACTCACACCCCATTCCTCACACGTGATCAACACATATACATATATGTGCACATATACATACATGCATGTGCACGCATGTACACACATGCATGTATACATACATGCACGCACATACACACTGTGACAGCCTGAGTTGACAGCCAATGAACACTTCCTGCCCTGACTCTACCAGCTACGTCTGGGCCTTCTCAGGCTGAGAAGGGCGGTGGTCACGTCCCCACCCCTGCTGGGTGTCAGGATATAATGAGGGACAAGACTCACAGGGCCAGGACTGTCCAGGCGGCTCAGTGGATAAAGGAACTTGCAAACACGCCTGCTGACCTGAGTTTGATCCCCAGGATCCAAACAGTGAAAGGAGTGAGAACTGACTCTAAAGATTGTGCTCTGACCTACGCATTCATACCCACACATGCACACATACATATACACACACATGCACATACACATACACACATGTGAATGCGCGCACACATATACACATATACTCACATGCACACCCATGAACACATACAAACAACATGTGCACACACATATGCACATATACATACATGCATGTGCATACACACATATACACACATGCATGTACGCATACATGCATGCACATACACACTGTGAGTACCCAAGCTAGGAGGTAGGAGAACAGGCGTGGGTCACTGAACACTTCCTGCCCTAACTCTACCAGCTAGCTGCACCAGGCTATGTCTCAGTTCTTAAAGTGTCAGGTTTTGCAGAGATTGTCCCAGGATCCTGCTGGAAAGATCACAGCCTGAGTTCTAGGAGTACACCAGAGAAGGATCCCCATCCTTAATACCCACAGGGCCACAGAGGGGACAGCTGTGAGTCCCCCTACTGAGTGAGGTCTGGGTGATGACAGAGCACGGGTCCCAGCTCCCATGGCCTGGGGCAGTGCAGCCCCAGCCTGTTACATCACCCGAATAAGTCAAAGGTCTTGACATTTGTGTGAATTCCTGTGCTAACCATATGTGAGGTCCCGGCAGCAGCTACAGGCCGCCTTCCTCCCAGTCCAGTTCCTTCTATCTCAGGCTAAGTCCACAGCCCAGAGCTAGGTGCTTCCACAGCTTCCCATGGGCTGGAACCCATGCTCCTACAGGGCAGAAAACTACTCAGAGCTCTAAGTGGATACCAGCAGCTCTGAGAACCCCATGTGAGCTAAAGCAGCAGGGATCTGGGGTAGACACAAGGAAGAACCTCTTCGATTTCAAGGTTGTCAGGCTAAACTACAAAGGGTATTCTGCAGCACAGCTCCCTGGCCCAAAATGACAATCAGTCTGGGGTCAGAGATGCCCCTGGCTAGTCCAGATCTTAGCCTTGGGGGCCAAGGACAAAGCAGGGCATGGGGCAGGGAGGTGAAGGGTCTGAGAGCTCACAGGGTTACGGTGGTGCCGGGACACAGAGGCTGGGGAGAGAGGACCAAACAGCAAAGGTCCCCGGAAAGGGGCGGGGGCGTCCCATGCTGCGCCAGGCTCTTACTTGAAGTTGATGTTGGCGCAGACCAGCATGTCATTGAGCAGGAAGACTCTGCGCTCCTTGGACTTGATTAGTTGCCCACGGTCTCCATACACCGTCTCCGTCAGCGTCTCACACAGAAGCAGCTGCCGCTGGCCAGATGTCAACAGCTGGAGGAGAGAAGGGACAGAGAAGGTCAATGCCGATGCCCTGATCCGGGAGGCTGCCCAGACAGCCAGGCCGGAGGTTCAGAACCTCTCCCGCCTTGCAGAAAGGAAGATCCGGGTTGTGTGTGGTAACATATGCCTCCGGTAACCCCAGCACTGAGGGGAGGGGGGAGACACGGGACAGAGCCATGAGGCTGGGGCCAGCCTGGGCTACGCAATGAGACCTATCTCTAAAGAGGCAGAAGGCCTGGGATGTGGCTTAGCTGGTGGAGTGCTCACCTTTGATACACCGAACCCTGGGTTCCAATCCCCTGTACCACATAAACCAAGTGTGGTAGCACACACCTGCGATCCCAGCACTTGGGAGGCAGAGGCGGAGGATAGAGAATTCAAGGTCATCCTCAGCTACATAGGGAAATTTGAGGACAGCCTGGGCTAGAGATGCTGTATTCAAAACAAAACAAAGATAGCGGCTAGAAGAGGTAGAGGAGGACCCAGAGTCAACATCTGTCACTGGGTAATAAGTGACAGATTCCCCACTGGACGGGGAAGGCCAGGGCACACGCACTGGGTTCTCTGCTCCAGGGAGATCCTGGGGAGCCTGATCAGTCACCCTTGCCAGAGCAGAACCCAGCAGCCTCTTTCTGAGGGGAGCTGGCTCCTGCAATCACACAGACACACACATACACACACACACACATACATACACATACGCACGCGTGTGTGTGCGCGCGCGCACACACACACACACACACACACTCATGCATGCAAGCGTGCACACACACAGACACAGACACACACACAGACACACACACACACGCATGCCAGCGCGTGCACACAGACACACACAAAGACACACACACACACACACACACACACACACGCATGCAAGCGCGTGCACACAGACACACACAAAGACACACACACAGACACACACACACACACACACACACGCATGCAAGCGCGCGCACACAGACACACACAAAGACACAGACACAGACAGACACACACAGACACAGTCATAAACACAGACACACAGACACACACACAGACACATAGACACACACACACATACACACCACATGCCCTGGGACCCTGTAACCACCTGCAGCAGGCACCTCCGCCACTCAGATCACACAAGTAATGAACATGGTATCTACTGAGTCTAGCTAAGAAATTCACAGAGCTGACACCAGGAGAACACAGACCACGGTTCAAAGGCGGCAGCCCAGCACATTAAGCAGGCGCAGGGCGCTCCTGAGCGTGGTGGTCCTGGGAGGGCGTAGGACACCTTGCTTTAGGCAGGTAGGGGTCACACACAGAGGACCTTGTTGTCTCAATGATGTCCAAGACCATCTCTGTCGTGGAGAGACTTGGTTTTTCAGGGACACTTGACCTGAAAGAGGCCCATGGCTTCACCATGACCTGGTGAACTGCCTCAGCCCACACCATCCTTGCAGGGCCTTATGAGGAGATGAAAATGGATCTTCCAGTCCACCATGCCCGTTCTAAAGAGTCCAAGCACCTGAATCAATGCATCCCCAAAGCATCCAAATCCTTCTGAGAAACATCTTTTTCCTTATAGGGTTTTATAGGTGGGGAGGAGAGGGCCCAGCGAAATCTGTTACTGAATGGTGTGATTCTGATGGTCTTGGTCCCAACCTCTCTCTGCTGGCCTCCCTTGGAGAGGACCCTGCTTCCCAGAGCACCCCTCAAGGAAACTCACAAACTAAGCTCCTAGTGGCACTGACATTGCTGTGTGGTGGGCACTGTGAGACTCAGAGACATTCCACATGGACTTTATCTGCTTAGCGCCCCTAAGGCACAGAAATGGATTCTAGATGTGCACAGCGCCCACAGTGCCCGACACCCAGCACCCACACAGGACAGAGCTCCTCTGCTTCGTCTCCCTGCACTGTGTGTCCGTGCCCAGCTCAACAGGAACCGGAATGGTCACACTGTTCCCGCCTTACTGAAGCCTCAAGGTCCCAGGAGTCCCCGCCATTGCTATAACCCCACATCTTCCCCACAAGGGTCCATAGCGAGGCAGACCCAGCTCACGAAAACACAAGCCAGCCCGTGGCCTTCCGCCTCCACAATAGCGGCCACGATTGCCAGGGCCCACACTGGGAAGAGGAAAGTCCCTAGGGCATCAGGCCGTCAGTCCTGTCCCTTGGGCAGATTTAAAAAGGGAAAGAAAGCCTCACTGTTGCCCCAGCGTCCTTCTGGAGGCTCCTGAGTCTGCTGTTTAGAAACAGCTCACGGGGCTGTTTCTGCCCCTCCCAGTTTCAGTTCCGCTCTTCTCTGGGGAGATGGCCAGAGGCCGAACACTGATCCAGACTGGCCCAGATTGTCCAAAGAGGTCCCTGGGTGGGAGGGCACAGCACACATCTGATACCCTCTCCGCATTAGCACAGCTCGCCCTTCACACAGAGGGGGAAACTGAGGCTCAGATTATCCATCCTCTAGCCTGATATCAAACCGGTCTCACTGACTACCTCCTGCTATGTCTGGGGTGGGGGTGGGGGGTGTGCATACAGCAGAAGAGAGCAGAAGCTCTTCCCAGGACGGTACCAACAGGTGTCCCTCTGTCCCCCTGGTAGACATTATCCGCTGCTAGAAAGAGAAGCTTCTCTAACACAAAGGCCAGCACTGGGACCTTCAGGAACTGACCCTGTCTCCAGAGACATTCCAAAACAGCAGGCTTGGGCATGGGGGCGTCAGTACTAGGGGTATGGGGGGTAAATGATCCCTGGGGAAAGAATCCCGAATGGGAAACTCCCCAAGGGAAGGGAAGGGCACCGGTCCCCTTTCTCCCTGCCACACACGCCACATTCCGGGCTCCCAGAACAGAGGAAGCAAGCCGGGTGCCAACGCATGCCCTTTGTGAGAAGTCACGGTAAGATCAACCGGAAGTGGGCAACCACCCTCAGGTGAAGGGAACCACACAGGTCAGGGGTCAGCGCTTTCAGCCCTTAGGGAAAGTCCCTCGAATCTGAGGTTTACCGCCATGTCATACTTTTTTTAATGTCCCCCAATGATTTCCACTTTGTTAAAAGAACAATATGGTTGGGGATTTAGCTCAGTGGTAAAGCTCTTGCCTAGCAAACGCAAGGCCCTGGGTGCCGGGTGGTGGTGGCGCACACCTTTAATCCCAACACTCGGGAGGCAGAGGCAGGTGGATTTCTGAGTTCGAGGCCAGCCTGGTCTACAAAGTGAGTTCCAGGACAGCCAGGACTATACAAAGAAACCCTGTCTTGAAAAACCAAAAAAAAAAAAAAAAAGAACAATATGGACCCAGGCACACCTGCAGTCTGACTGGGGCCCCGATGGGCCAGTGCTTTGGAGTTCCTGAAACTCGGGTCGTCAGGACCTCAGGTAACCCAGCCCAGCCTGATCCCGTGACCAGCAATGAAGGTCATACACAGAAGAGAGAGGTCCTAGCTAGTGAGCTCTCCACACTGGCGAGCCTGGTGACCGTAAGGAGCTGCCATCTCATAGGCCACCAACCTGGACAATCTCCCACACCCCTGAAATCTCCCTCTAATGACAGACAACCATCAGCCTCTGCTCTGTGTCTGGGACTCCCCAGGACATCAAACATTTCCTGCAGCCTCACACCATTGTGTCCTCTCTGGCAACACCCATCTGGTAGGCCCTAGAGAGGTCACCTCAGCAGGTCGTCCCTCTCTATCTCATCTACAGTCAGTCAGTAAGCATAGGATCTCCAGGCCTGCATGGGGCTGTGAGGGGCTCACACCAAAGCCTCACATGCTGACAGGAAACAGAAGGACTGCAGCCCACAGCGGCTGGTCTTGTCTTTTTTTTCTTATATGTAACCCTGGCTATCCTAGAACTCCCTATGTAGCCCAGGCTGGTCTGAAACGCTGACTCTTCCTACTTCTGTCTCCCAAGTACTAGAATCACAGATGTTCACAGCACGCTGGCTGAAAACCTGCATTTAGACTTCAGTGGAGACAGCACTTGAGAAACATGCATTAAATCCTAGGTTCGCTCCCCAGCGTTGCATAAACTGGGCAGGGTGGTATGTGCCTGCAATCCCATCATGGGGAGGTAGAGGCAGGAGGATCAGAGTTTCAAAGTCTTCCTTTGAGTAACTTTGAATAAGTTTGAAGCCAGCCTGGGATATTCACGAAGCTATAGAGACAATCTCTTATGCAATGAATGGAAGCTATGCCCGTTAGTAGGTCAGTAAAAAAAAAAAAAAAAAAAAAAAACCTGTGGCCAGTGAGCTGAGGGGGATTAGAAGGTGGAGCGTTGGGCTGGAGAGATGGCTCATTGGTTAAGAGCACTGACTGCTCTTCCAGAGTTCCTGAGTTCAAATCCCAGCAACCACATGGTGGCTCACAACCATCTGTAATGAGACCTGATGCCCACTTATGGAGTGTCTAAGGACAGCTACAGTGTACCTACATATAATAATAAATAAAACAAAGGATGAGGAGGAGGAGAAAGAAGAAGAAGAGGAGGAGGAGGAGGAGGAGGAAAGAAGGTAGTGGTGGAGGCATCTAGCAGAGAAGAGAGGATTCTGGGAGACAGTCAGGCAGGAGATTCGCCCCAGACACAGAAGAAGATGGTTGTGTGAACTGAGGACCAGGTAACCAGCCACACCGCATGACTTAGAATAGAATAAACAAGTAATTAAGGTATGAACTGGCCAATGAGCAAAGCTTTTCACCTAGACTTTTTTTCATGAAATATTATGTCTCAGAGTTGTTATTTCTGGGAACAAAGTGGACAGGTAGAAAAAACATGAGGTTACAGATGGCTTTAACAAGACATGGTCCCATTATATATATTTGTGTGTGTGTGTGTGTGTGTGTGTGTGTGTGTATTACATGATATATATATTTATGTGTGTGTGTGTGTGTGTGTGTGTGTGTGTGTGTGTGTGTGTGTGTGTGTATTACATGAAGAATTCAGATCCATTCTCTTTTTTGTTTTGATTTTTCTGATCTTTCGAGACAGGGTTTCTCTGTATGGCCCTGGCTGTCCTGGAACTCACTCTGTAGACCAGGCTGGCCTCGAACTCAGAAATCTACTTGCCTCTGCCTCCCAGAGTGCTGGGATTAAAGGCGTGCGCCACCACTGCCTGGCCAGATCCATTCTCTCAACTATCATAGTAGTCTATGGTTTGTAGTTTCTGTCTTGGTAATTAGACTAATAATCAAAACTTTCGTTTATCCTAAAATACAGTGAATCACAATGAATGTGATATCCAGTGGATCAGGCTTCCCTCCCTCAGAGAACACTGCCACCTAATGAGGGACCCCAGGCAAGCTGCAGAAGTGACAGGTGACACACAGCTGCAGAAGTGACAGGTGATACAGTTGCAGAAGTGACAGGTGATACAGTTGCAGGAGTGACAGGTGACACACAGCTGCAGAAGTGACAGGTGATACAGTTGCAGAAGTGACAGGTGATACAGTTGCAGGAGTGACAGGTGACACACAGCTGCAGAAGTGACAGGTGATACAGTTGCAGGAGTGACAGGTGACACACAGCTGCAGAAGTGACAGGTGATACAGTTGCAGGAGTGACAGGTGATACAGTTGCAGAAGTTACAGGTGATACAGTTGCAGAAGTGACAGGTGATACAGTTGCAGGAGTGACAGGTGATACAGTTGCAGAAGTGACAGGTGATACAGTTGCAGGAGTGACAGGTGACATACAGCTGCAGGAGTGACAGGTGACGCACAGCTGCAGGAGTGACAGGTGACGCACACCCACCTTATTGAGGCTGCTGCGGTCGCTGACACTCTTGGTCAGTTGCTGGATCTCAGCCACCTGGTCGGCCAGCCGCTTCTGTTCATTCAGTTTCTCAGCCAGCGTCTCCAGTTCCGTGAGGGCTAACTGCAGCGACAGCCTGTCAGGGTGGCCCCTGGGAGTGTTCTTCAGCATGTCCTGCCAGGGCCAGAGAGAGCATGACTAACACATGCAACAGCATGTACACACGTGAGTGTACACACACACACACACACACACACACCCTAGTGGTTAGAGCGATGGCTTGGTACTTCAGAGAGCTTCCAGCTCTTACAGAAGACCCAATTTCAAATTTCCCAACACGCACCTCAGATAGCTCAAAGCGTAGCGTTACTGGATCCAACATCCCCAGTCTCCAAAGATACCAGCATTCACATGCACCACATACACATAATTTAAAATAAATTGTTTTTAATGCTACTGAGCACAACGGGCTGCAGTAGGAATGGGTGGCAGATGAGATCCACTTCTTACCCACACTCATCCCCTGACCCTGGGGAGCCCCAGGCAGTACCTGGAGAAGGAGGATGAACTGCGGAAACCTCTGAACAGGTTTCACCATCAGCCCATAGAGGGTGACTCGGTCCGTACTGCACACCTGTCGCCGCTGCGGGGACAAAGCTATGTCACCTGTCAATCGTCAACAGCAAGGGTCCAGCACCAGGGCCCAGACCCAGTCCTCGCCCTAAGATCCTCTCTCCCTGGGCTCCAGGTCCACAGTCATGGCCGTTCCCGTCCTGGCAGACCCTGTGTAAGCCACACCCTCAGGGGACCAGAACAGCCACTGAAGGCTTCCCAACCTAAGGCAAAACTGGAAAATCCAACAGTTTGCTCACTGCCGTCTATAAGGAATCACCATCATCATCTCCTCTGTGTAAATAAAGAACAGAGGCCTGGGCCAGGGTGAGGGTGGCATGAGGGTCGTCCTGTCCTGCCTCGTGTCTGCCTGCTTGCTCTATCCACATGTGTCCTGTGGGTCCTGGCCCATGTCCTTGGCAAGCTCATGGCTTCCCCACCAGTCTCTCCCCCAGCTCAACACTCCTCGGTGGCTCCTCAATACCTTAAATACCACACCAAGGCCTGAGGATCCACAAGAGACCATCTAAACCACGCTGCCTGCCGGAGCATACTTTCACTCCACCTTGTGCTCCCAGAATGCCTTGCCTGTTCCCTCAGTTCCCTCAGTTCCCTCTGACCCTTGTCAATATTTACACTGGAAACAGCTGTCTCCCCAAGACCCATGTCAGAAGGCTCCCGCTTAAGAGAGCCTTCCCGGCCTGTGTCCTCTTCACAGAAGCACGAAGTTCTTCTGCCAAAGCCCCAACATCTTGAGCACTTGTGTCCGTCTTCTGGACACAGGTCCCTGCAGGCGGAGCCATGCCCCTCACCCACCGCACCACAGAGGATCCTGGAGACTCGCTACAGCTGCTCAAGGGTTCTACACCTTCCCACAGCCTTGAACCTTGTACTCCCAGGTGAAGAACAAGACCTGGAGATTCCCATGTCACTTTGCGAACAAGGAAACTGCCACTCGTGGAAACAGACCAACACTGGTACCCACTGCGCAGATTCATCTGTGTACCAGGTTTGCCCTGGAAACTGGGGTTCCCGGATAATCTAGCCCATAGCCTCGACACCATGGCTGGTGAGACAATCGCCCTTCTCTCGTGAGGCAACTCCCCAACTCCATCCCTAGGGATGGAAGAGTCTTGGCCCCAGGCTACCTTAAGGAACTCAAGGAACGCAGGCTTGGTGAGACAGGCCTTCTTGATGATGGACATGGCGTTGGTGAAGTTGTTCACATAGTCGCTGTACACGTCTAAGACCATGGACTTGGAGAACTGTAAGAAAAGGGAGTGGGAACTACATGAACACCAGGAGAGGAAACAGCCACGCCCTCCCCATCATGCTCTGCTCTGACGCCGTGCTCAGGGAAAAAGGGAAGTTAGGGAGGTTGTCGAGGTCACAGAAGCCAGAGAGTCTACAGCAACTCGGACCCCACAGGGGAGAGAAGGCAGCCGAGGGCGGGGATGCTGCCTGGGTCCTGTCTGTTTCCTTACCATGCCCAGGATATGAAATGTCCCCGAGCCATGTGTCCACAGCTAACTACAGAAGACAGAAGTCAGCCAACCTCTCACCATGGCTCCCCTGGACACACCCACCTGAGATGTCCCATCTAAGCCCTCCCAAACACTGTCATCATTAAAGCCATCCTTTCCGGAAGCAGAACCCGGAGGCTCGAGGCCAAGCAGAGCTGGCTCGGCCATCTCACCAGCTCCCCCTCTGAGGTCTGAGGGTTTCAGTTTGACAAGCGGGAATCCAGCACATACCCTCATTCTACGGGGGTGGGATCTGAGCCCAGAGACATCCTTAGACCTGCGTGAGGTTGTGGAATGGGGACTCCTGGACCATAGTACAGGGCTCTTCCCCCTAGATCCTAAGGCTTTGTCCTGGAGCTATGAATGCACCCTGGACCAGCACATGCAAACCATCACTGGGTCCTGTCTGTTTCCTTACCACGCCCAGGATATGACATGTCCCCAAGCCATGTGTCCACACCTAACTACAGAAGACAGAAGTCAGCCAACCTTCGAAAGGAACCTGCACCCGTCAGACTACCATGAGGCTGGTCTCCGGGCAGTACTGACTTCAACACCATCTTGGCCTGGCACCTCTTCTGGGACATCAAGGTGTCATGCCTAACCTCTCGTGTAGGACACAGTGACTGAGGGGCTCTGACATCATTAATTGAGATGAGGCAACCAGGTGTGGGTGGAGGCTGAGCCGCTACGTCTATGTAGAAGCACCTACTGAAGCCACAAAGAGGTCTCCAATCTTCTCCGTGGAGTCCCACTCGGCCACGCGGGAGGACAGAGCGATTTGGAACATGGAGTGGCAATGTAGAATCTCCTTCACGCGGAAGAACACCACCTGGCACTTGCGGGCGCTCAGAGCCTTGGGCTCCATCTCCATTAGTGGGTTACGGTAATCCTGGCAGGGTGGGGGAAGGGAAGCGGATGAGATCAGCCATCTTCAAAACCACCTAGACAAGGCAGGTCGAGAACTGGGCAGACAGCCCACCCCACCCACAGCGGAGCCTTCCCAGCGCAGGTAGAAGCATCCTGCGTTCCTCATGGACGTTTCTAGAAGCTTCTCCATGAATGTGACCTTCCTGCCTTATCTCCGCCACTCCATAACCCCACGGAACTTGTACGCTAAGCTGGTTTGGGAGCAAGAGGATCACTTCTACACCATCTGTGTGTGAGGACTCTGGGTAGGTGGCTGGCTGGGTGCCAAGGCTGGCTTGTGGACAAACTCTGAGCCATCTGTGTGGCTAAGCAGTGAGGTCCTAGGTCACCACAGTCCCCTGAACTCTCAAAGCTAGAGTACCCACTCCAGGCACCTTGTCTAGTGCCTGTGCTCCTATGGGTGCAAAACTGACCCCGCGCCAACGGATCACTTTGCTGGTGGCCTACTCTGACAGGCTTACTCTGGCCTACTTAAGGAGTCCAGGTCTCAGAGGCCCAAACCAGACACGGGTTTGGCCACCGGTTTTGCCACTCAAATCTGTTTAGCATCCCCCCCAGAGAACCCCAGTGTGAGAAAGAGGGGCCACCCTCTACACCCCTGCTTTGAAGATTATCTGAGTGGCTGGGAAGACACAGCCTTTCCAGTCACAAAAGGAAACCCTAGCTTTGGTGTTCTTGTTTCTGAGACACCCCCCCCCCAATTTTACTTCAGAATACAGCTCTCCCTGTAAACAGAGACTTTGGGAATGTCTGGGGTCCCCACTTGGCCAGCTCTTCCTAAGAAGCAGGACCGGCTTTTAGCCCCCTTTGTTCTAAAACTCCAACAATCCCTAAATGCTCTTTATAAAATGTCCTGGGGGGGCCCTTCCTGCCCTCATCCCAGAGAGCAAGAGTCCTTTGAAGGTGCACCTGCAGTATCCGCTTCAGTGACTCCACGTAGCTGCCTTCACTCTGCACAATGGAGCCCAGGATGTGCCTCCGGACCACCTGCTCGGACCAAGAGAACAGTCAGCATGTGGGATCCAAGGAACAGAACCAGTACCTTACGTGTGAAGGATCCCAAAGGCAAGAGGGGACCTGACAGCTACAGGAGCCCCAGAGCCACATGGGATGGACAGAGAGACACACCTGTTCCGGTGGCCATGGGGTGAGGGGGTCTCAAGCATCCCGGATGGACCACACCATTCCCAGCCCCCCAAAGCATGGAACACAGTGTCCAGTTCCCTACCAAAGCCCCCCACTTCCATAGCCAATTCCCCTCAGATTGTAATTTGCATAGCCCCAGGCACCAGGCTGGGAGCCCTTCCCCCCCAGCAGACCTCCCCACCTCCCCACAGACCTGCTGAGGACTCAAGCCATCTGGCATGGGGCCCAGCTCCGGTGCGGGAGGTTTGAGGTCTGTCACACCAACCTCCAGGAGCCCCATGTCTTCTTCTTCTGAGTCACCTGGAAAGACAAATGGGAAGATGGCACAGCTAAGCTGGGGACCGGACGGACGGACGGCACAGCGCACAGCGCACCCTGCTCAGGCCGCGGGAGATGAGAAACACTCAGACAGCCCCAACCCACCCCATCTGGAAACAGCTGCACCCGGAGCCAAGTGGGTCAGTTCCAACTCCAATTCTCAGGCCCCACCACAGGGGCCACTGTCCCTCCTGAGACCCGCCTGCTCCAGCCAGGCTCGGGCCAACCACTCACATCCCCATCACTGGGCACTAAAAATAGTTTTCATCTGGACACCAAAGGGGGGGCGGGGATGAGAAGACAGAACCCTGCAGGAATCAAACCATCAACTTAGCACTTCCACTTTTGAAAAAAGACAAAGATGCCCAGAGAGAGCGGGCTAAGCTGGGGGTGGCAAGTACTCCAGTCCACTCCGGCTGGGCTTAGCCTACGGCAAAAAAAAAAAAAAAAAAAAAAAAAGGCCGGACAACAGCCCAAGCCCCTAAGACAAAAAGGAGGCCCAGCAGGCAGGATGCAGAAGGGAGGGCCATCTTCCCAGACTCCCGAGTCCCCCAGGAGAGGCTCAGCCCTTGCTGTTCAGAGGCTCTAGAGCCCATGGCAGCCACGGACGGACGGCAGGAAATGAGAGACTGAGAAAACGAGAAGTGACAACCAGCCCCAGCTGCTGGAGAAGCAGTTCACGCAGTCAGGCCCTTACCTGAGCAGGACACGGAGGAGGAGGAAGACGACGGACAACGGATGAGCGCATGGGGGTGAGGGTGAGGGTGGCGGAGGCCCTCCTGTCTGGCCCACATATTGCCTCGGGCATCACAGCGCACCCACCCCAGTCGCCGACTCCCTGGCTTCCTCTTCCCCCATGAGCTGCTGGGTAGCATTCTTGGCCTGTGATCCGAGCCGCCCAGCTATTAATAACGTCCCCGGGGGGAGGGTCATTTTAGGCCCAGGGCTAGTGGGCGGAGTGGGGAGAGTGTCCCTGAAGGAGTCCCCAGACTCCGGGATGGTCTACTCCCTGTCTACTCCTGGTTGTCTGCTGCCGGCTCTCCCCAAAACGTACTTGAAGCACCCAGCTCACTTAGCACTGTACTGAGTGTGTGGGGCAGGGATCAGTTGGGCCCGTGTTTACGCGTCACCTCTGTGAGAACTGGGTGAGGTCCCAGCTGCGAGGCCACAGGGACTGGATGGGACCCAAGTCAGCGTGACACCATCCTGGCACCAAAAGCCACCAGGGCTGACAGACCTCGAAAACAGCGTCTGCTGTGCAGGACTCTGTGTGCAACATGGTCCTCAGTCCCATGGCCTCAGAAGACAGGGACCGCTGTCAGCCCCAATGCAGGGAGGAGGAAAGTAAGGCGGGACGGAGGCTCGCGGTGGAGGCTGGAAATGGAGGCTCGGGATGGAGGCTCGTAACGGGTTCTCCCTGGCTTGGAGCCATGTTCCTTCCAAGCACCCGACTCCAGCGACAGTCACACCCGAGATGAGGCCTCCTCCCACCCAAGGAGGCACCCTCAGAATTCTGCCCAGACAACACTAACCATTAACCTACTGCCCTACATCTCTGTCCCCTCGTCTTCTTGTCTGTTGTCACCAAGGACAACACATCCCAGGTGCTGAGTCGTGGGAGGAACCTGTGGAGGTTCCCAGTCTGAACATTACCTGAAAGAGGGGAATTAGCACCCTGGTGGGATTCAAAAATAAGATCTGGACACGTGAGTGGAGGGGGAGGTGGGGGAAACTGGGTTCCCTGGGAAGAATGGTCAGGGCAGGGGCAAGACCAAGACAGCGGCAAGGGAGCATGCGGGCAGAAGAACCTTCACCTCCTGCCAGCGGCTGCTCCCAAGTGAAGCCTCGGGCTGGCAGGTGCAGGCACTGCCAGCCTTGTTGGTGGCTGCAGCGAGGCCTATACAAGCCAAACAGCTGAGACATGAGCAGAAAAAAAAATAAAAATAAAAAAGCAACACAGGACCCTCTCTCCACCCGCGTCATTTCCTCAAGCAACCCTCCCCTCAACTGCCCGCATGACTCACCCCAGAGGGCGAAATGCCACCTCATCAGAGGCCTGCAGACTCTGCAGCGGCACATATACCCCCACTCCCTCCACCACCCCGCCCCGGCCCCGCCCCACCCCCCCACCCCCAGAGTGCCTAGTGTGACCGGACGTTTCTCACACCTCCATCTCTCGTCTGGCCAGAGCAATGGCTTTGCCAGAAGCCAGGGCAGACTCCATAGCCACTTTGCCCACAGCCGTATCTCAGGACTGTGGGATCCTATTCACGACGACCCACAGTAGACAGCTCGTTGAATGAATAAATGGTCAGTTGCCCAAACCCAACCACCAGACACTTCTGTCTAAAACCTAGGTGACTCTCTGATGTCTTTGAGGTCAAGAGTAAACGTCCAGCTGGGCCCATAAAGCTACCCTGACCTCCACCTCCATGTGGCGCGTCCTCAGGAAAGTCTACGACCTCTCTGTGCCTGCCCCCTCATCTGCAAATTGGCACCAGATACTCCTAACACCAAGACACTTCACCAACAGTGACGTCAGCCCCCCAACATCTCATGAGCCACCGCCCCCTATTTGTGTATTGTGTTCCCACTGCACCCGGAACCCCAGGAAGAAATACTATCAAGAGTCACTGAGGACTGAGGATGGTGTTTGGAGGTTTTCAATAAGTACCAGTGAGACGAAGATGGACAAAGAACATTCTAGAAAAGGCCAGGTGAACCAGGAGACAGGAGGGCAACAGCCAGGACCACACGCTGACAGGAAGCCGGAAGGCTCACAGAAGAAACCAACCACACTGGCCAGAGGTGTGGGAAGCAAGCTGGGACTGACCCAGACATTTGGGGTTCAATTCCAAATAGACCAGACGCCGGCGGTATCACCCCCGGCATGCCCCACCCCCAGCACACGGCCGAGCGAAGCCCCCTGCTCACCAAGGACATCCTTCCGGTGCAGAAAGGAGACTTTGCGCATGACGGCCATCCGGGTCTTCTCCAGCCCATCCCTGGTCCCGCTCTTTGCCGCCTTCATGAGCTGTGTCATCTGGGCAAAGGCGGAGGGGGCTTGTCAGAGGCTGAGGCTTGTCAGAGGCCAGCACATCTGCCTCCAGGGGACCTCAGCCCAGACATCGGTACCAGCTAGCCCTCTTCCATCGCTCACATGGTGGGTGAGCGGCAGAGGCCAGAAGCGGCAGGGAGGGAGATGTACCCATGCCCCAGGGTCCCTCTGTGGGCAGAAAGAGCATAACCTCTTCCCTCTACTTAAGGAGGTGGCTGGATGTGGAAAGGGCCAGGTCTGGGTTCAAATCCCCGCTCTGACTCTCATCAGCAAATGGACAGGTCACCCCATCTCTCTGAACCTCAGACTAAAGAGCACAAGCTACCCTCCCAGGTGGGCAGAGAGTGGACGGGCCTGATCTGGGAAGGTCGCTAAGGCTGACCTCCTCCCTGAGCTCCGTCCCACTGATTCACCTGCTGATCTGGACGAGAAGCCCCGCCCCTCTTCCCCAACAGCCAGGTTCCTTTCTGAGACTCTGCCCACAGGGAAGGGACACTGAGGCCTCAAGATGCAGAAGCCACACCCTGGTACTGCCAATAGAGCAGCCAAACAGGCCTTGAGGCAAAAGGAGGGTGGCTGCTCGGGGTGGGAAGCAGATACCCTGCCACTGGGATGCAGACCTGACAGGAAACATCAGCCCCTTTGCCCTGCGTTAGCTACGATGATGCTCCTCGAAGGTGGATACCCGACCTGCCCTGTGCAATATGGGGGCCACGTGTGTAGTGGGCACGCTGGACATGCCTGCCGTGTGACTAAGAACTAGAGATTGCGAGTTCCTTCCACTGTTAAAGGGAAGTGCCACACAGCCATGGCGTGGATGTTCCTGGAAAGCCCCCTCCTTCGTCAGATTCTGAAAATGATGAGGATGCGGATCCAGGAGACAGGGTTCCCTGGGTTCAGGGCTCTCGCTTCTACCTCTGATGGCTCTTTGGCTCCCAGCTGAAGGGAGCTACACACTTCTCTTTCATAGGGTCTGAGTGAGGATGGCCTGAGAGCCTGGGGGTACTGAGAGTCTGGGGTACTGAGAGCCTGGGGGTACTGAGAGCCTGGGGGTACTGAGAGTCTGGGGTACTGAGAGCCTGAAGTACTGAGAACCTGGGGTACTGAGAGCCTAGGGGTACTGAGAGCCTGGGGGTACTGAGAGTCTGGGGTACTGAGAGCCTGAAGTACTGAGAACCTGGGGTACTGAGAGCCTAGGGGTACTGAGAGTCTGGGGTACTGAGAGCCTGGGGGTACTGAGAACCTGGGGTACTGAGAGCCTGGAGTACTGAGAGCCTGGGGGTACTGAGAGTCTGGGGTACTGAGAGCCTGGGTGTACTGAGAGCCTGGGGTACTGAGAGCCTGGGGTACTGAGAGCCTGGGGTACTGAGAGCCTAGGGGTACTGAGAGTCTGGGGTACTGAGAGCCTGGGGGTACTGAGAACCTGGGGTACTGAGAGCCTGGAGTACTGAGAGCCTGGGGGTACTGAGAGCCTGGGGTACTGAGAGCCTGGGGTACTGAGAGTCTGGGATCTGAGAACCTGGGGACATTGAGAGCCTGGGATGGGAGGGGTTTGAGGGGGGATTGTTGGGATGGGGCTGAGGCTGGAGAACCAACACAGAGTAGTGGCTTTTTAGGAACAAGGCAGGCTTTCAGGGAACGGGAAAGGGGAAGCGGGTCCCCACCCCTCCCTGTATCCACAGTTAGGATTTTTGGTCTCTTGGGAAGAAGGATCATGAGTAACTTTGAAAATCTAATGGAGGAACAGACATCAACCCCAGGAACTGCCTCTCTCCCGAGGCACAACTGACTGTGGAGGTTATAGCCCTAGATGGAGCCATTGATGTGTCTAACCTCGGAACCCTTTGTCTAACCTCGGAACTCTTCGAGGGGCCTTCAGGAGTCAGCAGACCCCTTCTGCCCGGCAAAGAACAACACTCCAGAAGGTTCCGTGAGCCTGGTACGGGTGCCCTTCTGCACAGTGCCAGCCTCGTGGGCTCCTGGTTTCCTCTCCTTGCTCCCTTCTTTGGCTGTGACCTCCAGCGGTGTCTGCTGGGGTCCCTCCCCATCCTGTGGCTGGCCCTGGTTCGGATGCCGGCAGAACCGTAGGACCGACAGCCTCAGAGCCTGGCATGCCCAGACTAGAGCCCAGCTCTCTGCAGACTGCTGGGGTGACCACCAGCCACTGCCTACTTTCCTTATGCTAATCAATAATGGAAAGGCAGCCATGCCCGGGTGCCCCGGGGGACGGTAACAGTGGCCACCGTCACTAAGCTCAGAGAGCAGAATATCGCCAAGCACCTTACGGGCTTCGTCACCCAATCCCAGCATCCACCCTGGGGCTGCTGCTACTGAGGGCAGAGAAATGCAGACCCAGGAAGCCAAGGGGTTTGCTGCCCGGGGTCATTCAGGGAGGAGTAGTGAGGCTGGGATTGACCCCAGGTCCACGGTGCTCCACAGCTCATGTCGTGTAATGCTCAATTAAGGCTGGCTACTGTTGATAACAGCGTTACCCAGAAGCCTACTCCTACTATGAAGCCTAAGCTGGTCTTGAATTGCCAATCCTCCTGCCTCAGCATCTCAAGTACTAGAATTACAGGTGTGTGGTTACCTGGTTCTGGCTAGAAACCTGAATTAAAATGAGAGAGGAAGAGAGAACCCCAGGTCATTCTGGGGGGGTCTTAGTGCAATGCCACCAGGCGTTCTTGGGGCTCATTGGGACCCCTCTAGTAGGTGTGGGGCAGGGCAGCGGGCGTGTCTAGGCAGAAAGGAGGGAAGTGGAAGGAACAGCTGGCTCATGGCTCTGCCCTTCTGCAGTACAGATGTGAAGGACAACCAGGTGGACACGTGTGGAGGGCAGACTCCCCAGGCTCACACCCACCCCCCCTCTGTAGCCCCAGCAGAACGGCCCCCCTGGGGGCCAGAAGCAAGGGGACAGACAGTACCTTACAATCGCACTTGAGTTTCAGCTCCTGCATGTCTCTACCCCCAACTCTCAAAGCCAAGATGTCTCTCTTAGTCCTGACGTATCTCTCCTTTAGCCTAGTCAGGTCTGGAGAAAGCTGGGGCCCCAAGCGGCCAGGCAGAGGGAGAGCAGGCGAGAAGAGCAGGCGGGACAGCGAGGAGACAAAACACAGACAACAGGGGAAAAGGAGACTCAGGTCACGTGGCAGACGGACAACCGGGGCAGGCAGACGGACCGGGAGAGCAGTCTGGGTGCGTCCAGCTGGAATCTGCACCTACCGCTTTCAGCCCAGCATGCCAGGCAGCTGAAACTGGGTCTCTACGGCAGGGAATCCAGCTGCTGGGCAGCAGAGTGGGCAGGGAAGTGAGGCCATACCTGCCTCTCAGGGCATAAGGGAAATGATCCTTGGATACCCCAGGCATGACAATGGGCTTGTGAGCATAAGAGCTTGTGAGGAAAACGGCTGGGATGGGTGGGCAGGCTGAGTGACAGGGGAGGGACAATGAACAGTTATGTGGGCAAATACCTAGAGAGAGGGTAAGTGGTTAGAGGATGGCTGGACTGATGAGTGGACAGCATGGACAGACGGATGTGTGCAAGGATGGATGGACGGACGGACAGACAGATGGACAGATGGGTGGGTGGGTGGATAGATGGATGGATGGGTGGATGAATGAATGGGTGGGTGGATGGATGGATGGATGGATGGATGGATGGATGGATGGATGGATGAATGAATGGGTGGGTGGATGGATGGATGGATGGATGGATGGATGGGTGGGTAGATGGTGGATGGGTGGATGTAAGGATAGATGATGAATGGATGGATGAATGATGGATGACAGATGGATGGACAAATAAATGAGCAATTGTCTACATTTTGGTGGATAGCTCCAACTGGGCAAATGGATGGTAGGTAGACATCTGGACGCCCAGAGGCAGTGCTAAGCTAATGAATACTTACCAACTGGCTCTTGGGAATTCAAGCCCTGTGTCTCAGTGTCTCCACAGTGTGAAAACCCTCCCCCTGACCAGCCAGGTGCTACCAAAGTAACACCGTTAAATGTGGATTTATAATGCAGACAAGCTAGCCCAAGCTGATCCCAGCATTCCCCTGGAGGAAAAGGTGAGTGAATGGAAGTTGGGGGGACGAGGGAAAGGGAGAAAGGAAGGAAAGAAATGGAGGGCAGGAGGGATGGCCTACAGCATGGACGCATGAACAGTGGGGTGACTGGAGAATGACTAGACAGAGAAGCAGACATTTAAATGCATGGCCTGTGAGAGCCACGGGGGATTCTGATGACACACACTTTGGGGCAGACAAACTAACAGAAAGATGGAGGCAGGGACTCTGCGGGCGACACACAAGTCTTGGCTTCCCATACAAGCCAGGGACCTCTCTGAGGTTGTCCTTGTTGGTAAAGGAGGCATGAGAAGCTCTGGACACCTAGCTCTGTGCCCGGCTGAGATGCACACGGATCTCCGGATGTCCCATGTAGAGCCCAGAGCTTAGTAATGATTCAGAGCTGGGAGCATGGCTTCTATTAGGACAGCCTCTGTATTTATTAAATGGATGGATGAATCAGTGGATGGAAGGGGGGTGACTGGGTGGCAGACAGACAGAGGTGACTGGGTGGCAGACAGACAGAGGGATAAGGTCTTCTTACCCATACATAAAGCCGAGTCCTGGCCTTGCCATCCACCGCTCTGCTGGGTGGCCATGTCACCTAACCTCTCTGAGCCTCACTCATATAAATGAAACTGTCAGTGTCAGCCACACTGCCCACTGCTATGGTAGGGATGGGCTCTGCCCTAAGCCCTGCTCAGCTGTAGAGAGAAGCCACCAAGTCCCTTGGCCTTCTGACTCCTCACCTCTCTAAGGGGCAACAGAATAGGGAAACATGCGATCCAGGGTCACTGGCTGAGCGGAGCAGAATGGGACTCGAGGCCAGCGTGGGTGTTTCAGTAATGAGGCCACCCTTCCCAGAATGCCCTAGGTGTGTTACAATGACTGCTTATTAAGAGCTCACAGGCAGAGAAAGAGGGGGTCTCACACCCAGCAAACACCTGTTGACCATGGTGACCAATAAAACGGCCACTTGGGGACCAACAAAGCTCAAGGCAGATGCTAACACCTGAGGCAGTGGCTTCTAAGGTCCCTTTAGAGACCCTTTGATGGGCTGGAGAGATGGCTCAGCGGTTTTAAAAGTGCTGACTGCTCTTCCGAAGGTCCTGAGTTCAAATCCCAAAAATCACATGGTGACTCACAACCATCTATAATGAGATCTGATGCCCTTTTCTGGTGCATCGAAAGACAGCTACAGTGCACTTACATATAATAATAAATAAATCTTTAAGCCGGAGTGAATGGGGCCAATTAGAGCAAGCAGAGGTCCTGAATTCAAACTCCCAGCAACCACATGATGGCTCACAACCATCTGTACAGCTACAGTGTACTCATATACATTAAATAAATAAATAAATAAATAAATAAATAAATAAATAAATAAATAAATAAATCTTTAAAGACCCTTTGATCAATTTCGGGGGGCCATCTTGAGGTAGGGACTAGTCAGACTCCACGAACAGGATAAAATGTTTTCCCAGATGCCTGCCACCCAGAGCCCTGTAGTGCACACGCATGGCACACGCAGCACAAATATGCAAGCAACAGTGACCCCGAAACGCGCAGCGGCTGCAGTGCCCAAGCGGAGAGCAGGGACCCCAGCAGCTCTGGAGAGGAAAGTCTTACAGGCACTGCAGAGCAGCATCCCTAGGCAGAGAGGGCAGAGAGGAAAAGCCTCACATGCCTTCCCATCAGCCCTGGAACCAGCATTAGGGATCATAGAGGCTGTTAGCCGTTTAGAGAGCACGGTGGCCTTAGCACATGAATAGGGAAAAGGATCTCCTGTTAAAAATCCCTCAAACTGCATTGTGGGGCATTGCTGAGGAGGAGCAGGAAGCCCAACCCTACCCCAAAGTGAGTTTCTTAAGGGGCACAAGTTCCCAGGAAGGAGCACAAGTTTTCCTTCCCAGAAATCTAAGAGGAAAAGCCCACCCCAAGACTCCTTACAGCTTCGAGGGCCACTTACACCCCCTCAAGTCAGAGAGCTAAAGGCAAACTGTGGTTTAGGGTCCCTGGGAGGAATAGTCCCTCGCCTCTGTGATATCAACCAGCTCTCTAAGGCTTAGGCCTGCTGCTGGGTAGCACAAGTCCGCCATTTCCACCTCTGAAGGAGCTGCAGGTCCCTGTCAGGTCTCCAGCAAGAAGGTAGGAGAGAGCCAGGTGCAGTGGTACCCACACCTTTAATCGCTGCACTAGGGGGGCAGGCAGAGGCAGGGGGATCTCTGAGTTCAAGGCCAGGCTGGTGTAGAGAAATCTTGTCTCCAAAAAACAAAGAAGAGGGAAGGGGCCTGGGGCGGTGGGGAGGTGGGAACATCCCTGGGTGATGAGGAAGGACACATCGAGGCTAAGGCACGAATCTCTGCATCACCACCCGGAGCAGCAGAGTCTGACATACCCCGATCTCTACAGAGAAGTGACTTAGGGAGTTGGGGAGCCTGTGGTATAATATATAGCACCCCCCTCTGAAGACAGGAAACAGTCATAGGCCTGCCTGGGCTGTCTCTCCAGCCTGCAGGCACCAGGGAATCTTCTTAGGCTTCAAGAGTCCTGCCCCAACTCTGACCTGGCTTTGTAAATCCTCAGGCTTGTGCCATTGGTCCCCACCCCCCAGGGTGTGGCAGGCTGCTGGGCAGGACCCACTTATAGAAACAAAAAGGCTTCTTTTCTCTGTTTCTCTCTCTGTCTGTCTGTCTGTCTTAAGATAGGGTCTCATGTAGCCCAGGCTGGCCTCAGACTTATAAGCAGCAGACAACAGCCTTGAACTTCTGACCCTCTTGCCTTCACCAGCCTAGCGCTGTGAACACCACCAGACTCGGTTTGCAAGGTGCTGAGGACCCGAGCCTCGCGCACTCTGGGTAAGCACTCTACTGAGTGAGCCCCATCCGTAGTCCTTCTCACCAGTCTTAAACTATGCCCTAGCCAGTGTCTCCTCCTAGACCATAAAGGTCTCCCTGGTCTTACAGAATCCCACCTATGACCTCAGATGATGCTCAACAACAAGGTCTTAAGAACTCTGATTTCGGGCTGGAGAGATGGCTCAGTGGTTAAGAGCACCAACTGTTCTTCTGAAATTCCAGGAGTTCAAATTCCAGCAACCACATGGTGGCTCACAACCATCCATAATGAGATCTGACACCCTCTTCTGGAGTGTCTGAAGACAGCTACAGTGTACTTACAGACAATAAATAAATAAATCTTTAAGAAAAAAAAAGCCAGGCGGTACAAGCCAGGCGGTGGTGGCTCACACGTTTAATCCCAGCACTTGGGAGGCAGAGGCAGGCGGATTTCTGAGTTTGAGGCCAGTCTGGTCTACAGAGTGAGTTCCAGGACAGCCAGGGCTACACAGAGAAACCCTGTTTCTAAAAACAGAAAGAAAGAAAGAAAGAAAGAAAGAAAGAAAGAAAGAAAGAAAGAAAGAAAGAAAGAAAGAAAGAAAGAAAAGAAAGAAAGAAAGAAAGAGGAAGGAAGGAAGGAAGGAAGGAAGGAAGGAAGGAAGGAAGGAAGGAAGGAAGGAAGGAAGGAAGGAAGGAAAGAAAAAAAGAAAGAAAACAAAAAGAACTCTGCTTTCAGGTTGGTGAAGGCTTTCTGAACTATGCTAGCTAGCACACCTCCCCCCCAGGGGGCTCCTGAAACCTAGGACAGGCAAGAATGCTGTAAGCCTTCCCAAGAACTCTGTGGGTGCAGCTGGAGCTAGCCACGAATCCCAGCCAGCCTGTGCCCCACCCCTAGGTCTAAAGGGAGCCAGCCAGTCGATCACCTCTGGTCAGGCAGGACCCTCAAGCTTTGCCTGCAGAATCTCAGACTCCGCATGGAACATGAGAGGAGCAGGGACAGAGCAGGAGAAGCAGATCTCCAGCCCAGCGGCTCCTCGGGAAACAGACAGGAAAAAGGCTGCAGGAGGAAGAGGCCAGCCGGAACGCACATGCCTGGCTAGAGCAGCTCTGCTGCCATGCTCCGCTCACACACCATCATCCCCTGCTCACTCCCCAGGACACAGGGTACTGTGTGGGTCTGAGGATGGACCTGGCAGGGCAGGAGAGCCAGGCCGAATGAGCCAGTGATCAGCTGTAGCCATTTATAGCTGGGCTTTGCGGACCGCTGGGTTACGAAGAATTCTGAAAACCAGCCTGAGCCTGTGAACATCTTGAGTAACTGACCTAGTCTGCACAGAATTGCAGGAGGCAGGGGGAGCACCTGTCTCCAGTCCAGGTCCTCCACGGCCAAACAGGGGATCCCAGGTCACTTCCTGGCTCAGGATGACCCAATGATCTTTTTTTTTTTTTTTTTGGCTTTTTTCAAGACAGGGTTTCTCTGTATAGTCCTGGCTGTCCTGGGTCTCACTCTGTAGACCAGGCTGGCCTTGAACTCAGAAATCCGCCTTCCTCTGCCTCCCAGAGTGCTGGGATTACAGGCGTGCGCCACCACTGCCCGGCTAACCCAATGATCTTATCGCTTGCTCGCTCTATATTATTGGAAACTGATTGTCCCCAGATGGAGGTCTAGTGCCTGGCCCTCACTACCCACATCCCTTCCTGAACGAGCCTGGGTGCCCAGACTTTGAGAACTGTCCCCCAAACTCCTCACCTTGGGCTGGAAGGACCCTCGGTGCTTAGCGGGTTCTGCCTCCGGTTTGGTCTCCTCCCCAGAGTCCTCGCTGTAGCTCTCGAACTCACTGGAGCTCCAGCCTAGGTCCTCAGCCTCCCGCGGTGCTCCGGCGCGGTGCACATCCTCGTAGAGCAGGCCCCGCTCGGCCCCTGCCAGCCAGGGACAATCTGGTGAGTCAGAGGCCCCGGCCACCCAGATCTGGAATCCCCCATAGGTAAGGGATAAGAAAGGGAGGGAGGACGGAGCAGGTGTACTGGTCTGGCCCCGGACTCAGTTCCACTTCCTCAGAGACTATGCCAGCATGTCCCTCAAGAGAAGGGCCCGAGAAAACAGGCACACGAAAGAAATAAGCCGGACAGGGAGGGCTCCTTAATTCCTTCTTACATCCCTCTGAGAACAAGACGCTCACTCTCAGCCTCTTTGGCATTTTTTTTTTTTCAGGAGAGAGAGGAAACGTCAGAGTCAAGTCCAACTGGAGCCCTAGCATGCTCCTGGGTTAAAGGAGATTTCTAAAGCATCAATGGGAAGACACAGGAAGGGGCGGGACTTCCTTAAACAACATCCATCCCATGTGGTCCATGTGGTCCATGTGGTCCCTGCAGTCTGCAAACGTCCAGTAGGGGGCGCACCCAGCCTAGCGTCCAGGAGGAAGCCTTGCTTTCAAAGACAGTAGGGAATGCTTTAAGAAATGGGGACAATGAATTGAGTGTCCTCTCTCTAGAGGGTCAGAACGCGAATGAGCACTTATGTGTGGGGGCGGGGAGGAGTTATGCCTCAGGAACTTTCAAGTTTGCTTTTTTAATTTGGAGCTCTCGTGAGGACCTGAGGCTTGCCAATTGGACCAGGCTAGCTCGCCAGCAAGCCTGCGGGATCTCCCTAGCTATGGGAGTATACCATGCCCAGCGTTTTTATGTGGGTTCTGGGGATCAAACTTAAATCCTCCTGCTTGGTGGCAAACACTTTGCCTCTCATGGGGAGGTGTTTTGGTTTGGTTTGGTTTGGTTTGGTTTTTTTTTTTTAATTTGTTTTTTTTTCAAAACAGGGTTTCTCTGTGTAGCCCTGGCTGTCCTGGAACTCACTCTGTAGACCAGGCTGGCCTCAAACTCAGAAATCCACCTGCCCCTGCCTCCCAGAGTGCTGGGATTACAAGCATATGCCACCACCACCCAGCAAGGGGGAGGTTATTTTTATGCCAAGATATTAGTGACTAATGTATGTCTCCAGGGACAGAGCAGCTGGTCACATTGGCTGTGACCTTGAAGGTGGGGCTGGCAGTGCTGTCTCTACATTGGATATGCCAGCAACTATTGCCCAAGGAGACAGATCCCAGATCCTGAAGATGCCCAGAGGAAGACCCACTGTGCCACCTGAGGACAGCAAAGACCAGATCATCAAGTGCTTGATTTATTCAGGAAGGAATATTATGGCCTCTACTGACTCCCAACTGTAAAATTAGGACATGATACCCCCAATCACATATTACATGGCACAGGGCAACATATGAAGACTCCGCCTGGAGAAATGCGGTGTACCTATAATCCTAGCTGACTTCAGTGGCCGATAAGGGGAAATAATGAGTTCAAGGCCAGCTTTGGCTACATGGCAAGACCCTGCTTTAAAGCACTGAGGGTCAGAAGTACAGCTCAAGTGTAGAGTGCTAGTGTGTACAAGGTCTTGAGTTCGAATCCTCAGTACCGCACACACTGTGGATGTGTGCCCATACGTGAATGCGTGAGTGTACATGTGTGCACATGTGTGCATACGTGTATAGAACAGCCTGGCTTACTGTGTCTCAATCCCTACCACCCGCCTCTCTTCCATCTTCAGAGCTCAGCCTCTCTGTGTGACCCTGTAGGTATAACAAGCTGTAACCTTTCACCGCTGCTCGGAGAGGACTCCACAGCTATCTCCTTTGCCCTGGAGTTAATCACAGCTTGGGAACTCAAGGGTTAATGTCATCCTACCCAAGACCCCAAACTCTGCCCTGCCCAGTTTGCCTGGACCTGGAGGGGTTATGGTGAGTCTCTGTGTATCTGCAGGGTGTGAAAAGTGGGGACAGAGAACACTGGGGACAGAAAGCAGAGCAGGAGGGGAAGAGACTCCCTCCCCCTCCCCCCCCAGCATGGCTCTCCCTCCCCGACCCAGTAAAGGACAGGAAAGGAGCCCCAAGAAACCATACCGGGCTGATGGGTGTCTGGGCTCTCACAGGGGACGTCGTCATAAATCACATCTTCCTCCAGGGCAGGGAACGTGAACCGGTCAACTGTCACCGAGGGAAAAAAGGTCACCCAAGGGGCATATGGTGGCAGCTGTGGAGGACCACCAGCTGGCAGCCATAGTGTGTCCTGACTTTTCATCACTGCAGATATTGGTCACCGCCTTCTCAGTGCACGCCACAGACCCCACTCTGCCTCCCTGCCTGCCACCCACAGACCCCCAGCTTGACCATGGCGCCTGCAGAAAAGCCATACACTGATGCCTAACTCCAGGATGGGCAGAGTTGGGGGTTGGGGAATCTAGCCTGACCTGAGCTCCAGGCCTCTAAGGGATGCCTTCCTGGGTCCTACGGCATCCAGAGCCTGGCCAGCCTTTGCCCTCATAGCTTCTTCTTCATCCCATCCATTCTATGCTCCAATGGGTCCAGACTGACCCCACCCCCGGAGCATCACACCCTGACCCCTCCTCGCCTGGATGGTGGTGCGGGTCCTCACTGGTCCCTCCCCTTTCTCCTCTGTCTTTCTCTCACCCACCCCATGAAGAGATGAGCCCCAAATGTCGCATCCAAGTCCTCTGGCTGAGGCCCTGGAGGAAGCTCGAGAGCCTGTGTCACCCCTAAACGCGCCAATCTAACTTGAGCCACTTAGAGCCCAGCGTCCCCTGAACATTGGTCCTTACAGAAGCTGCTCCTCTGTAAGGCGGCTTCTCCTCCCAGAGCGCCTGTCCCAGTCACTAGGGAGCTAACTCTGACCAGCCTCTTGGCAGCACCTCTGAGGGCAGGTGGACGGACAGCTGGATTAAGGATCTATGGCTCTGGTGAGCAGTGAGTGGGATTCCATCACGGACAGCCACCAAGTCTGTGGCAACCTGCCCTTGGTTTCCCAAGCACCACTGCCAGCTCTTGGCCTGGAGACTAAGAGACCATCTTGGATCTCCCTGGGATGGGGGAAGGACTTGGGGGTGGGGGGGACTTACTGCGACGTGAGCTCTTCCGTTTCCAGCTGGAGCGCCGGACCCCAGAGATCGCCGCGCCCACCGCATCCCCATTGCTGACCACAGTGGGTGCCCTGCAGAGAGATGGCTCAGTGAGACTTCAGCCTCCTCACCAGACTGGAAGGATGTGGGGGATAGCCAAGTGGTTAGGGCCTCAGGTCATCTAAGCCGGCTGGCCTTCAAGAAAGGAGTAAACCGTGCCTCTGATTCAGGACTAGCAGTGTTACAAATTGCAATGCTTTTACTGTGCATTTTCCCTGATCTGACAGAAATTCTCTGTTTCATTATGGAAAGCAGATTTGCTCCGACCCTCATTCCATAGCACATAAGTCCCAAAACCATTCTGTCTTTGGGATTGGATTGTGTTCGAATGTATGATTTTAGAAATCGCTGAGTTGAATTCCACTTAAATAAAATCACGAGATGAATTTTGACCCGGGATAATCTTTTAACAGTCCCTGAAAGGCTTTAAACGTCCTTCTGCTGTTCTGTACTGGATATCTTTGTGAGGGAGAGGAGCATTCTCAGCACTAATGAATATAAAGTCAAAATGGTTGACCTGGGAATCGAACTCAGGCCTGTGCGCTGCTCCATCCAACATCTAACAGAGATTTAAACCTTGAACAGTTAAACAGGCTCACCCACCTCATTAGTGTGCAAATTGGTTTTTGTCTTTACAAAATGCGCTTTAAAATAAATGTTTTAAAGATCTATCGTTACTAAGCGCGTGGTGTGTATACCTATTTTATATATACACATATCTGAGCTTGGATATAAGTTTCTTAGGTTAAAAAGAAGTCACAATCTGGGAAAAGTTTAAGGAGTTTTATGCCTCTCTAGGCTGGGAACAGACTCCCATGGTTACTCACATCACAGGGCCAATTGGAGGCGAGACACCGGTCTGTCTGCTGTGAGGTCAATGTTCTCCCGCTATTCAAAAGCGGAGGCCGGGGGCAGGCAAGATGGTTCAGTAGGTAAAGAAGCTTGCTGTCAAGTCTAAGGACCTGAGTTTGATTCCCGGGACTTGACAGAGTGGGAGGTGTTGGCTTACAGACAACTCTGCCAGGCTCCTCCCAACAGTGACCTAGCAACAGTTACATCATTACCTGCCACCATTACTACCCGCTCCTCCAACAGGTGTGGGTGGCCTGTCAGCCAACATGAGGACTGCTCGCTACCCAGCCCCGTCTCTCTTTCTCACTCTTTCTATCTCTCCACATGTGCCCTTGCTGGCTTCTCTTTCTGTCCTTCTCTGTCCCCCCTTTCTCTGCCTCTTCCCCCTTACTGTGGGGGAAGGGAGGGACGTCTCCCTTCCCCCACAGTAAGCTTTCCTTATGACAGATCTGTTGCATGGTATGATTTCTTAGGGGGGCACCTTGGCATGGGCCCACCAGGTCCCTCCTTACCCCCACTGCCTCCGCATTATATTTCATAATAGAAGGAAAGATCCAACCTCCTTACCTTATCCTTTAGACACATGCACATGCACACAGACACAAACACACACATGCACACATGTACACATACAAGTGGATAAATAATTTTAGGACATTTTTAAAGCTGAGGCTTGCTCATGCCCCAGTCCCACTAGTTCACAAGGCCATACCTACCCCACCCTGCCCTGCCTGCTGTGGCGATTTGAATGAGAATGGTCCTCAGTGGTTCATAGATCTACATGCTTAGTTACCAGCCCAAGAATTAGGAGGCTTGACCTTGTTGGAAAAGGTGGGTCACTGGGGACAGGCTTTGAGGGTTCAAAGCCCATGCAGGCCCAGTTCCTTTCAGAAGCGAAAGGAACAAGCCCCCAATCAAATGCTTTCTTTTGTAAGAGTTGCCTGGTTTGTGGTGTTTCTTCCCAGCAACAGAACAGTGACTAAGACAGAAGCTGTGAACAGGGCCTGGAGTGTCACTGTGACAGGCCTGACCATGCCATCGCTTGTTGGTGGGCTGTGGACTTTGGGACTGTGCACTGGAAATGCGGCTGCATGCTTTAAGCGGGGCTTCCTGGGCTACACTAGCAGGAGTATGGCTGGCGGTGCTGAGGGTGATGTGGACACTGGGAACCTGGCACAAAAAGATATCAATAAGTGGTCTGGTGACCATTCTAGTGATATTTTGGCAAAGAAGGTGGTTGTTGTTTGCCCTTGGCCAAAAAAGTCTGCCAGAGGCTAAAGAGGAGAGTTTGGAGTTGATGGTGTTGGCAGAGGAGATTTCAAGACAGCCCAGTACTGACTGTGTTGTGTGGCGACCTCTTATAGGTCTACGATGAAAAGAAGCAAGCCAGTCAGCAGCGCCCTCCAGGGCCTCTGCCTCAGCTCCTGCCTCCAGGTTCCTGCCCTGCGTGAGTTCCTGTCCTGACTTCCTTCTATGATGAGCAGTGATGTGGAAGTGTGAGCCAAAAAAAACCCCTTTCCTCTTCAAGTTGTTGTTGGCTGTGGTGCTCTACCACACCTATAGTAACCCAAACTAAGACACTTGCTCAACCAGGGTTTTTTGTAAGGACGCAAAAAGCAGCGCTCAATACAGAATCACTGGTACCAGCTGAGTCTCCATCACTGAGCTGCGTTTTGTGATCCTGCCAAAGGCCACAGGTTGACACACTCACCCACAAGGAGACAGTGGGAGGAGATGGGGTCACTGGGGAAGAGATTAGGTAATGAGACAGAGGCCTGGGAGAAGGATCAATGCCCTTAGAAACTCAGCCACCAGCAGCCCCATGAGAATTCACAAGAAGGTGACAATCTTCTGTAGGTGAGAAAATGGAGGCAGGCGGTGGTGGCGCACATGTGTAATCCGAGCACTCTGGGAGGCAGAGGCAGGCGGATTTCTGAGTTCAAGGTCAGCCTGGTCTACAGAGTGAGTTCCAGGACAGCCAGGGCTACACAGAGAAACCCTGTCTTGAAAAAAACCAAGAAAAAAAAAGAAAAGAAAAAGAAAATGGCCCCAGCAGACTCTCAGCCTCCCACTGCCTCAATCTTAGCTTCAGCCATGCTTCTACGCCTTGAGGCCTCACCCCTTGCTCTGAAGACAAAGCCTGTCTACAGTAACACGGCCCGGCCTGTACTTGGCTTGGGCCACTCCACCAGCACAGAGGAGAAAGGACGGGAAGGAAGCCAGAGTGTTCCGTCTGGAAGATGCATTCACACAGGCCAAAGAGTTCCGGGAGAGCAGAAGGCCACTCAGCACGCCTGCATCCCACAGAACCCAAAGGCCCCCCGTGCCCCTCCTCCTCTCTCACAGCTCTGCCCTGCCCCACACCTTCAGCCCCACAGTAGGAACACAGTGCCCAGGATCCAGAGGATCTATGAGAGACAATATCTGCTGTTTATAAGACACCCCTCACCCATCCTTTCTTCCCCCTCCCTCTTCTCTCTCCTTCCTTGCCTTCCTCTATGGTATAGGAAATACAACCCCAGGTCTTACACATGCCAGACACTCATCCCACTGCCATGCAGAGAGAGTCTGACAGCCAGCTCAAAGCTATCAAACCTTTGCTAACCACAGATCCTGTGTGTACACCTTGAAATCGACCTCACGGTGAGGCCAGGCATTACTGGGTGAGGTCAAGTAGCTCTAGAAGGACCTGGAAATGCCAGGAACACACCACATACCACAGGGAGGGTGAAGAATGAACTTCCTGGCTGTGAGTCACCAGGGCACAGGCAACATCAAGCACAGGTCCTGAACCTGTGACTACGAGCCGGGTAGAGGGTGTCATCTAAACGCGGGTCACCTTCCTGCCCACCTCCACTGCCCAGGCCTCCTGACCACAAGAAAGAACACAGCTGAGACCTGAACCAGGCTGATATTCTATCAATGCTTTTGATTGCCTGCCTATTTTGCTTTTTTTGGGGGGGGGGGGGGAGGCTGGGAGTGGCAAGAGAGGGTCTAGTAGCCCAGGCTAGCCTCAAACACATTATATAGCAAATATATGACTTTAAATTCCTCATCCTCATGCCTCTGCTTCCTAAGGGCTGAGATTATAGGTGTGCACCATGCTTGGTTTCTTCGGTGCCAGGCATGGAACCCAAGGCCTTGCACATGCCAAGGAAACATTCCACAGCTGAGCCACACTCCCAGGCACTCCTGCAAAGCCTTGCCCCAGAGGTCAGCTCTTCAGTCCTCGGACTAAAGCCAGTAGTCCCAGGCAGGCAGGCAAGAGGGAAGGGGCTCTCCAAATGAGGGAACCCACCTAGCAGAGGTTCAGGCTCAGGGTTAGTGTATGAGGAAATCATGGCAGGAAATGAGCCCAAGGTACCTCCTCCCTCCTCCCTCCTCCCTCCTCCCTCCTGCCTAGCCTGTGCCCACAGGGGACAGCCCCTCCCAATTGCTGGCCCCAGAAAACTACCCCAGGCCCTGACACTGCCCAACTGGAGTAGGCCATTCTCCCTGTGAGCAAACACTCTTGAGCTTCCTGCAAGACTCCAGAGAATAAATAACCATCATAAAAACCCGTGAGAGGCTCATTACCTCGGCTCAAGTGCACTCCTGAGACCTGGTGCCTCGCATGGAGACGAGGCCTGACTACAGTTACACCTCCTGGCCTGCACTTGCCAGGAGAGGCCATTTATGCTGAGGAAAAGAGTGAAGAAGAGGCAGGGAGGGAGATACCAATCAGAAAGAGGACTTCACACCGGCTTCCCAGGAAGCCTCAGGCCTCCTAGCCTGCTTCAGGTCTCCCAGCATGCCTCGGGAAGGCCCCGAGGCCCAGTGTTTCTCTCCTCCCTTCTCACAGACCAGCTTAGCCTCAAACTCACAGAGCAGCACATGTTGAAAGGATCTCTTCGTTGTTTTGGTTTTCATTTTTTGTTTTGTTTGTTTGTTTGTTTGTTTGTTTGTTTGTTTGTTTGTTTTTGAGACAGTCTTTTCTTTGTGTAGCCCTGGATGTCCTAGAACTCACTTTGGGGACCACGGTGGCCTTGAACACACTGAGATCCACCTGCTTCCACATTTTAATTGTTGGGATTAAAGGCGGCATCAACACAGCCTAGCTCATTTTTTCTTTTTCTTTTTTTTTTTAAAGATATATTTCACTGTGTAGCCCAGGCTTGCTTGGAACTTACTATGTAACCCTGGCTAGCTCCTACCTCAAGATCATTCTGCCTCAGGACAGGTGAGACGGCTCAACAGGTAAAGGCACTTGCCACTGAGACTGACCATCTGAGTTCCGTTCCTGAACTCAGATGGATGAAAGAGAGAACCAACTCCGACAAGTTGTCCTCTGACCACCACATACGATCACATGCACGTACATACACACAAGTAGATAAATGCAACTGAAAGATCCTTCCACCTCTGTCCCCTGAGTATGGGGGTTACAGGTAGCTTTCTTTGCCAACAAAGCTAAGGAGACCTTAAAGACCATCTGGGCTGTATGCCATGGATTTAACTCAGTTGGTAGAATGTTTATGTAGCATTCATGACGCCCTCCAGCCCAGCCCAGCCCAGCCCAGCCCTGTCCAGCACCAGCCCAGCCCAGCCCAGCCTAGTCTAGCACCAGCCCAGACCAGCACCAGACCAGCACCAGACCAGCACCAGACCAGCCCAGCCCAGCCCAGTCCAGCACCAGCCCAGCCCAGCCCAGCCCAGCACCAGCCCAGTCCAGCACCAGCCCAGCCCAGTCCAGCACCAGCCCAGCCCAGCCCAGCCCAGTCCAGCACCAGCCCAGCCCAGCCCAGTCCAGCACCAGCCCAGTCCACCAGCCCAGCACCAGCCCAGCCCAAACTAGCCCAGCCCAGCCCAGCCCAGTCTAGCCCAGTCCAGCACCAGCCCAGCCCAGCCCAGCCCAGCACCAGCCCAGGCCAGGTTAGCCCAATCCAGCCCAACCTAGCCCAGCACCAGCCCAGCCCAACCCAGCCCAAGTAAAACTGAGCATATAGACTCAGGCTTGCAGTTCCCATACCTGGGAGGCTGAAGCGGTCAAGAGAACTGTAAATTCAAGGCCAGACTGAACCATACAAAGACACTCTGTGTCAGGCCCAAGGCAGCCTTTGGGTGACTCGAGTCACTCAGGAGCTTCTAGCTCCCAGCCCCAGAGCCCCTGCCCTGGGGACTGATTACCGACGGGCCTGAGGAGGGCCTTCTACCTGCTCCAATGAGCAGCAGAGTAGAATCCCAGGATGGCCAGGTCAGAGGTGAAGCAGCACAATCCAGTTCCAACAGCCTGAAGACAAATCCTGCCTCTGCCTTTGGCCCAGAGCACCGGGACAGTCGCTAAAGGTAGAAGCGAGTGAGTCATCACTTCCTTCCGGGATAATTAAGGAAAAATGCACCGTAAAGCACACTGCATGGCTTCATGCCTCAGTTTCCACATCTGTGGAGCGGGCCATGAGTCCTCCCTCTGAGAAAGAGAGAGGTAAGCGGCTGTGCCTGCAAAGCTCTGGCCTGTAGCACATCACCTCAGTCCTTCCTCTGCCTCTCTAGGTGCAGTGCCCCTCCCCCCAGCCATGGGATCACCTCTCCATGCCTCACATAGAGATGGCCGCCAGGGCACAGTCTGCCCTGTGTCTCCTACACCCGGACACAAGTCCACATGTCCGATGAACAGCAAGCTAAGGGACCACACCACGGACCTCAGGGAAGCAGCGGGTGCTTCGTTCTGGCCTCCATAATGGTCCTCAACAGGGACTGAGTGTTAGGGACACCAGAGAGCCATCTCTCATAGCCTGACCCCACAAATGCAGGTGCCACCCCAAACCCAGCCTCTGGCTTGCTTGAGGGGTTTCCTAGCATCTGGGGGGGGAGGGTCAACAGTCAGACCCTGACCCGCATCACACCCTCACCAACAGTGTAAAGAGAGTCACCACATGGGGAATTGTCGAAGAACTCAGGTTCCCACGGGAAATGTTCACCGTGTGTAATTAGATTAAAAAAAAAAATAGCGCGCCATGAGACAGCAGGTGCAATAAAAGCACCGTTCCGCAGCTTCCAAGCTGCGGTGAGCCAGGACGTGTACCCAGCAGGGACTCGCGGCCCCACACGGCACACATGAAAGGCTGGCCACGGCCTGTCATCTTCTCTCTTAGATGTCTCTCTCAATAAACAGGTATGACTTACTGAAAGGAGGGGGTGGAGGGGTAGCAGAGAAGGAGGAGACTGATTCCGATTCCAGGGTGCGGGTGGTGGTGGGGTTCAGCAGGTAGAGCACTGCCCAGCAAGACAAAGCCCTGGGCGGCACATAAACGGGGTGTGGTGGCTCACATCTGTAACAGCTGTAACCCCAGCACTGGGGAGGTGGGGGTGGGGAATCAGAAGTCCAAGGTCATCTTGGTTACAGAGTAAGTTTGAGGCTAGACTGGGCTACTAGAACTTGTCTGCAGAAAGGAAGAGAAAGGGGAGGGAGGAAGAAAAGGGGAAGGAGGGAGGGAGGGAGGGAGGGAGGGAGGGAGGGAGGGAGGGAGGGAGGGAGTCAATTCCCAGGAGCCACTGTGAACTCAGTAAGGATTCTTGCTGCCAAGCCTGAAGATCTGAGTTTAATTCCTGGGACCCACACGATAGAAAGCAAGAACCAACCCCACCATGTTGTCCTCTAAAGAGCTGCACACACACACACACACACACACACACATGTGCATGCACACACACACACACACACACATTATGACACCATCACCTCCTACACAAATTAATTAATTAATTAAATAGAGAGGAGTCTTTTTTTTTTTACATTTGAAACAGGTCAGTGCCCAGGCTGGCCTGGAAGTCACCGTGTAATCCAGCATGCCCTGGGCAGAGCAATGGTACAGTCCCCGCCTCTGCCTCACAAATATGCACCACCATGTTTGACAGAACACGGTTCCGGAAGCCGCCTGGATTTGACCCTAGCTCTGCCTTCCTCCCTTTGTGACACCAGGCTGGTGGTCTGCCCTTCCTGTGCCTGTTGCCACATGTGTAATAAGTAGTTGTGGCAGCGCCCCGCCCACGAGCGTTTGTGTCATACGTGACCAGTGGGATAAGTAAGGTGTCATTCTTAGCACTGGGCCTGACCTGCAGCCAGATACACACGGGGCGTTGTTCTATGGCTATGGAGATGTTACACGTACCGCAGGCTCGCCCAGTATTTCAGCATCCCAGGCGGGCGCTTGGTAAAGAACAGTGGGAGGTTGGGAAGGAGGTGAAGAAGGATGAGGGAGCCCAGCCAATCACAGAACTCTGAGCCAGAGCTGTGCCATCGTCGACACACACAGAACGCCGAAGTCCAGAGCCCATGGACTGTCAGCCAGCCTGCCTCCCCCAATCAGGTGTTCCACGCCTCTGCCTACAAAGTGCAACTTCCCCTCAGAGCTACGTCTCAAGTCTCCTGCAGCTGTCAAGACCGACTACAATAAACCTAAGACATTACAAAAAAAATGAGTTTCCTTGAGGAGGCAAGGTGGCAGGTCACTCCTCATAACCCCTTTTGGGGGTCGTCCCTTCACAGGGGTGGCCTAAGACCATAGGAAAACACAGATATTTACATTATAATTCTGTATCAAACTGTAGCAAAATTACAGTTATGAAGTAGCAGCGAAATAATTTTATGGCTGGAGGTCACCACACCATGAGGAACTGTATCGTAGCGTCACAGCGTTCAGAAGGCTGAGAACCGCTGTGCTATAGGAGAGTCTGCTTCTAGAAGTGGCTCTCATCCCTTGGTTCAGGGCCGTCTTCCACCTCCAAGGCTGTCGGCATGACATCTTCTCTGATCCCTGGCCTCCCGCTTACAAGGACCCCCTGATGACATCAGGTCACCCAGAAGATCCAGGGTCACCTCCCCATCTCCAGATGGTAGTCGATGAGGGTCCCTTGACTAGTCATGGTGCCTGTTCGGTCTCTGAGACTGGGGTGTGGACAGCGTCAGAGGAACTGTTGCTTGGTCACCGTACTTCTGTGAAGCAGGCTGAGATGTCCCCGGGCTGTGTGAGTATAAGGGCCCTGTGAGGGTACGACATAGTTCTAGTCCTTCATGGTGGAAGGCTTAACAGGGCTGAATGCCATCGCAGTGGGGACGCGGGGACACCCGCAGGGACACCCTCACAGACTCCACCCAGGCACTGCATGGAGGGTCTCACACATGCCTCCTCCTGAGGTAAAGAAGCTGAGGATCTTTTGTCCTGCACCATCAAAGGGCCTGGGGTCTGGAGGGGTCTGATACAGAGACACAGAGGCCTTGAAACCGGAAGCAGAGAGACAGAGAGAGGGGGGGTGCTTGAGGGCCAGGTGTGAGGGCATACACCTCCATCCCAGCTCTCTGGAGGCAGAGGCAGGCCTAGTCTACCTAGAGAGTTCTAGGCCAGTGAGGGCTAACTGTGAGAGACTGTCTCAAAAAGGAAGAAAAATAGAAAAAAAAGTCATCTCTTTTAATTTAACAACTGGCATGGGGCACGGAGAGGCTTCCAAGGGAAAAGAAGTGTAACGCCCATATCGTCGCACAGAGATTCTGTCAGGCCTCAGACCCTGCCCTGCAGTATAAAACCCAGAAAGGAGATTTGGGAACCATCAAATACCAAGAGAACTCCAGCACTGCGTAATCTCCAGGTTAGGTCTGAGTCTCCAGGGAAAACCTTAAGCATGCCCTCTATAGACCGAGGGGGCACCGCTGGCCATGCTGGGCCTGTCCGGAAAGCTCCCCGCATCCCCGATCCCACGCCTGGCAGCTCAGAAGCACAGGCTCCGCCCTCTCAGTCTCTGCTCCCTCTGAGGAATCTTCTACCACCCCCATCCCAACTTTTCAGAGGCTGCACGCAGGCCTAGGTAAGGAACCCCAGGCAACGGGCATCATAACCAGCCTGCCAGGTCCAAATGGACCCAGGAAGGGGAAGACAAAGATGGTGAGATACCAAACCCTGAACTACCCACAAAAGGCTGGGAGTGGGCGGGAATGTCTGTGACAGAGGCAGGATAAATAAGCAAGGGGGGAGGTTGGAGTCCAGGGACCATGCCCAGCGGGCAGAGGTGTGGGGCCCCGTCCTGGAGAAGCAGCGGTCCACAGCGGTTCTCAGGTCACCGATCCCGTACTCAAGGCGCTCCCTGGCCCCGATTCCCTTAGTTAGTGCCTACGGGGAAGAGATCGGGAGTGGACAGGCTCCACGGTCCACCAGTACTGAGCAAAGGGACAGCCTCACCATCAACTGCCTCAGTAAGATAACTTACTTCCATTACCTCAGCTGTCCATCTGCAAAGTGGGTGTGACCGGTGGTGCCTGGTTGTAACACACTAATGTGGTTAGCTAAGAGTGTAGCCACCGGCCCCTCCAGTCCCCATTCCTCCTCCCCACTGGCCTCTGGGCCCATCAGAGTCTTCTTGGTTTCCATGGAGACACTGAAGGTCTCCTCCTGACCCTCCTGGTCCTTCCCCCATCAGCTCCTCAAGCACTGCCTTCCACTCCCCCCTCTGTTGGGGACTGAGGTAAGACCTAGGCAAAAAACAAAACCTGACCCACCAAAAATGAGTCCCTGTCACCTGAGAGCTGGTCCGCAGGTAGGAGACACACACCCCACTGCCTTGACAAGAGCTAAGGAAGACAGACCCTGTCCCCATTTCAAGGGAAGGGGCCTCACCTAGAGCACACCAGGCTTTGGTTAGCACCAGGCACTAGGGAGGCTCTCCAGAGGGTCTACAGCGCAGCTGGGAAGCTACTCTCCCCGGAGCTAAAAGCTCACCTGTCAGCAGACTGAGGCCAGGTAAGCCCTCCCGCGGGACCCTGTGACTGTGATGAGCTCCTGGGCTTCCAGCTGAGGCCTCAGTTCCAGTCTCTTTCAAAGGAGTGTGAGCCCAGGCAGTGGTGGCACACGCCTTTAATCCCAGCACTTGGGAGGCCAAGGCAGGCGGGAGGCCAGCCTGGTCTACAGAGTGAGTTCCAGGACAGCCAGGGCTACACAGAGAAACCCTGTCTCGGGGAGAAAAAAAAAGAGTGTATGTGTGTGTGTGTGGGGGGGGGCATGTGTGTGCATTTGTGTGTATGTGTGTGAGCATGCTATGTGTCTCTGTGTGTGAGAGGGTGCATATGCTCTGTGTGTGAGCATGCATGTGCATTTGTGTATGTGTGTGTGAGCATACACATAAATGTGTCAGTATGCATGTGCATTTGTATGTGTGCAAGCATGCACATCTGTGTGTGTGAGTGTGCACATGTGTGTAAGCACAAACATGGGTATGAACATGCATCTGTGTGTGTGTGTGTGTGTGTGTGTGTGTGTGTGTGTGTGTGTGTGTGTATTCACACCATACACCTATAGCCTTGGCAAAATGACTGAGTCACGATGGAAAGATACCTTTTGCCTTCAGCTGTGAGGTTTACTGGTGTGTGGTAAACATTGTCACCAAAAGCAACATTAATTAGCGTCTGCTAACGAATATGCCCCTGAAGAAAGGGGATGTGTGATACCACACACTGCCAGGCAGCTGAGAGCTCTAAGGCTAGGCCTTGCCCAGCGGCTGGATGGATGAGCTCCTATCTATCCAGACGGCCCAACCCTAACGCTGCCCATGCCCCCCCCCCAGCACCACCAGCTGCTCTACCCCATAGCAACCTCGCTGCTTACACAGTGGGCTGAATGAGGCCATGAAGAGACAGAGAGGCCTGCAGCCCTGCACGCCAGAGGCGACAGACAGGCCACCCATTCACCCACTACCATGGCCACCGGCCATATGGTATTACTGCGTGGGTGTGAACTGTTCTCCCAAAGGGGTCTGTGTGGAAGGTTTGGTCCCCGGCTGACGGGCCATGGGGATGCCTGCTTCATCCTTGACTAAAGTCCTTGTGTTTGGTGTGGATTGAGGACAGGGTCTCTACCTGAGCTAGCCTCAAACTCCGACACAGAAGATGAACAACTGACCTCCTGAGCAACAGATGTGAGTCACACTGTCACTTATTGATGTGCTGGGATGAAGCCCAGAGCTTTTGGGACTCTGGGAAAGCACCGGGCCAACTGAGCTGGGCCCCAGGCCTGTCTCGATCTGGTGAACTCAAACTGAACGAGTTTTTAAAGACGTGAGACCTTTATCCAGGTCTATCTATCTATCTATCTATCTCTCACTCTACCTCGCTCTCTCCCTCTCCCACCACCCCTACCTTGCCCCCAGCTGCCGTAATATGAATACGTATCCCGTGACTCTTTGCCCTCATGTTTCTGCCTCACCACAGCCCCTCCCCCAAAAAAAACCATGAGCCAAAATGAATCTTCCCCTTTAAATCGCTGGTCCTGGGGACTTCGTCACAGCGAAGGTAACTGACGGACTCGTCTGGGCTATGTGCCAGCTTCTCGTAACTAGCCACCAGGCAGGTGGTACAGCCTCCCTGTGCAGACAGGGCATGGAGACACGGGGAGGGGTTGGTCAGCATGGCACAGCCAGTTACAGAGGCACAGACGGTCAAAACCGTGGGGCAAGACTCCAGCAAAGGGCACAACGAGAGCAGCCAGCCGTCTAGGTAAATATGCGTGTGCCCCTTCCCCCCTTCCCTCCTTGCTCTGCCCTCCCGGGTAGACAGGGATTTACTGTCCCCCACTTTATGGATGGCAAAAGTGAGGAGCAGAGCCACAGCTTGGGGCCAGCAAGATGGCGCAGTGCGGAGTGGTGCTTTGCTGATGGTCTTAGTTTAGTCTCCAGGACCCACATGGTAGGAGTAGAGAACTGAGTCCTACGTTACATGCACACACACACACACACACACACACACACACACACACAGAGAGAGAGAGAGAGAGAGAGAGAGAGAGAGAGAGAGAGAGAGAGAGAGAGAGAGAGAGAGAGAACTAGCAAACAAACAAATGGGGTGTTTCTCTGTATACCCGTAGCTGGCCTTGAACTCAGAGATCTGCCTGCCTCTGCCTCCAAAGTCCTGGGATTAAAGGCATGCTCCACTACCGCCCAGCAAGCACAATTTTTTTAAATGCCCCTCCCTGAAGCCAGAATTACGTCTTGCCGCCCCAGAAAGCCCCCACCTCAATCCACACCCCTACCTAGCCCAGCTCAGAGCCGGACTCCTCTCTTCCACCGTGATTTCTGTGCCCTCCCCTCCCCTCCCTTCTCCTCCCCAGCTATGGACTGAGGAGAAAGATTTATTGTCTGGTTTGAATCCAAGGCAGACCTCCTCATGGTAGTTAGCATTGTTTCTGGGACAGACCCTAATCACTCGGGAGACAACCCACTAGCCCTGTCTGTAAGGAAGCTTCATCAACTGGGAAGACCCCTTTATCTGGTGTGAGAGAGAGAGCTGAGCAGCAGCCTTCCCTGTCCCCTGCTTTCCTGGTGGCAGATGTGACCTGCTGCCTCAGGCTGCGGCACGGGGAACGCAGGGGTTGCCCTCACACTGGAAGTCTCCCTGCCCAAGTCAGGGCTGATGCCATATACCAGGCACAGTCAGGAGAGGTGGGCGCTCCTTCCAGCCAGTCTTGTTGACACCTGCTAGGTAGTTGCTGTCATTCTGTGGTAACCCAAAGTCACACGCCTAGAGCTGAGCTTTAGAAACGGGCCCAGGGCCACCAAGAGAAGATCTTCCGAGCAAAGGAGCAACAGTTTCCCGGGCTAGCTCTGCACAGAGGGCAGGACAGAATGAACCCTGAGAATGAGAAACAGGCATCTGGCCCCTCGTGTCTAAGCTACGGCCCACTCTGAGCCATCCTGACCAGCCCAGCCAAGAACTAGAAACACACACAGCCAGCTCCTGGGGTCACTGGGCTGCTCGGCCTCAGCATGATGTCCAGCGCTGACCTGACATGTGATCTGGCCAGGATCAGAGAGGTCAAGCTAAGAGGAGTCCTGTCCCTAGGACACAGCAGGTGCCCTGGGTAGGGGGTAGAGAAAAGGCATGCCAGAAGGATCTAGAAGAATGTGGCTACCACATTCCAGCCCTGAGCTCAGGCTCAGGGAAGGAAATGGAGCATATAACCAGGCCCCGCCCAAAGAGGGATCTCCTGTCCTGTACCTCATGCTGCTCCGGGAGAGCCCAGTCCATCTGCCCAGGGGCTCCTCAATCTAGACATCTGCCCCGCCCTGCCCAGTTCTGTATGAACTTACACACATGCTCAGGCAGACCTCCTGATACAGCCCTTCCCATCATGCCCCAGACCCCTGGATAGCCATCCTTACTCTATTTCATCCTGTCTCCAAGACCCCTGGCTGAAGTTCTCTTCAGGGGATTCCAAAGGGAGCAGACGGACCGGAGACACAGAGGAACCACCCTGATCCAGTCCAGCTAATCACAGAGGAGAGAGAGGCGCCCACCCACTGAGCTTGCTCACCTCAAGTCACGCAGAAACCCTAAGGGTCCGCCCACTCAGCATGAGCAACGTGGATGAGGCCTCCCTCCCCTGCCAGGGCATCCACCCTGGAGACGTGGGGCCATCTGTCTGAGAACCAGCCTTCAACTCGCCGCAGGAGACAGAAGGTTCCTCTGCCCTTCTCACGTCAGGAGAGCCAGGATCTCAAGCCAGGGCTCCAGATATCTTAAGCCATGAACTATATATATCACCTCACTATCATATAAACATATGCATATGTGCATGTATGTGCACACACGCATGTACATACATACATACATACATACACACACACACACACAGGCTTTCTGTCATCCCGAGAACAGAGGGAGTGTGATTTAAACTACCTTCCGTGGGCTGTCAAAATGGTTCAGAAGGTCAAAGCAAGCTTTAGAACATGTGTTCAATCCCGTCAACTCACATGGCAAGAGAGAACCCATTCCTGCAAGTTGTCCCCTGGCCTCCGTTTGTGTGCTAGGACACACAAACCCAGGCCCACAAACATGCTTACACACAACAGAAATTAATACAAGAAATGTAAGTAGCCACTCGACGTGCCGCTGATGGTGAGTTACTAAGCACAGGAAAAAAAAAATCAGTGGTTCAGTTTACAGAGGAGGAAACCAGAGTCCAGAAGGATGTGGGCTTCCATATGGTCCCAAAGTTAGTGCTTGGATGGGTTAACCCAAGGCCCCGGGATTGTGGTCTTAGCCACCAAGGTGTCCTGCTTCCCGGGAGCTGCCAGGCACAAGGTGCAGAGAGTCCCCAACAACAACCACAAAGTGAGAACGGAGCCAGGTCTGGTAGCTCACACCTGTAATGCTGGCACTTGGAAGGCTGAGGCAGGGGGATTGCCATCAGTACCACTGAAACAGGACCATCTCAACCAAAAAAGAAAGAAAGAAAGAAAGAAAGAAAGAAAGAAAGAAAGAAAGAAAGAAAGAAAGAAAGAAAGAAAGAAAGAAAGAAAGAAAGAAAGAAAGAAAGAAAGGAAGGAAGGAAGGAAGGAAGGAAGGAAGGAAGGAAGGAAGGAAGGAAGGAAGGAAGGAAGGAAAGAGAGAGAAAGGAAGAGAGAAAGAAAGAAAGAAAGAAAGAAAGAAAGAAAGAAAGAAAGAAAGAAAGAAAGAAAGAAAACAAGGATTCTTTAGAAAGGGAAATGGGGGCTAAGGATGTGACTCCTCAGTGTGCTCTCCTGGCATCCCAAAGCCCAGGGGTCGCTCCCTAGCACCGAGGCATGGTGGCACATGCCCATCATCTCAGAAGTAGAGGCGAGAGAACCGGAGGTTCGTGGGCATCGCCTGCTGCATAGTGGGTTCGAAGCTGCCCTGGGCTATGTGAAAACTCGTCTGCCCCCCCACAAAAATAAAATAAGATAAAATAAAATACAATAAAATAAAGACTAGCCAGCAAGACGGCTTAGCAGGTGAAGGTCTTTGTTGCCAAGTTCAATTAATTCCCCAGGACCTACTCCGTGGAAGGAGAGAACTGACTCCCCTAGGTATCCTTTGACCTCCACACATGAACCACGGGCACATGCACACATGCACACATACACTCAGACACACACATACACGCACACACACTAGATACAAAGTTTTTAATTTAAAAATACGAAAGAAACGGACTGGTATTAGCAGAGGTGATGACTCGACATCTTAGTTCCCATGGATAGCTCCAGGGAGTGAGTCTCCCTCCCGTTTCAAGCAGGAATACAATGAATCTGGGGGAGTCTGTGAGTCCTGGAAAGGCCTGGGTGTGGATCTGCCCCCCCTTCCTTCTATGCAGCAGGATCCCTCCCAGGCAAAAGAGAGAAAGAGGCCACCACAGCAAGCCTCGGGCTGATCTTGTCCAGGCGAAGGGTCTTAACAGTACTCTCTAACCACTGACCCACCCTGCCCCCACACCCCTGTCTAACTCCACTCTTTTCCCAGTGGGCAAAGCTCACTTACTCTGTCTGGGGTGGTGCAGCCTCTGGTTCCAGGTCTGTGGGAAGAGCAAAGAGAGAGAGAGCTTGTGAGGCAGAGGCTGGCCCTCAGGAGCTAAGCGTGTTCCCACCTCCTGCTCCCCGCCCCTCGAAGGAACCAGGTTGCCTGTAGGATCCCCAGCCCTTCCCTCGGCCCCTCTCTATGGAGTAAGCTCCCTGCCTGTCCTGCCTGCCCCACACCGCCCGCCCCCCACGGCCCAACCTCAGTCAGAACCAGCACCCTGCCTACCAGGCCTCCGCCAACCCCAGCTCCTGGAAGGGTTGCTATCTGCAGGAAGTTCCTGCTGATCCAGTCCCCGACGTGGCCCAGATGACAGATCAGAGAGCCCAGCAGCAGGCATTTACTGACAACATGACTGGGCCCTCCCACCCCTGGGGTGCTGGCTCCCCAAGCAGACTGATGGGTTCTTTGGAGCCAAGGGTGGAAGGTGACAGGAGCTTAGGGCCTGTGCCCCTAGCAGAAACTCCAGCCAAGCAATTACATTTAGGCCAGTGCAAGCCAGATGTTACAGGAATGCTAGGAATTCCTTTCCCAAGAGAAGCAGGACACAGTCTCTTCCCAGTGGCTCCCTTTCCTGTTGACCGGAGACTCTGGGAGCCTGCGACTCCACACCAGTTCTCTTGAGATTTGCCTACAAGCCCCACTTGCCCAGTTGAGACTCCCAGAGACTCCTCACCTGAGCTGGGGACAGGGTCGAAGCAGATCAGCGAGGGCTCTGTATCCCTCTCAGGGGCGAGGCCAGGGACAACCGGGCCAGCGTTGTTGGTGTCCTCCTCCTCCTCCTCACTGTCGTCAAACTCAAAGGCTTCTCCAGAGTCTTCTTCCACCTCGGGGGCGGGGCCTGGAGCTCTGGAAGCCAGGGGATCTCCTGGAAGAGAGGAGGGGGTTCGTGGGCTGTGGGACAGGGTCTGAAGGCTGGTTAGCAGGTCTGGACACTAGGCTCACACTGTGCAAGCCAGGGGGCCTAAGAGCATGTGCTCCTAAAGCATCCTGGGCCCTGGGGCAGGTCTCTGAGGAGAGGGCAGTTGGAAGTGCTCTGTGGCGAACAGTTTCTCCTTTCAGCCTTTTGAGACAAGGTCCTGGCGGGCCTGGAACTCGGAGATCCACCTACCTCTGGCTCCCAAATGCTAGGATTAAAGGAGTGCACCACCATGCCAGGCTGATTTCCCAGTCCTTTTATTTTATTTATTCATTTGTTTGTTTGTTTATTTGGTTTTTTAGTTTTTCGAGACAGGGTTTCTCTGTATAGCCCTGGCTATACAAGGGCTGGAACTCACTCTGTAAACCAGGCTGGCCTCAAACTCAGAAATCCGCCTCTGCCTCCCAAGTGCTGGGATTACAGGCGTGCGCCACCACCGCCCAGCTCCCCAGTCCTTTTAAACACACAGGAAAGACACCTATTTCTGTGTGCTCCCGTGCTAATGCTTTCTGTGTAAGGGCTAGCCAGAGCGAGCAAACTCTTCATTCAGCCTCTTGGGAACACTGTGGGGGGAAGGCAGATGACACCCAGGAACTGAGGCAGGGTAGCTGGAGCTGGGTGTGGGACCTGAGTTCCCAGCACGGAGGTCTCCTGTAGCACCTCACTGGGTGTGGGACCTGGGTTCCCAGCACGGAGGTCTCCTGTAGCACCTCACTGGGTGTGGGACCTGGGTTCCCAGCACGGAGGTCTCCTGTAGCACCTCACTGGGTGTGGGACCTGGGTTCCCAGCACGGAGGTCTCCTGTAGCACCTCACTGGGTGTGGGACCTGGGTTCCCAGCACGGAGGTCTCCTGTAGCACCTCACTGGGTATGGGACCTGGGTTCCCAGCACAGAGGTCTCCTGTAGCACCTCACTGGGTGTGGGACCTGGGTTCCCAGCACGGAGGTCTCCTGTAGCACCTCACTGGGTGTGGGACCTGGGTTCCCAGCACGGAGGTCTCCTGTAGCACCTCACTGGGTGTGGGACCTGGGTTCCCAGCACGGAGGTCTCCTGTAGCACCTCACTGGGTGTGGGACCTGGGTTCCCAGCACGGAGGTCTCCTGTACCACGTCACTGGGTGTGGGACCTGAGTTCCCAGCACGGAGGTCTCCTGTAGCACCTCACTGGGTGTGGGACCTGGGTTCCCAGCACGGAGGTCTCCTGTAGCACCTCACTGGGTATGGGACCTGGGTTCCCAGCACAGAGGTCTCCTGTAGCACCTCACTGGGTGTGGGACCTGGGTTCCCAGCACGGAGGTCTCCTGTAGCACCTCACTGGGTGTGGGACCTGGGTTCCCAGCACGGAGGTCTCCTGTAGCACCTCACTGGGTGTGGGACCTGGGTTCCCAGCACGGAGGTCTCCTGTAGCACCTCACTGGGTGTGGGACCTGGGTTCCCAGCACGGAGGTCTCCTGTACCACGTCACTGGGTGTGGGACCTGAGTTCCCAGCACGGAGGTCTCCTGTAGCACCTCACTGGGTGTGGGACCTGGGTTCCCAGCACGGAGGTCTCCTGTAGCACCTCACTGGGTGTGGGACCTGGGTTCCCAGCACGGAGGTCGCCTGTAGCACCTCACTGGGTGTGAGACCTGGGTTCCCAGCACGGAGGTCTCCTGTAGCACCTCACTGGGTGTGGGACCTGGGTTCCCAGCACAGAGGTCTCCTGTAGCACCTCACTGGGTGTGGGACCTGGGTTCCCAGCACGGAGGTCTCCTGTAGCACCTCACTGGGTGTGGGAACTGAGTTCCCAGCACGGAGGTCTCCTGTAGCACCTCACTGGGTGTGAGAACTGAGTTCCCAGCACGGAGGTCTCCTGTAGCACCTCACTGGGTGTGGGACCTGAGTTCCCAGCACGGAGGTCTCCTGTAGCACCTCACTGGGTGTGGGACCTGGGTTCCCAGCACGGAGGTCTCCTGTAGCACCTCACTGGGTGTGGGACCTGGGTTCCCAGCACGGAGGTCTCCTGTAGCACCTCACTGGGTGTGGGACCTGGGTTCCCAGCACGGAGGTCTCCTGTACCACCTCACTGGGTGTGGGACCTGGGTTCCCAGCACGGAGGTCTCCTGTAGCACCTCACTGGGTGTGGGACCTGGGTTCCCAGCACGGAGGTCTCCTGTAGCACCTCACTGGGTGTGGGACCTGGGTTCCCAGCACGGAGGTCTCCTGTAGCACCTCACTTCCTGTCCCTCCTCACCTGCTCTGTTCTCTGCCCCTCCTTTCTCATTCTTCACAGCTCAGCTCAGAGGTATCCCTAAACTCACTAACAAGGCACCTCCCTCTGTTCCAACCTCTCGCTTGGCTCACCCCGGCCTTGCATGGCCCGCTCGGCCTTATTCTGTATGGCGTGTAATCTCCAGCAATGATGGATCCCAAATACCTCAGCAGACTCTGCCCTTTACTGGCAGCAGCTGACTGGGCCAGGCTGTGGCTCTGCAGTTTTTAATCTAACTACTGAAGGACTGGGGTTTCTGCCCATCAGGGTGCGCTCCTGACGCTGAGGGTCCTCCTGAGGCAGGGCTACCTAGCTGAGAGCGGAATCTCAGTGATGCAAGTCACATCATCCCCTTGGTTCCCTCCCCTGTAAAGAAAAGCTGAACTCCCCAGGGCTGGCAGCAGGGCCTCAAGCATTCCACAGCCTCAGCATCTTTGGCACAGGAAGGGACAGAACCACCATGGCTCCTTCCCACGCACCGTGGGGGCTCAGCAGCACCCCACTCTCAGACAGTAGCTCCCCACCCATGTGACACCCTCAAAGTGAGTCCAAACATTGACATATGTTCTCCTAGGGAGCGAACCCCCACTAGTGGGGAATTTCTGGGGTACGTGTTGTCCCCAGCACAGCATCGATTACCTCAGGGCTCTAAGTTGAGTGACAGACATGGAGCCTGCCTGAGACCCTTGAGGACACGAATGTTGGGGGAGGAGGACAGGGCAGAGAGGAGAGTGGACGAGCTAGTAGACGGACAAACGGACAAATGGATGGCTATCTCCAGTCCCAAGTATCTCTCCCACCCTGAAGATTCAATTCCTCCCCGCGGTCACCAGGAGATACCCAGGCTCGCCGCTCAGGGATACCCGTGGATAGGAGACCAGCTTTCCTGACTGAGGTGGTGCCTGGCACCTGTCATCAGAGCACAGGAAGCTGAGACAGGAGGACTACAGGTTTGAGGTCGGCCTGGGCTACAGAGTGAGATCCTGCCCAAGCAGTTAGGAGAGATTACGGAGGGCCTGAGTTCAGTTCCCAGCACTCACATCACACCTATAACTCCAGCTCCAGGGGACCCAATGCCTCCTCCTCCTCCTCCTGACCTCCAAAGACACAGACAAAGGCATCCACGCTCAAGTACACATGAAAACAATCTTAAAAAAAAATTCCTCTGGGCCCAGAAAGGTGACTTGAGACTGGGCGAAGCCTCCTCTTCTCGGCCGTTTGGCTAAGATCAAGTGGAGAATGGGTGAAGCCTCCCATGGCCCAGTGACGCAAACCTGAGGACGGAGTTCCACAGTGGAAGCCACGTAAAGATAGAAGATGACACCCAGCTCCACAAAGCTGTCCTCTGACCTCCACAGGCACACTGTCACACACTGTCACACACTGTCACACACTGTCACACACACTGTCACACACACACACACACACACACACTAATATAAAATTCTAAACAAACGAATGGTGGAGGCAGAGGCAGGCAGATCTCTGAGTTGGAGGCCAGCCTGGTCTACTGAGTGAGTTCCAAGACAGCCAGGGCTACACAGAGAAACCCTGTCTCGAAAAACAAAACAAACAAACAAAAGAAATGAATCACTTGCTTCAGACATCTAAAAGTATATAATTACTATATAATGATGTTCATAAAACCACAGTGGTGGTACAACTCCAAATACAATCCTCTCAGTATCGGGTTGATAATTTCAGACATTTTAAAGATTTATGGTAACAAAAGAAGATTGGGTACAATTTTTTAAAGAATTTATTACATTTTTATATGTATGTATGTATGTATGTATGCATGTTTGTATGTATGTATGTATGTACGTATGTATGTTTGTACGTATATATGTACATGTGTACGTATGTATGCATGTACATATATGTGTATGTACGTATGTGTGTGTATGTACGTATGTGTGTACATATGTACATATGTATGTGCGTGCATATGTATGTATACATGTACGTATGTACATATGTGTGTATGTATTATGCAATACATACGTATATATGTACACTTGTACGTATGTATGTATGTACATATGTACGTGTATATGCATGTACGTGTGTATGTACATATGTACGTGTGTATGTATGTACGTATGTATGTATGTATGTAGACAAAGTGCCAGGGCACTCTGGTGGAAGTCAGAGAACAACTCTTTTTTTTTGGGGGGGGGGTTCGAGACAGGGTTTCTCTGTGTAGCCCTGGCTGTCCTGGAACTCACTCCATAGACCAGGCTGGCCTTGAACTCAGAGATCCGCCTGCCTCTGCCTCCCAAGTGCTGGGATTAAAGGCATGCACTGTCACTGCCTGGCAGAGAACAACTTTTGATAGTCATTTCTCTCCTTCTGCCATGTGGACCCCAGGGATCAAACTCAGGTCTTTCGGCTCAGCAGCAGTCACCGTTACCCAGCAGCTGGGCCATCTCGCCAGTCCATATCAAGTACAATTCTGAAACTGTTTTGACAGTTGTGTCAACTATATATATACAGTGTGTACATACATGTGTCTGTGTACGTGTGAGTGTGTACACATGTGTGTGTGTACAGAACCTTTGCCATCTCCCTTCTCTCTCTACCTACTACAGCCATACTGGTCTTGCTGTACAAAGGTCCTACCTCAGGACCTTTGCACTGACTGCTCCAGGGCTGAGATGTTCTTTTCTCAGTGTCTTCCCCTGTTTCCACCTCTATTAAATGCCACTGGTCAGTAGGGTTGCCATGGAGACACTGGAACACCGCCCTCTTCCCCTCCCCCATTTGGTTTTCAGAGGCAGGGTCTCATGTAGCACAAGCTGATCTCAGACTCTCTATGTAGCCCAGGGTGACCTTGAACTTCTGACCTTCCTGCCTCCAGCACACAGTGGTGGGAGGGAGTGCTTGGATTGGAGACATCTGACACCACACCCGGCTCTCAAAATAAAATTTCAATCCCAGAGTGAATGTCCACGGAGTCCCTGCCTGCTCTTTGGGGAGTGCATGACACAGACCCATCCTGTTTCATGGTTGCCTAACAACTCAGTGTCCTCTGTCTGTCTCTCCCATGGTTCCATGCCCATGGGACAGGTGTCACCAGTAACTGAGGTCATAAGGCCCCTGCTCAGCCCTGAGTGTCAGCTGTAGGGTGAGCATGGAGGGACCTGACCCCCATGCTCCACTTGACCTCTGATCTCAAGAATGGGGTCACAGCCCCACACCCTGGGCTCCCAGGACTGCTTGAGGAAAGACAGGCTAACACCGAGGTCGCTGGTGCCAGGGCTGAGCTCTGTGACTATCAGATATTTTCATGACAATGATGCCAAGCCCACTGCTCTCATTAATTACATCATATTCTCCTGACTCCAGCGTGATTATAACAATTAGTAGAGCCGTATCGGAGTCCCATCTGTGTCAATGGCTAACATGAGCTGTCTCTTCCAACTCACAGGCCAGCCGGGGTCACACTAACTGCCCCAGGGCTTGTCAGGAACTCAGGTCACTCCTGCACCTCCTTCCTTCAAGACTACAAACAACTCCAGCTGTTCTCATCTGTGCCACCACGAATCCAAGCAGCAGCTCCCGGCAGCCCTGGGCCAGTGATTGTGGGGAAGTCAAGACATTGGCCTGGGGCATCAGAATTCACCGAGGACCCTGGGTGGGGAAGAATGCACTAGGAGTGAGACAATGCCGTGCCTGTAGAGGGCCAGCTAATGCTTACTGGGGCCTGGGAAAGGACCAGGAGTGAGGCTCCTGTCAGAAGGATGAAGAAACATGTTTAGAAGGGGAGTGGGTGGCACTCGCTGGGGTAACAGGAGTCAGCAACCAAAAGCAACACCACACACCACACCCCCATACACCATAAACGTGAACCTTGGGGTGGGTCAGCACAGGTCCAGTATCTGAGGGTATCCCTTCTTCAGGAACTGAAAGCTGGATACAGACAAGGGACCAATCCAACAGGTGACAGGAGCCAGCTGTCAGTCACAACCTCAGAAAAGAAGCTCTGGTCTGGTCTGTTTTCATTCTTAATTCCCAAATGGCCTCCTCACAGGGTAGAAGAAAGAGAGCGGGGGAGGGGGTGGGGGGCCCAGCGGCAGGAGCAAGAGGAACCAAAGGCCCCTGGCACAGCACAAAACCCGCTGGCTGCCCTCCGTCCCTTCCCCAGGATACCCCACACCGCTCTTTTTTTGGTTTTTGGTTTTTTGGATTTGGTTTTTTTTTCGAGACAGGGTTTCTCTGGCTGTCCTGGAACTCACTCTGTAGACCAGGCTGGCCTCCAACTCAGAAATCCGCCCGCCCGCCTCTGCCTCCCAGAGTGCTGGGATTACAGGTGTGCGCCCCTCCACCACCCAGCCCCACACTGCTCTTTATCTGAAGAAGGATTCAGTGGCCCAGCCCAGGGTGACGGGAAGCCCAGCCCTCTCTCACCATCTGACAGGTGGCATGGCAGGTGCCAGTCCCTCATGGCCTTGACAGACACACCCAGTCCTCAAGAGAGCCAACCCGAGTCCAGGGAGCAGAAACCCTGAGAGCCACCAATGCTGTTAGAAACCAACCCTCTGGGGGGCTCCTCCCACTGCGGCGACAGTGGGGCTGCAGACTAGTGGATTCCTCACACTTCATGAAGGAACATCCGAGAGGGAAAGAGACTCATCTTCTGGCCCCGCCAGGGCTTAGACACTCAGGGAGGATTCGAACAGCTTATCCACGCCCTTCGATGGCACACACCCCCTAGTCACTGTGCACTGGTTGCCACACGCACTTCTGTATGTATGTTTAAATCTTACAACAGGACTGAAGAGGGTGTTTATGGACAACACTGAGCTGCAGAGACACTGTGTCCCGTAACAAAGCTCACGTGTCAGACGCAGGCAGGGTCAGGATCCGAACTCAGTGCCTGGGCTGGGAACCAGGAGCCCTGGCTGCAGCAGATTTACGTGCTTCCCTCCCTGCAGGGGTCGGGAAGAGGCAGGGGGAGACAAGAGGGCAGGAAGCTGGGCTTGTGGGTAAAATAGCCATGGTTCTGTCCATTAGGACAGGGTCCAGATGCCACCCTGCGGTAGCTGGGGCCCCACTGACGGGGTTGCCAAGTGAAACAGGAAGCTGGGTTAAATTCCAGATCAACAAGTGGTTTTGTTGGGTAAATATTTTTTTTTCTTCTTTTCCTACAACAGTCAAGACTGGGATACCTCCAAGATCCAACCTTAGAGTCAAACCCTCCCCCACCCCGTCAACCCCAATTTGGACCTTCAACTGACCTGCTTGAGTCCCAAGTGCCCCCAATCCCAGCCCCCAAACTGCCCATCTATAGGTGATCTTGGGCAACTGGTAAAACATCAGATGTCTGGTCTCTAGAGACACGACTCCATTTTGTGGACAGCGAACCTGAAGCAGATAGAGAGGGCGCCCACAGCCAGCAGAGTTCAGCCTACCCCAAACCCATCTAGCTCAGCCCTGTCACCAGGACCCTGGGGTACGGTACCTAAGGCAGGCTGTGGAGGAGGGTTCGAGGAAGCCATCAGACAGGGTCCAGCTCAGTCTACCACCGTCCTCGTTGCTCGCCTGCAAAAAGAAAGCCAGATGGTCAGAGAACCTGAGGGAGGGGCAGCGAGCGAGCCAGGATCATGAGCCGTGCTCGGCCCAGCCGCACGCACGTTCTTCCCGGCAGCCCCAGAGAGGGCCTGGCCTCCAACCGGTATAAATCATTAACTTATAGAAAAACTGCCAGCTGCACGGCCGAAATCCCCATCTTCCCAGAATTCACTGCAGCCACAACCTGCCTTAGCCCACTGTCAAGGGGCCGGCCCTTAGGAGCCTGTGGGACAGCCAGGAAGTTCTGTCCCACGTCCTCTAGCCCAGGGTCTGGGGTCACACTTGAAAAGCTGAGTCCCCATGCTCTAGAAACCATAATGCCCTGGATTGAACTGTCACAAATACGGGGACACTTCCTCCTCGTGGTATCCCCAACACCACTGTCGTGTCCTATGGGATTGGCCAGCTGGCAAGCAGCCATAGGCCTAGGAACACAGTTATAGGAAGAGCTACAGAGAGGTGGTTGGCACAAGACAGGGACAGAATCCCCGGTGGTACAGTTCTCTCTCGTCCCATGGAGCTTACACACAGAGCGGGGCGACCGGCCGAGGGGGGATGGGCTCCCCAGGCTCTGGAGCAACCTTGCCAGATGTCCCTTACAGAGCAGGGAGAGGTGCCCCGCGCCTCTGATGTGGTAGTTGCCCTTCTAGACCCCCCTCCAGGGAGGGGATCAGACCTGAAGAAAGAGCAGAGGGCTCCATGGGGCCTGACCATGTCACCAGCTGGCTGTGGACCTGTTTTCCTTTTGTTTCTGCTAACTAAAAATAGCTTTTATTTTTACTAACTGACCAAATAAAAATGGAATGCGCAAGAGTGACAGAAAAAGACTGTGGCGGGGACATTCACGGAGCTTGGGCAGCTCAGAGGTCACCCAAGCCCACTGCAAGCACGCGTATGTCACAATACAAAACGAGGCCAGAGTGTGCCTGAAACTTGCCCTAGATCACACAGCTAGAAAGAGGAGGGATTCGAACCAGCGACAGACATTCTTCGTGCTCTGTAAGGAACCATTATGGGGCTGGAGAGATGACTCAATGGTTAAGAGCACCGGCTGATGTTGCAGAGAGTTCAGGGTTGATTGCCAGAATCCACATGTGGCTCACGACTGTCTAGAATCCCAGTTCCAGGGGATCTGATGCCCTCTTCTGGTCCCTGTAGGCACCAGGCACACACAAGCACAAATGTGCATGTTTTTGTGCTTATATAAGCACATGCAAAGTGATCAAGTGTGTATACCTGTGCATACACACACACACACACACACACATACACACAAGCACAGACATACACAATCTCTCTTGATTCCAGGCCCTAAGCAACAGAAACATCAGATATTAGTCTCTTAACAATCCTTCTGAGCTGGACAGTGGTGGTTCACACCCTTCATCCAGGAGGCAGAGGCAGAGGCAGAAGCAAGTGAGTCTCTGAGTTTGAGGCCAGCCTGGTCTACAGAGCAAGTTCTAGGACAGCCAGGGCTACACAGAGAAACCTTGTGTCAAAAAAAAAAAAATGTTTCTAGAACAATCCAACATATTCACTAGCTGTCACAAGCTCGTTCAGTTGTCCCCACCCCATTCATGACACCGTCTTTCAACAACCCCAAAGTCAAGCGTGTCACTGCTCTTGTCCGGTTGACCACAGGCAAACGCTCTGCCACACCCAGTGTCCTGGATCACTGAATCTCATCCTGGGACACTGGACATCTCCCTTCACTCCCCAAGAGGAATCAGGATGCCATGACAGACCCCAAGGATCAGAGTCTGCTGCCCCTAACCGTAGTTTTTATCCAGGGGGTTGCCATGAATGTTCCACCTCCTTACCACTGTGTGCGTCATCATTAATGTTTTATGCTGACTGGGATCTTCACCCACAGCCCTGCTTCCAAAGCACACTCAGCTCTAGGCACTGTCTGGGGATGTCAGATGACCCTGGGGATCTTTAAGCCTCAAACCTGGGGACTGCTGACTTTAGCCTGTTCACACAGAAGCATCCAGACCTCTGCACTGTCACTGTTTGGGTTTTAGTTTTGTTTAATTCATGCTGACTTCAGAATGGTGCGCGCAGAAATGGGGTTTTGTTTGCTTCCTGACACTGGGTTTGAACCCAGAGGCTTGTGTGTGCTAGATAAACACTCTGCTATCGACCTACAGTCTCAGTTCAACCTCACCTTAAACATATATATTATCTTTAATTATGTGTGTGAATATGTGTGTGTGTGTGTGTTTGTGCACCCAGCAATCCTCTTGTCTCTACCCACCCACCCCACCCCACCTCACTGCCCACCCACCCACCCACCCACACAGAGCTAGAGTTATAGGCATGTTTATGACCACTCCTGGCTTCTTGCGTGCTGGGGATTTGAACTCAGGTCCTTGTGATCACACAGTAAGCACTCTGACACACTGGGCCATTCCCTAGCTGGACTTCCTTTCTCAAACAGTACATGGCATTGTTGTTCTTACCTTAGACAATACCACAATTCATTCTCAAGTCATTATCAGCCTTGACTGTACAAGCAGAGGCTGCCCTGGTCCCCTTTGGCGTTTCGAATAAGACAGCAGTGGGTATCCGGCTTTCCCGCCCCACCCCGCCCCCACCTGGGCCTTGTGGAGGTGAATTCACAAGCCTTCAGGGTTCACCCCCTAAAATAACAAGTCTACAAGGATAAATGCTCAGGAAGGGGTGATGTCAGCCCATTTGCAAATGGAAGCTGTCCTGCGGGGGGCTCCTTCTGGAGGGCTCAACCCCTCAGATCTTCCTTAGGAGCTCGAGGACCCAAAGGTGGGAAGACAGATGTCCATTTCGAGAAGGAAAGATGGAGGCACCATCACCCAGCCTCACAAAGATGGCGTGATAACAATGACATTCGAAGCCCTCCCCTGCCAGGCTGAGAAGCCCCATGCCCTCTCTCCTGCTCTTCCTTCAGAGGCTAAGGTTTCTCCGACACAGGAAGGCATGCAATAGCACTTACAGAACGAGAAACTTATAGTACTTACAGAAGGAGAAACATTCTCCGTGTTTCCCATCTATCCCCACGTCACCCCATCATTTGGAGAGAAGGAAACAGAGGCCAAAGAGGTCAAGGATTTGCCCCCAGGTTACAACATACAACCAAGTTGGGGCGCAGCTAGCAGAGCAGGACACAGCACGGGGCTGTGATCTCAGGAACTCTGTTCAACGCTCTGGCTACACTGCTCCCCTGGACTTAAGGGCTGGACTTTGGAGGCACGTGATCCAGGCTAAAAGGGAGGTCGGGCTGGAAACTCTTCCAAGCAAGGGCATATGCTACTGAGCCCTGCTCACAGTCACCGACTTGAGGCTGCCACTCTGCACAAAGCCACTAGAATCCGAAGGATGTGGGGAGGGGAGGTGACTGACTCAAAACTACCCACGGTCATCTCTAAGGGCCCTCATGGGCAACAAGGAATACAGAGGTCACAGGTAGAATGTCCAAAGAGGACTCAGGGACACCGGTTTCTGCCAGTCAGTTACTAACACATTAAGACACAGGTTGTGACAACCAGTTTGTTTTGGAGTTGGGGCCCAGGCTAGAGTCCAATGTGACCACTGACAGCCCGGCCCAGCCCAGCCCTGGTATCTGCATCTATGAGATGAAAATCTAGGACGTAGCCCACAGGATGCTCTGCAGGATAGCTGAGACCAACACAAGCCTTGGACGGACTATGTGTCAATATGCCCACCCCCATACAGCCACCCCACAATGAGGGGTAGTAAACAGGACTCTGTCAGGATTCCATACCCCAGGAGTTCAGGGGACCCAGAGCCAAGAACTTGCAGCCCTGGAGGGATAGGGTCTTTGTGGTGCCCTTCTCTGTGTGGTCAAGGCCTCCCCTCCCCTCTCACAGCTCCAGGGTTAGCTTCGGTACAGTGGGATACACCTGCCTGCCCAGAGGCCTCAAGGCCACAACACAGAGGAACCGCCTAGAAGACAGCCGAGTGCTCGGAGCAGGACAGGAGCTGCTTGGCTGGGAGTGTAACGCGTTCTAAGCTTTCCCTGAGCTATACAGGCTCTGGAAGCTTCCAAGGCAGGAGCTGGAGCCCCTGTGATTGTGTTGTGGCACAGTGAGAGAGGGCCACACCACTCCTTCCCATGGCCGGCTCTCTTAGAGGAGAAGACATAACATCTGAAAGCGACCAGGCAATGGCAGGGATCCGGCCATTCCAGAACCTTGCTACATTTCTTTTCTTCTTACTTGTTCGTTTGTTTGTTTGTTGCTTAGTGATTTGTTTAGAGACAAGGTCTCATATAGATAGCCCAGGCTGGCCTTCAAGCTGAGTAGCCGAGGCTGACTCGGAGCCTCTGATCCTTCCGCACTCGCCTCCCGAGGGCTGGGATCACAGATGTGTACTGTAGTGACCGGTTTATGAGATGCTGAAGGCTGAGCCCAGGGCTTTGTACAGGGCTGGCAAGCACTGAGCCCTGAGCCCTGTCCTCATTTGCAAGGGCAGGGCCAGGAGGGCGGAGCCAGGATGAAACCGTGATGGGCCAGTGAATACCACAGGGGGCTCTTCCTTTTACCACCTCTGTTGAGACCCTTCAGCCCCTGTGCAGTGAGCACTGGGCAGAGAAAGACAAGGTTACACACCTTTAATGCCAGCATTAAGGAGGAAGAGGCACGTAGATCTGTGAGTTCAAGGCCAGCCTGGTCTATAGTCTGAGTTCCAGGACAGCCAGAGCCACACAGAAAAACCAAAAGAGGGGCTGGACAGATAGCTCCGTGGTTAAGAGCACTAATTGCTCTTCCAGAGGTCATGAGTTCAAATCCCAGCAACCACATGGTGGCTCACAACCATCTGTAATGGGATCCGATGCCCACATCTGGTGTGTCTGAAGACAGCAACAGTGTACTTACATATAATAAATAATTAAATCCTAAAAAATAAAAGAAAAAGGAGAGGGGTGGGGGAGGAGAGAAGAGAAAAGTAACAAAAAGAAAAGAAAAAGCAGCCACACAATAAAAACCATCCACACTTTCTTTTGGACACTAAGGTTGGAACCCAGGCTCAGGACTACAGGATCACAATACACACCCTTAGCCAATCTACTGCCATTTTCTTCTTATTATTACTTGAGACAGAGTCTTATGTAGCCCAAGTTGGCCTCAAATTCACTCTGTAACTGAGGATGACCTTAAAATCCCAGTCCTCCTGCCTCCACCTGCCAAGACCTCTCAGTACATCCTCAGAATTAGAGATGGACTCACACGTGGTCCTGCTGCTGACCAGGTGTGGAAACCGAGTCCAAGGAAAGGGGCGGAGCTTCCCCGGTGGGTAGAACATAAGCCAGGCAGTGACCGTAAAGGCCACGGCTCAAAGCAGGGACCTGAATCCAGGCATTTCAGAACATAAATCCCAGTTCTAGCTGGGCCAGGAGCAGAAAAAGATCCTGCGCTCTGGTGAGGCACTGGACAACGCACAGCCCCACAGCCAGCGTGGACACTGCTAAAATCGAAACACTGACCGTGTGATATTCGGGTTGTAAGGTTATAGATTTCCTCCTCTTACAGACATCTTTTCTTTCTTTCTTTCTTTCTTTCTTTCTTTCTTTCTTTCTTTCTTTCTTTCTTTCTTTCTTTCTTTCTTTCTTTCTTTGGGGGTTTTTGGTTTTTGGTTTTTGGAGACAGGGTTTCTCTGTGTAGCCCTGGCTGTCCTCGAACTCAGAAATCTGCCTGCCTCTGCCTCCCAAGTGCTGGGATTAAAGGCGTGCGCCACCACTGCCCGGCATGGACATCTTTTAAAAATCAAATTGGACAGGTAGGTGGACCCCAAAGCTGCTCCTTTTTATACCACACTGTTCTTTGGGCTGGTCCGAAGGGTGAGAATCGGGGCAACTAAGGAGAAAGCCTGGGCTCTGGGGGGAGGGGAAAGGGTTGCATGATGTGTGGAATTCAGTGACCACACCCCAGAGAGGAAGCCACCAGCCCCCTCACGGCCACTCACTCAGCCATGTCTTCCCTCCCAGCTAGTAACTCGGTCAGCTGGCCTGCGGGTTTCCCTGGGGTTTACCCTCCCTCTGGAGTTTGATGTCTAAGTACGGGTTGGTGGTGGCGGTGGGTCTCACGGTCCCAGGCACTGGCCTGTATGTGGGTAGCACTCTGAGCTACTCCCATCCCACTTCCTCCCTCTTGAACCCCAAGAAACACTCCCCAGGGGACTCAGACTTCAGGAAGGACACAGAGAAACCAGACACTGACAACAGCGGAGGGTGGTCCCGGGAGGGCTGGGGGAGGGGAAGGAGCAGAGTCCAGCTGCACTGCCTGCACCAGACAGCTTCTGGCCACCCTCGGATGGGACACAGGAAGCGGGCATGTGGCCCAGGCACCCCGCTGAGGGACTCCAGCCTCAGAGGCAGCAAGCACGACTCGCTCCTGAATGTCAGGAAAACAATCAGAGGACAAACCAGTGGAGGTGGAGAATGGAAGGGCGGGGTAGCAAGGAGCGAGGGCAGGGGCCACTGCCTCCAGGGTCTCCTCAGATAGGTGCTTGACCAGCTGGTCCCCCACCTCAGGAACCCCAATGACTATTCCACAGTTTGACTACTCTGGTCAGTTCCTCCCTCATCCAGACCCTATGCGAGGCCCTCCCATGTCAGCCATTACCTGTCCCCTCAGGGTCTCAGGTCTCAGCGGCTCTTGGCCTGTCCTGAAATTCCACTGCTTGTGACATTTGGGACCTGCTTCAGATCTCTGGGCCTTGGTTCAGATGATTTGTTCTCTCCAGATGGAATCCTCCCTCAATAGGCAAACTCCTACGAAACCTTCAAAACCCACTCCTGCTTCCTCCATTGAGACCCTTCCCTTGAATCACCTCACATAGTAGCTTCCGGGCCCTGGCTGCAGAACTTGTAAAAGATACATAGAGGCTCTGACTTGGGGTGTGGCCACTCCTAAGCCAAGGTTATTTTCAAAGCAACACAGGACGCACATGAGGTGGGTGACACAGCCCCTATTACAGGGGTCTTGCTCACTAGACCAGACGCTCTGGGATACACTGGCTGTACTTCATCTCCAGGAACGGTGGCCAGGGTGTGGCCTACAGCACGCGCCTATGACAGCTGCCCAACTAAGTATAGAGTATGTCCCCGCTTGGGACTAGGGCCACAGGGCTGGGGCAGCTGTCGGGACAGACTTCAGGAGAGAGAGGGGAAGCTGTACTCTAATGCCCTTCCATGGGGACTCTGCCCCAATGGCTCTGTGCAGGGAATGGGGCTGAGTCCCAGCCAGGAGGGGGCACCATGACTACCATGCAAAGCCCAGCCCTTGCAATTCGCTGGCAGCAAGGGACACGGGGTGGAGATTCCACACAGGAATGGCTTGCGAAGAAAGTAGGCAGAGAGGAATCAAGAGGCACACATGTGATCGTGGTGAGGTCCTGGCCTCAGCACAGAGGGTGGAGATGGCACTGGGGACACTTCAGCTCTTCATAAATGCCCTAACTGGGAGATTCTATTTCACAGATGGCTTCTTCCAGCACAGGACCAGCCAAAGGGCAGAAATGAGGTCGATTCGTGTCTCCCAAACTCGCCAGCCTTCTTCCCGGAAGAACCTGACAGGGGCTAGGGATGTCCCTGAGGTCTACAGGCCACTCAGCTTGGAGACACTGGGAGAGAGGGAAGGCCCTGGCTCTGCCCCTCTGGGCCACACAGCCACTGAGCCCCCAGACATTGGGTCATTCAGGCCCTTGTCTCTAAACTTCCTTTCTTTACAGGGAACAGGGAGGGAGTCTCTCCTCCCTGGGGTGGGGGAGGTTTGGTCAATGGAGGCAACCTAGGAACAAAGGCTCCCTTGTCCCCAGCTCAGGGTAGGCGCCCGCCCCATCCCAAAGATCTCCTAGGCCAGCCCCTGGTCAATGAAGGAAGAGTGAGGGGCACAGTCCCCTGGGCCTCTGTGGGAAGGAGCTACCCACAGCCCTGGCCAGAGGGGACTCTGGGGTCTGTTGCCTTGGAAACCAGAGCCCTTTGGAGAAGCTGCTGGCTGGAGAAGTTGGCTGTCACCAGACTCAGATTCCCAGCCCCTCCCAGTCCCAGACACATTAACCCTGATGTCCCCAGGGGCCAGCCAGACTGGAGTGCATATGAAAACCTCCTCCAATCCATCAACTGGACTGTTCCGCCCTCTTCTCTGGGGATCCAGGGCTCCCTGTCACATCCCAAACGCAGAGAGCAGAGATGGGTGAGCCTGAGACCTGGGCTTGTCCCCATCGCTCCCTCTGGCCAACCCAGCTTCCCTACCTGGAAAAGGAAGCCGCTTCCCAGGGAACCGGGGCCAGGCTAAGACAGAGTTCTGCCACCCTTATTTCTGAGAGCAGGAAAGTCATGGCTTAATGAAGCAGGGGAAGGGTGGTGGGCTAGAGCCAAGGGATCTGGGGAGGGCATCTTAAGGGGACTCTGGGATATGGTGGGAGACGCACAGACATCCATCCCCAAATGTCAGAAGCATTCAAAGTCCATGAGTGGCCTCAACACTGAGACCAGGGCACAACAGTGGCCTTGTCCCTAGGACTCTGATTCACTTGCCCTGACCTCCTCGGGGTTCATCTCACCCCTCTTCCCTCACGTCCCAACTCTCTCACTCCTGTGCCATTCAATAAGCATTTTCAGGGGCACAGTGCCCACTTCCTGCTGGCTTTGATGCCAGAGGAACCCAGGTACCTGTTCTCAGGCGCCAGGCACCCGGTGCAGGTACTGGCTGGCCCTATGGTAGGAATGACCTGGACCATTCCGATGGGCAGGCCCCTGGCCGGGGCAGGTGGGTATTGTAGCCCACCTTCATGAAGAGACCATGTGGAGTGCACTGGGGCAGAGCATCCTTGAAGCTCGCTGCGTCCAAGCTGGGCTAACTCCCCTGCTTGAGTGAAGTGGGAGCCTGCGCACTGAGCAACTAAGGCTCCCAGGGTCACGGTGAGGAACGATCGATCTTGGCCTGGGACCTGATCAGGGGTCACCAAGGGATCTCACGCTAAGAGCACACACACCTGGGGGCTCAGCACACACTCAGGTAGGCACTAAGCTGCACACCACCACCTTCCTCCACACTCACAGAGCTTCCCACCATAGTCCAATGGCAACCTACCCAGCAAGGCAGCAAAGGCCACAGTATGACCTAGTGAAAGACAACCCTCTCTGCGGCCCCTCCCTGTGACCTCCCGCCCTTCAGATCACGGAGATCATGCAGTCATCTGCAGGCTAAGAATCCAGGTTGACAGTGTACTAAGGTTCAGCAGGTGAAAGTGCTGGCCCTGCAGGCCTGACAGCCTCGGGTCAGTCCCTGGAAGACACAAATAAACACAGCTCAAGGCAGCACCACACCCTGCAATCAATCAATCACAGCAAGACAGAGGCAGAGACAGGACTGCCCAGAAGCTAATGGACCAGTTATGCTGCGGTGTGCAGAACAACATCAGGAAAGAAAGACCCTGTCTCAAGAGGTGAAAGTAGAGAAGTGAGCCCAAAAGTTGTCCTCTGACCTTGTTAAGCACATGGAAACACACCACACCACACACACACACACACACACCACACACCACATACACATACCATATTCACCACACCAGACACATCATACACACACATACATCACATACATCGAACATACACCACATACACCACACATATACCACATACACACCATACCACACACATCACATACAATGCACACAATCACACACACACATATATCATACACCACATGCATACATATATACACACCATGCAAATCATATCACATTACACCACACACATACACCACACAAATGAAACACACCACACACATACACAAATATCACATACACCATACACATACCATACATACCACATTATACATCCTACACCTCACCATACATCACACACAAATATATCATACACACACAATCACCCACACACACTACACAGACACCATATACACACACATACCAAACCACACACACCACACCACAAATACATACAACACACACAGAACACATACATACCACACACACAATCACACACAGACCACGTACACACCTCACATATCACACACACACACCCCACATATCACACCACACATAACATACCACAAACACACATACACACACACAAATGAAACCCTGAGGGCCTCTTCAGCAGGAGCACCTGCCTGGTCTGTCACCTCCTTCACAGCATGTGACAATGCATGTTGATGGTCAGTGTGTGACACCTGCTCCTCCCCTGGCCTCTGTGCTCACACCACAGTGAGGTAAAACTTCAGGTGCGAAAGGAAGAATGTGCAGCTGGAACAGAGCCGCTCTCCAGGTTAATGCTGACGTCAGCACAGATCTTAGCTCGTCTCTACGGCTGTGCGACTGCCCGCCTTAAAAACAGAGACATACCCGGCAGGGTGATTGACGCCTGTAACCTAGCACTCAGGAGGCAGGGACCGGGTCGCCACAAATCAGAAGCTAGACTGGTCTACCTTGAAAGTTACAGGCCAGCCAGGGCTACTTACCAGACCTTGTTTTGCCTTGTTCCATTTGGTTTGGTTTGGTTTTTTTGAGACAGGGTTTCTCTGTGTAGCCTTGGCTGTTCTGGAACTCACTCTGTAGACCAGGCTGACCCACAACTCAGCCTCTGCCTCCCGAGTGCTGGGATCAAGGGTGTTCGCCACCTCCACCCAGCTCAGACCTCTTTAAACATGGCTGAAGCTATAACCCAACTAGTTGGGTACCTTGCTGGGCATGCGCAAAGCCCAGGGTTCAACTCTCCGCACCACATAAAACCTGGTACAGTGACATGTGCCTGTCTCAGCTCTCTGGAAGGTGCAGGATAGAAGATCAGAAGTCCACCAGGCTATGGTGGCAGACACCTTTAATCCCAGCACTTGGGACACAGAGGCAGGCAACTCTATGAGTTTGAGGCCAGGCTGATCTACAGAGTTCGTTCCAGGCCAGTCAAGGCTACAAAGAGAAACCTTGTTTTGAAAAACCAAAAGGAGAAAAAAAGGATCAGAAACTCAAGTTTATCCTTGGATACACAAGTCTAAGGCCAACCTGGGCTACATAAGACCCTGCTCTGGAGGGATGAATAGAGGGAGGAAAGAAAAGAGGGAAGGAAAAAGGAGAAGAAGAGAAAAGAATTTCCCTCACCCTACATCTCCTCTACCTATCACCCCATTTCTCCACACACCACTACAAAGGCTTCTAAGAAGCAAGGCCTGGTTCTGTCTCCAGCTCCTGGTCTCCCTCTCTGCTCACCGGCCACCCCACCCCCACCCCCGCCACTGTGAGCGGGCTCCTGAGGTCACCAGAGGCTCTACACCACAAGAACCCCCCTCATTCCACACACCCACCACTCCCTTCCTCAGTCTCCCTTTCCGCCTCACCTGCTGTCATCCACCTTCCTGCCTCTGCCCCTGATTCACACCTCAAACCCAGGCTCTGCCTCAAACCAGACAGTCTCCCCACCCCACCCCCAGTGACCTCACCCTTGCTGTGGTTCCCTGCCCCCCAGCCGCTGTCTCCACACTGATGGCCCTGCCCCGCCCTTCTCTTGCACATCAGCCTCTTGCCTGCTGTCTGCTCGGCACCCTGACTCCATTGGCCTTGGAGTCTCAATCTCTGAGTCCACACCAGACGGTGTCCCGGCTCTCCCGACAGCTAGCCACCTGTTCCTCCCTGTGGGCTAGTTCACTTCACCACCCACAACAACAGCTCTGCTCCCAGCAGTGCCTGGGAGCAGGTCCTACACACACACACACACATGTATGCACACACACCCGCACATGTGAATACACATGCGCACTCACGCACGCACGCATGTGCACACATGTGTACACACACACACACATACACATTCCTGGTCCTATCTATCCACAACCCTGCAGTCTTTCCTTTAGGCATGCCCAGTGCCTGTGCCTGTCTCACCAGCTGGTTCAACCCATGAGCACCATTAACCTGGATTGATATTACAACCTCACAGGCCTCCCGCCCCTCCCCCCTGCACCTCTCTGGTGAGCACAGGAGCCAAGTTAATCCTCTGCTTGGAAGCTTCACAAGTTCCTACCTCATCCTGGCCCATGAGGCCCTCACCTCCCTGCTTCTGCTCCCGTGTCTCCCTGACAGCTCACTCCACTCAAGTCACGGCTTTAAGATGGGGAGTCTCATGTAGCCCAGGCTGGCCTCAAACTTGCTACCTAGCCCAGGATGACCTCAAACTTCTAATACCCCTGCCTCTACCTCCCGCTGCTGGGATTCCAGGTTTGGGCTCCCACATGTGGTTTACGAGGTCCTGGGGATCGAACCCGGACTCTATGGATGCAAGGTGCACGTTCTGGTACCTGAGCTACCTCCTCGCACCCTTAGGTGTCTCTCCCATCCCTGTCCCCTTCCTAGCCTGTGGCCACCACAGAGACAGGAAGGTGGCTGGTGTTCACATACTACCCACAGGAGCTCAGCCTGGCACTCGGAGGAGCTAGAGGGACTTAGTGAATGGGGAGTGAGGGGAAACTCCAGAGGGGCAGCTTCCTGCAGGAGCAAACTGGCTGATGCAGCCCTGAGGAGGTTGGAATGTTGCCAGTCCAGAAACTACCTAATCTTGGGCTACTTTCTGGACCTCCAGAGAAGCCATTCCTTGGCCCCCGCTAGGTTAGAAGTAACATCTTGTACCAACAGATAAAAGCTTTTCTGCTGTCTATTAACTTAGCAGGTGACTACGTCTCATCAATCCAAATACTAAGCATGTTGTCAGAGAGCCTCTTGGGCCCGAAGAGTACCTTCCCGCCCCTGCTGTACCCGCTCTCTAATGTGCCTGCCACCAAGGGGCTTTAAACATGCCTTGATTTATGACTTTTTGTTGTTCTGCAAAACTACAAAAAAAATTTCATAAAACTGCTTCCATGTTGGAATGTAGACTGTGTGGGAGCTGAAAATCTGTGTCTCCGGGCTATGATCGCTCAAAAATGGCTCCAGAATAAACTCTCTCTCATTCCCTTTATGATGAGAGCTGTGGGTTTTTGCATCAACTGAAGGAGGGCGGGAGGGAGGGAGGGAGGGAAGGCTTCCTTGCCCCGGGGCAGCTTCCCGAGGGAGAATGCCAACACTGGGTGCCCACTCTTAGAACAGGCTTCCTCCTCTTGCCTCAGCCTGCACCCACATCTCATCTGAGAGAGCCGGGCTGATACCCTCGCCACGCTCTGGGCTGTGCAAGAGGCGGGCACTCCAAAAAGCAGTGTGGAAAGAGATTTGAGGTCCTCTCCAGGGACTGATCAGGAGAAAGGGGTGGGGCAGGGCAGAGAAGGACTTGGGCTATTTTTAAAAAACTTCTCCCAAAACACCACATTCCTCCTTGGGTGAGTCAGAAGCAATGTGGCCCAGTGAGGAGGCCAGGACCCTGGACCGCCTTGGTGGTCACCATCGGCTCTGTGGGCAGCAGGAACGGGCAGGCAAGTGGGGACTGGGCGGCTCACTCAGTTCTCCAGGGAAGAGACCAGGCTAGACGTGGAGAGTGGAAGGCCCTCTGAGAGCCACAAGAATCTATCTGGTTCTAATCAGGGCTTCAGGGCCCTGCTCTAAGTCAGCCCGTGGACTCTTCCTCTTGACCTCGGGAGCACTCAGCAGGAAGGCGCGTCTGTAAAACTCAGCTAAAAACAGCTTGGCTCTCCCGTCAGAGGCAGGGCAAGCAGGGCAGCAGATCTGCCGCCTCTAGATCAGCAGAAGGTCAAGCCCAAGGCACTCGGAAGGTCTGGGAGCACCTCCTAGCCCAGGAGACACAAACACACACAAACACACACACACAAAAAACCACTGAACTCTCAAAGATGTTAGGCTGTGCCCTGTAAGGAGCATGGTCCTTCCTCCCTGGAGAGCATGTGTAGCAAGATTTAACCTGTCCAATCATATCAGGGCAGTGGAAGGCCTGTGATTGGACAGGAAAAGGGAGGCGGAGCTAGGACTTGGGGAGACAGGTCGCAGGAGGAGAACCCACCTGTTTTAATATTTCCCACAACAGGAGTGGGCTTCAGCTGGAGGAAGCTGGGGGAGGCTCACACACTCTGACCCTGCCCCAAGACAGACTCTGTCTGACACCACCGCTCCACAGAGGAAACTGAGGCTCAGAGCCATCCAAAGTCAAGTTTATCAGAGCAAGTCCACAGCTAAACGCCAAGGCTGTTGGTTCCCAATGTCCAAAGTCCACGGGAGCTGGCAGGACGCCCCAGGATCGGGCTGACAGTTGCATCAAGAAAACTTGACTCCAAGAAAAGATGCGGTCTGTCTACCAGGGGTGTGGGACCAGCCGGGGGAGGCTGGCATGGAGGATCAGGGACAGAGAGAGGCGTTTAACCCTGGCAAGGATGAGTCCTGAGCCCCGCTGACTTTGAATAGTCAGGTCCATGACCTTGGCCCCAAACTCCTACTCACTTTCATAATCAACTGACAAAATGGACTAGTGACCGCTATCCAAGGCATGCCTCAAAAGACTCCTAGGGACCATGGGGCTGCCCACATCCCTGTTGGTGCTCCCCACTCTCCAACATTCCAGTTGATGTTCCTTGCTCTCCCACATCCCAGTTGGTGCTCCCTGCTCTCTTCCACATCCCAGTTGGTGCTCCCTGTTCTCTCCCATATCTCAGTTGGTGCTCCCTGTTCTCTCCCATATCTCAGTTGGTGCTCCCTGCTCTCTCACCCCAGCTTCCCTCCCCCACTCTGTTGAAATCGCAGAGCCCTAAACTGCCACCCACCCTACATTTGTGGAGAAGGGAGGCCTCTACCCCTGTCCCCTCCGGCTCTGAAGCCACCTCTGTCCTACCACATATCCTTGCAAGGCCCTGTGTGCCACTGTCAGACTCTGGCCACCACCTTAAGAAGAATGAATTCTGCCAGCATATGTGTTTGCCCCATGTGGTCCCGTGAGCAGGGCAGGATCCTGGAGCACTCCAGTTCCTTTATCTGATCATGGCTTCCTCTTCCACTGGGAGCCCTCACCACACAGGGCCCAGAAAGGGTTAAATGAGCTGCAGGAGGCCCTGGCACGGCAAATAAATCAACAAATCAATAAAGTAGCCATTCCTATAAAATGCCTCGGCGGGAGCCCAGATGTACTAGGTGCTTAGTACCACTAATTGAATGAATAAATGATCACATAGTTCCCAGGCTAGAGTGCTTCCCCCAACCCCTCACTGCCCTTCCTGGGATAGTGATGGGTCCGTGTAGGCCAGGCCTCCCTACAGTGTCTGGTCCACAGCGGCACTCACCGTGGGGAATGAGAGACGGCTGGTGTATTCTGGGATAGCCACTAGCTTGGCCCAATGGTGAGCTAACCCTTAGCTCTCCAAGTCTCCTGTCCTCTCTACAACTGTGACTCCAGGACAAGGGGTGGAGGCTCAACAGGAGAGGCGGAAGTTGAAATCTAGACAGCAAGGAGATGTTTCTTTCATTATGTAAAATACAGTGGGGCTGGAGAGGTAGCTCAGTGGGTAAGAGCACCTGCTGCTCTTCTGAAGGTCCTGAGTTCAAATCCCAGCACCGACATGGTGGCTCACAACCCTCTGTAAAGAGATCTGATGCCCTTTTCTGGTGTGTTTGAAGACAGCTACAGTGCACTTACATATAATGAATAAACAAATCTTTAAAAAAAAATAATACAGCAATGACCGTGGTCACCGAGTGGCAGGGAGAGGACCTCCAGCCCCTGAGCCCATACAGGCTGCACTGAGTCACCTGCAGGGCCCCAAGCCCAGAACCCATCTGCAGTGAGAGCCACCAACACGGGGACCCAAGCTTCCACTTCCTTCTTAGGCCTGAAAACTAACTGGCTTAGGCTGGCAAAAGGCTCAGCAGGTAAAGGAGCTTGCTGCAAAGACTGATGGCCTAAGTTCAACCCCAGGGACATTCCACATGTAGCACACATGCACATGCATGTGCACATGTGTGTAGGTGCACACAATAAATAATTATACAAACTTACATACACACACACACACACACACACACACACACACACACGCACGCATGCACAGGGCCAGCAAACCCACTCAGGGACGTGCACAGTGCCCGAGTAGCCTGTCAGAGACCTGTGGCCTGGGCAGGTGAGGTAGACAGCTCCCTCTCCATACACTGCCGGCACCCAGAACAATTTATACTAAACGATGCTGGAATGGGGTGATACCCAGGTCACCACACGGATGCTGCCTGCCAAGACGTCACCATGCAGGAGCACCCAAGGTTGCCCCATGGCCAGCGGCTCTCATGAAGGACAAGGACGCCATCTTCCGAGTCAGAGGCTCAAACCTGGCAACGGAGGTCAGTAGTCTCGCCTCCCACGTGCACTGCATCTTCTCAAAGGAGCGTCGGGAAAGCCGGCCTCTGTCTCTGACTTTCCGCCACCCAGGAGCCGCCTGATCATGTGCCAAGGACTACGGAATAGCCAGACACGGAGGCCCATGGCTGTAATCCCAGCACTTGGGGGGCAATATGATCAGGCATTCAAGGGAATCCTTAGCTACATAGTGAATAAGGGGCTAGCCTGGGCTACGTGAGATCCTGTCTTAGAAATCAAAGCAAAATGATGATGATGGGTGGTGGTGGTGGTGATGATGTTGATGGTGATGATGATGATGATGATGATGGTGGTGGTGGTGATGATGATGGTGGTGGTGGTGATGATGATGATGGTGATGATGATGATGATGGTGATGATGGTGGTGGTGATGATGGTGATGGTGATGGTGGTGGTGGTGGTGGTGATGATGGTGGTGGTGGTGGTGATGATGGTGGTGGTGGTGATGATGATGATGGTGATGATGGTGATGGTGATGATGATGATGGTGGTGACAGTGATGGTGATGACAATATGATAATGGTGGTGGTGGTGGCTCCTAGGCCCCGGCATGGTATGAGGCTCTAGGAAGATGCTGTCCTGTGACATAATCATGGCCCTGTGCTCACAGAAGCCGTAAGGTCAGCAAGCATTCCAGGGCTTACTGAGACTCTAGCAGACCACCCTCCACCACCCCAATTCCAACTCAACTCTCCAGGTGCAAGGCTCCTCCCTGGTTCTCTAGGTCACAGCCGATGGCCGCCCACCACATCCGTCAAGAGGACATGCAGACCAGGCAGAGCCCCAGCCAACTCTGTGGGGCCTTGGTCGACACAGCAGCCCTGGCTTGCTAGGGCTCCTTCACCTCACAGACACCTGCAGAGCGTCTACACAGCAGGGATATGGGCGTCTGGGGCTCTCTGGCTTCTTTGCTCCTGCCGAGGGTGAGAGGGTCACAGCTGGGTTCCAATGCATCCCTTCCCCTCAGTTCACACATCTGCGGGCCTCCTGCCTATCCAAGGCAATGGATTTTATTTTGGGAGTAGAGACGGTCAGATCCGCTCTGGCTGTGTACCCCTAGCTGGGCTCAAACTCACAGCCATCCTGCCCCAGCCCTTCTGCCTTTGTCTTCCAAGCAGCCGAGGTTGTGAACACATGCTATAGTGCCTGATAAGCCACCGGATCTTGTGAAGGCGGGGGTGGGGGTGGGGGGTGGGGGGGCGGGCTGAGGTCACAACCAGGTGGAGCGGGGGTGGGAGGGTGATTCTAGCACCAAGCAAGTGGAGGCCGAACACCCCATGGTGCCCAGGATGGCCCCCCACAGACACTCGTCCAGCCACGGCATCATGGTGTACAGCTATGCTAGAACAGCGGCCTGCCACGGGAATCCGTGTCCTGGAACTGTCTCTGCTCCGGCCACTCCGCCTAGCTGCCCTGCCCTGCCCCTCACTTTGGGATGAGCATATTGCCTGGAGTCCAGGTCCCTCACCGGGGCACAGCACCAAGAACACGGTGCCTTGGGTTGCCCAGTGTCACCGAGAAGCAGGTGCCAAAATCAATCCCGAGATGCTTTGTGCACTCACCCGCTACATTCACAGAAAGCTGACAGACGCAGGGTCCCAGCCCTGGACTCCTGGAAACAGCTCTCTGCAAACACAGAAGTCTTGATGGAATTCTAGCTGGTGAGGGACTGGGCACACGCACTTCTGAGGACACCGGGGGTCCAGCCAGGCGGATCTGCCACTGCCCAGGTCAAGTGGCGGCAGATCCATGGGAGGAAAGAGACCCCACAGTGCTGGCCTGCAATGTGTCCTGCCTGCCCTGACTTGGCTGAGGGACACCTAAGATGTGTGGCAGGATCCCAGAGTCACAGTAGGCTAATGACAGGATCTCTCCGCCAGCCTTCGGAAGCCCCCAGCCAGCCAGTACTGGGACTCCTCCCTTAAGGGGCCGGGCAGAATGGGTTGAAGCCCAGAATGGAGAATCAGGTAGAGTGAGGGCGAAACCAGATATATCTTCCTAGTCCTGTTGTCCTAACCTATGTGTTGTGACCCCACCGTGGGTGGAACACCCTTCCACGGGGATTGCCTAAGACCACCCTGTGTGATCAGATAATTATGTTACAATTCATACCAGTAGCAAAATTACAGTTACGACGTAGCAACAAAAATAATCTTATAATTAAAAAATCATCACCACGGCAGGCACGAGGAACTGTATTAAAGGGTCGCCGCATTAGGAAGGTTGAGAGCCGCCACCTGAAGCGCTGTTGGGCTCAGCGTCCCCAAGGCTCAGTTTGCTGGGCAGATCAGCACTTCACTCCCCCAGCCCAGGGTCATTAAGGCCCCACAGTGAAGCCTCTGTGTGGTTACGGGGAGATAATAACCGTGTGGGGGAAAGAAAAGGGCCCTGACCCAGGAGAGCTTATGGAGCCTAGCCCTGTGCCTGGTGTGAGTAGGCTCTCCACACCCACACCGCTGTGGGGTAGGTGTCTCCCACCCACCCCAGCAGCTCTGCTTCCTCCTCTGGAGCACCGAGGAGCAAGGATCATCGCTCCTGCACAGAGTGCTCCCTACTCACAGTTGTCCTTCCTTCCCCAGGTCAGCCCTGTCATCTCTCCCTGTGAGTCTGGCGGCCTCCCTTCCCGCGCCCAACCCAACCCCAAAGGGTGTGGCCCAGGTGGCCCTGGGCCTGTCATTAATGCAGCAGACTCCTCTCAGACGCTGGCTCTGCAGGGAGAAGCGTGACCCCTGGGATGAGAAGCCTGGCCTGTGGCAGCCTCCCCGGGAGACCCGGTGCTTGGGATACTCAAAGCACTGAGCCACGTGACCCCACTGCCTCCACCCGGCTGCCCCGGACAGTCCTCCACAGACCCATACATAGGCAGGCGGCCGTCTTCCAGGGGACACCTCCTGCCAGGTTTTCAGGGACAAGGCACCCAGCAGGGGAAAGTGGAAACCACAGGAGACCATATTAGGGGGGCAATTGCAGAAAGTGAAATGAAGGCCAGTCTGCAGAGGAACTCCTAGCCTTGTGACTCGTGGGCCTGAGAAAATGCCACACAGAGCTGGCCCCGGGTCAGCAGGAAAGCCAGCCCACCCCAAGCCACTGTGGGACCAGTTGGGCCTGAAGTTGGGTCATGTGCCCTGGGCACCAACGCCCAGCAGCTATGGCATGATATCGGTGTTCTTGGAGTTCTGACATGACCCCTCTGAGATGGAGGTGAGGACATTTCTAAACAGGGCTACTGGGCCACCTCTGACTGCAAGACGGTGAGCCAGCGTCTCCTCCTCAGCCCAGCTCGTCTCACCCCCAAAGCACTGACCTTCAGTGCACTGACCCCTCCCTGTCCTGTCTACAGCAGCCAAGGCCATGGGGAGGAGACTTATGTACCTCAGGCCCAGGGTGGATCTCAGCCATAGGAGTGACCACTGAGAACTAGGGTAAAGTGGGACACACACACAGACACACACATACACACACAGACATACACACATAGACACACACACATAGACACACAGAACACACACAGACACGCACACAGACACAGACATAGGCATACACACACAGACACACACACACAGACACAGACATAGGCATACACACAGACATATACACTCACACACACAGAGACACACACAGACACACACACACAGACACACACACAGAGACACACACAGACACACACATACACAGACATAGGCATACACACACAGACATATACACACAGACACACACATAGAGACATACACACTCACACACACAGACACACACACACACACATAGACACACTCATACACACACACACACACACACCACAAGTGCCTGCTCTTAGGAATGCCCATCACTCGGTCCTCACACCGTCTTGAACGTGGGGCTCTGTTCCTGCCCCTCAGAGGACTCCCTCACACTGAATGTGACAAAGGCACAAGAAAAACTCAGACACTGGAACCCAGGTGCCTTAGACCCAAGCTGCGTGCTGGCCGTGCACGTGGGTCCTCTCATAAATATGACTCAACACCTGGGGTCTGGCGCTATTCAAGGAGTGACCCTCCAGAGATGCCTGGTTGGCTACTTTGGGGGGGGGCAGAGGGGTCACTCACTCCCAGGTCCCAACCCAGACTCAGGAAAGCCAGGCAGGCCTGGCACCACTTCACATGAGCGTGGCAGAGGGCAAGCTACAGGCCCCGTCATCCCTGGCGTTCTGGCGTCCTGGGATAGGCCAGACAGCAAGGATGCTCCAGGTCCCAGTGACACAAGGAGGAGTGTGCAGGGTAACCGGGACCACAGGACAGCCCCCACGGCCATGTGAGCCTGAGCTAGCCTCCGGCCCTCTCGCAGCGGCCCTGCTCAAGGAGAACACACTCCCTAGTAAAGAACCAGCGTCCTTTCCTCCCTGACCAGCCTGCAATTCAGCTAAGTCCCCCAAAGCCAGTCCAGACAAGTTTGTGATGGAAGCCAGATATATGGGTTAATATTTACCTGTGGTGACCCAGATCTGACAGAGCATCAGGCGTGCCCCACCCAACCTAAGGGTATGGGCCAAGCAGGAAGTGAGGGAGAGGGGGATAGTATGTGAGCCTGTGGAAGACGAAACAGCCAAGCCAGCGCCAGCGCCCCAGCCAGAGCACCCAGCTGTGAAGACCTCAGTCACGTGACACACACGGGCCCATTTCCAAAGGACACCACGTGGAGGGGGTGGGGGCATGAACACATGACCTGTAGAACCCACAGCTGACCATAGTCTCTACAGCGCATGACCCCATGACCTGGCCAAACCCAAAGTTCATTTTGCCTGTTTGGACCTGAGTTTTTCCAGCCTCAGAGAGAAGCCACAAAGCAAGTGAGTCAGACCCTAAGGCTCCTGGCCTCTTGGGTTGTCTGTCCCCAGACAGACGGGAAACCTGAGCTCAGAGCTCTGAGCCAGCCTGCTGAGGACTTGGTGTCAGTCTGGGGTTATAGGTGGGGTTTGAATCTAGTCTTCCCTCGTCGAGACTGCTAATACCAGCCACAGAGGCCAGGCTGCCTGCAAAGAACATTTCCCCTGGACCCTCACTGCGCGCTAACTATGCTCCGAGCTTCGATATGACTCTCTTAGTCTTTGCAACAACTGCTATTACCCAAAATAGAGAAGCTAAATAGAGACCAAGAGAGGTTGAGACGCTTAGCCCATGATATACATGGCAGAAAGAACTGAAGAGGCTAAGGGTCTCAGCCGTCACCTCTACATGACCCCACTCATTACACATTCCCCACTGTGACAGGGCATGAGAACAGCAAGGAAAGGCAGAGGAGGAAGGGAGGGAGCTCGGACCCCTCAGTTTGGTCTGCGTAGCTATGACAGCACGTAACAGTGGCATTCCCTGACTCCACACAGCCACCAGCCCCACAGAGCCGAGCTCCTCTGTGGGGCTCAGAGGCCCTGTTCTGACCCATCTGCTGCCCCACCACTTGTTGGCAGATCCTGTGGACCAAGCCTTGTGAGAAGGGGAAGACAAACGTAACTTAAGCTTGGGAAGGAAAGGGATACCCACCTGCCCAATCCCCAAGGGCAGGACCCTCCCTCCAATCTAAGGCTGTCTCCCACCTCATCTGCCTGGGACCCTGCCACTACCTCTCTCCAGCCTCAGCCCAGGCTAAAAGCCTCCCATGGTGAGCGCAGGTTAGCCAGACACAAGCCCTTCTGGGCACCTGAAATTCAGAGCCTCAGCCATTTGCTTTGCTTTCTGACTCCCAGAGGGAAGTGATTATGCTTCCACTCTGTCCATCGAGGTCCCTGAGGTCCCCAGCACACACTGGGGTGGGGTGGGGTGAGGAGGGACCCAGAGCTGGGTGGATAGGAGGATGGAGGATGAAGGATGGATAGACAGGTGGGTGGGTGGGGTGTGTGGATTGGAGGATAGATGGTGGGAGTGTGGATGAGTAATGGACAGGTGAAAGACTGGACAGGTGGATGTGTGAATCGATGGATGGATCAATGAATGGTAGATGGGTAGACGGATCAGTGCATGGATGGAAGCGTGGGTAGGTAAACGGAAGGGCAAATGGTGGATGGATAGAAGACTAGTAGAAGATTAGTGACAGGCGAGTGGATAGATGAGTTTTGGATAGGTGGATAGGCTAAAGGGTGGATGGATAAATGCATGGGTGGATAGACAGATGGATGACGGATGGAGAGACAGATGAGTGGATGAATGGTAGATGGATACATGAGTGGATGGATGGTTGGATGGGAAGATGGATGGATAAATAAATAAGTGGACAGATGAATGTATGGTTGGATAGATGGATAGATGTGTGGATGGATGGATGATGGATGGATGGATGGATGGATGGATGGATGGATGGAAGATGAGTGGGTGGGTGGATGGATGGATGGATAGATGTGTGGATGGATGGATGATGGATGGATGGATGTGTGAATGAAAGGATGGGTAGGTGGGTGGGTAGATAGATGGATACATGTGTGGATGGATGGAAGGATGGATAGATGAATGGAAGGATGGATAGATGGATGGATGGATAGATGGATGGATGGATAGATGTGTGGATGGATAGATGATGGATGGATGGATGTGTGAATGAAAGGATGGGTAGGTGGGTGGGTAGATAGATGGATGGATGAATAGACGGATACATGTGTGGATGGATGGATGGATGGATGGGTAGATGTGTGGATGGATAGATGGATGATGGATGTGTGAATGAATGGATGGATAGGTGGGTGAGTGGATGGATGGATGGATGGATGATAGATGGATAGATGGATAGATGTGTAGATGGATGGATGGATAGGTAGATGATGGGTGGGTAGATGGATACATGGATGAATGGATAAGTAGAGGGATACCTGGGCGCCAGGGCAGGTGACTAGTAGAGAAGACAGAAGAACAAATGGATGAAGAAATGACAGGAACTCATCAGAAGTGTTTTGGAACTCTACTCCAACCTGGAACGTACTAGAGCTCAGATCCCCAGGAATCCCTGCTGCATCCCAAGTTCTCAGTCTGACTCAGATACCTTGCAGAGAGAGCCCTGTGTCCCCCACCCGGCTTAGGCCTCCTCTAGGACCCATGCCTATCACCAGTACAGCAGGCGATAACTGGAAACAGTCATGATCCCTGGGCCTTCTTTCATAGGCCTCACAAATGTTTGCTGAATGAAAGACAAACAAATACACCAAAGACCCAGGAGCTTTGCAGACCGAGGCCCAGCCAGGTCTGCTGGCCCAGGTATCTCCATAGGTGCAAGTCAAGCATCCGCTTCCCATCCAGGGACCTCCTCATCTGTGCAGTACTGGCATACCAGGCACATAGCCAAGGAGCCTCGGGAGGCTGCAGGAGGGCAGGGGCGGGGAGGGGCTGCTGCAGGCAACAGGAGCTCAGAGGGGAGCCTCAAAGGGCTCCCCTTACAAGGCGGCCACTCAGGCAAACATTTCCAGCTCCGAGCATCTCGCAACCTTTTCCAAGCCAAGTCTAGGTTGCCCTAGACTGCAACCTTCAGACCCATCCAAGAAGAGGCAGATTCTGAGCTGCGGCTGCCCTGTGTGGTAGAGCACTTGCCAGGCATGCGCCAGGGTGGGAATGAAAGCAGACCCCGGGTTCCGACCCCAGTAAATCCCCCAATTCCTCCCTAAGAGGTTCGGAGATGAGCATTCTTAGCCGACCGCCCAGGGCCCCATCTGACACAGACTAAGATCAGAATTCTGGCTCGTGGGTTCTCCGGGACTCGGACCGTCTGTTCACACCTGCCCTTTGCAGACACTTGGCCCGCTTAGAGAGACTCCCTGATGCAACTTCCAAGCCTTCTAGGAATCCCTGAATGAGTCCTCCCTCCCATGTCCTCCCTCCTTGCCCAAATGTCTGCCCCGCCACGAGCCAGGTCGCCCTGGCCATCCCAGCCAGGATGAAGTCACGTGACCTATACTCGGGGAAGTGATGTCCCACAATCAGGGTGCAGAAACAAATGAACTGGGAAGGGGAATCTGTTGGCCACAACTTGTCACAGCTCATAGGGATGTCCCCAAACTCCACGGGCCATAGGTGTCAACCGTCCTGAAGACTCATATGCAGCATCTATGTGACAGGCTATTCTCACCCGGGGAATGGAAGCATTCGAGGGTCAAGAGCAGTGGGGACACCACAGCGGAATAATGCAGATGGTAAAGGCTCTGAGAAGTCGGCAGTACCAGAGTCCGGTGAACCGGCGAAGATGAAGAGACCGACTGTCCCTAAGTGGGCAAAAGCCCCACCCACCAAGATCTGACCTTGGTGACAAGCCAGCAGGAGACAACATGCCTAATTAAATCGAGGCTGACGGGAACCCTCAGGGTTTCAAAAGAGGGCTCCAGAGTCTCACCGGACAGCGCTAACAGCCTAATATGTCCTTACCATGTGACTTTGGGCTGAGAGCGCGCACTTGGCCACCTCATCTATACAACCAAGATAAATAAGCCTGCACCTTACATACATACAAAACAACTAAACCAGATGAGCCGCGGTGCCCGAGGCGAGCCCCGGTGCCAGTGGTTGGGACTCCACTCCTGTAGGCCTTGTTCATGTCATCCCTGCTTTGGAGGTCTGGGGGGTGGGTGGCTCGCCCACCGGGGCTAAACTCTGAGTGGGCGGAGCCCTGAAACCTGCCTGCCATCTCTTGCCGTCCCAGCATGAGGTGTGGGCCTGCCATCTCTGAAACACAGCTCCCCAGTGGGGCCGCCTCCCTCAACGTCCTCATGTGACTTGAGTGAATCGAATCCTGGACCTGACCCATGAGGTTTTCCCGGACACTCCAAGAAACTGACGCCCAGAAAGCCTTCAATCAGACCAAGTAAGTGGCTCCGGGAAGGCCCACGCCCTGCTCCCTGTCTCCAGAGGCCCCTGAGACTACAAAGACGAAGTTCAAGGCAGAAAGCTGGGTCCTGTGAGCCCCTCCCCGAGGCTACTCAACCTGCTGCTTCTGCCCCTGAGGTAGCATCCTTTTCATCTGCGCTCTTAGGCTCTGTGACCTTGGGCAAGTTGCTTGACCTCTCTGAAATCTCCTTCATTAAAAAAAAAAAAATTAGAAAGAACTAAGCAGAGACCAGAAGCAAGCAAGGTTCAGACACTGGGCTTGTCATGGGGGGGGGGGGCGTGGACCAGCTTCAAAGGGCTTCCTGTGTCCCCTGCTCCTCCCCCACCCAATAGGTCCTGGGGCCAAAAATTCTAGTTGTGCACTATTCCCTGACCCCAACACTTGAACAGCCCCAAAGACCTTCCAGGTGAATCAGAGGGTTCCCATGAGAGGTCCTGAGTCCTCCAGCAGTGTCCCCTTGCTTCCCTCCCTACTCTGCCCTCATCTGGGCTAACTCGGCCACTTGGCTGCCTCTCCAGGCAGTGTCTTCCCTCCCCCAGAGCCTGAAGGAGTCCCTCTCCCCCTCAGCTGTGAATGTCTGCTCGCACCTGTGCCTGTATCCAGAAGGCGCTCACTAAACATGCGTCAGACAGATGAAAACCAATGCACACTTCTGGCATCCTCTTGGCAAGACCGGAAGGAGGTCACCCAGGTCACGGACACAGTAGCTTGGCTACAGGAGAACAGGAGAGCTGCCCTCCCTCCCTTCACACAGCTGGGCATTGTGGGAGCCTCTCTCTGCTACACAGCTCACACCTCTGACTTAGGGCTGATCTTCCCGGAGTACTGAGTTCACCCTCACACCCCAGAATTGCAGGTTGGGTTCCTCGCAACCGAGCTCCCAGACTCTCATGTGGCCCCTGTGCAAGCCCCTCCCCCTCCACCCCACCCCCCCACCCCCACCCCCCCCACCCCCGCCCCACTGCCTCCACCTGCCCAGATGTTGCAATAAAGTCTTTACTTTCCACAGGTTTCAATACCACTTAGCCTGGCAGCTAAATGTAACCTCTAAATGTGACCTCATCCTGAACTAAATCCTGTTCCCCCCAAGCCATCCCCCAACTCCCCAAAAATTGGCCCATTCACTGACACTGCCATCCACCATGTATACAAAAGAAAAATCTACAAGTCGCCTGATTCCTTCCTCCCTCCGCCCACCCTCTGCATAGAGTCCTAGTTTGAAACTCTAGCTGATTCTATCTCAGACACATAACCCTGATCCCACGCTTATCCAAGCTTCCTGGTACAACCTGAACCTATACCCTGGTTCCCCATGGCCCCGGGAGCCAACAGACTCAGCCAGCACATTGCTAAAATCTTCAAGTGACTCTGGCAACTCGGGGGACTGAGGCAGGTGGACAGTGCATAAGCGCCTGCGAATGGCTCAAACCTTCCTGAACCCCCACGCTGTCTCCATCTCCATCCATTTATTCCCTCCACTGGCTTGGAAACTTCGGTCTCCTACCCTGAGTCTGGCCCTCAGCCCTGGATACCCAGGCAAAGGCCTCCAAGGCATGGCCACTCAGTACAAGAGTCTCAGATGAATTATCTTCAGACAGGCTACTTCTTAACAGATCACAAAGGTTGGGAGGTGAGAGCTAGCAGATATCCTGAGGTTGTTGATAGCCTGCCCTGGGAAGGAACCCTGAGACCTCAGTTTCCCCCAGTTTTATTCCTCTCTGGCAAACACTCCCACCATTACGATGCCATCTGCTGTGAGCCGTCCTCAAAGCTTAGCGTGTAAAGACACTGTCACCAAGCCTGACCACCGGAATTGAATCCCCAGGACCCAAGTAGTAGAAGAAAAGACCTAACTACCACAAGTTTGTCTCTGACCTCCATACAAGCATTACCACACACACACACACACACACACAATGTGTAAAGCATAAGTAAAAAGAAAGTTACCTCAAAATATGTCATTCTGGTGTAAGCATTCTTTTGCGCTAAAGGCCCTGTGCAAGCAGAAGGGACAGGAATGCTCTCTGCCTGCTCCCTTCTGTCTAAAAGCAGGGCCTACATTTCCCCTTATGACAAGGATATAAATCTCTCTCCCTGAAACAGGAAGCGGAGGAATATTGTCTGTATTAGAGGCCTACTGGACATTTGTAATGGGTGAACTTGATGTTCAGCTGAGCAGATTGAAGAGAACCCTAGGGGCCATATTTCTGGTCCACCTACAAGGGCATTTCCAGAGAGGCTGACTGAGGAGAGAAGACACACCCTGATGGTGGGCAACACCATCTCAGGGGTTCAGGTTCTAGACGGCATGAAAAAGAATAAAATTGAGCTGAGAACCACCATTACTGCTAGCCCAACTGTGGATACAATGTTGTAGCTCAGCTTCCTGATTGTGGGTGGATACAATGTAACCAGCTGCCTCTGGCTCCTGTGGCAAACCTTCGGCAGCCATGATGGACTGTGTGCCTTTAAACTGTAAGCCCAAATACACCCTTCCTTCCTCAGGTGCTTTTGTCCAGTGTGTCCTCAAGTAGCTGACTGACATAGCCTTTCTTCACTGCTGTTCCCTAGCTCTTTCCTAGCTCTTCTCCCTTGTCTGGTCACCTCATGTTTATCATCCTCTGTTAACCTGGGATGTTAATTTCTTCAGGGCTCGCACTACTCCCACGTGAAGCCCCAACACAACTTTTAAAACTTAGCATTTAAAAAATAAATAAACCTTTATAGGGCGGGAAACAGGGCTCAGTTGGTAGTGTGCCTGTCAAGACCCCACACGGTCCCAGGTCCCATCCCCAACACTGCATAAGGCAGGCATGATGGTACACATCTGACATGCCAGCACTAGGGAGGTGGAGGTTACAGATCAGAAGTTCAAGGTCACTCTAGGCTACTGAGTTTAGTTCTAGACCAACATGGGTTCCAGAAGACCCTGTCTCCAAAATTTCAGCTAATTAAAGGCTAGGCTCAACCTAACTAACATTCAGGAGGCTGGGGCAGCAAGCTTTTTATGAGTTCAGGCACAGCCTGGGCTATGTATGAGTTTCAGGTCAGCCTGGACTATAGAGTAAGACCCTGTTTCCAAAAGATTAACATCAAATAATATGTGGGGCCAGCAAGATGGCTCAGTGGGTTTAGGAGCCTGTCTCAAGCTTGGTGACCCGAATTCAATTACCAAGGACCCACAAGGTAGGAGACAACTGACTCCTGCAAGTTGTCCTCTGACCTTTACACACTAAACTTAGTACACAAACACATGTACACAGATACACACACACACAAACACACACACACACACATATGGACAGACACATGTGCACATGCACACACAGGAGAGATAGATAGATAGATAGATAGATAGATAGATAGATAGATAGATAGATGATATATACAGATAAATGACAGATAAGTGATAGATAGACAGACAGACACACAGATAGACAAATAGAGAGTGATAGGTAGATAGATAGATAGATAGATAGATAGATAGATAGACAGATGATAGACAGATAGGTGATAGACAGGTAGATGATAGACAAATGATAGGTAAATGGATAATAGATGACTAATGGATAGATAAATGATAAGCAGACAGACAGATGGATGATAGATGTGTAGATAGATGATGAACATAGATGATAGATAATAAATGTAATGAAAGTTCATAGATAAAGTACGCATGCCTTCTCTTTTATTAATCTGCCTTTTGACAGTTTAATTTTCTGGCCTCAGGTCAGACTCACACTGAAAGTGCAGAACAGTGTTTTTTCACCCACATAACAATTACCCAAACCTCCACTCCGCCCTGGGCACTGCCCCAGGCGCCTGTTAGGCTCCCCACCCCCTGAGCAGACAGTGCTAGCTTGATCTCCACTTTACAGAAGTAGAGGCAAAATCAGGCAAGTGAATGACTCCAGCAGTGGTCCCTCCCCTCCAGAGCCAGCACAGACCTGGTGCATTGTGGGTCTACAGGCCAAGGGGGCAAGCAAGAGGCAGCTTGAGGCTGAGACACCATCCTGTCCAGAGGGTGTCTGGAGCTGGTGCCGTGAAGGGTTATTTTTGGCATTTTCTAAGTTTATTTGTTTGTTTTTAATGGTTTTGAAATACATGTGTCATTAAAGGGTTGGGAGAGATAGCTCCGTGGTTAGGGCCCTGGCTGCTCTTGCAGAAGCCCCAGGTCTGGTTCCCAGTACCCACATGGCAGCTCACAAGCATCTGTTGTTCTCCAGTTCTAGGGGATCCCACACCTTCCCCTGACCTCTGCATACACACAGACATGCAGGCAAACACTCACGCACAAAATAAAAGGAATGTTTTTAAAAATAAAAATAGTCAGTCATGGGGACAAAGGCCTTTTGTCCTAGCACTCGGGAGGCAGAGGCAGGGTGAGCTCTGTGTGTTCCCAGCCAACCCTGTCTACAGGGCGCCCTGTCTAACGAACAGTCAGGCCAGCCAAATCCACCCAGCGAGACCCATCTCAAGAAAGGAAAATAATCACAATAGAATGAACACTTGTGTGGTGAGCGGCTCAGGGGGGTCTGGGAGGGATCCAGACAGAGATGTTTTCTCTTCTCTTCTAAGGCTGTTATTTTCCTACTTGATTTAATCATTGTTTTCTTATGGAAATTGAGTAAGAGTGGCTTCTGACAGCGCCCTCCCTCCACCCACTTCAGACAATGGAGAGAGAGAGAGAGAGAGAGAGAGAGAGAGAGAGAGAGAGAGAGAGAGAGAGAGAGAGAAGAGTGAGGAGGAGGGTAGGAAGGAGGAGGGTGAGGAGGAGAAAGGGGAGGAGGGTGAGAAAGATGGGGGGAGGAGGAGGAAGAGGGAGGGGAGGAGGGGAGGAAGATGAGGGGAGGAAGGAAGGAAGAAGAGCAGGTGAGGAGGGGGAGGAGGAGGGGGGAGGAGGAAGAGGGGAGGAGGAAGAAGGTGTGAGGAGGATGAAGGAGGAGGAGGAGGAAGTGGCTGACACTGTCTGTCTTATGTGCTAATAGGTGGGATTCAGAACGCACACCAAGCAGGGGGCTTCTAGGATGGACTGAAAAGCACACGGGGAGAGGGGCTCACCTTGGGCTCCCCAAGGGCAGACCCAGCAGAAGGCCTGACAGGCTTTCTTCATGGATGCCCAGAAACCCCCAAAACAACCTAGACCTGAGGAAGGCTTTGCTCTGTCACAGACCCCCAGTTCACCGGATGCCGAGCCGCACTGAGGCCCAGTCACTCCCGTTGCTAAGCCTTTGCAGATACTGTCCCGTGGTCATCCCTTCTCTGTGCTGTGCTCCCCACATCACTCCACCATAGTCAGTCACAGTGTCCATGTCCTGAGGGTGGCTGTGTTAAAGGACCAGTCTGCACATCTCTGGAACTCAGCCATGCATCCTGTGTGTTGGCACAAGCCGGCCCCAGTAGCCACTGTCCAGACCCCGGCCCAGACTCAGTAAGCTGTCATTCCTGAATGCCAACCAGAGGTCACAAACCATCTGAAAGCAAGCCAACTCCTCTCCCTCAAGTGGCCCCAAAATCTGTGCAGGTTCCGGGACGGTGGTCCCCAGTGCCTAAGCCACCCTTAAGCAGTTTTGGCCACATGGATGCCCTGAATGTCACCATGACTTGTCACTTGGACATCTTGCTCTGCTTCTCAATGCCTGGGCCATCCCCCCTGCACCCTGCCAAGCTGCTCTCAATAAATCAAGTCTCTTCGTGCCATCTCTCTCCCCTTCTCCTCTGAGACAGGCTCTGGCTGGCCTGAACTCACCTCATAGACAAAGCTGGCCTCAGACTCCCAGAGATCCGCCTGCGCCTGTCATGCAAGTGTTAGGATTAAGACGCGCATCGCCACACCTGGTCCTAACTCCCAATTTTTAAATCTTTGTATGTGTGTGTTTCTGTGTGTGTGTGTATGATATATGTGTGATCATATATGCAAAAGCAGGCACGCACATGTCACAGCATATGTGGAGGTCAGAGGATGACTTCAATGTGGTCCTCATCCTACGTTTTGTTTGACACAGGGTCTCATTGTTTGTGGCAATATATACCAGGCTAACTGGCCTCTAAAACTTTGCCTGTCTCCCTCCACCTCTCACATGGGTTCTGGGGTTAGAACTCAGATCCTTAGATCAGGGCAGCAAGTGGTTACCCACTCACTGAGCCTTCACCCCCACCCCCAGCCTCCCTCATGATTGAATAATGGCTGTTTAACTGTCAGCGCCTGAATCTCAGTCACCAGTTTGCACGCATCAAAACACGCTAACTCCAGCACAGCACCGCCCAGAGCATTGCACAAACCCATAAGAACAGAAAGTTCCTGGGAATGCACTTGATCCAGGGCCCTGAAGGAAAGTGGATCTGCAGACCCACACAGAAGCCAAGATGAGGATGTTCTCTGGAGACACAAGACAAGAAGCTGGGTCTGTGGGAATCTGGGGAGACAGGATGAGAACCCTAAAATACTCACTGTTTTTGAGTTTGAATCTGTGTGGACTCTAGACCTCTCTAGGACCAGAGACTTGTTGGCCTGCAAGGGTCAGGGAGAGAACACAGAGGTGTTACAGACCTTGCAAAGGCCAGGAGGATGGAGTGGAGAGGCCCCAGCTGGATCCCAGACTCCTCCACTAACAGCCTCAGGCGGCCACTTCCCTGAGGCTGCTCAGTTTCCTCATCTGTTAAACAGATTGTCTTCCCTGCCTAATTACCAGGGTTGTTGTCAAACAAGAGATAGTGGCTGGCTGTGAACTACAATATAAGCCTAAGCTATTATTAGCAGTCTATATAACCAGCCTCTTGGTCTTTTCAAGTTGATCTAAGAAGACTATAATCCTGCAACTCCCGCACCTTCTTCCTTTAGAAGCTTCAAGGCTCCGAGCTCCGAGCTCCGAGCCCAGCCCTCCAACTGGCAGATACTATGACTGTACCGAGATCCTCCCTCTTCCCATAGTCTGGTCCCCAGGTATCCAAGGAGCCCAGCAGCTCTCCCCCGTTTGTTGGTTGGTTGGTTGTAGAACAAGAGACGGAGCCCAGCACCTTGCACGTGACAGACAAGTGTTCTACCACCGAGTTACCTCCCCAGCCCCCTAACGCTAAAACCTAAAAGGGCAAAAACGTAGGAACCACCAGTTTCCTGCATCTATTAATTGAGCACCTACTATGTGCCAGGCCGTGTTGCAGTTTTGGTGGCCAAGAACAGACATAGTAACCACTGCATCCAAAGCCTTCCAGATGTAAAGGAGCCTCTCTCCTCAGGACAGGAGTCCTATGAGCATAGGAAAACCTGCCTGGCTTGCTGGAGAGGAGGTACTCCGAAAGGAGAAACTGGAAGAGGTGCGGTACGGAACCTGTTTGTAGAGGAAGCAAGGGTGGGAACAGAGGCGTACAGTGAAAGGGAGGATGCCAGCCTCGGGCAGACATGCTGGGATGGAGGAGCAGTTTGCAGCCTGATAAAAGACAAGGGGTCCTGAGCTTTGCCTGAGACCTTCCGGCTGTGCCCTCCTCTCTCCTCTGAGGAAGCCCATGCTGTGTGGACAGGTGGATAGATGGGCCTTTCAGCTCACAGCCAAACCCATAGGGCTGGCTGGCTGCAGGGCAGGGCCATATGTGCTAATGAGCCTGAACAACCTGCTCTCTCCCACACAGCCAGAGAGGAACAGATGGGACCTAGGGCAGGCTGGGCAGGGGTTTCCCATGGGGACTCCAAGGCCTTTGAAACAAACACTGAGATCCAAAGCCCCTCAGAAATGAGCTCACCCACCCAGTACCATCTCCCTGCTTTGGGCTGAGCTAGGGGTCCTTGGGCTCTCGTGTCCAAATGCGACTCTCACCCTCGGGAACACAGCCCCTCCCCCACCTGGCTCCCTCTCCCGAGCCACCCCCTGGAAGCTGATCGCCACCATCTAGAGAACCCACCGGGACTCACACCTGTCTTCCCAGGGTTCATTCCTCCCACTCAGGGCTCTGCCCATGGCCTGCCGCTGACCCACACACACACACCCCACTCCGCGGGAGGCCTGGCTGGTCCCGCCTTTGGGCAAGGACTCAAGACGGGAGAAGCTGATTCAGGACAGTAGCCACCCCCCGTGTTACCTGACTTCATGCAATGGGGGGTGGGGGACCCCACAACACCGAATCACAGTGGAGGGATGGGGAAAGTATGACACAGAGCTGGGGGGAGGGGGGATGTCCAGATCAGAGAGAGAGAGAGAGAGAGAGAGAGAGAGAGGCAGAAGCACAAAGGCCAGTCAAGACCCAGACAGAGGGACACTCCAGGGGCACCGAAGGACACAACCACGAGAAGGACCCACGCACACAGAGCTGGGGACTTGGGAGACCCGGAGGACACACAAAGCGGCTGCCGGAGCCCGGGATACCGGGCCTGGGCGCCGCGCACTCACCGTCCCCGCTGCTCACAAAGGCTCCGCGCCACCGCGCCACCGCGCCTCCCGCTCCCGCCGCGGGCGCCGGTGGCCGGGCCGAGCCCCGCGCCCCCACTGCAGCCCCGGCCCAGGGCCTGCAGCCGCTGCACAGCCCGCCCCGCCCGCCCGGTCCCGGGGCGCGCGGCTGAGGTCACTGCTTAACCCCTGGTGGCCTGGCTCGCACGCAGCTCCCTCTCCCAACTCCCCCAGCAGTGATCCTGGAGGGGCGGGGCTCGGCTCTCCTCTCCACCCTCCCTTTCAGGGAAACTGAGGCTGGGGGTGGAGGGACCCCAGGCGAGACACACACACACACACACACACACACACACACACCTCTGCCTTCCCGAAAGATTATGAAGACACCAGGCTCCTTTAAATTCCCCCAGCACGACCTGGAGTTCCCAGCGAGGGGCAAAAGGTGCCACGGCCTGTCCTTAAGGAATTGAGACCCGCGATGTGTCTCCAGGCAGACACTAGAGCCCTTGTGGCTGTCCTCCTTCACAGGGGTTGGATACAGCCTCACAGCCTGGACTCTCTGTAGCATCCGGGCAGCCTCAGGTAGAGGGGCTGGGGCTTGCTCAAAGAAAGGTTTCAATATCCTCACTACACACCCAGCCTTTGATGCAGCCCCATTTCCCAGTGACAAAACTGAGGCTCAAAAATTGGAGTCGTTCACCCAACAAGGAGGAGGCGAAGTTAGTCTCCTAGCTTCCAGTCCTTGCTTTCCTCAAGGCTGCCAAGCGCTGGCTACTCCCGCCCAAGATCCCAGAGAGGGCCTCCGGATATGATGTAACTAATTACAGTTATCGGGTCACTAATTAAGATTATCCGCTGTTATTAAACACTGCCGGTTACCTCTCCATGTGAGAGCCAATTCACACCCGGGCTTATCAGCAGTTACTCCTGGGTTAGCATTAATGACTGAAGGGCTCGAGTGCAAAGGGAGACTGAAATCATCCTCTAACTGTGTTTGTAGGTGTGTGTGTGTGTATGTCTGTGTGTGTGTGTATGTGTGTGTGTATGTGTGTGTATGTGTGTATGTGTGTGTGTATGTGTGTGTATGTGTGTGTCTGTGTGTGTCTGTGTGTGTGTATGTGTGTATATGTGTGTGTGTATGTGTGTGTGTATGTGTGTATGTGTGTATATGTGTGTGTCTCTGTGTGTGTATGTGTGTGTCTGTGTGTGTGTATGTGTGTGTGTGTGTGTCTGTGTGTGTATGTGTGTGTGTTGGTGTTAGATATCTTCCTCAATCTCCACTATCTTTTTAAAAGATTTATTCTGGTTTTAATTATATATATACATACACACACACACACACACACACACACACACAGGTCTATTGAAGGACCCACAGAGGCTACAGGTGTCATGTCCCTGAAGCTGGAGTTACCAGCAGTTGTGAAGGTTGCAGTGTGGGTTCCTGGGAATCAAACTCAGGTCCTGCAGAGCCAGTCTCTCAACCCCCTTTATTTTATTTATTGGGGGAAGGAGTCTTTCACTCCACTGGGATCTTGCCAGTTTGACTAGATTGGCTAGCCAGCGAGTGCTAGCTATCCTCCTGCCTCACAATACCAGGCTTCCAGAGTCCTGTCTGGACTGCTTGCTTTTCTTTTGTTAGGAGTTTTTTACTTATTTTACAAAGAGGGCATCAGATCCCATTACAGATGGTTGTGAGCTACCATGTGGGTGCTGGGAATTGAACTCAGGACCTCTGGAAGAGCAGTCAGTGCTCCTAACCACTGAACCATCTCTCCAGCCCCGTCAACCTGCGTTTTCTGAGTCTCTTTGTTTTCAAAGCACCTTACTTGCTATGTTACCCTTTCGGGCCCTTTGTTTGTTTGTTTGTTTGTTTGTTTGTTTGTTTTTAAATACCTTCTGCTGGGGCTGTGGAGGTAAGTTAAGGGTTAAGAGCACTCGTTTTTCTTGCAGAAGACCTGGGTTCCATTGCTAGCACCCACATGGTAGCTTTCAATCATTCATAGCTCCAGTTCCAGGGGACTTGTGGTGAGCCTACATACATGCAGGCAAAACACTCATACATGCAAAATATAATAAACAAATCTAAAGAAGGTTAAACACTTTCTATTTAGGAGAATCTAGAGGGTTAAGAAAGAAGACAGGAAGCCGGGCGGTGGTGGCGCACGCCTGTAATCCCAGCACTCTGGGAGGCAGAGGCAGGCGGATTTCTGAGTTCGAGGCCAGCCTGGTCTACAGAGTGAGTTCCAGGATAGCCAGGGCTACACAGAGAAACCCTGTCTCGAAAAAACCAAATCCAAAAGAAAGAAAGAGAGAGAGAGAGAGAGAGAGAGAGAGAGAGAGAGAGAGAGAGAGAGAGAGAAAGAAAGAAAGAAAGAAAGAAAGAAAGAAAGAAAGAAAGAAAGAAAGAAAGAAAGAAAGAAAGAAAGAAAGAAAGAAAGAAAGAAAGAAAGAAAGAAAACAGGAACCAGAAAGACCCGGACCCTGTCTCCCTGGCTCACAGACTAGGATAGGAACACAGGCTCCCCCTGTACAGAGACAAGGCATTAGGCTGAACTCTGAATCCATCAGTCAGTTGGTGACTGTGTCTGCTGAACATTTGCTATGGACACAGAGTCCTGGGTAGATGGGAGGCAAACGGGCCCAGGCTCTGTTGTGAAGTAGCCACCATACCGGGGGGCCAATGTACCATGAAGACCACAGAGGAATATTCCAAAAGGTCAGCAGAGCAAGAAGAACTTCTTCGCATGTTCAGAGTGACCCCGGGCTCACAGTATTAAGAGTTAGACCAGAATGTGACTTGAGTCCGGCACTGTAGCTGTCATAACCAGAGCCAGGCACCGGCCCCAGGCCTCTGTTCTCAGCCTTTCAGGGCCCGCTCTGGGCTCCCTGAGGCTCGAGCATCTGCCATCCCCTCCCAGAACTACACCAAGAGCCAGAATCCCCAGGAAGCCAGCCTCACACTGTGAGCAGGATGCTGATTTGAACTCTCTCTACCTGGCAAGCACTTGTGGTCCAGGCTCCAAGGCAGAGGTCATACTCCAGATCCCCTTGTGCTCCCGCCTGGAGTTCTGCACAAGGCAGAAGCACACTCAACCTTTGGGGATTTCCTGGATTCCAAGTGGGCACCCCTGAACCCTCATCCACTGAACCCTTGAGGTTCCTTCCACCTTGCAAAGCACCAACTGAGCAAACAGGGTAGCTTCTGCCTGCTCTCCCCAAGGTCCCTCGAAGCTGCTGTTCAACACTTGATCACCGGGAGCTTGGCCATAGAAAGCCAGGTTTGCGGAGCTCCAAATACAGCCTGGAGCTGGTAATGCCCGGTTCATGTTCCCTGGGGACAGACCGCTTCAACACAAGTACGTTCCCCAGCAGCCAACTCTCTTCCGGCCCAGTGCACCCTTGACGCAGAGCCCTTAGCATTTTTACCTCACTGCCCCTCAGCTCTCTGCTTTTGCCATAAAGGGTCATGTCTGGAGTAGTTAGTTCAAGCTTGACACAGACGTGAGCCCCAGCTCGCACAAGCCGAGCCAGCACAACCTTCCGCCTTCCTCCTCCCCATCCCTCTCCCTGAACAAACACCTACCTCTTCCTTCCCTCCTCCAGCTCCATATTCTTCTTGTTTATTTATTTGTTTGTTTGTTTGAGGCAAGATTTCTCTACAGGGCCCTGGCTGTCCTGGAACTCGCTATGTAGACCACACTGGCCTCCAACTCACAGAGATCCCCCTGCCTCAGCCCTTTGAGTGTTGGAATTAAAGGCAAGCACCATCACTCTCAGCATTTCAATTATAACCAATGTTATAAAGTAGGGTCTCACTAGATAGCCCTGGCTGGCCTAGAACTCACCGTATAGACCAAGCTGGCCTCGAACTCGGAGATCTGCCCACCTCTGCCTCTCGAGTGCTGGGATTAAAGTCATGAACCACCTCACCTAGTGCTTTTTATTTATTTGTTTATTTATTTATTTATTTATTTATTTTTAAGGTTTTCAGTTAGTTGGATTTTTTTAAGACAAGACCTTACTATATAACACAGGCTGGCTTTGAACTCACAACACTGCCTCTACCTCGAGGTCTCCTAGGGGTTGTGATTACAAGTGTGAGACCCTATGAAGAGCACTGCAGCCCACTGCAGAGGTGGTTTATAGGCGCCTCCGCCCCTGTGCTCTTGCTGTCTCTGCACCTGGTTACTCCATGACAAACGAGGCACCGACTGCTTCTTATTGTGTGACTTCTCTGTTCAGGTTGCTTTGCTTTCTTACGTTTTGTTTCATTTTTGTTTTGTTTTGTTTGAGACATCATCTCATGTAGCCCAGGCTGGCCTTGAACTCAAGAGCCTCCTCCCTCCACCTCTGCCACTTAGACCCTGGTGGGGGTGGCAGGCCTGTGGCAGTATACCCTGCTTTGCTCTGGTATTTTGAGACCTGATCCTATTTTATGTCAGCCAAGCTGATCGTGACCTCGGTTCTCCTGACTCAGCCTCTCGGGCCCTAGAACCATAGGCCGGCTTAGGGACTGCTCTCCGGTCAGCTCTACATCAATAGCAGTCCTCAGATGACTCTACTCCCTCCTCGGGAGTTCCCCGGCTTCCAAATATCCTGAAGTCCCCTCTCGGCACAGCAAGGAAGATGCTCTCATAACCTGCCCTAGTATGGTTTCTAGAGTTGGGCGGAACATCCTTCCAACACCTAGGACAGAAGCCGCTGCAGCAGAAACACGTGTCTGCTGGGCAGTTGAGCCCCTGGGTTTCAATAACCACAAAAGGAAGGGGGGAAACAAAACAAAACAAAACAAACAAAACAAAAAACAAAAAAACAACAGTCTGAGGACTGGAGAGATGGCCCAATGGTTAGGGGCACTGGCTGCGCTCAGTTCCCAGCACCCACGTGGCAGCTCACAACTGTCTGTAACTCTAGCACGAGGGCATCTGACACTCTCACACAGGCAGGCAGGCAAAATACCAAATTCACATGAAATAAAAATAAGCTCTTTAAAAAAAAAAAGGTCTGGGAACATTTCCATATTCCATAACGTTCAATTAACCAGAATCACCCAGTGAGCACGACTCCTGTGGATTTATTGTATAAGCGTCTCTCACAGGAGATTCACGGAGGTTCACCAAGATTCAGTAGTGCAAGATCTCCCTTTCTTTCACCCTGATCTTGGGAGGGGTGCCAGAAGTAGGGGGCAAGGACAGGGCTGGGTTCCTCTTTGACTAAAAAAATGTCTGCGTGATTTGCCCAAGGTCGGTAAACAAGCTGGTATCAAAGTGGAGAGGAAGACAGAGAGGTCCACCCCTGCCTCCAACTCTGATTCCCAAGACCAGCTCCACCTCATCCTGAATCAAGAAGAACCAGCAAGACGGCTGTCTGTGAGGGCGCTTACCTCTAAACCTGACCACCATGGGCAGCATCCCTAAAACCCACAGGTACAAGACGAGAATCAGTTCCCACAGGTTGTCCTCAGACTTCCGTACGTGAGCCCTGTCATGTTCACACCCACAGACATATAAAATAAATAACTCTACAGGCTGGACAAGGTGACACTTGCCTCTAATCCCAACACTGGAGGCAGAGGCAGGCAGATCTCTTAAATGTTGAAGGCCAGCCTGGTCTACAGAATGAGTTCCAGGCTATCTGAGGTTACTTAGTGAGACCCTGAATCAAAACTAACACACACACACAAACAAACAAATAAACCAAGAAAGCAAAGAAAAGAAAATGGGTGGATAAGGAAGTGAACCCCCACAGCCCAGCAACCACCCTCCCGCAGCGTCCTGAACAAGGGTGCATGGGAAGTCCTCCTTCTGTCCTGGTCATGAGACTGAGCCCTAATCCGGGTATCTTCTACAGAGCTTGAGTCCCATCCCAATCACATTAAAACGTGCTTCTGCCCCTGCCCTGTTCTGTGGTACAGTCCACAAGGAAACAAACACAGCTTACACTCCACAGTGGACTACCAGGTCCACACCTTGTAAAGAAATAAAAAGAATATGTTAAAGTCCAAGGTCTCAAGCACTTCCCCACACAATGCTCTTAACCCCTAAAGGGAAGAAAGCAACCTTACAGTAAATGTACCCAGGTGCTCAGGTAGCACTAGCAGGACCAGGAAGCGGGTATCTGGACCACATGAACTGTCTTGCGTAACCACAGAGGACACAGCATCGCTTCTCCAGATCCCTGACAAACGCACTCAGGAGCAAAGAGTTGGGATAAGAGGCGTGCCCGTCTAAGTGTTTTGCTTTGTTTGGCTCTGAGTCGGGGACTCATATAACTCAAGCTGTCCTGGCTTCTCAGATAATCTCCACCTTCTAGTCCCCCTGCCTCCACCTTCCATGTCTAGTTTATAGACGTGGGTATCAAACCCAGGGTTTTCTGCATGTTAAGTAAGTGTACTCTACCAACGGAGCCACATCCCCACCTATCTATCCTCTTTTCTTTATTTCTTTCTCTCTCTTTCTTTCTTTTTTTTTTTTGTTTTTGTTTGGGGGGGTTGGTTTTGCTTTTGTTTTTTCAAGACGTGGTTTCTCTGGGTATCCCTGGCTGTCCTGAAACTCACTCTGTAGACCAGGCTGGCCTCGAACTCAGAGATCTACCTGCCTCTGCCTCCCAAGTGCTGGGATTAAAGGTGTGCGCCACCACTGCCTGGCTTTCTTTCTCTCTCTCTTTCTTTCTTTCTTTCTTTCTTTCTTTCTTTCTTTCTTTCTTTTCTTTTCTTTTCTTTTCTTTCTTTCTAGAAAGAGCCTTGTAATACCCAGCCTCGGCTGGCCTGGAACTTACCTCCAGTTCTCCCGCCTCTGTTTGGGATTATAACCGTGCCCCACCATGCCCTGAACTACATGGGTCTGAAATTTCCATTGCCCTCCTATCTCAAGCTCCCAAGTGCTAGCATCACAGATGCACACTGCCACACTTGGTCCCCAGTGTCTTTTAAAGCTCCAAGGTCACATTGTCAAGGACAGGCTGAAGAAACTTATAGAACTAAAGGAAACTGATAGCTAAACACTTCTCATGATTCAGAACTCAAGGCTTCTACGAAGACCATCGTTAGACAACTGGAAAATCTTGATTATGGGTTGAGGATTAGACCTCGGTAAGGTAAGGTATCGTGTGAACTTCCTGATTCGGCTAGCTGAAGGGGGGCTTTGAGGAATAGTGTCCTTGTGGGCAGGGCAGGAAGTGCAGCACGGTGCCCAGGGGGAAAGACCACGAAGCCAGCAGCTTCCTCTCCAGCCCAGGAGAGGGGAGGTGGGAGCAAATCAGACTTGCAACTTATCTGAACATTGGGGGTCATCTACAAACTCAGACAGGCTGACAAGATGGCTCAGGGGTAAATACGCTTAGAATGAAAGGCTGGTGAGCCGAGATTGATCCCTGAATCCCACAGTGGAAGGGAAATCAACTCCTAAAAGTTGTCCTCTAACCTTCTCATGTGTGACACACACACAGACACACACAGACACATACACACACACACATACATACATATACACACATGTACACAGACACACACTCACACACAGAGACACACACGTATCTCACAGGCATACACATACACACGTCTATACATATATACACACATCACACAAACACATATGCATACACATACACATATGGACACACATCACACAGACACATACACATGTATATACACACACATACACACACGTACACATATATAACACGTCACACACACAGACACACACACTTATATAAGACACACAGATACACACAGAGAGGCACGTAAATAAAATTTAGGGAAAAGGGCAGATGACTCTCATTCATTCTCGACCAGAACAAGTCTCTTCCTTCTCCCGGTCTCCGCTCCGATATCTATACGTAACATAACCCGCACCTTTCCTAGTAGTCCCGGTTGCCTTTCAACTCCAGGCATTCCTCACCATCTTAGAGCAGCTGGTCACGGCACAGGACTCTCATGGGAGCCGGCCTATTAACCATGTTCTCTGGTCAAATGGTGGGGAGGCAGCTCACCAGACCTCAGTTGAGCCCTTCCTCCCCCGCCCTGTGCCTGCCCCTCCTAGCTGCACCTCATTCTGCCTCCATTATGGAGGTCTCCAGAATGTTATTGTACCCAGAGAGAGGATTGAAGGGGGAGCGTCAGGACTCGGCCTTCAGGATGTCCACACCTGAGCTGTACTTACGTGGAAATGTTTCTTTGGTCTGTCATGTCTGTCACTGGTGCCATGTCTACACTGAACAGACATTTGTTCACAACTCCCCGGGAAAAGTCACACGACAGGCCAGCGGTCGCTTTTCGTTTGTTTATTCTTCCGGTTGTTTTGTTTTGCCAGACTGGGTCTTACACCGTAGCCCCGGTTGCCTTCCAACTCCGGGCATTCCTCCTGTCTCAGTCTCCCAAGAGCTGGGATTACAGCTATGTGCCCCCAAACCCAGCACAAACCTTGATATTTTGCAGAACTATGTGAGTTTTTTTTCATTTATCGTGTGTGTATATGATGAGTGCATATATGTGTGTGCACGCACATACATGCACGTGTGTGCATGGGGCACTTGCCTGTATACGCCTGTGCAGAAGCCAGGGGTTGATATCTGGAGTCTCCTTCAAATGTCTTCATATTGTCTTGGTTTTGTAGTTGAGGCTGGATCTCACTATGCAGCCCTGTCTTGCTTAGAGCTTGCTGTGTAGACCAGGCTAGCCTCAGAGTCACAGAGTCCTGCACCCTTACCCCTGACTTCCACATAACACACCAACATTAAATAGTCTTGAAAGCTATGAAACCCTCGGGTTGACAGAGGAAGCGCCAGACTCAGCTCTCTCTCTCCTCCTGTGGTAATGGAGCCTCCAACAGGACTGACCCTGGAGCCGCCTCCCCCACACAGTAGGTCAGATGGGACGGTGGCCGGTGGCCGCTTGACCCACAGAGCCCATTGGCTGGTTGCTCCCAGGAATGTGGAATCAGAGAGCCAAAAGGCTGAGCTGGGGAAATGACCACAAAGATTTTGAGAGCACAGTCATTGTTCATATTGTGGAAGAAAAAAAAACAAAAAAACAAAACAAAAAAAACCCATAGCCAAGTTCAGGCCGAGGTTCTGAGAGAAAAATAAGAAGCGATAGAGCTGGAAATGTAGCTCAGATGCGTGGCTCAGTTGGTAGAGGGCATGCCTCCCCGGCGTGCACAAGCCCTGGGTTCAGTCCCCAGCATCACAGAAGCTAGGCGTAATCCCAGCGCTCGGAAAACAGAGACAGTGGAACAGCAGTTCGAGGTCATTCTGACTCTGTAGTGAGTACAGTGGGCAGCCTGGGCTACATGAGCCCCTGCCTCAAAAAGGAACCAACAGAACACAAACATAAATCAAAACAAGGACAATGCCGCAGGGCGATGGTGGCGCACGCCTGTAATCCCAGCACTCTGGGAGGCAGAGGCAGGCGGATTTCCGAGTTCGAGGCCAGCCTGGTCTACAGAGTGAGTTCCAGGACAGCCAGGGCTACACAGAGAAACCCTGTGTCCGGGGGGGAAAAAACAAAAAAACAAAACAAACAAACAAACAAACAAACCAAGGACAATGCCAACAGAACATTGCCTCTCTACTTCGCCCTGCGTGGACTCGTGCATATGAATGCGCCCCCCAGCCCCCACTCCCACCCCCAGATACCTCATAAAGAACCTTATTCACACTTTACAGATGTTGAACTTGTAGCACAAAGTCTGTCCAGGTCCAGGCTTCCATGCCTGATGCCCTGAGCCCCGCACTGTCACCGGGCCCTCCGGAGGGCATCTTTACTCCCTGACTCAAAGCAGCCTGTGACAAGAGGAACTCCTTGTGCCCCGGCCACTGTCACCATGCAGGGTAAGGGGAGCACCTCAGTGTCATACAAGAGGACCTGTTAAGGTTCAAGTAGCGCAGCCCCCTGCTTCTTCTGTCTTCCCGTGTCTTGTAAGGGACAAAGGTGACAGGTCACCACGGGATAAATATGAGCCAGGGGCCTCGGAGGCAGATGCAGGGATGGATAGTCGGAATCTCTCCCCAGCAGCCCAGTACCACGGGCCCATGTGCCGGGGAACCCTCCCTCACCTACAGCCTCTCAGGAGGAGCAGAGCTCTGGGGCCTCTGAGCACGGGTTTGTGTGGCTCCGCCTGGGGCCTGGGAACAGCGCCAGAGAGGACAGGGAGCAAGGTCTTTTCCTCCGGGCATCAGGTTTCCACCAGCTCAGAGTTGCTGGTCAGCTGACAGAGCCCAGAGCCTGTCGGAGAAGCCACCACAGGGCTGAAGAGATGGGGTGAGGGGACAGGGCTGAGACACAAGGGGGCCAGGGGACTGGGCCCAGACACAAGGACTCCAGAAGGGAACAGCCTCCGCTGGGGAGGACGGTCTGCAGCTGCCAGCCTGGAGTGACACTGGGCACAGGGATGGCCTGGCACCAGCCCCAGAAACCTCCATTGTCCCCGGTTTCACAGTCGCCTGCCCGGGGCTGGAACTCTTTACCAGCTCCCTGGTCCCCAGATGAAAGAATCTTTCTAAGAGTCGTAAAACTGTGCCCGCTTGGAACAATGGGCCCTTATGTGGCTGCGCCCTCCTCATAAACTCCCGGCAGCAGCGCCCAAGAAGCGAAGCTGCAGGCTCCGGCTTTATAGACTGGTTTTCTAGAGCAACCTCAGCACCCATTAATATCCAGTCTTCCAGTGCTTCTGTGAGGCTCTGCCGGTCCCTTCCCTTCACCGAGGCTCACTGTGTGCCAGCCCCACCCCCACCCCACCCCCAGCAGCCCTGCCTGCCTGCCTGAAGCTACATTGCCACCAGAACCACCAGTGAAATCGAGAGTTCACGCCCCTGAGAACGATCTGCCTCTGAGACCCTCAGCCTGCAAGGCAGGCACAGATCACAGATCCCGGCACATGGGACCCAGCACACTAAAGACCTAAGGCGAGCCAAGGAGGACCTGGATCCTCCACCAGCTCAGACCCACACACCGCCACCATCCATTCCCCGCAAAGCCCCAACTCCCCAGAACCCTTACGGATGCTTGGGGTACATCAAACTCGATGCTCTCCATGACTGCACCCCTTCCCTCTCATAAGAAACAAGTTTCCAAGATCCCTTCTCGCATGAGGAACTGAAGCACAGAGAGGGCCAGTAGCCTGCCTGAGACACACAGCAAGTAAGCCCTAGGTCCACCTCTTACCTCCCCAAAATTTCACAAGCAGGGTTCAGCTGCATGGAACTGGATTAAACCTTCCTTGAGCGTCCCCCCAAATATCTGAGTCATATTTATTTATTTTTCTGTGCCATGGAATTGAACCTAGGGCTTGCTCCTGCAGGGGAAACCACAGGATTTCAAAGCTGATATCACTCTTTCCTGGGTAAGGACCTTCTAAGTACTGAAGCCCTTAACTTCCGCCCACTGGATGAAGTGGGTGGGGTCTTACCCACACTTCCGGCAGAGCTTGTCAGTGTGCGGACCAGCACCAGGCTTTCTTCTCGGGATCGCTGCTCTTCCTGAGACACCAGTGTGAGTCAGGACGCCTGCTCCCCTCGCCTGACACACATGACACGTATTCCCTAAGGGCCAGGCCATCCCTACGCATCTTTCTAGAAACCAGGAGTCTAGGCGAACATGAGAACAATGTCTCCCCAGTCCCTCAATCCCAGGGAGCCACTCGGGACCCTTTTAGGCTCCGTCCATACCTGTGTCCTTGACTCCCTGTGCTGTCTGTCTCTCTCTGGCTTCTGCTGGTCTCCTGTCTACCTCTGCACCCTACAGAGACAGTCTGAGGAAGTAGGGGGTGGTGGCATACACCTATACCCAGAACTCAGGAAGCAGAGACAAGAGGACTATAACATCATGGGTAGCCTGCACTACATAGCAGTTCCAAGCTAGCCTGGGCTATATAGGGAGGTCCTATCTCAAAACAAATCCAAAGACAAAGAGAAGGGCGGTCTATAGCTCCTGGCCTGGTTTCTTTTAGCACACTCCACTCCAGCCTGGCAAACAGATGGGTAGCTACAGCATCCCAGGCCCTGTAGAATCCCTCAGATCTGATCAGCTACTAGCCATAGCCAGCACCCAGGCCCTATGTGGAGGTGGTTATCTCATGGCCTGCCCAGCCCTGGGAAGCTGGCTTAGTGGCCTGGCTTGTGTCGCTATCCCCTCTGAGGAAAACAGCCTTCCCAGAGGAACTCCTGGATACTGTGGTTCACCAGAGCCAGGCCTGGAGTTGTCAGTGGCATCCATCACCACCACCATCAACAGCATCCCCTCCATTAGCATCATCACCTTCCCAGGCACTCGTTGGCTGTTTGGTGTTGAGCCTTTCCCTGAATGATCCCATTGGATCACGATAATCTCTCTAGGTAGGAGCTACCACCATCCTCTGCTACACACAAGGAAGCTAACCAACAGTGACAGCCAACCCACAGCATGAGGGACTGTAACACTTGCTCAATTCTCTGTCACCTCTGCTATTCCAATGCCCCTGAAGGCAGAATCCTGTCTGTTTAGAAGAGGCATATTTCCAGAACATAGTGTCTAGCACTGGACAGGCATTTGATAAACGGCCTTTGGATGCACAGTGGATAGGTGGGTAGATGAATGGATGATGGATGATGAATGATGGATGGATGGATGAATGGATGGATGGATGGATGGATGGATGGATGGATGGATGATGGATGATGGATGATGAATGATGGATGGATGATGGATGGATGGATGGATGGATGGATGATGGATGATGAATGATGGATGGATGGATGAATGGATGGATGGATGGATGGATGATGGATGATGAATGATGGATGGATGATGGATGGATGGATGGATGGATGGATGATGGATGATGGATGATGAATGATGGATGGATGATGGATGGATGGATGGATGATGGATGGATGATGGATGGATAGATGATGGATGGATAGATGGATGATGGATGATAGATGATGGATGGATGATGGATGGATGATGGATAGATGATGGATGGATGATGGATGGATGATGGGTGGATGATGGGTGGATAGATGATGGATGGATAGATGATGGATGGATGATGGATGGATGATGGATGAATGATGGGTGGATGATGGGTGGATGATGGGTGGATGATGGGTGGATGATGGATGATAGATGGATGAATGAATGGATATATGGGTGGCAGATGGGTAGTTCAGTGTATAGATAGGTGGGTGGGAAGTGGATAGATATTAGGTAGGTATAAAATGGATTAATGGATGATGAATGGAGAGACTGATGAATGGAAAATATATGGACAGCGGATGAAGGTATAGACTGATGGATATATGGCGAATAGATGAGTAGAAATGGGTGGGGACAGGCTGGAGAGTTAAGAATGCCATCTGCTCTTCCAGGGGACCTCTGTTCAATTCCCAGCACCCACACAATGGCTCACAACTGTCCGTTAACCCCATTTCCAGGGGATCCGATGCCCCTCAATTCAGACATTCATACAGGCAAAACACCAATGTATATAAAATAAAAATAAACAAATTATTAAAAATATTTCCTAAAAAGGAAATGGACGGAGAGAAGTTAGCTGAATGGACAGACAGACAGATGAAAGGATGGCATACATGAGTACAACTGAGAATGGAGAAGAAACAGAGAGTGGGAGATAACTCCTCCACTCCCAGCCACCCCCCGCACCCCCCCACACACCCCAAGAGAGGAGGAGGAAGGTAGATGTGGTTTCCTTGTTTACTGGAAAATCCCCTGGCAGGGCTTTGAGAGAAGTCAGAGAGGAGCAGTGTTGACATTTTTTAGGAACAAGGAAATACGGAGTGCGGAGGGATGAGCCACCTTGAGAAGGCTGGGTGACAGCCATGGCAGAAAGAATCCCGCAGTCCCTTCCCCTACACCTCCATGCCAGGGCATTGCACCAACCTTAAGCTCCTGTCTCCAGATGGGGCTGGGAGGAGGGTAGGCCGTCATAGTCTGTACCCAGCAAAGTGAGCTCCCTGCCCTGTGGCTGCAGGGCGGGGCCTGGGAACAGAGCTGTGGATTTTGGTTGCAGTCACCCCTCCTTTACCCCCAGAGCTCTCAGACCCCAGAGTGGCGGACCTCTCCGCAGCCCGGAGCTTGCCCAAGCTGGCTCTCCTTCTGTGAGAAATCTCATGTGACCCACAAACCCTCCCACCTCATTAGTTCTGACCCGTGGCTCAAGCAGGCCAGATTCTGGGGCAAGATAGAAAGGAAGAGTCGTGCTCTCCCTGCTCAGAGCAGTTCCCTGTTGGCCAGGCAAGACTCAGCGGGGCACCGAGACACGAGACCTGGTGTTCTAGTTGCCGGATTAAGAAAGAAATGAAGGGCTGGGCACTGCCTGTCTGGCAAGTAGGAAATCCTGGGTTTGGTCTTCAGCAGGTGCATAAAGCAGACATCGCCGTGCATATCTGTAACCCAGCACTTAGGAGGAAGAGGCAGGAGAACCAGAAATTCAAGGCCATCCTTCAATAAATATCGAGTTGGGGCTACATGAGACCCTGGGGCAGGAGGAAAGAAAGAGAAAGAGGATGGAGTATGTGACTTCCCTTAGAGACAGCAATCCCGTGACATAAATGACATGTATCATTGTGATCCGAGGGGGCACCGGGAGGTGTTGTGCCAGGCTGAAACTCGTTTATTTGTAAGAAAGAGAGAAAGGGTGTCAGGATCACTTCCATGTGCCAAGTTTGGAGACACACTGGGAGAATGCATACCCTCACCAGCTCTGGAAGCCCAGGGTCAGGGAAGTGGCTCACCCAGGGAAGCCACACAGCCAGGCTCAGACCCCAGCCTGACCCCCGAGCCCATCCTTTCCCTGCTGAGAGAGGGGACCTCCACCATGGGACCTCCCCTCCCCAAGATGAGCCCTCAGTGTCCGGGGTTTATTCTAAAAGGTTCAGGCTTGTGTGACCACCACTCAGTCCCCCTCAGTCCCCTCCCACCAGAGGCCACAGATTCCTGCTTCCTTCCTGGGCACTGTGGTTTTGCTGGCCTGGGACAGAGGCAGAGTGGCAGGGGAGCCACTGGGCCCCTGGAGACCTCAGGGTCCAGGAACTGAAGGGCACTTAGAATTGATAGAAGCCAATGCTCTCCTTTCCCAGAAGGGGAAACTGAGGTCCCAGGAGGACAGGGTTTCCTCAAGGTCACAAAAGGAAGAGTACAGTGTGTCCAGAGCAAAGGCGGGCCTGTTGGCTCCAGATCCCGTGGCTTTTTATCAGATTGAAGGGATGCTTATCGGCTAACTCACTTAGGGGAAGAGCCGGGGTAGGGTTGTGGGGGTTGGGGAACCCCTGGCTCCCTCCCCCAGCTGGTCATGGCCTGGTGAGCTGAGTCTGGGAGGGTGAACTCTCCCCCTCCCACACTGGAGGAATCTGGGAGGGGGGTCCCCTCAGCCAGAAGCTGAGGACTGAAGGGAAGTCAGCTGTCACTACACGAGCTCAGCGCCATCTTCTCAGCTCCTGGGACTTGCTCCCTGGAGTCTGGTTTTCAGGCATCCCAGCGTCTCTAAATCTAAATCGGACCCTTTTAATTTTTATTTATTTTCCAGTTTTGTCAGGTCTGGTGACAAACCTGCCTTACCCGCTGAGCCACCTTGCAAGTTCTCCAAGGCCTGCTTCTTGCTCAGCTCCTGAGAACCCTAGAGACCTCTGCTCCCCACCCCCCAACCCAGAGCTTGCCTCCCAGGAGTGGCGTCCATCGCACAACCTGTGATCCTGCAGCGCAAAGGAGCAATCAAGAATCTCACAGCCAAGCTAAAGAGATGGCTCAGTGGATGAGGGCACTTCCTCTGCTCGTGCCCCAAAGCTCACGGGTCTCATTCCCCCCCACACACACACACACCAAGTAAAAAGAAATGTAATAAGAAATGCTTAAGAGGCTCAAGGTCAGCCGGTCGTGGTGGCGCACACCTGTAATCCCAGCACTTGGGAGGCAGAGGCAGGCGGATTTCTGAGTTTGAGGACAGCCTGGTCTACAGAGTGAGTTCCAGGACAGCCAGGGCTACACAGAGAAACCCTGTCTCAAAAAACAAAAAACAAACAAACAAACAAACAAAAAGAGGTTCAAGGTCACTCTTTTAAAATGAACCTCAGTCACTAAGGTTAAAGGTCAAGACTCTCACGGTCAAGGAAGGGCCTGCAGACCTCTCACGGTCAAGGAAGCTGCCTGTACTGTGTGGAGGTTTGGTTCTTGTCAGGTTGTGTCGTTACCTTGATGGAGAAGGGAGCTGCTGTTGTGGAGACAGGGTCTCACACTGGAGTATAGGATGGTCTCAAACTCACAGCCATCCTCCTGCCTCAGCCTCCCGAGTGCTAGGACTACAGGTGCAAGGCACCACACCATCATTCTGGTTTTCGTTTTGTTTTGTTTTTGTTTTTCAGAGACAGGGTCTCACTGTGTAGCCCTGGCTGTCCTGGAACTTAGTCTGTAGACCAGACTGGCCTTGAACCCAGAGTTCTGGAATTAAAAGAGCGTGCCACCATCACCACCACCCAGCCTCATGCCCACGTTTTAAAATAAGCCCAGTCGTGACTAGTTAGAGCCCTCTGGGAAACGGGGTTGTCAGGAAAACTCTCTGTAGCTTATGCTCGGCCCATAGCAGTGCCCAGGACGTAGATTCTCCACCACAGCAGTGTGGAAGCCATTACAGTGCTGTAATGCACTGTAGAGGAACAGAAGATTCCTCCTGCGACCTCCTCCCATGACTGTCCTCCACACTGAGTGGAGACATCTCTCTTCTTGATGACAGGGATACGAAAGGACCACCCTCTCAAACTCCCAAAGTCCTCAGCTCCGGGGGTTGAGGGGACAGAGGCAGGTGGGTGAGGGCCACAAGCTGGGCCTCGGTGTGTGAGGCAACCCCACCTCTGACACTTGTAGCTGACTCTCCAGGGTCCTCCAGACCAAAACCTATAAAGATGAGGAGGTGGCCAGGGAAGGGAGAGACCCCGAATCCTTGCTGTCTCCTAGCCCTGAAGCCTCAGGTAGGAGGCCTGGCCTCTCTAGGCCGTGGCCTCATAACTATGGGGTCAGTCACCACGGGGGTGATTGTTCCCGCCCTGCTCAATGAGCCAGGCTGTTGTGAGTGCCCTGGAGAACCAGCAACATAGATAACTCTGTAAACTGTGAAGTACCAGGTTTAGACACTGCCTTATTGATCACCAGAGTCCCTCCACAGAAAGCAAGAGGAGGCAAGAGACAGCAATCATGGGAAAGAAGAAGCAGACTCAGGACACAGGCGCCTCAAGTCCTCTGCCACGCCCACCCTTCCTCCTCCTTCAACCCCAGCTCCCCTTCTCTTGATCCGTGAGAGCTTCCGGAAGCTACTTCACCTCTCTGGGCCTGTGGCCAGAGTAGCACCTACTCTGTGGGGATATTGGAGGATTAAAGGAGTCACACAGGCACCACGCTGTGCTAGCCAAACGAAAACATGCAGCAGGAGCCCGGTTGAGTTCATCATGTTATCATTGGCCACACGTGGACCAAACAATGAAACAGAACCTTTGAAACCTACTGAGCTGTCCATCACCAGAGGGAGTCAGGCTGTGGCTAAATAGCAACCTGTCAGGGACGCTGGACAACGCTGCCGAGTGACCTTTAAAATGCCACCCATCCACAAATGGTTACAGTCCTTGCCAAGGAAACTGTATAAGCTGCAGTCCCTCCCTCTACATGTGAATGGCAGGGACGGGATGACGGGAGTGGCTGAGGAGGCCGCCAGGCTAAGAACACGGGAGAAACAAGCAGGCAGCCACGGAGCAGCAAGGAAGGACAAGAGTGGACACATTAGTGTCCAGCTGCTGCGCCACCTCAGCTTTCTCTGGGGGTTCAGAGCCTCGGTTTTCCAGCTATGGCCGGGCAGTGGTGGCACACACCTTTAATCCCAGCACTTGGGAGGCAGAGGCAGGTGGATTTCTGAGTTTGAGGCTAGCCTGGTCTACAGAGTGAGTTCCAGGACATCCAGGGCTACACAGAGAAACCCTGTCTTGAAACCCCCCCCCAAAAAAAAAGATGTTCTGAAGCCATGCCACCCTTCTCAACCTCCATAAGCCTAAAACTGGGGCAGGGGGATTCCCACCACTCACCTGTGCTCCTGGCTCCCTCCATGTTCCTTCCCCGACACACATCCTCCTCATGAGCCCCCCAAGACTCAGGGTCACCACTACAGAGCTATCAATGAGATTCTCTCTGAGATCCCTCCACCCCAAGCACCTCCAAGCCTCCCTGTCATCTTGGAGAGAGCCAGGTACACCAGAGCCTAAAGGTGTCCACACAGGAGACCCTCACCACTTCCATCACATCCAAAGAACCCCCTCGACTCTGCAAAGAACAGAGAGGGCTTCACTGGGGAAGACTGACTGACTGACCTGGGTTGTGCACACAGTCCAACCGTCGTCCTCAGGAAAGAAGACACCAGTGACCAGGGCAGACGCCACCAGCGGGGCACGCATCTGGTGGGGGAGCTGCTGGAGGAGCAGGCAGGAGCCTCAGGTCTGATACACTTGGGCTCCTGAGCCAGGCCTGGCTGGGTTTGCTGACAACCCAGCTGTATGAGTCACTTACCAGCCAGACCTGCTGGGCCGGTGCGTTGGACACGGAGGCGGAGGCGGGCAGAGGGCGGGAAGACTGGAGGACCGGAGGGGGCCCTGGCCTCTGCCACCAGGAAGGGTTAGGCTGAGTCAGTCCCAGCCTGGCTGGGTAGATCCCTCAGCCCAGCCCAGGAGGCCCAGAGAGTTAGCCAGGGTGGAAAGAAGGGACAAATAAACAAAAATGGGGTTTCAAGGCGTGGGCTGGTAGGGAGGTTGGGACCCGGGATGGGTGGAGCCCGATATGATCCAAATCCTTTAACCAGGAAAAATGGGAAGGGGCAGGAGAACGCTGAGGGGGAAAGATCCTCTTCTCCAGAACAGCTGAGGGACAGCTTTGTGGCCTCAGACAAGCGGTCTGGTCTCTCTGAGTCTCAGTTATCTGCTTGGCAAACTGCAGGCAATAGTAGTAATAGTAGTAATACTAACAGCCTCTAAACGATAGCGCCGTTGGGAGGAACGGGGTCACCACCACAGGCTTCTGGCTCCTGGGGACAGCGGTCCGGGTCACAGAATACGGTCTTTGGTGCATGAGGACAGATTTGACCAACACCTTGCTCGCTCGCTCCGCAAGAACGCAGGCGTCTGAACTTCAAACAAGTCTGTCAATCACGATTGCTCCGCCTACTCCTCGAGCCCAGGAAAGCCCTGCAGGAGCCACAAAGGTAGCCCCACCCCCTCACACCGAATCCAGGCAGAGAGATAGTCAGTCGGTGGCAGTGAGTGTGACTGTGCTCGCACAGTTCACACCAGAGCAGACACAGGCAACTGCGATCCTAGAGCTGAGTCTGGCCTGTCCTTGCCTAAATCAAGTGCGCGTGTAGCTGAAGGTGAGCGCGCATGCGTGCGCATGCTTGTCATCACAGCCCCGGGACACCGAGTCAGGAGGATCTCTGGGAGTCAGAAGCCAGCCCCGGGCTGCATGATAAGTTCTAGATGTGGAGACACTCTCACTAAAACGTAAATCAAACAGGAAAATGTGCATTTGCTCCTCCACAGCCTATCGGAGTCCTGACAGAGACTGCAGTCCCCAGAAGTCCCACTGACCCTTTAGGAAGAAAACCTGACCATGGTGACTTCCATGCTGGTGATGATGGTGGTGGTGGTGATGATGATGATGGTGGTGATAATGCTTATTTTCTGGGTTATTGGACTCGACACGTTCCACACACAGAAAACCTGTCCAGGCACAATTTTGATCACACCTTACACCCTGGGTTCTCCTTTTTCTACAGAGAGGCTCCTGAGAAAGCAACTTACTCAAAATCTCACAATGGATACTTTGAATTAAAACAAAACAAAACAAAACAAAAAAACAAAAAAACCTATCCAGAAGTGGGCATGCTGGCGCATACCTTAAATCCCCAGCACCAAAGGCAGAGGCAGGAAGATTAAAGCAAGGTCAAGGGCAACCTGAGCTACCTAGCAAAGCTGTTCCGAAAGAGTGAAATGATCGTATCAAGTAGGTCCTTTTGAGCTAGTGTGGTGGCTCACCCCCAGAACCCCCGGCACTCAGGAGCCGGAAGCAGAAGCACCAGCAGTTCTAGGCCATCCTCAGCTACGTAGCAAGTTTGAGGTCAACCTGGGCTACATGAGCCCTTGTCTAAAAACAACAGCAGAACTTGGACTTGCCTGAGTGAGTCCAAAGCCTCCTGCTCTGCCAGGCCCCTGAGCAGGCAGGTCCTGTCTGGGTTGAGAGCTCCCCTGCAGCGGCGCGAACCCTCGGATGAGTCACGTTACCCGGATTTAACCTCTGAGTTGGGAACAAGAAGGTTGTCATAGACGTGAGGAAGACGGTATGTGCAGGCTGCCCTGCGAGTGCCAGGAGGGCAGACTCCTATCAGGGCTCCAGGGTCCATGTCATTGCCTCTGGGGCCTGGAGTGTGACAAGAGGCAGTCACTCCCTCTACAGGGGCCGGCATAGGAGGACGGCTCCTGGTCCTGGTCCAGGCCCTTCAAGAAGAGCTGCCTCCTCCTCAAAACCTGGGGAGGAGATTGGCCTGTGGAAAGCTGTACTGTGTCCCCAGCTAGCCCTGCTGTCTGGAAGGGCTAACCTGGTCTTCTAACTCCTAGACGTGAAAGAAATCAGGAGGGGCCAGGGTTGGCCCTTGGAAAGGCTGACCAGCCCCCAGGATGGGTGAAGAGGCTTCTGGGATATCCTATCATACCCTTCTTTGATCCAGCCCTAAGCCCAGGTGGCCTGCATATTTGGTGGGAGAGAGCTTCCAAAACAACTACAACAATAAAGAAAAGTTTTTTAAGGACTGGAGAGATGGCTCAGTGGTTAAGAGCACTGACTGACTGTTCTTCCAGAGGTCCTGAGTTCAATTCCCAGCAACCACATGGTGGCTCACAACCATCTGTAATGAGATCTGATGCCCTCTTCTTGTGTGTCTGAAGACAGTTAGTGAACTTATATTAAATAAATAAAATCTCTGAGCAGGGCTGGAGCGAGAAACTTTAATGAGATCTGATGCCTTCTTCTGGTGTGTCTGAAAACAGCTTCAGTGTATTTACATATAATAAATAAATAAATATTTTCTTTAAAAATAAATAAATAAATAAATATTTTTTAAAAACACATTCTTATAATATTTCTGTGTTTTTCAAAGAAACCAAAATTCCAAAACTCTCCCTACAGATTTATTTATTTTTATTCTATATGCTTTGGTTCTTTGCCTGAATGTATATGTGAGGGTGGCAAATCCCCTGGGATTGGAGTTACAGTTGTTAGCCACCATGTGGGTGCTGGGAAATGACCCCAGGACTTCTGGATGAGCAGTCAGCGCTCTTAACCACTGAGCCGCCATTTCTCTCGCCCCTCAGTTTGCTTTGTTATACAGCCCAGAACTGCCTGCCTGGAGGTCTCACCACCCTGGGAAGGTTCCCTCTTCCCAGATGACGCTAGCTTGTGCCAAAATGACAAAAAAAAACACTAACAGTCACATTCTGGACTAGTCAGGTCTGCAAGAGAACAGCACCGTGCCCCATGCCCCGCCCCACGCCCAGGCCCCAAGCCACGCCCCCCAAGCCACACCCCAAGTCATCCTTCCTGCACTGTTCCTTCAAGCAGGAGCGAGCTGGCTGTCTATGAGGCAAGCCTGCAGAATGGTGTCAGACTGTGCCATGCATTTGCTTTTTGCTTCTCCACACTGAGCACCGGCCTTCCCAACATCCCCACATCCCCGCATCCCCGCATCCCCGCATCTCCGCATCCCCGCATCCCCGCACCCCCGCATCCCCGCATCCCGCATCCCGCATCCCCGCATCCCCGCATCCCCGCATCCCCGCATCCCCGCATCTCCACATCCCCGCATCTCCGCACCCCCCATCCCCGCATCCCCGCATCCCCGCATCCCCGCATCCCCGCATCCCCGCATCCTCACCACGCCCAGAACCCACTGTACACCCAGTAGACAGTGGGATGAGCACTCTACTGAGGCTGATCCTGAATCGCAGTCCTTTGAGGAAAACAGGAGAGGGCTGCCGATGGCAGGCGCTGTGACTAGGCCTGGTCCCCGCCAGCACTGTGGCCAGAAGGTTCTGCACCATGGGATCACCCTGGGCTCCACATGTGATCAGAACTAAATCTCTGCCTCTGGCCCCACACACGGGTAGTACCCTCTCTCTGCCAACCCCAGCTGTCCCAGTTGCAGTATGAGGGGCTCTCTGAGGGGCTAATCTGCCCCCAGATGAGACCCCTGCTCACAGTTCCCTTCCATTCAGGCCACCGGCTTCCCTCTGGGCTTTTGTTACCTCTGTTTTGGTTGGGGATTGCTGTATTGGTTTTGTTGTTTGGTGGATTTGAGGTTTGTTTTTAGACAAAGCCCCCAAGGCTTTAGGATGGCCTTGAACCTATAACGTAGCTGTTGCTGGTCTTAAACCCTGATCTAAGTGCTTCCACCTAGGTTTAAAAACTAGATTTACGGGATGGAGAGATGGCTCAGAGGTTAAGAGCACTGACTGTTCTTCCAGAGGTCCTGAGTTCAATTCCCAGCAACCACATGGTGGCTCACAACCATCTGTAATGGAATCAGATGCCCTCTTCAGGAGTGTCTGAAGACAGCAACAGTGTATGCATATATGTATAAAATAAATAAATAAAATCTTTAAAAACTAGATTTACAACTGTGCACCACATGACTGCTCTCATCCTTGCATTTCGTTTTGTTTACATTTGTAGTGTGTGTGTGTGTATGTGTGTGTGTCTATGTATGTGCCTGTGTCTAAGTGTGTGTGTGTGTGTGTGTGTGTGTGTGTGTGTGACTGAGAAGATAATTTTGAGGAGCTGGTTCTCTCCTTCTATATCATGTGGTCCCAGGGGTTAAACTCTGGTCATCAGGCTTGGCAGCAAGCACCTTTCTTTGCCAAGCCATTTAGCTGGCCCGTCCCTGTATTTCATCTCCAATTTCCTCAGCAGCCTTGTTCAAACCGAAGCCAACAGTTTGGAGTCCCCTCACTAATTCTGAACATGAGCCTTAGTGTGGGAAGGAGCAGGACTGCGGGGGATCTTTCAAGGCAGAGTTCAGGAAGCATCAGCATTCCCACCAGAAGGACATCCTTACAGCACAAGCCCCGGTGGTGGAGAGAAAGCAGGTTTATGGGCCTGCCCTGCTACGCAGCCTGGGCAGCTGGGGAGAGCCGACCCCTACTCCAGTTCCCCAGAGGCATGTGGCTGCCTGAGACAGTGGGAACATCCAGGAACCAGGCAGAGAAACAGCTCAGCTTCCCCGGTGGCCAGAGCGGCAGATCTCAGCTTGGAAGATGGGAAATGAAGGCTCTGAGAAGTCACAGAGCTACCAAGAGGGGGAGCTGGTGTTGGGCTCTAAGTCCTTCACTGGGAAGGAGGAGACTGAGCCTTCGGGTTTGGGGTACCTGGGAGGCAGGGGTCTACCCAGTGTCCCCTACATCCTAAGCCATCTGCCTGTTCGAAGTCTTGAGGGGTAAAAAGTCATGGCGGCCCACAGTGGGGCTCACCTCCATCCCAGCATCCTTACCGGCCTTGGTAAGCAAGACTGAGGCCAAAAGCCCTCCTAGGGCAGCCTGCCTGGGTGTCTTGAAGACAGGCACCGCGAGCTGCCTTTCGCTGTGAGAAATGCTGTTGCGCTGGCCCAGAGGGTCTCCAACTCTCTCCACCCCTCCTGCTCAGAAGGCAGCTCTGCCCAGGGAGAGCCGCACACTGATCCTCTGAGCCCCGCTCCTGCCCTGAAGTGTCACAGCTTGACTTAAAGAACTCCTAGCCCTGGATGGAGACACAACCAGACCTGCAGTCAGGGCCGCCGGACAAGCCTGTAATCATCACTGGAAGAGATCAAACAAACCCAAGTTTGAGTTCAGCTTCCTAGCCAGTCACATGACCCTGGACAAGCCACTTGACCCCTTGACCTCTCTTTACAAGGCTGTAAAATGGGGTGAAGACAATCAGCTATGAAGCCCATTGTGCAAAGTGAGTGAACTCAGCCACAGAAAGAAAGCACAGGGGGGGGGGGGGGGAATCGTCATGTGGGAGTGACCTTTGTTCTTCATATTCTATCAAACCAGAAAAACCTTGGACTTTAGTGTGTAGTATCACACCTCTAATCCCACTCAGAAGGCTGAGGCAGAAACACGGTGGGTGAGTGCCAGTGCCGGGCGGTGGTGGCGGTGGCGCACGCCTTTAATCCCATCCCTGGGAGGCAGAGGCAGGAGGATTTTGAGTTCGAGGCCAGCCTGGCCTACAGAGTGAGTTCCAGGACAGCCAGGGCTACACAGAGAAACCCTGTCTCAAAAAAACCAAATCCAAAAAACCAAAAAAAAAAAAAAAAAGAAAAAAGAAACACAGTGAGTTTAGGGCTAGCCTGGGAAAAAATAATGTCTTAAGAATAAAAAAGACTGGGTGTGGTCACACATGCCCCTAACCCCAGTACGTAAGAGGTGGGGGACTAGAAATAGGAGGATCAGGAATTTAAGGCTAGCCTGGGATACATGAGACCCTGGACTAGGCATGAGGCTCAATGGTAAAACATTTAGCCTGTGTCTTTAGGGTTTTACTGCTGTGAATAGACACCATGACCAAGGCAAGTCTTTTTTTTTTTTTAATGTATATAAGTACACTGTCACTGTCTTCAGACACACCAGAAGAGGGCACTGGATCCCTTTACAGATGGTCATGAGCCACCATGTGGTTGCTGGGAATTGAACTCAGGATCTCTAGAAGAGGTCCAGCCCCCCAAGGCAAATCTTATAAAGACAGCATTTAATCAGGGCTGGCTTACAGGTTCAGAGGTTCAGTCCATTATCTTCAAGGCAGAAGCATGGCAGCATCCAGGCAGGCATAGTGCAGGAGGAGCTGAGAGTTCTACATCTTTACCTGAAGGCTGCTAGGAGAATACTGACTTCCAGGCAGCTAGGATGAGGGTCTTAAAGCCCACATCCACAGTGTCACACCTACTCCAACAAGGCCACACCCACTCCAACAAGGCCACACCTCCTAATAGTGCCACTCCCTGGGCCAAGCATGTTCAAACCACCACGCCTTGTATGTGTTTAAGTCCTCAGTTCAATGCTCAGTTTTGGAGACAGCACTGTAAGAAAGATGAGATGCTTAGACACCAAATGTCCCATCTACACTGGACCTTCCTGAGTTGGGGACAAGGCACTGACAGTCTAAGTGGGACAGAGAAAGAAAAATCTTACTCCTCAGTGCTCCAAGGACGGAGACATTTTCAGGGTGCCTGCTCTGTCCCCGTCATTTTACCGCCAAGATCTACCCCCATATGTCTATTACCAATGTCATTACTGTTCCTACTCCACAGGCTGAGAAAAAACACAGGGGTTCAGAGAGTCAAATGTTGTCTATGAATATTACCACAGAAAAAGGCAATTGGATTGGAAGCTTCCAGGGTGTCGTTATTGTTCGAAACAGTGTCTCATATAGCCCAGGCTAGCCTCCAAGTCTCTATGTAGCTGAGAAAGCTCTTGAAGGCCTGATCTTCTATGGGTCTCCATTATCATCTCCACCCAGTTTTATTTGGTGCCAGGGACCAAACCCATGTCTCCATGCCAACCAGGCAGGCGTTAGAAAGAACAGCCCAAGTTTTGTTTTTTTGAAACAGGGCCTTGCTGTGTAGCCCTTGAACTCAAGGAGATCTGCGTCCAAGGGCTGGGATTCGAGGTGAGGATGACCATGCCCAGACTCTTTTTTTTTTTTTTTTTTTTTGTTTGTTTGTTTTTTGGATTTGGTTTTTTCCAGACAGGGTTTCTCTGTCTAGCCCTGGCTGACCTGGAACTCACTCTGTAGACCAGGCTGGCCTCGAACTCAGAAATCTGCCTGCCTCTGCCTCCCAGAGTGCTGGGATTACAGGTGTGCGCCACCACCGCCCGGCTCATGCCCAGACTTGTTTCTGTGTTTTCGAGACAAGGTCTCACTGTGTGTCCCAAGCAGCCAGACACTCCGTCTGCCTAAGCTTCCAGGGTGCTGGGACCACAGGTCTGCACCCCTAAGATCGGCCTCTAAAGAAATGTGTATGCATATGTGCACTTGAGTGTTGTATGTGTAACACACATGTGCCCCAGCCTATGGAGCCTGGGAGAAGTCAGAGTTACAGACAACTGTGAGCCATCATGAGGGTGGTGGGAATCGAACCCATGTCCTCTGGAAGAGCAGCCAGAGCTCTCAATCACTGAGCCACCTCTCCAGCCCCATTGCCATGATTAGCTAAATATTGCTATGAAGACAGCCAGTGGGCCACCCTCACCTCTGCAGACAAATGTCACCAGATAAGGACACTGTACTGGTTGGTTTTGTGTGTCAACTTGACACAGGCTGGAGTTATCACAGAGAAAGGAGCTTCAGTTGGGGAAGTGCCTCCATGAGATCCAGCTGTGAGGCATTTTCTCAATTAGGGATCAAGGGAGGAGGGCCCCTTGTGGATGGTGCCATCTTTGGGCTGGTGGTCTTGGGTTCTATAGGGAGCAGGCTGAGCAAGCCAGGGGAAGCAAGCCAGTAAGAAACATCCCTCCATGGCCTCTGCATCAGCTCCTGCTTCCTGACCTGCTTGAGTTCTAGTCCTGACTTCCTTTGGTGATGAACTGCAATGCGGAAGTGTAAGCTGAATAAACCCTTTCCTCCCCAACTTGCATCTTGGTCATGATGTTTGTATAGGAATAGAAACCCTGACTGAGACAGACAGTCACAGAAGATGTTGCTCCTCCCAGAACTGGCATGGTCCATGAAGGGCCAGGAAGGAACATGGGGAGGGGGTGGCAGGGTATGGTGGGGGGGATGAACCAGAGGGGGGCAGCTGTGGGCTAACACTGGGAAGTGAGGAGGAAGGACAGGAGCTAGCCCTATGAGCCTAGCCTCAGTCTCACAGGGGCTGAGCAGTGGGGGAAAGAAGGAAGGTGGGGAACTGGGTCACAGGAAGAGTCTCCTGGGCAGGAGAGAGTGCGGGTGGAAGTTCTCAGTCCCTTCCCAGGAGGGGCTACTGGTCTGGGTCCCCGGCCTCTTCCCTGGCTCACAGCGCCTCCCCGGGGCCTCTGCAATCCTGTATGGATCTGCGCTGCAGCCAGGCCCATGGAAGAGCTCTGTCCCCACGCCCAGCTGGGTCTGTCCTACAGTGAAGGGCACCGAGCCTTTCAATGCCCCTCAGCATCCTTTCGTAGCTCAGAATGTACTGGGGGAGGGGGAGGGGGAAGAGGGAACTCTCTGGAACTGCTTCCAGGAGCAGGACTGACTGACAGACGGACAGAGGGGGCTCAGCCACCTTCACTGGCTCCCCAATCCCCCAGGAGACCAGCGACTCCTGAGCCTGCCTCCCTTAGTGTGGGGACCAGAGCTTCCGAGGCTGAAGCCATCTTTGGCCACCTGTCAGCGCCTGGGGCCACTTTCCTAAGTCTATTCGTGTGTAGCCCTCCGACCTGTGCCACCCGACGTGAACAATGAAGTCCAAGGCAGAGCAGTGTGACTTTGTCTGAGCCAGGCCTGGCGCCTCGGGTCTGTCATCCACTACCTCGGGGAAACTGAGGTAGGAATAGCTAGAAACTACGTTCTTCACTTCTCGCTGTGTTTCTGGGAAATCCAAAGGTCACAGAGGTCACGGATAGGATGAGTCCAAGACACAATCTGCCCACCTGAGAAGGCAGCCCTGGGCTTCTTCCCGCAGCGGGCCTCACAGGCACAGCAGTGGAAAAGCAGGAAGAGCCATCGTTAGCTTGTGTGTTTGTGAGGAAGGGCTCCAGCTCCATGGTGGATGCGGCTGAAGGCTCCTAGGTGTCAAAAGGCTATACCTCCCCAATGTGTCTGTCTGGCGCCCCCTGCTGGTCAGCAGGAGCACAGTCTCCAGCTCAAAGCAGAGGGCTGCAAAAAAAAAAAAAAAAAAAATGTCAGGGTGGGTGAGGCTGACCTCTGAACTGTCCCTGGGGTCTCACACGGTTCACCCCAGCTCTCATGGCCCTGGGCTACTCAGCCGTTGATGACGCTCACCTGGGGTGCTTACACACCCCTACACACTCTCAGCGGGAAGGTCTACGTCTACAGGAGGGAAAACTCCAGACAGACTGGAACACAGTTCTGGCAGCAGAAGAGAGGCCACGGGATGCCCGCCGTGTTCATGGGCACTGTCTCTGGCGGAGCTGGGTTGCAAGGCCTGACCACCCTTGGCTACCATGGTGAGAGGAAGCCCCTTCCGACAAGCAAGCCCCGTGCGAGTGTTCTGGTCAGCAACACGACTGAGTCCCCACAGCTGGCATCAGCTGCAGGACACGCCCATAGCGATGTTTCTAGATGGATCCAGCACCAGCGACTGAGTCCCCAACCTTTAAATTATCCCCACCGAGGCCCCAGATACTAACAGAGCAGAAGCAAGCTGTCCTCACTGTGCCTTGCATAATAAACCATTTGTCCTACACCATGATGTCCGGAGTGGTGTGAGCTCATCATGAAATAAGTAAATGGGAGATGAAGGCGAAACACAGTGGGTGAAGGGCTAGCCTTGAACATGCGGCACCCTGGGCTCAATCCCCAGGGCTGCATAAACCAGGGCAGGCACACCTGTACGCCCACCACTCAGGAAGTGGGGGCGGGAGAATGAAGGGTTCAAAGTCATCCTAGCTACATAGAAAGTTTAAGGCCAGCGGGCTGGAGAGATGGCTCAGTGGTTTAGAGCACTGACTGCTCTTCCAGAGGCCCTGAGTTCAAATCCCAGCAACCACATGGTGGCTCACAACCATCTGTAATGGGATCCAACGCCATCTTCTGGTGTGTCTGAAGACAGCAGCAGTGTACAGTGTACTCAGATACATAAAATATATAAATAAATCTTTTGTTTGTTTGTTTGTTTTCGAGCCAGGTTGTCCCTGGTTGTCCTGGAACTCACTCTGTAGACCAGGCTAGCCTCGAACTCAGAACTCCGCCTGCCTCTGCCTCCCAAGTGCTGGGATTGAAGGCGTGCGCCACCACTGCCCAGCTAAATAAATAAATCTTAAAAAAATAAAATTAAAAAGACCAAGCTGCTCCTCTGCTACATGTGTGCAGGGGCCACGGTCCAGCCTGTGTTCACTCTTTGGTTGGTGATCAGTCTCTGGGAGCCTTCAAGGCTGACAGTCATTTTTTTTTTTTTTTTACACTTGTGCAGTCTTGAGGCAGAATTAGAACCCACACCCAACTTACTTTTTCACTGTCTGGGTCCCTGGGTCCTGGCGCATGTGGCCCATGCGCGTGCTAGGCATGCTAGCTAGAGGGTTCTCTTCCCTCTCCAGTCCCGGTCTCTAAGCATTCTCTTGAGGACGCCTGATCCACAGAGAGGCTCCAGCCCTAGCTAAGCACACTCCTTTGCCCATCTCTCATGTGTGTGGTAGACTCCTCCTGCATCTAAGATCTGCCACTAGCCGACCACCTGGGAGAATTCTAGTCACAGCATACAGGTGGATGCACGCCGTGCATCGCATGACTAGAAAGTGAGCTGGAGTGGGTGGTCAGGGGTGTCAGTCGCTCCCGGACATCACATGTGTCCTGGACACCGATAGCTGGCTACAGCTGCAGCATAGGCCTCAGGGGGACAACCCTGGGAGCTGGATTCATAGGAGGTTCCCGCTGGTACACGGTGCCCTGCCCCGGGAGTCTGCACAGAGCTATGCAGTCAGTATGCACTGCGTCAGTCTGGCGAAAGCAGCCACCAGCCCTCATTCCCAGGGTCAGTCCCACCTCCAGCCTCCGGCCCATTGGCCTTTCAGATGCGGCTCTTGAAGGAGCCAATCAGCTGCCTAGAGCCTCAGTTTCCCTGTGTGTAGATTGGGACCATCCCTCTGAGGAGTTCAAGGAGTAACCAATACAAAGACTTCCACTCTCGAGGTATCCCTGGAGCAGCACCCCAACCACCTCTCTACATTCAGAGACAGGAGCATGGTCAGGATGGGATCCGAAGTTTGGGAGCCAGCCTGAGCTGGTTTAGAGATGTGGTCTTGGTCTTATCAGTCAGTATGGAGAGGGGGAGGATGCGTGCACACATGTGTGTGTGTGCATGTGTGTGTTCATGCATGTGTGCATGCATGTGTGTGCATGCATACATGTGCGTGCGTGTGTGCATGCATGCGTGTGCGTGCGTGGCTGTGCACGCATGCGTGTGCGTGCGTGGCTATGCACACATGTGTGTGCATGCATGGCTGTGCTTACAGGGCGTGGCATGTGTGTACAGTACTCGCACATGTATTAGAATGTAGAGACCCAGAGTGGACACTGTGTGTCTTGCTCCATCTCAGTTACACTTTTTTTTTAAAGATTTATTTTATTTATTATATGTAAATACATATACACACCTTCAGACACACCAGAAAAGTGTCAGATCTCATTACAGATGGTCCTGAGCCACCACGTGGTTGCTGGGAATTGAACTCAGGACCTTTGGAAGAGCAGTCAGTGCTCTTAACCACTGACTTAATCGCTGAGTCATCTCTCCAGCCCCATCAGTTACATTTCTATTACTACAGAAAAACCAACAGAACCAAAGCCATGTGTTAAAAAAAAAAAAAGTGGGTCTGGAGAGATGGCTCAGCGGTTAAGAGTTAAGAGCACCGACTGCTCTTCCAGAGGTCCTGAGTTCAAATCCCGGCAACCACATGGTGGCTCACAACCATTTGTAATGGGGCCCAGTGCCCTCTTCTGGTGTGTCTGAAGACAGCTATAGCGTGTTCACATACATAAAATAAATAGACATTTTTTTAAAGGCATTAAATTTGGGACTCAGGGTTCCAGAGGGTCAGGGGGACAGTGATGTCGCAGAGCATGGCAGCAGGCACACAGGAGTGGTGCTGGAGCAGCAGCTGAGAGCCTTACATCCTGACCCCCAAGCATGAAGCAGAGAAAGAGAGAGAGACAGACAGAGACAGACAAAGGCAGAGACAGAGACAGAGACAGACAGAGACAGAGACAGACAGAGAACATAAAAGCTAACTGGAAATGGTGTGGGCTTTTGAAACCTCCAAGCCTGTCCCCAATGACAACCTCCTCCAACAAGACCACACCTCCTAATCCTTCCCAAACAGTTCCACCAATGGGGACCAAGCATTCAGACACAGGAGCCGTTCTCATTCAAACCCACCCCATTCTCTCGGACAATCTCTATTGCTCTCTAGTTGCTTTGTTTTAAAACGGGGCCACTGTGTAGACCACAGCCCTGACTGTGCTGGAAATCATTATGTAGACCAGGCTAGTCTTGAACTCACAGAGTTCACAAGCTGCCTCTGCTTTCTGCATTCGGAGAGGCGTGCTCCATCACACCAACCCATCTTATACTCTCTAAACGTGGTGTTCTCCACTGTGACCTGACTGAATGAGCATTCAGGAAGCACCAGGCAGGCCCCGTCCCCAGGATCCAGTGCTCAGGTCACAAGAATGAGAGTCCAAGCCAGATTCTGTGGCTCCAGAATATGGGCTTTTCCTCTGCAGCAAATTCTACTGGAAGCTTCGATGGCTGGTATACAAGTCTGTCGTCCCAGCTACTGTGGAGGCTGAATGAGGAGAACCTTAAGTCCAAAGGTAACCTGGGGCTGGGCGGTGGTGTCGCACGCCTGTAATCCCAGCACTCTAGGAGGCAGAAGCAGGTGGATTTCTGAGTTCGAGGCCAGCCTGGTATACAGAGTGAGTTCCAGGACAGCCAGGGCTACACAGAGAAACCCTGTCTCAATAAAACCAAATCTAAAAAACCAAAAGAAAAAAAGAAAAACAAAAATACAAAGGTAACCTGGGAAACGTGTGAGACCCCTCCTCAAACGTAGTAATAATGCCAACTGCAGTGGCAAGGCCCATGACGCTAGTACTTGGGAGGGAGGCGGAGGGTCCCGGTTAGAGTTACTATTGCTACGACGAAACACTGCGTCCCAAAGCAAGTTGAAGAGGAAAGGATTTACCCTTCCGAAGTTTTGTTTGACATGGAAGGAAGGCAGGACAGGAACTCAAGCAAGGCCGGAACCTGGAGGCAGGAGCTGATGCCAACGCCATGGAGGGCGCTGCTGACCGGCTTGCTCCCCATGGTTTGCTCAATCTGCTTTCTTATAGAACCCAGGACCTCCCAGCTCAGGGATGGCCCCGCCCACAGTGGGTGGAGCCTCATGTAAAGGCTTGCCTACAGCCCAGTCTTTTTTTTTTTGGTTTTTTTTTTTTTCTTTTTCTTGGTTTTTTTGACACAGGGTTTCTCTGTGTAGCCCTGGCTGTCCTGGAACTCACTCTGTAGACCAGGCTGGCCTCGAACTCAGAATTTCGCCTGCCTCTGCCTCCCAAGTGCTGGGATTACAGGTGTGTGCCACCACTGCCCGGCATCCATAGCCCAGTCTTACGGAGGCATTTTCTCAGCTGAGGCTCCCTCCTCTCTGATGACCAGCATGTGTCCAATCGATGTAAAACTAACCAGCTCACAGAAGCAGAAGGGTCTTGAAAAAGTTCAGGGTCAGCTTGTGCTGCTATAGCAAGTTCCAGAGCAGCCAGAACCACATAGTGAGGCTGCCTAAATTATAAAATAAAATTTCGGGTTTTGTTCCTTTTTATCATTATTGTTTGGTTGGTTTTTCCAGACAGGGTTTCTCTGTGCAGCCCTGGCTGGCCTTGAACTCACAGAGATCTGCCTGACTCTGCCTCCCGAGGATTAGGAAGGAGTTCTCTACTGGATGGAACAAACCCAACCAGCCTACAGAAAGGGGGTGTGGGCAGGAGTGGGAGGGCGCACCCCTAATCCCAGCAGTTTTGGGATGGGGGCCGGAAGTTCAGTATCTGCTGATGCCTCCTACCTATAGCATCCAGATACACAGCAGACACTGATCTTTAGCTAGCCTCAGCTACATAAAGTTCAAGGCCAGCCTGGACTACATGAGACCCACCCATCCCCATTTCAATAAAAGAACAAAACAGAAAAATTGGCACGGGTGTTACCGTCTCCAAATATGGATGGATGGATGGATGGATGGATGGATGGATGGATGGATGGATGGACGGATGGACAGACAGACAGATGGATGGACAGACGGACAGATGATGGATGGATGAGGAACAAGGTCCCGGTTATCTACCTTTCTTTCCTTCTGGCCTGCAGGTGAGACTTTCCCCGGGAACCGTTGTCATCTTCGGGGCCCAGGTGTGATGCGAGCCTGTAATCCCAGCATCGGGAGCAAGAGGGAAGATCAGAGGTGTGAGGCCATCCTCGGCTACATAGCACATTCAAGGCCAGCCCGTGCTACAGGAGGCACTGCGCCTGGCTGGGCTCTGAGTTCAGCCTTGCTTTATTAAATACGAGAGTCAGAGGGGAAGACACAAAACTCCGGATGGGGATGTCCTGGGCCCAAGTCCCCAGGTTCTTCCCTGCCTGGCCTGATACTGAAGGAGAGAGGCCTCACCTGCGCCCTTCCCCTCTGCAAGGCACATCTGTGCAAACGAGTGGTGCTCCAGTGCCCCGTGCTGGCGGCAGTGAGAACAACACCAAGAGGGCGGCACTTCCTTTGTGCTTTGGGGCTGAGGCCTGGGATGCTAAAAAGTCCCCAGCAGCACCCCAGCCCTGAAAGTCTCATGCTCTCTTCAGAGAAAATCAACCATTTCTGAAAGGATTCCCAGAACAACAGAGCTAAGGGAACTCACGTAGCCCAGCCTGCCCAGCCCAGGAAGCCTTCCTGGAGGAGGCGATCTGCCTTGGGTGTCTCTAGGTCCTACATAATAATTTATGTCTACTTGGCCAGGGCCGTTGAACAGACCACACTTGCACGTTAAGAAAAGCTGAAGGGGGCAGTGCATGTTGATCTGTGCCTTTAATCCCAGAATTGAAAAGGCAGAGGCAGGTGGATCTCTGTGAGTTCCAGGCTGGCTAGGGCTGTTTCGGGGTGGGGGTGGGGAGGGGAGCAGCAGGCTTGCACGGTGGCTCATCCCCATAATCTCAGTACAGGAGAGATGGAGCCGGGAGGATCATGATTTCAAGGCCATCCTGAGCTCCAGAGACATCTCAAACCAGGAAAGAGGAAGAAACGTCCTGTCCCGTCGGTAGTCGGTAAAACTTGAGCGGCCACGGTTTCCCTCCTGTTCCGGGTTTGTGGTAAGAAAATCAGAAAGTATTGACGCACTGTGTCTGGTGAACAGCAGAGGGAGACAGAGGGCCAGGGAAAGCGGAGAAGGAAGGATGGGTGAGCCGGGAAGGGAGCGAGGGAGGGGTGGGTGTTTCAGGGGGTGCGGCTGGGGGCGGGGCCCGAGACCGAGAATCCCAGCACTGGGGAAACAGAGGCAGGCCCATCTCAGAGTTCCAGGATAGCCAAGCTACACAGAGAAACCCTACCTAGCAAAACAAAAGGAAAAAAAGTAGAGAAAAGAAAATATACAACCCAGGATGGTCAAAGAACAGAATTGCGGGGACAGAAAAGACGGCTCAGAGGTTAAGATAACCCAGGTTTAATTCCCAGACCCATATGGTGGCTCACAAGCGCCTATAAACCCCGTCCAGGGGTCCAACAGGCACGTGCAGAAAACATGTTGCAGAAATCTCCCTGGGTTTTGGGGTTTTGTTTTTTTTTTGTTTTTTTGTTTGTTTGTTTGTTTGTTTTGTTTGTTTTGTTTGTTTGTTTTGTTTGTTTTTGTTTTTTTGTTTTTTTGGATTTGGTTTTTTCGAGACAGGGTTTCTCTGTGTAGTCCTGGCTGTCCTGGAACTCACTCTGTAGACCAGGCTGTCCTCGAACTCAGAAATCCACCTGCCTCTGCCTCCCAGAGTGCTGGGATTACAGGCGTGTGCCACCACCGCCCGGCTTTTTTTTTTTAATATTTACTTTTATAGCCAGATGTGGCAGCACACACCTTTAATCACAGCCCTTGGGGAAGCAGAGACAGGACGATCTCTGTGAGTTTGAGGCCAGCCTAGTCTAGAGATCGAGTTCTAGGATAGCCAGGGCTACACAGAGACCTGTCTCAAAAAAAACAAACAGACAAACACACACACACACACACACACACAAATATAAAAATCAAACTTTTTAAGAATATCTGAAGCAAGTCAACCTAAAAACAAAAGACCACTAAAGGAACCGCCCTCCACAAAACCCCTCCCAATGCTTTGGTTTGTGTCCTTTCTAGACACAGACACCAAGATGGCCCTCAGCAATTCAAAATGACAGGACCGTGTGGCAGAACCCTGGAGCCTCGCTTTCCCAGAAAGCCCTTAGGAGACTTCTGCGACCATCCAGCCGGGTGTCCGTATCAAGAGTGAAGACAGACACTCACTGTTCACAGGGCTGGGCCAGTCGTAGGCCACAGAAGCTCTGGTCACCCTCCAGATCCCTGGCACTTAAGCTTCACAGCCCAGAGAGGCTGAGGAGCTTGCCTGAGGCCACACAGAGTTCTACACCTGCCAAGATCCAGCCGCTCGGTTGCTTTTCTGTTACATGTTGTGGGTGTGTATACATGTTCACACTTGTGCAAGTGTGTACATGTGCAGGTGAGGGGCGGCGTCATCAGCCGTCTTTCTCAATGACTCTCTGCCTTGTTTTGGGTGTGGTATGATTGTGTGTCTTTCTATTCGTGTGTGTGTGTGTGTGTGTGTGTGTGTGTATGTGTGTGTGAACTAATATCAGGTGTCTTTCTTAATCACCCCCCAACTTATATCAAGGCAAGGCCACTCACTGGAACCCCAAACCCACCAATCAGATATGTTAGTCAGCTCCGGGATCCTGTCTCTGTCTCCCAAGAGCTGGAATGGCGGACCAGCCATCCCACCCGCCTGGCATTTGTGAGCGGTTCAGAGATCAGAACCCTGCCCAAAGAGGCCATGTTTCCTTGGCAAGCACTTTCCCACCCAGCCATCTCCCCAGCCTCTCCTCTTATTTTTTGAGACACATTCTCTCGCTGAACATGGACTCCATCACCTTGCAAGGCTAGCTGTCCAGGGAGCTCCAGGGATCCCCCAGTCTCCATCTCTCCAGTGCTAGGCTTAAAGGCTCAGCAGGCTCCTCTGTGGGTGCTTAAAATCAGGACTCTTCACGCACGCGTGGCAGGCCCTTTAGGACCTCCCGTCCCTCCAGTCCCTCATTTCTTTATATATTTGTTATTTTTTTTTAACTATTTGTAAATGTGTATAGGTACATGCATGTGAATACATGTCCCAACAGAGGCTACTTAGCTGAGTTAAGGAAAGTCTCAATAAGTATCGCAGGCTAGTCTTCAACTTGAAATCCCCCTACCTCCACCTCCCAAGAGCAGGGATCACAGGCCCGCACCCCTAATACCAACTTCTCTTTTTTCCCCCTTTCACAGAATGACATATTTCTTCATTAACCAAGACATCATTGACATGTTCTTCCCCTCTAGCGTCCCAGAGGGAGCCTGGTAATTCCCACAGATTCCAGGCCCCGCCCCAGGACAATGAGGTCTCTTGAGCCCCCAGCAGATAGGAAACACATGGCTGCACAGTCTGTTAGATTGTTAGGATCAAAGGGAAGCATCTGGTTCTGACCGTCTACCCCTGGAGAGGCCCCAGCCAGATCCTGGGCTCCCGGACCACATTGGAAGGTAATTTTTTCCAGCCGTTTCGTGGTTCTCCACCAGGAAGGGGGCTATGATTGCCCCCCACGGAACATCTGTCAATGTCAGGAGGTATTTTCGGGTTTTCCAGCTGAAAGGAAGGAGGAACTGCTGACATCTGTGAGGTGGGGGGGCCCCCGGGGGCTAGCACTGAGCCAGCTGCCGTTGCTAATGTCTGCCAGAAACTGATCTGGGGAGACTGAGGGGGTTCCCTCCTGGGGTTCTTAGCTTCATTAATAAAAGAATTTAAGAAGGAACTCAATTGGAGACATGAGGACAATTTTATTAGAGTTTAAAAGAAAAACCCCAGGGCGGGCAAGCCGTAAACCTCAGCCGATGCCCGGAGGAGGAGGGGACAGAAAGGGAAAAGGGACCTTGCCATTTAAGCTGGGACGGAAGTCAGACACATGGTGCGGAGGGGAGGCCTTAGAGAAAGTGTAAGGGAACCCAAAGTGTTGGAGGGAACCCCCAAAACGTAGCTTAGAAAAGAGATAGAAGAAAAGATGAAACTTGGCGCTTGCTAAACAAACTCCCCAGATTCTGTGGCTGTAACAAATGGGCTTCCGCAATCGGGAGAGGGATTCTGGGAGGAGACCCTAGAATCACACTAAGGACTAGTTATTCCTTCTGCCTGTCTCTTCCCAGGACCTGGCTGTCCTAGGAATGGCCCTTAGGGAAAGTGAATGACCTGCCCCACCCCGCCCCACCCCGAGCCATAGATTCAGTTCTCTTGACCAGTAGGTTCAAGTTGAAGTTAGCTCGAATGACTGGGAAATGACCCTTGCGAAAGATGACGTTAGCCTAGGACAAAAGACAAGACATGAATCATTGCAAATTATAAGAGGGAGTGGGAGATGGGGAGGGTGGGGTGGATGCGGCTCAATCGTTCACCTAGTACACAAAGCCAAAGGTTCAGTCCCCAGCACTGGGATGCTATCGCTCAGGAAGCAGAAGGATCAGGAGTTTGAGGTCACCCTCACCTGGGTAGCGAGTTCTAAGCCAGCCTGAGATACATGAAACCCTGTCCCAAAGCAAAACCAGAGGCATTGGTGGTGCCTTCAGATAGACAAACCATAGCAGCTGAAGGAAATGCTGGGCTGAACTCATAGAAATCCACCTGCCTCTGCCCTCTGCGTGCTGGGCTTAAAGTCCTGAGCAGCCGCTGGCTCCCTGGTTTGAGACGTAGTCCAGACTAGCCTCGCATGACCCGGGTGACCAAAGATGAGGCGGAATTTCCGATCCTCCTGCCTCCACCTTCCAAGCTGAGATTGCAGGTGTGTGTGTCGATTCCTGCTTTATAAAGTACTGAGATGAAACACCAGCTTCCTGCTTTAGAGAAACCTATGGAATCAAGGTCTTAGCTTAAGGGCTGATGGGAGCTGCATCCTTGTGTGTCAAGAATGTCTTCTGAAAGTCAAGGGGAAGTCAGGTCTCACAAGAGGTGGATCGAAAATGGTTACTACGGGAGACCAGAGCCAGCTGGGATAATGCTCTCTTGACCTACGTCCTTCATCTCTCTGAGTGTCATGTTCTACACGGGCAAGGTCAAGAGAGCTGCAGGTTCTCAAAAACGGACGCAGCCTCTTCAGGGGACACCAGCTCCATTTACACAGTGCAGAGGGAGGGCCTGCCACAGAGGATGACCCTGCTGTGTGTGTGTGTGCGTGTGTGCGTGTGTGTGTGTGTGTGTGTGTGTGTGTGTGTGTGTGTGTGTCTGTGCATGCATGTGTGTATGCATGTGTCTGCGTGTCTCTGTGTGTATTTCTGTGCATGGGTGTGTATGTATGTATGTGTGTCTCTGTGTGTGTACATCTACATGGATGTGTGTGTATGTATATGTGTATCTGCATATGGAGGGATGTTATGTATGCTGTGTACATGCACATGTATATTTAATGTGTACATGCATATGTATTTGTGTGTGTATGTGTGTATATGTGTGCATGCATATGTTTGTGTCTCTATGTATATCAGTATCTGTGTGTTTCTGTGTGTGTCTGTGTGTGTGCATGTGTATATATGTGTATCTCTATGTGTATGGGAATGGGTAACATGGTGTTGGGTGTGTCTGTCTTGTCTATGTCTGCATGGTGTAGGGGGTGGGGTGTATGCACATGTATGTGTCCATATGTATGTATGCCTCTGTGCATGGGTGTTGGTGGTGGGGAGTCAGAGGACCATTTGTTGGTTCTCTTTCCATCTTGCAGGTCCTGGGGTGGAAACTGAGATGCAGTGCAAAAGAAATGAAGGTCAAGGGTGGGCTGCTCAGGGAGGGACTGGGATATTCAGGGCTTTCCTGGGGATTCTGGTGCCACACAACCTCGTCCCCCTCTTTCATGGTTCTCTCCTCACTTGGACAGTTGTCAGCTGTGTGCCCCTGTGTCTGTGAGCATGCATCTAACGGGCTCTTCTAGCTTGCCGCCTTCATCTCTCTGAGTCCATCTTGGTCCATGGCTGAGCTAGTTGACTCAAAGGGACACTTCCAGCCACAGACATTCTGTGAGTTAGGGAGAGCTAGATACCAAATGGGTTCCCCGGGTACTGCTCAGGGTGGTGCATGGTCAGTGGTACCCGGGAGGCCAGTGTGGTGGCATGCACCTGTGATCCCAGCACTGAGGCAGGAGAATCATAGAAAGAGCAGGGCTAGCCTGGTCCAGATAGAAAGTTCCAGGCCAGATAGAGTTACAAAGTAAAAAAAAAAAACAAAAAAAACACAGCAATCAGCAAAAGCAAGGCCTTCAAGATAGCTCAGTGAGTAGAGAGCTTTGTCGATGTAATCGTTGTCATCATCATCATCATCATCATCATCATCATCGTCATCATCATCGTCATCATCGTCATTGTTGAAGAGCCCTAAGTTCAATCCCTGAAATTCACAGGGTGCCAAGAGCACTGCCACCAGATGGCCTTGGACCGAGACACACACACACACACACACACACACACACACACACACATACACACACACACACACACACACACCACACGACAGAACTGCATATGTACATGTACATTATGTTTTTAACCGGGAGCACTGGAACAGAGCTCAGTTGACTGAGGCTTGCCTAGCAGACAGGAAGCTGCCACAGGGAATGTGACCACAGGACAGCACTTGGCTGTAACCCCAGACCTGGGGAGTTGAGGGGGATGGAGACAGGACAGAGAGGAGAAACTCAAGACACACAGAGATCCTCCTGCCTCTGCTTTCTAAATGCTGGGATTAAACGTGTGTGCACACCATGCCCCAGAAAAAGAGACCAGAGGGGTTGGAAAGATGGCCCATGGGTAAGAGTTCTTACTGCTCTTGCAGAGGATGGAGTTCAGTTCCCAGCACCCAGAGGGGGCGGCTCACGACTGCCTGGAACTCCAGTTCCCAGGGATCCAAACTCTGGCCTCTCTGAGCACCCACACTCACACATCGTTTTTAAATAAAATACGCCAAAAAACAGGGGGTGGGGGGACTGGAGAGATGGCTCAGGGGTTAAGAGCACTGGCTGCTCTTCCAAAGGATCCAGGTTCAATTCCCTGCAACCATGTGACAGCTCAGAACCGCCTGTAACTCCTGTTCCAGGGGATCTGACACCCTCACCCACATAGACAGACATGCAGGCAAAACACCAATGCGCATAAAAATTAATAAGTAATTTTAAAATGACATTTAAATACACAAGGGGTGGGGTTGGGGGAAGAGATCCGAGAAACCATAAATTAGCCAAAGTACTTCAGCGCCCCAGCAGCCTTCCAGAAGGTAATGGTCATTGAGGGGTTAATGGCATCCCCTGTGCCAGTGGACTGTGGACCAAAGTGGAGTGTCAATGTGTCAATGAATCGAGGTGGAGGTGGCAGAGAGGCCACCACCAGCTACTGAGTCACTGGCAGCTCCCAGCACTCAATGGGGGGGAGGGGAGGGCAGAGACGGGAGGGGGAGGGGCTGGTATAGTTATTCAGTCCCGGAAGCTCCCAGGTCCAGCCTGGGGAAATTCTAAGACAATCTGGACCCTTCTAAAGCCTCCCTCCTCCTGATCTACTCCCTCCCACCCAATCCCCAGAGGCCTGCGGCCTCAAGTTCCTCATGACAGCTCCACCCTCAGCCTTATTATAAAATGCAGGGTAACCCTCCTTGTGGGTCACATGCTTGTAATTCCCATGTCGGGAGGCGGGGAGTACTGCTCAAATCCCCCTGGAGGCTTTTCTCTTGTTAATTTTTTTTTTCTACTCTAATGTTTTTTAAAGATTTACTCGTGTGAAGTCATTTGCCTGCATGTATATAAGGTGTGCTGGGTGCCCAACCAGAGTAAAACCTTGCCCCCACCGCCCCCCCATCCCAGGCTATGCATCATGGAAGACGTTAATCTGGGAGGCAGAGGCAGGTGACTCTCTTTGTGAGTTTGAGGCCAGCCTGGTCTACGTAGCAAGTTCCAGGATAGCCAGGAGACCCTGTATCATTAAAAGAAGAGAAGAGGGGGAAAAAAAGGAGATCTTATCTAAATGCTCAACCACCCACCCTCTTCCCCCAGTGCCAGGACAGTTGACAGTTGACACCAACTGCCAGAGCAGGGACTGGACTTAACCACAAAAAAACTGGGAAAGGACCACACCCCAATTCCTGAAAAATACCATTCCCAGAAGGCACAATGAGGTTCCCTCCCTTTCTCAGCCCCTCCCTCCCCCTCTTCAGTTTCTGGAACAACCTCCGCTCCCACCCCAGAGTAAACCATAAAATCTGTGGGTCTCCCACTTCTGCTCTTGGCCAAGACCGGAGCTCATTTTCTCCCCTCTTAATATTGGTTGCTACATCACAGCCAGGCCTGGCAGGAAAGAGGGCCTCAGGTTCCTGCCTCAGAACCCGCTAAACTTTTATTTTTTTGAATGTGTACGGGTGTTTTGTCTTACCTATGCCTGTTCACCATGTGTGTGCCCGAGTTCATGGTTGTCAGAGGACAGTGCTGGACCCTATAGAAATGGAGTTGCAGACAATGGCGAGCTGCCCTGTGGGTACTGGGATTCAAACCTCTGTCTTCTGGAACAGTAGCCAGTGATCTTAGCCACTGAGCCATCTTTCCACCCCTGGCGTATCTCACTGAAAACTGTGCCATTCTCTGGCTATCTAGGCCTGTGTGCTAACCAAATCGTTGAGGTGTCTCTACAGCTGTCCCAATGCAGCAATTAAACATCTGGGGCCCTGGAGAGATGGCTCAGTGGTTAAGAGCACCGACTGGTACTTACATATAATGAATAAATCTTTTTTTTTTTTTTTTTTTTTTTTTGGTTTTTTTCGAGACAGGGTTTCTCTCTGTAGCCCTGGCTGTCCTGGAACTTACTCTGTAGACCTGGCTGGCCTCGAACTCAGAAATCCGCCTGTCTCTGCCTCCCAGAGTGCTGGGATTACAGGCGTGCGCCACCACACCCGGCTAAATCTTTTTTTTTAAAGATTTATTTATTTATTATATGTAAGTACACTGTAGCTGTTTTCAGACACACCAGAAGAGGGCATCAGATCCCATTACAGATGGTTGTGAGCCACCATGTGGTTGCTGGGATTTGAACTCGGGACCTTCAGAAGAGCAGTCGGTGCTCTTAACCACTGAGCCATCTCTCCAGCCCCCGAATAAATCTTTTAAAAAAAATCTTTTAAAAAGTATCTGTGAGTACAGATGGTGGTCGTGGCACACGCCTGTAATCCCAGCACTTGGGAGGCAGAGGCAGGTAGATTTCTGAGTTCTAGGCCAACCTGATCTATACAGTAAGTTCCAGGACAGCCAGGGCTACACAGAGAAACCCTGTCTGGGGGGGGGTGGGGGGTGGGGGGGGTGGGGGGGGGAGTATTTGGGGCTCGGGGTGATGGCAAGATGGAGAGACTCAACAGCTAAAAGCAGTGGCTGTCCTTGCAGAGGAAGAACCTGGCTGCAGATCCCATGGGCACTGGGCACTTACATACATGCAGGCAAAACACTCATATACATAAGATAAAATAAAATACATGTAAAAAATATCAACCTAGAGGGTTTTCTTGTTAATTTTTCTACACTTGTATTTTTTTTAAGATTTATTTATTTATTTAATGTATGTGAATACTCTGTAGCTGCCCTGATGGTTGTGAGCCATCTTGTGCTTGTTGGGAATTTGAATTCAGGACCTCTGCTCCCTGTGGTCATCGCGCCCGCTCACTCCAACCTAAAGATTTATTTATTATTATACCTAAGTACACTGTCGCTGCCTTCAGACACACCAGAAGAGGGCACCAGATCCCATTACAGATGGTTGTGAGCCACCATGTGGTTGCTGGGATTTGAACTCAGGACTTCTGGAAAAGGAGTCAGTGCTGAGCCATCTCTCCAGCCCTCTACACTTGCATGTTTTAAAGATTTATTCCTGTGAACCTGCGTGTATATAACGTGTGCTTGGTGTCCTGCAAAGGTCGGCGTTTGGATCCCCTGGAGTTGAGCCACTGTGTTCAACAAAGAGTTGAACCTGACTCTTCTGCAAGGACAACGAGTGCTCTCAACTGCTGAGCCGTCTCTCCGGCCCCCACATATTTTTTTAACAGTCCAATCTACAAGGCCCCATTCAGAGCTGCTAAGTCGGAAAGTAAGGGAAAAAAATCCATGTAAAATGCTTGTAATTTTTTTTTTTTTTAACCACTGGAGAGGCAGAGGCAGGGGGATTATGAGTTGGAGCCTAGCTTGAGTTACAAAGCAAAACTCCTTTCCAAAGTTGGGGGAAAAAAAGGTAAAGCGTTTGCCCGCCTTGTGTGAAGTCTGGAGCCCCATCCCCAGGGTTGCCTGAAACAGAGCGCACTGGTGCCCGCCTCTGAAGCCAGCACTAGGGAGGCAGAGGCAGGAGGGGATTGCCCAGTTGCAACTTCTCTTGGTGAGGGTGCAGACCGAAGCTCGCATACGGGGCTGTGGAGTCCACCGCCTTACAGACTGTGGACATAATTGCAAGGGTGTCTTAGTTAGGGTTTTACTGCTATGAGTGGACACCACCACTAAGGCAAGTCTTATAAAGGACAACATTTAATTGGGGCTGGCTTACAGGGTCAGAGGGTCAGTCCATTATCCTCAAGGTGGGAGCATGGCAGCATCCAGGCAGGGAGGGTGCAGGAAGAGCTGAGAGTTCTACATCTTCATCCGAAGGCGGATAGCAGAATACTGGCTTCCAGGTAGCTAGGATGAGGGTCTTAAAGCCCCACACCCACAGTGCCAAACCTACTCCAAGGCCACGCCCACTCCAACAGGGCCACACCTCCAAATAGTGCCCCTCCCTGGGCCAAGCATATACAAACCATCACAGTGGGCTTGTGAAAGGATGTGTGGGCAAACAGTCCTTGACTTTGGCCGAACCCACGAACCCATCACGGCAGGATGCCACCGACCCACCTGTACAGTCACCTGGCCAAGTGACTGAACCAAAGCCAAGAACTGAGGAGGTGGCCACTTCCTCAGCAAAGCCAAGGGGCAGCCCCTCCCCTTCCACTTCTGACAGGGTCCCTTGTACACTAAGTTAACCTAAAGCTCACGTCATTGACAAGGGCGACCTAGAACTTGTGATCCTCCAGCCTCCGCCTCCAGAACGGCAAGGTCACAAGCACAGGCGCCACCACGCCGGCTTTTAGGCGGGGCAGGGGATGGAATCCGGGGTTTTGTGCACGGGCAAACACTGAGCTCCGCCCATTACACTGACCAGGAAATATGCGTGCATGAGTGAAAAGCTTGCCCGGGGCGGGGCGGTGTGCGCGGTAGGGCTTACACCAGCTAGGAAGGGGAAGGTACCCCACTCTCCTCAGAGCTTAGAACCCCGACAAGGAAGACAAGGAAGACAGCGTGCCTCACAGATGCAGGGACAGGAACCCTGGGATTAGACTAACCAATGAAGGAAAAGAGAACAAATATGTTGTCCCCAGCACAGGTGGAAGCGAATCAGAGGAGCTGACGTCAGGCAGAGCAGCCAGCGTGTTCCAGACAAGCTAAGTCTCACTTCCCAAATCTTTATGAAGAGAATCAGAAGCTTCACCTTTTAAAGAAAGCCATTGGGTATTAAATGAGATAGCATCGCTTGTCAGACAGGAGATGCTATCTTCAAAGCCTTCCTGGAGAAGGTGCCTGGCTCTTTCTCTTAGCCAGCACTAACTCCAAAGCCAGCCGTGCAACATCTTTTTGTTGTTGTTGTTGGGGACTTTTCTAAGTTGATTCTTGTTTTTATTGTTGTTTGGTTTTGGTTGTTTTTCTTTTTTTAGATTTATTTATTTATTTATTTATTTATTTAAAGATTTATTCATTTATTATGTGTAAGGACACCAGAAGAGGGCATCAAATCCCATTACAGATGGCTGTGAGCCACCATGTGGTTACTGGGATTTGAACTTTGGAAGATGGGTCATTGCTCTTAACCACTGAGCTATCTCTCCAGCCCGGTTGTTTGTTTTTTAAGACAGGGTTTCTCTGTGTAGCCTTGACTATCCTGGAACTCACTCTGTAGACCAGGCTGGCTTTGGACTCACAGAGATTTGCCAGTCTCCCAAGAAAAGATTTTTTTCTTTCATTTTTATTTTTTGGTTTTTTGAGATAGGGTTCCTCTGTGTAGCCCCTGACTGTCCTGGAACCCTTCTGTAGATCAGGCTGGCCTCGAACTCAGAAATCCACCTGTCTCTGCCTCCCAGAGTGCTGGGCCGGTGTCTCCATGCTTGGTTGATTCCATGTTGTGTTTAAACTTGGCACTTCCTGCATGTGAAGTGATGGTTCTGCTAAGATCCCAGCCACACCAGCTCACTCACTCATGCTTTCTTTATACTTTATGTTTGGGGTTACATTTATTTTATTTTACATGGGACATATGTGCATCTGTGTGTGTGTGTGTGTGTGTGTGTGTGTGTGTGTGTGTGTGCTCATGTGCCAGGGCGTAATCGCAGCTTTGGGAGTCAGTTCTCTCTCCCTAGCAGAGAATTCTAGGGATTGAACTCACCCTGGCAGCGGCGAGCAACCTTATTCACTGAGCCACTTTACTGACCAGATTTTTAATTTTTTTTTAATTAAAATTTTATGCCAGAAGCCGGGCGGTGGTGGCGCACGCCTGTAATCCCAGCACTCTTGAACGCAGAGGCAGGCCGATTTCTGAGTTCGAGGCCAGCCTGATCTACAGAGTGAGTTCCAGGACAGTCAGGGCTACACAGAGAAACCCTGTCTCGAAAAAAATAAAAAAATAAAAAAATAAAAAAAATTATGCCGGGCGGTAGTGCTGACCCACGCCTTTAATCCCAGCATTTGGGAGGCAGAGGCAGGTGGATCTCTGAGTTCGAGGCCAGCCTGGTCTACAGCGTGAGTTCCAGGACAGCCAGGGCTACACAGAGAAACCCTGTCTCAAAAAACCAAATAAAATAAAATATATAAACAAATAAAAAATTTTATTTTATACCAGGTAGTAGTGGCCCACACCTTTAATCCCAGCACTTAGGAGGAAGAGGCAGGCCGATGGATCTCCGTGAGTTTGAGGCCAGCCTGGTCTACAGAGGGAGTCCTAGGACAGCTAGGGTTACACAGAGAAACCCGGTATGAAGAAAAAAAAATATTTTATGGGTATGAATGCTTTGCCTGGACACGGCCCTCAGAGGCCAAGCTAAGGTCCAGGCAGCCCAACAATGGCCGTCTCCTGGCAAGGCCGCCCAAGACCAAAGAATCCAGTAGTTGTTCAGTCACAAGACTGGATGTCTTAGCAGCCCCAGTGTGGTGCAGTACCCAAGGCAAGTCAAAGAGAGCTGCCCGTTTCCAGTCTACATTGCAGTCTCACAGAGGTGGGCTCTAAAACCCCTGAAGGGCTGCGGAGGCGGACCACAGAAGCTTCCTTCTCCCACGGCCTTTTAAGTGGGCTGCCACCGGAAGATGCGATCCAGATCTAGGGTGGGTCGATGAACCTCGAAGGACCCAGATGGGACGGCTCGAGGGGCGTAGGCCGTTTGAATTCAATGCCTACCTGGTGGACAGACTCTCAGGAATTATTCTCAGATTGGCATACACATGAAGGAGCGAGCAAGAACACACACATTATACATGCACGTGTGTATACGTTTATGTATAAAACAACAACAACAAAAACCCACTCCTGTCAATCTCTGATCCTCTTACCTCTGCCTCCCAAACTCTAGAACCACAAGCGTGTGATTCTACTGTTTTGTTTTGAGGCAAGGAAGCATTCCGTAGTACAGTCTACGTTGAACTCTCTGAAATTCTCCTGCCTCAACTTCACACGTTTCAGATTACAGGTGACTACCAAAAAGCAAAAACAAAAAAACAAACAAACAAAGAACCTAGCCCCTTACCCCTAGGTGCAGTAATGTCACCAGCCACCGGGTGGCGCTCTAGGCAGCCAACCTCTTGCTTGTCTCAGACTTTGCCTCAAGGATGATTTTCCTTAGCTCAACCTGGGACCAGCAGGAGATCGGAGGCTGCCTGCCAGCTAAAGCTCAGGCCAAGCGGAGCAGGTTGGAGCTTGCTGACTCTTCAAAGGCCTCTCTCTCTCCCTCCCCAAGGCCGTTACCCGCAACAACCCAAGGTGCCAGGGACCAGTACACCTTGCATAATTCTGGCCAGGAGGAAAAACCCTAGATCCGGACAGAGGAAGACTGTTCCAATCAACCTGGGGCCACTCTCTGATGTTTTGCTTGTTTCGTTTTGGTATTAATAATCTTTTTTTTTTTTTTTGATTTGGTTTTTTCAAGACAGGGTTTCTCTGTATAGCCCTGGCTGTCCTGGAACTCACTCTGTAGACCAGGCTGGCCTCGAACTCAGAGATCCGCCTGCCTCTGCCTCCCAGAGTGCTGATATTACAGGCTTGTGCCACCACCGCCCGGCTTTACTTTGCTTTTCTTTCTTTCTTTCTTTCTTTCTTTCTTTCTTTCTTTCTTTCTTTCTTTCTTTCTTTCTTTTTTTTTTGAATTTGGTTTTTTCGAGACAGGGTTTCTCTGTGTAGCCTTGGCTGTCCTGGAACTCACTCTGTAGACCAGGCTGGCCTCGAACTCAGAAATCCGCCTGCCTCTGCCTCCCAGAGTGCTGGGATTACAGGTGTGCACCACCACCACCTGACTCCCAGTTACCTTTCGACTCTCTACCTAGTCTATTTAGGCATCTCCAGGGGCCAGAAGCAACTGGGGCAGGCTTCCATGGCAATTGAAGGCAGAGGTGGGGCGGGGGAGGACAGGACAAGGGTTGGGGGGTGGGGGACCCTCAGGAGTGTGAGATGGCTGAACCCAAATAACTCTCCCTGACACCCATTTCTCTAAGGGAACATCAACCGGACAGGTGTATTGTTTTGGGTTTGGGGAGAAAAAAAAAAAAGAAAACCGATTTATTTATTTATTTTTACTTTTGGTTTGTTTGTCTGTTTAAGACAGGGTTTTCCCGTGTTCCCTTGGCTGTCCTGGAACTCAGGCTGGCATTGAATTTACAGAGATCCACCTGCCTCTGCCTCCCAAATGCTGAGACTAAAGGTGTGTGCAACCACCGCCCAGCGTGTTTTAAATTTATTTTTAAATAAATAATAAATCTTTATTTATTATTATAGTCTTTGCGCCTGGTGCTGGTGGAGCATGCGTTTAATTCCATCACTTGGGAGACAGAGGCAGGTGGATTTCTATGATTTTTTGAGGCCAGCCTGGTCTACAGAGTGACTTCCAGGAGAGCTAGGGATATGTGGTGAAACCCTGTCTCAAAGAGGGCGGTTTTGGGGGATGGGGAAGTTTGTTGTGGCTAACAGTTCAAAGGCACAGTCCTTCTGGACTGAAGTCAGAGCAGCAGGAGCCTGGAGCATCTGGCCCCATCGCGACTACAATCCGGAAGCAGGAAGACGGAGACAGAGAGGAAGCAAGGCTGAACCCCAGCTTCTTTTCAGTCTCAGCGGGTCACAGTGGGGGGTCTTCCCATCCTAATTAACATAACCAAAATAACCCCTTCGGCATGCCCAGAGGTCATTCTCCCAATCATTAGACTTTTTCAAGTTGACAACACGGGAGGGAAGGCAGAGAGGACAGAAAGGGGACGTCAGTCAGTCTACGCCCTTGATGGTGCCACGGAAGGGTTTGGGTGGGCGGAGTCCACGGCTTCTGCATGTCTTCCATCCGCCACCATCCCTAAGGTCTTGTGCGGCTCAATTCTCTCCTGGCATCAAAAGGCCCAGAGTGGGTGCCCACAGGGGGTTACTACTGTTGAGTTTCCCCATTCCAGAGCCTCCTTCCAAGCCAAACAGGTCTATTCTCAGGCAAGCTCCGCCCAGCGGCTCCACCCCGCCCCGCCCCCACCATGCAGCCCGCCCGCAGTTGCTTCTCTCCAGGGGGTTGTCAGACTTTAGTCCCCCCACCTCAAGAGTTGGGAAGAAGTCCAGGCGCGCGCGCGCGCACACACACACACACACACACACACACACACACTGTGCACACAGAGCTGCTGCTATTGGGGGGGTTTGGAGCATCGCTGACGGCCTTAGAGTTCACAGAAGTCTAAGGCAGAGGGAATCTGCAGTGCTCCAAGGTTCTAAACTTTTGGGTTTTCTTCAAAACAAATCTACCTGCCTCTGCCCCTGAGTGCTGAATTAAAGGAATGTGCCTCCGCCAGGCCGGGGCTTTCTTCTACAGTCTTACAGCCCAGCTGGAATTGAATTCAATTCCTAATTCTCCCAAATTCTTCTGGATTACAGCTGTGTAACAAGAAAGAAAGAAAAAAAGAAAGAAACAAACAAAGAAAGAAAGAAAGAAAGGAAGAAAGGAAGAAAGGAAGAAGAAAGAAAGAAGAAAGAAAGAAAGAGAAAGAAGGAAGGAAGGAAGGAAGGAAGGAAGGAAGGAAGGAAGGAAGGAAGGAAAAAAAAAGAAACTGTGAGAGAAAAGATAGTTTTGTTTGTTTGTTTGTTTGTTTTCTTCGACCCAGGGTTCCTCTGTGTAGTCCCAGCTGTCCCTGAACCCACTCTGTAGACCAGGCTGGCCTGGCCTTGGACTCACAGAGATTTGCTGGCTGCTACCTCCCAAGGAAAGATTTTTAAATTTCGTTAGTTTTTGAGATGATGTCTCACTGTGTACAGAGGCTGGCCTTGAACTCAGAAAAAAGTCCACCTGTCTTTGCTTCCCGAGTTCTGGAATTAAATAAAGGCTTGCACTAGGTTTTGTTTTTGTTTTCTGCATATGAATGTTTTGTTTGAATGTATGTCTGCATGGCACGTGTGTGTCTGGGGACTGAGGAGGCCGGGAGACAGTATCACATCACCCCTCCCACCCCACCCCCCCAGAACTGAAGTTTCAAATGGTTGGGAGCTGCCAGTGGCTGCTGGGAATTGAACCTGTGTCCTCTGCAGGAGGAGCCGCTTGCTCTAACCACTGAACCACCGCCCCAGCCCCCAGAAGCTTTTTCCTCCCTGTGGATGGCAGTCAGCCCAGTGGGGGCACATATTCCTTCAGCCTTCCATTTCCCCTTTATGCCAGTTAGCGAGCAGAATCAGAATGTCAGCCTGAGATAGGGTTATCAGCTCAGTCAGGCATAAAAGAAAGAAGCCACCTTGACCCCGTGTGGTGTGGTTCCTGGCACATCTTTTTTTTTTTTTTTTTTTTTTTTTTTTTTGCCTCCGTGCCTTCTTCTTTGCCTTTGTGTAAAACCTAGATTATTATGTTTATAGCCAGCACCGTGATCACAGTTCATCAGTTAAGCTGCCCCTTGGTAGGCCTCTTGGTAGACCCCGTAGTTACCGCTCCACAGAGAGAAGAGACGGACTTGAGGCACAGAGAAGCGGCTTAGTTTGATCAAGAACAAACTGCAAGCTGGGGTCTGAGCAGGGCTCTGTGAATCTGTGCCCTCCGCGTTGCAAGCTCACTGTCTCGCACTTGCTATGCTTCCGGCCCTGCTCTGACCCCAGCCTCACCCCTGCCTCAGTGTCGCTGAGACCCCCCCCACCCCCGCCTCCCAGCAGGCAAGTGTTCCACGTGGTGATTTGGGGGCGCTCCGGTGTCCATCCACAGTCTTCCCTGAGACGACAGTTTTTAATGACGTTTGGTAATAAACGTACTCTTTTGAACACTGTGAGTGTAATAACAGTTATTTAAAGTATCCAGGAGATTAAAAAAAAAAAAGAATGAATGGTTAGCTGGCACCGTGGCTCCTGGCAGAGTGACGGGCACTGAGCCACAGGCTCCGCAGAGTGGACACACGGTTCCTCTCCGCGGTCATTAGGGCCCGCTGTGGCTCCCGGGGCCTGTGGCGTTCTGACCCTCAGAGGAGGGGTTGGAGTCCAGATAGAAAAAGATGGACAGGTCTTGCTTCCCATGCACGCACTAGAGAGGCCGAGGCCAGCTTCCCGCCGCAGAGGCTCACCTCTGCTGCCAACCTCGGGCTTCAGGAGACCCCATAGCATGGTGTGTGTGTGTGTGTGTGTGTGTGTGTGTGTGTGTATGTGTGTGTGTAGCGGGTTGAATGAATACACACTCAGCTGATTTACCATCTTGTCTGCTTCCGTCTGCCCATCAGCTTTAGTTTTTAAAGTTTCATGGTGTGTACGCGCGCGCATGCGTGTGCTACCACGTGCACATGATGTCATAGGGAGAGTGTGTGGAGATCGGAGTGTGGCTCGGTTCTCTCATCAGGTGGATTCCCGAGAGCAGGTGCAGGGCTCAGGATTAGCGGCAGACACCTCCTCTCCCTCCAGAGCCACTCTGCCAGCCGGATGGAGTTTCTAGATAGAGATCAAGATCTGGGAGGTGTCAAATGGCATCAGATGGCATCCTGTCGGAAAGCCGCCGCGGTTGTGCACGGACCATCTCCCGCATCTTACAAGGCCTTTAACTGTCTTTCTTTAATTGTTTTTAAAGATCTATTTCATTTATAGACTGGAGAGCTAGCTCAGTGGTTAAGGGCATTGGCTGCCCTTCTAGAGTCCCCAGGTTCGGTTCCCAGCACCCACGGTGATTACACCTATGTCAGACATAAAAGACAGATGTCATCTTGGCATACTTCATGCTCTGGGCACACTATTGTTGCAAAATAATAATAATAATAATAATAATAATAATAATAATGTTGTGATCATAAAAAGAGAAAGAGGTATAAGAATACGTTCTGTAGGGTCTGTGGGGAGGTGTGGGGGAAGGGGGTGTCTCAGCGGGCCCATGAGGAGGCATCCTTCCCCTCCCCCAGGGACCAGCCACACAATGGTATAGCATAGAATAGAGTTTATTCAGGGCATGGGGAGGTGAGTTAAGAGGGTAGTAGAGGCAGAGAAAGAAAGGCAGAGAGAGGAAGAGAGTAGAGGAGTAGAGGCCGGCCATGACCACACAGAGATGGGGGGGGGGGAAGGGAAGGAGGAAAACAAGATGGCAAGGGAGGCAAGAGAGGGAGGAGGGGCAAGCAGCCCCTCTCATAGTGGGCCAGGCCTACCTGGCTGTTGCCAGCTAACTGTGGGGGGGGGGGGAGCATAGACAGAATCAATCATCATCAACATCATCATCATCATCATACAGTTACTTTATTGTGGATCATAAGTTAAGTGTGTGGGGCGATGCTTTGTATGTACGCTTGGGTACAGTGTCAAGGAAGTCCCAGGGAGGCTGCCAGACTCCTGGAGTTATAGGTTGTAAAGCGCCCTGGGGGGGGGGGGGAGGTGTAGGATAACTGAACTCCCATCCCCCGCAGGAACGGTCTGTATGCGCTCCAGCTCCGTTTTTTCTTTTATCATTTCCTTTCCCTTCTTTTCTCTGCTACCCTAGGGGTGAAGCCCAGGGCCTCACGGATCTGAATAAGGGCCCTGCGTGCCAAGTCTGAGCGGTACTCCTGGTCCCATGGTGCCTTGCGGTCGCAGCCCTAAGCAAACTCACCTTGAACCACAACCGAGTCGGGGTGTAGACGTTATTATGACTAAGTGAACTTTTGTCTTCTTCGTTTTTTGGCAGGGCTGAGATTGGTCCAGGGCATGCTCTGTACCACAGAGCCACACCCCTAACCCAGGCAAGCCTGGTCATGTCTGATGCACTGTAAAAGTTCAGTGTTTTTGGAGCATAGGAACGGCTTTGCCCCTTCACCTGGCTGACTCTGTTTGGTCAATCTGAGAATTAGCGTGGAATCGTGGCTTCCCATGAGATTAATGTGGTTTCCTTCTCCTTTTTTTTTTTTTTTAATATTATTGTTGTTGTTGTTGTTCAGGGTTTCACTATTTAGCCTGAGATAGCCAGGAACTTGCTATGTAGGCAAGGCTGGGCTGGAACTCACAGAGATCCCCCTGCCTCTGCCTTTTGTATGCTGGGATTAAAATCATGGGCTCATGAGCTACCAGTCCAGCCATGGTGGTCAGGCTTTTAATCCCAGCACTCAGGAGGCGGAGACAGGTGGATCTCTAAGTCTGGGGCTAGCCTGGTCTAAACAGTGAGTTCCAGACCAGCCAGGGCTATGCAGAGAAACCCTGTCTTGAAAGAAAGAAAGAAAGAAAGAAAGAAAGAAAGAAAGAAAGAAAGAAAGAAAGAAAGAAAGAAAGAAAGAAAGAAAGAAAGAAAGAAAGAGAGAGAGAGAGAGAGAGAGAAAAGAAAAGGAAAGAAAGAAAAGAAAAGGAAAGAAAGAAAAGAAAGAAAAGAAAAGAAAATCTTGTGCCACCCTAAGGCTTCCATTTCTTGCTTTTTTGGACAGGTTAGCCTTAGATTTGCTCTGCAGCTGGGGCAGGATGGGGTATGACTTCAGATTTTTTTTTTAAGATTTATTTTTTATGTATGTGAGTACACTGTCCCTGTCTTCAGACACACCAGAGGAGGGCATGAGATCCCATTACAGATGGTTGTGAGCCACCATGTGGTTGCTGGGAACTGAACTCAGGACCTCTGGAAGAGCAGTCCATGCTCTTAACCACTGAGCCATCTCTGTAGCTCCTGACCTTGGATTTTTTTTTTAAGCTTCTATTCTCTACCTCCAGAGTGCTGGGATTACAGGTATGAGGCGCCATTCCTGTTTATATTGTGTGGGGCCACCAGGACCTCAGGGCCATCAGGACCACCAGGGCCACCAGAGCTACCAGGACCCAGAAGATGTTAAGCAGGGTGTATGGTTCCTTGTTTTGTCAGAAAACTTTTGGAGGTGACGTGGCTCTGCCCTCAAAGCCTCGAATCCCAGTGGATTTCAACATCACAGAAAGACACTTAGCTCAGTTCATGTCACAGCAAGACCCACAATCCCTTTGGGCCTTGTTCCTTCCACAGCCCCAGTAGGTCTTGCTAGATAGCTTGGGCTGCTCTGAGACTCACTTTGTTTTCGTTTGTTTGTTTGTTTGGATTTGGGTTTTTCGAGACAGGGTTTCTCTGTGTAGCCCTGGCTGTCCTGGAACTCACTCTGTAGACCAGGCTGGCCTCAAACTCAGAAATCCACCTGCCTCTGCCTCCCAGAGTGCTGGGATTAAAGGTGTGTGCCACCACCGCCCGGGCGAGACTCACTTTGAAACCCAGGCTGCCCTAGAACAACTGATCTCCCCCTCCCCTGCTTCCTGAATTCTGGGATTTTTAGACTTGAGCCACCTGCAACTGGTTGGTCTTTCTCTTGTTTCAGACCTGTATAATCAGCAGAGTATAGTGGTGCTGGCCCCAAAACTTGGGAGGGGGAGACAGGAAGACCACAAATTCAAGACTGTCCTTGGCTAGCGAACTGAAGGCTATCCTGGGCTAAATGAGATCTTGTCTCAAAACAGCACAGCAAAGCAAAGAGAGAAATCCTTTATCTGTGCTGTCCACTGCCAGGGAAAGCAGGCTCTGCAGAACAGGGCCTTTTCTTGTAAGCTTGAGCCAGAGACAGTCTTCTAGAGTGAGGGTGAGCTATTGATTAGAGACCAATTCTACAAATTGTGGCTGTGTCTTGAATGCAAACACCCAGTCAGGAGCCACTGGCGGCCACAAACTAACCACGGATGTTGATGAAATTGATTTCGATCCTGGTTTTCCCGGATTTGAGAAATTAGATTTGATTCCCCAGATGAGCCCGCTTCCACTTCACATGGCCTTTCAGTTTTTCTTCTATTAAAAGAGAAATGGGAAAACCTGCCCGGGCACTATTGCAAAGTGCTCGCTTAATCCTTGAAGACTGGTGGTGGCGGAGCTGCGAGAGCCCTCTGCAGCCCTGGGACCTCTCCTACCTTCCAAACAGGATACAAGCCTGTTGGATTGGCTTAAACTGTAGTGCTCCTTGGGTCCGCTTCCTGGGTCCTGCTTCCTTTAGCTGAGGGCGCCTTCCCATGGAGACGGGGATGAAGATCCCGAGGAGAGGCACAGACATCGGCATTTCTGGGGCCACTGGAAGCAGGAAAGGCTTCTGGGATATCTGTTTAAGCTGCATTTTCCTGGCTGGAGCATAGCATGTGGCAGGGCCTACCCTTTTGTTTTAATTAATTTAATTAATTGCTTTTACTTATAATTACACGGTCACTGTCTTCAGACACACCAGAAGAGGGCATCGGATCCCATTACAGATGGTTGTGAGCCACCATGTGATGTGGGTGCTGGGAATTGAACTCAGGACCTCTGGAAGAACAATCAGTGAGCCACCTCTTAAGCCCCCTCCTTATTTGATCATTTTCTCCCTCTCCCCCGCCCCCCTCTCTCCCCAGAGACAGGGTTTCTCTGTGTAGCCCTGGCTGGCTATCCTGGAATTTGCTTTATAGACCAGGCTGGCCTTGAACTCACAAAGACCCACCTATCTCTGCCTCCCAAGGCTGGGATCAAAGGCCTATGCCACTTCTGCCCTTCTGTCTGGCCATTTCCTCTTTCATTTTTTCTTCCTTTATTCTTTTTTTTGGGACAGGGCCTCACTGTGCTATATTGCCAAGGCTAACCTTGAACCCCTGATCTTCCTTCCTCCCCCTCCTGAGTACTGGGATGACAGTGAGGTATCAGTGCCCAGCTGTCCCTGTGCAGGATCCCCATTTCTGCAAACACAAGAATGTCAATGCACCCCCATCACTTCAGCATTTGCCAGGCAAAGGCAAGAGGGTCGGGAGTTCCAGGTGGTCCTTGGCTCCATTTGAGGCCAGCCTTGGTACGGTACATATTGATTTAAAAAATAATGATGATGAGGGAGCCAGAAAGATCGCTCGCTCAGCAGTTAAAGCACTCACTCCTTTTCCAGAGACCCAGATTTGGTTCCCAGCACCCACATAGAAGCTATAGTCCCAGTTCTAGGGAACTGACGCCCTCGTCTGGTCTCCATGGGTACTGCACATGTTTGGTACGAGGACTTCAACATTCAAAAAAAAATCCCTCCCATATACATAAAATAAAAATAAATAAATCTTTTAAATCATAATTATAACCATAATGCACAGCCAGGTATGGTAGCACATGCCTTTAATCCTAGCATTCTGTTGGCAGAGGCAGGCAGATCTCTGTGAGTTCAAAATCTACACAATGAGTTCCAGCCAGCCAGGGCTGCATAATGAGACCAAAAAAAAAATAGTAAGTGAAGATAAATAAAAAATAGAGCAAGCACTGGGCAGTGGTGGCACACACCTTTAATCCCAGCACTTGGGAGGCAGAGGCAGGCAGATTTCTGAGTTCAAGGCCAGCCTGGTCTACAGAGTAAGTTCCAGGACAGCCTGGGCTACACAGAGAAACCCTGTCTCGAAAAACAAAACAAAACAAAAAGCAAACAAAAAATTGCAGTTTTTATTTTTTCAAATATTTACCTACTAACTTTAGTTTTAGTTTACGATTGTGTGTGTGTGTGTGTGTGTGTGTGTGTGTGCACAGGGGTATTTTGTCTCCTTGTAGGATAGGCTGCCACGTGCATGGGGCGGCCACCTTGTGGGTAGAGGAAGAGCAACAACTTCTGTGCTGTCCCTCCCACGGCCCGCAGTTTCTGCTTTAGTAAGTTAGTATCTAAGAGACTCCCAAGGGATGTTGACACTGCTGGTCCCAGGGCCACATCGCGGCTTCCTGACCTGCACTGAGAGGCTCGGTTTCTCTCGCCAGCAAGCTGTGCAGCCCTAAGACATCGCAGGGCTTCTCTGGGCTTCGAATCTTCTTCTGGATATCATTTAGGTCAGCAAGGACATGGAGACAGCTTCCTGCACACCAGCTGCCCTGGCTGCTCCCTAGATAAGGGCGAGAAAACCCACAGGCTGAGCCCAGGAGGACTGCCAGGCTGGGGACTCAGAGGTCCAACTGTAACATTTAAAGACCTTTTGGATTCTAAAATTCCATGACTCACTGTCGGAAATAGAACTTTTTTTAAATTAAATTACTTTTATGTGCATGGGTGTTTTGCCTGCATGTATCTCTGCGCACCACGTGCTGTGCCTAAGGAAGCCAGAGGAGGGTATTGGATCCCCTAGGACTGGAATTACAGATAATTGTGAGCCACTATGTGGGTGCTGGGAATAGAACCCAGGTCCTCTAAAAGAGACGTCAGTGCTGTTAACCGCAGTGTATCTCTCCAGCCCCGAGAACAGAATCTTTATCGCTCGCCTATTAGGACATCCGGAATGCTGTTACCCACCGATCTGGGTACAAGGCAGCAATAAACGCAGAAGGAACCCCAGGTCCATGCTGGCATTTTACAGACGGAGGAAACCAGACAGGAAGCAGAAGTGCTGGCTGCAGATTAACCAACTGGTTTTCCAGTTACGCTTACAAAGGCAGCATTAGGTCTCAAAGCCAGGAAGGTTCGCTGAGCAAGTTCCAGAACAGCCAGGGCTACACAGAGAAACCCTGTCTGAAAAACAAACAGAGAAAAGAAAAGGAAAAAGAGCAAAATAAAATGCCTTATTTTTCATAGATTGCTGTATACTGGTTATTATTACAATACTGTAGACGAAATGCTATCATTTCACCATAGAATCGATGTTATTTTAAATATTCACTTTAAGATTTTAAGGTCTGCTATTAGGGTGGTGCGCGGGTAATGTTTGTGTGTCCAGACTCCATGGCGGCACTCACATTTCAAAAGCTGGTGAGTATGCTTGTGCCCCTGGGTGGTAAAACCTTTGTCTGTTGAGCCATCTTGTTTTTTGAGACAGGGTTTCTCTGTGTAGTCCTGGCTGTCCTGGAACTTAACTCTGTAGACCAGGCAGGCCTCCAACTCAGAAATCTGCCTGTCTCTGCCTCCCAAGTGCTGGGATTAAAGGTGTGCACCATCACCGCCCAGCTAGATTTATTTATTTTTAAAGATTTATTTATTTATTTTATGTGAGTACACTGTAGCTGTCCTCTGGACACTCCAGAAGAAGGCATCCAATCTCATTACAGAAGGTTATGAGCCACCATGTGGTTGCTGGGATTTGAACTCAGGACCTCTGAAAGAGCAGTCAGTGTTCTTAACCTCTGAGCCATCTTTCCAGCCCTACAGATTTATTTTTAAATGTATGTTTAAGGGCTGCGGAGATGGCTCAGTGATTAAGTGCACTGGATGCTCTTCCAGAGGTCCTGAGTTTAGCCCCCAGCAACCACATGGTGGCTCACAACCACCTATAACAGGATCTGATGCCCTCTTCTGGCATGAGCCTTATATACACACAGAACACAAATAAATAAATAAATACATAAATAAATTAATTAATTAATGTATTTTTTTAGTATGTGTTTGAGTGTGCTTGTACGTTGGGACCCAGTCTGGTCCTCTGCAGGAGCAGTAAGCCAGCTAAACACTGAGCCATCTCTCTAGCTGCTGCGTCTGTTAGTTTGCTTCCGAGAAAGGCTGTGGGGATATATACACCAGGCTGGCCTGAGGTCTACTAAGTAGCCCAGGCTGGTCTTCAACTCAGCAATCTTGTCTTAGCCAGCTGAGTGGTAGGATTATAGGTATGTGCCAACGTATCAGGGTGATCCTTTACTTCGGGGTGTGCTAGGGGTTGAACCCAGAGTTCTCACAAGCCAGGCTAAGTAAGTGTTTTCCAGACAAGTATCTCCAACTCGATTTGCTTTTTTTTTTTTTTTTGTCACACATCTGCCTTTATTGTAAACAGCAGGAGGGACACGTAGCAATGGTAAAAAATTAATTTACAAAAGCAGAGACTTAGTGAGCTGCCTGGTGGGTACCCTTGGAGACTCATACGTAGATGCCAACCCAGAGCAGGAGGAAGAGGACTCCAAAGCCCATGAAGAGTGAGGCCACCAAGGAGATGAGGAGCTCTTTGTAAACATCGCGTGTGTACTTGGTAGAGGTGACCTCGTAAACGAAGAACCAGGCAGTGAAGAACATGCCGAACATGCCGATGGCCGGAAGGACCACAGTCAGGTGAGGGAAGACAGCCGGGTTCACCGGGCTGGTATACCTACTCATGGCCTCGAGCTCCATTTCGCCCCCGCACAGGATAAACCGATTTGCTTCTTCTATGAGCTCTCTATATGTTGTCCAAGCTAGGTTCAAACTTATGATTCCCCAAGTAACTGGGACTATAGAGTATACCATGTCCACATTAATATAATAAAATTAGCCATGAGATCTGTTGTGGCATTTTATTTATTTATTTATTTTTGGTTTGACTTTTTTGCTCTAAGTCTTCAAGTCTAGGGTGGGCTGGGTATGGTGGCACAGACCCAAGATGCCAGGGTACAGGAGATAAGGCAGTAAAATCACCAATTCAAAGCCAGGCTGGACTGCACAGCGAAACCTTGTTTCAAGAACAATGGGGGCGGGGGGGGGGGGGGGGGGGAGGAACTGGAGAGATGGCTTAGTGGATAAGAGCACTGATTGCTCTTCCTAAGGTTCTGAGTTCGAATCCCAGCCGCTACATGGTGGCTCACAACCATCTGTAATGAGATTGGATGCCTTCTTCTGGAGTGTCTGAAGACAGCTACAGTGTATTTACATATAATAAATAAATAAATCTTAAAAAGAGAAAAAGGGGGAGGACAAAGAAAACAACCACCAAAAAAAAAAAAAAATCCCAAATGAGACAAAGAAATTCAGTGTGTGTTTGCTACAGCATGGACCAGCCTTATTTGAGGGCTCAGTAGCTTCCCAGATTCCTGGTTCGCAGCAGATAGATTGTGAATCCTCCTGTTGTGGTCCAGTTATACCTACCCAGACCATGAGAATTCATTTCTGGAGCTGGGGCTTCTGGAGCTGGGGCTTGTGCACCTGTGATGGGCAGAGTGTTTGCCTAGCATGTAAGACGCCACAGATTTGATTCCTAGCATCTTATATACGGTGGTGGATGTCTGCAATCTCGGTACTCCGGAAGTCAGGCTGGCGAATCAAAAGTCCAAAGATCATCCTTGGCTACACAGTGAGTTCAAAGCCAGCCTGGAAAACATGAGACCCCCCTCTAAAATCAAAACCAAAGCCATTTCTCTCCGTGACTGTGGTGACATTTATATAAGAGACCAGAGACTCTTTGGACTACCAGGGGAGCTTTCTGTGGTCCAGCTGGATGGAATCTCAGCTCTGGGAGGGGCTTAATAAAAGTTTGACTTTTATTAAGTTTTATTAAGGAGCAGCTGAGGAGACTAAAAGTAAGATCGCCCATATTTCCATGTATAAACGGACGCTGGGCATTTGTGCCCAGATAGAATTTGCTCTCTCTTCTCCTCTTCTGTTCTTTTTTTTTTTTCTGTCCCGAGCAGATGCTCAACCAAAATGAAGTAAAAATCCTAAGCGCAAAAATGTTGGAGGGAGCACTCCCCGCCTGGCCCGTAGGTGCTCCTCACTGGTTATATAAGGTGAAGAGCAGCAGACGCGCTCGCCCGCCGAAGAGTGTGTGTGCCCGCACCCCCATCTCAGCCAGGGGCATCACTCGGGCTTTCCCTAGGTCGGAAATAAGAGTGGCGCCGAGGCATGGAATGACAGAAAACACTGTTCTCATCCGACGAGGAGGGCAGGTTAGTGGGTGTTATCCCCCCCCACCGCACCCCCCTCCCCCAGTGCTCTTCATCCTCAGCACAGCCTCAGGAAAAACCAGTTTTGGAAGCACCACACCTTGGGTCAGATGATGCAACGTGATATTAGCGTCGGGTTGCATCAGCGGTTCTGACGCATGTGCCTTTTACGCCGGCAGAAAGCAGTATAATGGGGCAGGAGAAAGAGAGAGAGAGGAGACTCGCTGCCTAAAAGCCTTTTAAAGGCACCCTCAGCGTTTCTAATTGGCCACACAGGGTGTTGTCGGGAGGATAAACGCCCAACCAGCCACCACCCCCGGACAAGCTCCGGCGTGCCAGTTCCTGAAACCCGGACCTGACGGCACACTTAGGCAGAATACTTTTCTGGTCGGTTCTAATGTTTTATATGAAAGCATCACGGTTTAATCTCTTCAATCTTTTCGACTGCCAGGTCTATTAAGAGGCTTTCAGACGGTGCTTCTAATATCTCTGACACGCACCAATTGGTGCTCATTTTTCTGACTTGTTTTACATAAGTGCTTCCACACAGGCTCGTAACTTTGATCAAATAACTTAGATCTGGGTCTCTTGGATTCCCCGCCTGCCTTCAGACGTTTGGTCCCGGCGCCCCTACCCCCCTCCTCCCCACTGCCGCTTCTCGATGTAATAAAGAACGAACTGCAGAGACCCTAGAACTCTCTAGTCGACCAAGGAAGTTGCCAAAAAAGAAACTTTTCGTGTTAACTCGGGCACTTGAAAGGCAGAAGCAGCAGGATCAGGGTCAAGGTCAGCCTGGGCTACTCGGTCAGTTTCTGGCCAACCTGGGCTACGTGAGACTGGAAACAAAATCCCAAAGAAAAAAGAAAGAAACATTTGGGAGGAGAGTGATACAGAGATGCAAACCTTCCCCTAGTGCCAGCCAAGTAGATCTTTCTCTAATTGGCAATTGCACGTGGCTTGTCGGGTCCTTTGCGCTGGTCCCTGTAGACGCCTCAGCCCTGACCCCAGCACCTCTGGCCACTTCCCGGATCCTCTTCCCGGATCCCTAGACCCTGAACTGTTCCATGGGATTGGGGAAAATGTTTTCTCCCCCACTTCTGGCAGGTCGGATTCTTTAAATTTCTTAACTCAGCTCGGCTAGGGAACGCCTTCCTCGATCCTGGAATGGGTTAAGTACCACGCCGTCAGTAATTTCTTAATCTTTCCTCTCACTCCCGCCTTCCGACTGGGCAGAGATCCCGTTCTCCGGGTCTGTGTTCTAAGCTTCTAGCATCTTTGTATACAGTCTTGCTTGGACTGGGAGCGCGGTAAATACGTTTTTTAAAATGAGAAAAATTCCCATTACAAGTACTTTCAAGTCCACCTATGCTAATTTCATAGTACGTCCCCCCTAGCTAATTACTAATTTCATAGTACACCGAACCTTTATGTAACTTGACCATTGTAACAGCACCCGGCTGCACCCTCTGGACGCATCCACGACGAATCAAATCTATCCTGAGTCTGCACAGGAGAAAGTTACTCAAATTGTATTCATCTTTCATTCGAATCACTCAATTAGGGCACGTCCCTCGCTGGCTGCGGCGTGAGCAGAGCAACTATTTTCCAGCGAGTGTCCTCAGGTGACCTGTCTAGACGCTCAGAGAGGGGGGGAAAAAAACAAGAGTATCTGACACTCTCCCGAGCCCCGAGGACGCCTCGTGACGCGCAGGCCGCGCTGCGTGGAAGGGCGTGCGGAGCGCGCAGGCGGCGGGGCCGAGCGGGGCCTGCGGCGTGGCGCCGGGCGTCCGGGACGCAGGCTCGGGTGGGCGGCCCGGCCGTGGGGTCCTCCGGCCGGTAGGGGGCGCGCGCGCCCGGGGCTCCTCGCCGCCCGCCGCGCGCGCGCTCGCTTGCCGCCCGGCCGCACATGTGTTTCTGTTTTGTGTTGTAGCATTTGTTCTGGAAGCTCGTATTTACATTTTAAGTGTATCTGGTGAGTGGGCTGGAGCCCTCGTCCCGGCCGGGGAGAGAAGAAGCCTTCGACCCCGTCTTCCAGTCGCTTCCCTCCTCGTTTCTCATCACTCCAACCAGGTAGGTGCTGGAAACCGTCTGGGACCAGTTTGCAGGGTCTGGGAAAGTTTTTTTTTTTTCTCTCTCTTTTTATTTTTTTCTCTCCTCTCCTTCCCCCTCCCCCCCGAGAAAGATTTTTTTTTTTTTTTATTTTTTAAAATCGCAGGGGAAGGGGGGTTGGGGAACGGAATGAATAAGAAGGGGAAGGAAGGCGGATCCACGTGGTTTAATCGGAGACAGACAGAGATCCCATTGTTCAAAATCAATAAAAAAAAAAAAAAAAAAAAAAGCAGACGGGGCGAGTGCGGGGCCGCGGGGGCCGGGCCGGGGCCCCACTAAAGTTCCTCTTTCCGCGCGTGCTCGCAGGTGCTTGGGGCCCGGCCGGGGTACGGGGGGGGGTCCCCGCGTGGCGCGCGGCGTGGGGAGGGGCGAGGGAGCAGCAGGTGGGGCGGCCCACGCCGCGCCGCGCTCCCCTCCCCCGCCCCGCCGCCAGCCAGCCAGCCCGCCCGTGCATTGTGCGCCCGTGTCGTCTCCGCAGCCCGCGACCATGCCCAGGAAGAAGGGGGCGGCCTGGGAGGAGCCGAGTTCGGGCAACGGCACGGCGCGCGCCGGGCCCCGGCGGCGCGGCGGCCCCGCGGGCAGGAAGCGCGAGCGGCCCGAGCGCTGCAGCAGCAGCAGCGGCGGCGGCAGCAGCGGCGACGAGGACGGCCCGGAGCTGGACGGGGCCCCCGGCGGCGGCAAGCGCGCAGCCAGGCCGGCGACGGCGGGCAAGGCGTCCGGAGCGGCTGCGATCATCACGGAGCCCGAACACACGAAGGAGCGCGTCGTGAGTGGGGCGGGGGCGCGGGCGGTTGGCGGTTGGGGGGGAGGGGCGCCGTGGGGTCACGCCCCGCCCCTCCCCCACAGCGCGCGGGGGAAACTCAGGGGAGCTGGTCCCGGGCCGGGGGGGAACCGGGTGTGCGCGGCCGCGCGGGGGCTGTCAGTCCTTCCCTCCCCCGCACGTCCGTCCCCCTCCTCCCTCCCTTTCTCCCACACCCCCCACGTCTCTTCCTCCTGGGGGGGGGAGGGCGGTCCGCGGGGAGCAGCCGGCTCGCGCCGGGGCTTTGAGGTTCCCGCCGCTGCGGCTCGGGCGCCCCGGGGGGGCGGGGCCTGGCGCGCTGCGCGCATGCTCCGTGTGCGCCCTGCGCGGTCGGCCGGCCGGTGCGCGCGGGGCATGGTGGGGGCCGTGCCGCGCGGACGTGAGCGCGCATGCTCCTTGAAGGCCCTCCCCCACCCCCGGGGCTCTCCTCCCACCCGCGACCCCCCGCCGAGCGGCGCTGGGCTTTGTCTGCCTCGGGTGCCCGCGGCGTGGAGCCGGTGGGGTCGGTCCTCCTTGTAGGCTCCGGTCTCGGCCAACGAACTTGAGCTTTCTAGAGGGGGCGATCAAAAGCCCCTGCAGAGCCGGGCCCAGGGTCCATTGAGTCTCCGCCAGAACTTTATAAAGCAAGTTTTCTTTGGTACACCTCTTCCCTCCGCCTCTGCAGGGGGGAGAGACCACATTCTCTGTTAACTCTAAGAAAGATGGAGCTTGACCCTTACAGAGTGTCACCCAGGGTTCCAAGGGTGTTCTGCAAAAGTGGCAAGGGTAAAAGGAGCCGGGCACCTCACCTAGCTGCCCAGGCACAGTAGGAAGAATAGAAGCGTCCTAATCATCTTGTAGTAGAAGGAAGGTTCCTGCTAGGCTTGCAGGCGAGCCCTGCATGAGGTAAGCTTGCCAGGCAGAACGGTCTTACTTCAGCTGGAGTATTGGAAGGGTATTCACAAGCTGTTCTCGCACTTCTTGTCAAGTGGATTTGGACAAGGCTGAGACGTTGGGCAGGATAGTCCTTCCTGTATCAGGTTGTCATGGAGTTTAGGATAGCGAGTGGGATTGGATTCTTTTGTGAATGGAAAAGAAAAAAGCCGATAGGACATGACTGCTAGAGGAGAAGGTGTATTGGGGATTAAATGGAGACCTAGGCAGTGACATCTGGGAGAGCCCTGAGCCTCCTGGAGGAGGAGGAGGAATAGGAACCAGGTGCAGTAGCCAGCCGCCCAAAAGAGGTGACTAAAATGGCCCAGGTATATAGGGAAGAGCAGCTAGGGGGGCGAGCATGGCCTAGCCCGTGGGCTGGATGGAGTTTAGGGTAAGGGGTGGGGGTATGTCAGCTGGGAGGGCCTGGTAACAGGTAGTGTAGGGGATGCTGGGAGAACCTAGGCGCCAGTTCTGCTTTGATATGCTAAATAGTCCCCTTCCCTCTTTGTCCTAGTTTTGAGACTTTTGCCGGGGCAGTGGGTATTGTGGTCTGCTGGCTGTTAACCCTCTCAGGGATGCTCGTGAGTGGAAGACTGGAGCGGAGGAGGGGCGCAGAGCCTTCTGTCTCCACTACTCTTGTTTTGGAGTTAGCACCTTGTGTTGTACAAGGAGGTGCCTCTCTGAGAAGAAGCAGTCTCCTGCACTTTGTGCTTGATTCACATGTACAGCTAACTTCCCATATCTGTGTAGAACAGGAACTTAAAAGTGTCCATCCCCTTACAGCCTGGGGACTGTGACTGTAGGAGCCCACACTGGTCAGTTAGAGTGTCTTTGGATAGGTGAACCCAGGGGCCTTATGGGGATTCAGAAAGCACCCGCGGTTGTGGATGTGTGTGTGTACCTTGAGTTTCTGCTTCCATGAGGATCGGGGGGCTTTGTTTGAGGTCAAGAACACAGCCTTGCAGCCACCAGGTTCATTCTCCCAGGCCTAGGCCGGCAGACTGCCCAGTGTCTCCTGGGTCTCCCGTCTCCCCTCTGCTAGGCAGACCCAGGACTGTTTGCTGCAGTGGACCACTGTCCTGGATTTCTCAAAAAACTACCTTAGCAGACTCCAGCCTCTGCCCTGCGGGAGGCTCCTCTCTCTGCCCGTGTCTGAGCCTCCAGCTGTCAACTTTTTTCTTACCTTAAAGTTGTCTTGGGCCTGGGGAAGCTGGGCCGCACGGTCATGTCGAGGGCCAGAGCTGGCCTGCTAGAGTTAGGTGTGGTAGTCTTAAGAGCCAATGTGTAGAAAACCAGCCTTCAGTCTTGTCCTAGGATATTCAAGGACCGCAGGCGCAGGTGTCCAGCTCTGTGTGTTAAGTCAGGGTTGCTACAGTTTGTCACAGACCCTGATACACATTGTTTCTTCTTAGGGAAGTGGGTAGGGACAGTTGTTACACAACTCCTCCTGTCCCAGCACACCAGTCTCCTAAACGGGTGTGTTTAGAGGCTGAGAGTCAGCCTCGCTCACAGAGTGTCCTTGGCCGGAACTTAGAAACTGCCAGGAAACCCCAGGGTGCCTCTTCTGCCTTGGCCGCTCATCCGCATCCAGGTCACGGAGAGGTAGCTGGGTGAGGTGGGGTTCACCCGACCCGGACTGTTTGGGTTTACAGTGCAGACTGTTGGACAGATGCGGTCCCATCGGAGGCTGGGTTAGCCCTGGGTTAGCCCTCGGAGAGCAGGGAAGCCTTGGCTTGCTCTTTTTCTTTCATTCCTGTCTCCCTCCCTTTCTCCCTTCCTCCCTCCCTCCCTCCATCCCTCTATCCTCTTGATGCATGGGATTGAACCCCGTTAGCCCGAGCTCTTCCACTTGCTTATTGGGATCCCCTCCCCCCCAAGGCCAGCAGGCTTATGGGAGAGTTAATAATCTGTGGCTGAGGGGTTTTTTGACAGGGACTTGATTGAAAGTGCATTATGAATCTCACTAATTAAACTTTGTATTCCAGAAGTAGACAGGAAGAGCTGAACTGTGGTTGGGTTAATAGTGAACAGGTGTGTGAGTGCTGGCCGTGGGTACAGTCACTGGTCTGTGAGAACGGGGTCTGTGCTGGACCCGGGAGGCAGTGTGTGTGTTTCGTGGGAAGCCAGGCAAGGTTGTCCACGGACCCTTTTGCAGAAGGGCGGGGCTCTTGTGTGCCTGCCTGTCGGACATGAAAGCTTCAGGGGTGGCAGTGGATACTGGCTGCTGCATCCTGCCGCATCCTGCCCAAGCCCGTGGCCTGGTGGCGCTCTCTGGGACGTCAGAGCGGCCGCATCTCCGTGCTAGTGAGTGTTGAGTGTGGGACCCTTTGAGCTCTTCTCCCCTCGGAACCTGCTAGTGCGGTGCTGTCTGGCCTGGGTCCTGCTGGTTTTGAGGCCTCTCCCCTGTAGAATAGAGTGTATCCATGCACAGGTAAGTGCTGGCTTTAGCGGGCCCAGCGCCGTGGGCTGAGGCTTGTAGATCCCAGCCACACCTACCCGTCTACCAAGGAGAAGGAAGGGAAAGTGGGCTCCCATCCCGCTCAGGAAACTTGAGTCTGGCCCTGGGGAGGCTGCCCCACACCCCACAGGAGGGCTGAATAATTGAACAAGGTGGCCGCTCTGTTCTTGTGACGCCAGGTTGGCCAAGCTGGTCTTGAAGCTTGGCCTTGCCTTTGGCTTTTGGACCTGACTGGAAGTAGGGGATATACATTCTGGGGACACGTGGAGTTCAGGTCCCTGCCCCCCTAATGTGTGCGTGCTGGGGCCTTGTGGGAGCCACCAGGGCCACTGTGAGGTGGGGCTATTGGAGAGGCTGCTATTACTCAGTTGTGGTGTGCTGCAGGCCCCCACAAGGGGCTAGGGAAAGGCTGTCGTGGGGATGATCGGTCGGGCAGGTACACAGGTTGAGCCTAGCAACCCATTTATCTGCTTTTACTTATCATGTATTTGCTTACTGTTCTGGGATGGAGCCTAAGCCTTTGCCCAGGCTAGACCTAATTAGCCCACAATGTACTTTACAAAGAGCCCGCTCATTTATTCATTTAACGTACTGATTTGTGTCTGTGTGTGCGCACGCGTCTGTGTGCGCGCGCGTGCATGCTCACACAGATGCCCTCAGAGGCCCAAGGATGTCAGAACCTGGAACTGGAACTGTAGATGATTGTGAGCCAGCACTTGTGAGTGCTTACCCATTGTGCCATCTCCAGCCCTACAGGGTAGAGTTGTAGCTTTGTAAACCAGGTTTAATTCAGCATTTGGAAGACTCAGGCAGGAGGGTTATACAAATTGACTCCAGGCTAGGCTATATAGTAAGACCTTGTTTCAAACAAAGCAAAAAGTGTATCTTCCTCAGATACACACTTACTTTGTACATGGGAGGAGGTAAGTGTGTATGTGTGGGCATACAGGGGCCGTGGGGTCATGTGGAGGTCAGGGTACAGGTTTTAGGAGTTTACTTTTTTGCTTCCATGGATCCTGGGGATTTGAACTCAGGTCATCAAGCTTGCGTGGTGAGTCCTTTTACCTCCCTGAGCCATTTCAGGAGCCCGCAAGTGTAAGTTGAAAGGGAAGACAAAACGTATCTTGGCAGTTAAGAAGCAAGAAAGTGCGCGCGTGCGCGCGCGCGCACACACACACACACACACACACACGTGCAAGTGCTGATGATGTTGTGGGTGTGACCCACAGTTGTGTAGTGAATGACCTTTGAGATGTTAGATCTGTACAGGTGGTTGAGGTTCAGTAGCCCTGATTTTTTTTTTTTTTTTTTTTTTTTTTAAGATTTATTATATGTGACTACACTGTAGTTATCTTCAGACAGACCAGATCTCATTACGGATGGTTGTGAGCCACCATGTGGTTGCTGGGAATTGAACTCAGGACCTTTGGAAGAACAGTTAGTGCTCTTAACCGCTGAGCCATCTCACCAGCCCCAGCCCTGATCTTTTTTATGTATGCGAAGGCTGAGAGTTGAAGGGCCCTGACTGGACGGATGGGTATGGTCCTACACCTGTAGTCCGTCGCAGTGCTGAGGGAGCTGAGGCAGGAGGACCACTGAGATGTAGAGGCAGTCAGAACTGTATAGCAAAATCTCTCTCTAAACATGGAGGGGACAAGGAGCTCTGGTGAAGAGGCTCTGGCAGCATTGGATAAGCCCACAGAAGGCCCCCTGCCTCAGACCTTGCTGTCCGCCAAAGCTGTGCCCTCCCTGTCTTACCCCTGGTGAAATCAGGCTGTAATTACCCCTTCTTCTGTATTTAAAAACTCTCGTTACCGTGGACAGCACATAGGACTGATGCCTCTGAAGGCTGCCAGTGCGCCGTGGCGCGCTCGTAGTGGGGACTGTAGCAGGCCTGGGGTGCGAGGCTCCTTGCGGGCTGGTCTTGTGCATGACTGTAGCATAGAATCAGAGCGGAGCTGTCTCTGCTTTGGCTCAGTGTTAGTGCTGAGCTCAGACTTAATGGGAATTCTGAGGGTGGACTTAAGGTTACCTGCCTTGGAGATTGGAGGTTAGGGGGTGATTGGATGGGACCTCTAACCAGTGCGGAAGCTCCCACGAAGAATTATTTTAAGCTGGGTGTGATGGTGCACACTTGTGATCCCAGCTCTGGGCTGAGGCTAGAAGATGTGTGTGCGTTCCAGGTTAGTCTGGGCTGCGGCGGAGACCTTGTCTCCTCATCTCACCAGCTAGCTGTGGAGTGCCGCAGCAGCCCGAGCAAGCTAACTCTTGGTCTTCTCTCTCTTTAGAAACTTGAAGGGTCTAAGTGCAAAGGGCAGCTTTTGATTTTTGGAGCAACGAACTGGGACTTGATTGGACGGAAGGAAGTGCCGAAACAGCAGGGTAAGAGACACGCGACTTCTTGTAAACAGTGGCAGTGGGTGCTGCACCGCCCACCAGGTGGGTGTCCTCGCCTTGAGGTGATCAGAGCAGCCCTGCGGATGGCTTGGGCACAGAGCCACTCAGGTGAGGGCGTGCGCTGCAGTTGAGCCGGACCTGGTTTCCTGCATGTCTGTGCCTTCCTAGTTCTGTGCTGCTCGGGGAAATGTCCTCAGACAGCCAGGGCTCCCCGAGTCCTGGAGCCTTCCTTTCTCTACAAGGAAGTGGTTGGCCTGTTCTGAGGTGCCACGAGACCCCAGACGCTTGTCAGATGTGACGGGCAGAGATGTACAGACTGCTTATTGGCTTGTCATAGCTCAGCAGAATGTGTGTGCTGTGGAGAATGGGAAACGGTCCCACCCAGTCACCTGCGCCCAGCTGCCTGTAGAAGATGGGTGCCTTCCTGAGGGGCCCTTGGAGAGAAGGGGCTGGCTCAGTGCCACCTTTTATGGTTCTGATTTCATTTGGAAATGTGCCCAAAGTGCTACCCAGCATTACCTTGTCTGTGAACAAATATTTGAACACCGGCACACCCCCTCACCCAACCTGGGGCCCTCGGCCCTCACCCTGCCCCAGGAAGGTGGCAGTGGGTCCCGCATGTACAAGTGGAGCTGACCAGAAGCTGTTCCTTTTTGTGGGAGATAGCTACCTTTCCCTACGGCCATGGCCACCAGTCCTGAGAGCAGAGCGGCCACCACAGCTAGACCACACAGGCTCCTGCTGTCCACTGTAGCCACTGCCCTGCTGATATGGCAAGGACGCCTTGACCTGACTGTCACCCTGTGCTTCCTTCCGGTGCCCTCTGTGGCCCACAAGCTGTGCCACGAGTCCAGAGCAGATCGGACTGGTGGCGTTGGGGGCATCTTGCCTTCCTGGCCCTCCTGCCTCCCGGTTGGTGTGAGTAGTTTCACTGTTAGTTGTAACCTTTAGGTCTGGCCAGGCGGCCTGTGTGGCCTCTGCCTGGAGCTGTGAGGTGGAAAGGTGGAGGGGACACTGACATCCCGTCCTGACCGTCACTCTCTGCCCTCAATGTAGCTTGGTTACTGCAGTGTGGTGGTTCTGTGGCCTACAGTGAGGACCAGGCCCTGGGGGGTCTGGGAACCATGGGATTAATGTCTTCCAGTCCAGATTCAGCTGGGGCCACTGCCAGGGTGTGACTGCCCTGGGCCCCTCCGGACTGAAATGGGGGAGAGGGTCCCTGGAGTGGGGAGATGTTATGTTATTGTGGCTGATAATGGTGCCCTCTTCAGGAAGGTAGGTGTTGGCAGGGGTGCTGGAGAGCTGGTCGAACACCCCCCACACATACACATCAGCTGGTTCAAGGACCAGGCGATTTCTTCGGTGCCCGGAACTGCTGCAGCTTAGAATCCCAAAAACCACTGGCGCCTACTTGGTTTTCTGGAGTGGCAGGCATGCAGTTGTGCCCGCTTTTCCTCCCTGCATCTGCTGTCTCCCGTGACTCGGGGCCCTCAGGGCCGATTGGGGCTTCTCTTCACAGTTTTAACAGCCTGAGCAAAAGGCCATTATTCCCGTTCATCTCTGGGGATGATGATGCTGTCGGTTCTGTTTTAAAGTACTTGTCAGTGGGGTGGCTGCAGGGTCTGAGGGTGCCCGCTGATGCTAGGTACCCTGGTGTGCTGCAGGGGACTGGAAGGAGGGGTTCGCGTGCTGCTGGTGAGGTAGGCATAGAGGACAGACCCCTCGCGGGTGGCCCGTGGGAAGCCTTTCCGTTAGCAGGCTGTGAGAGCCGTCTGCATGGAGGCCAGCTTCTCGGGATGCCCACACCTGTTGTGGAGGTGAAAGAAGCCACAGTTCTGCCTCAGGGATGTGGGAGTGGCAGCTTCTGGAGGCTGTGCTTGGAGAATGGAGCCGTCCTGGCCCAGGCTTCCTGGGTGTGGGTGGGACTCCTGGGGTGGATGACAACAAGGCCTTGCTCCAAGCAAGCCGGTGGTCTGGGGGAGGGGGGCACTGAGCCAACTGAGAAAGGCCTTTTTGTGATGTGGGGAGGTCAGGGGTACGGGGAGGGTAGACAGAATCACCCAAGGACTCTGTCACTCCAGATGGGGTACAGGAAGGCCAGCCCTGCCCTGTAGTAGGATTGGGGACCAGTAGCTGTTTGTAGTTCTGAGGAGAGATGAGCACCGTTAGTGTAGATATGCCGGTGACCCTGGGCAGGCTTCTGGTTTTTGTGACCCCTGAGTGACAGATACACTGGGTGCATTTTCCGTGGTCTGTGGGATTTGATTTGTATTCTTCCCTTGCAGCTGCGTACCGCAACCTCGGTCAGAATTTGTGGGGGCCTCATAGGTATGGGTGCCTGTCAGGAGTCCGGGTACGAACCGTGGTTTCGGGTTCGTGTGCTGCCCACAGCCTCCTCATCACCACAGAAGGGAAGCTGTGGAGCTGGGGTAAGTGTCGGTGGGTCACACAGGCATGCTCTGAAGGGGGCTCGCAGGGACTTGAAGTCACCTGGAAAAGGCCATCTTCTGTCTGGATCCATGGTGGCGTGTGTGTGTGTGTGTGTGTGTGTGTGTGTGTGTGTGTTCGCGCACGCACATATGTTTTAGATGCTGGCCCCCCAGGCCAGTCTCTTACCCACCCAGGGGAGCATCTTACTGCCCCTGCTGCCTGATCTCACCTTGGTGAATGTTTTCTAGAACTTGAAGCCAGTGTGATCTTTCTGATGCTGTTATCCCTCCAGCCGTCTGTCCGTCTGTCCTCTACGTGTTGTCCCTTCACCCAGCCCTCGTTCTGCTCTAGCCCCTTGTCCCGTGAGGTCCATGTCCCATCACTAAATGTTACCCCTGGCCTTTGAAGCAGGCGCAGTGGCTGATCCCGTGTGGCTCCGAGCCTCAGGTCTGAGACAGGGCGTTTGTCCTTCCTCCTGAGTCTCCACTCCTTAGCCAGGCTCTGGGACTCCCAGCTCTTGTTCCCAGGTAGGCCAGGAGGCAGCCCAAGGCTCACTTCGTCCGAGACTTGGGGCTCATGCAGCTGGGGGAGTTGGCGTCTCTTGTTTGTTTCCAGCCTTTGGCTGGCTTCTAGTTCACAAGATGTTTTTATTTTGGTCTGTTTGAGCCTTTTTTTCCTTTTGGTTTTTATGAGCTGCACCAGCGTCCAAATATATTAACATCTGCCGTCCTCTCTGCACTTGGCTAATTTTATAATTCTGTTGAAAAAAATCTAACAAGTGTGTGTGGCCCAAATTTATCCTCCCAGGCTTTGGGTGACATACCAACATCTGCCCCAGTTTTGTATCTCCAGCTTGGTGGGGGGCCCCTCCTGCTGCTCTGTCCTCACCGCTGGCCACGGCCTTTTATGTCAGTGTCCCCAACTTGAGAAACTTCTCTCTGTTCTTTCACTGACGGCAAGGGACAGCAAGAGGTTTTAGATTGCATCTCAGGGCAGACCCTGTGACAAGAGTGATTTTCCCCAGAGCAAGAGAGGAAGCTCCCTGGAGCAGCAGCTGGGCTGTGGGGATCTGCCAGGAGGTGTCCTGAGCAGGAGGCAGAGTGCTGCTGTGCTTGTGTCCTGACCCCCGACCTCTGACCCCTGACCCTTGACCCCTGCCTGAGCCGCAACCGGCTTGGGACATTGGCCGGCTCCTCTTGAAGCTGGCACCTGCCCAGCGATGGCCCTGGAGCCGGCCCCTTTACTTGATGCACACCCCTGTGCGAGGAAGGCCAGGCACCTGTCCTGCCGCCTCCTGCAGGGTGTGAGGGCTCAGCTGTCTCCCTTGGGGAGATGAGTGCGAGCCCACCTTGCTTTGCAGCCCCGTGTAATCCCCATGCTGAGTTACCTGTGTGCTCATTGTCCTAGGGCTCCTCTTGGGGTTTTATTTTGCACCTAGGTAGGATTTCAGGACTTGGGCTGTTGTGAGACCCACCCCTTGTCCATCCTAAGCTGAACCAGGGCTCCCTAGATCTCCACTGTATCGTGAAGGCATCCACAGGGACTGGTCCCTGCTTGCAGTCACAGCTCTCCGGAAGGAGGTGGTCCTGTAGGCAAGGGGGCATGGTGAGAGCAGGCCTGCCCCTTGTCGTGAGGGTTCATGGGGCTGCGGTCTTTAACAGGTGTGTGTGGGGGGGGATATAGGCAAGTAGATGTGATCAATACTAGGTACATCTGACTCCCTGAGGAGAAGGGAACTGTCCCCCCAGCCCCCACAAGGATCGGAAACTGTTCCTGGAGCTTGGCGTCTGTGGAGTACCCGGGTCACACTGAGCGTTTCCTGGAGTGACAGGGACGAGGGGTGTACTGGGAAGGTCCTGAGGCTGACTGCTTACTGTTGGGTACAGTCAGGGCCGCCCTTCTCACGGGGCCAACTCCACTGAGAGTTGCCAGCAGGGGTTTGTGGAAGGTTTTGAGGGGTGAGGCTGGGAACCGCCCCAGCATGTCCTGCTGGCTCACCTGGCCCGCGTAATCTCCTGCAGGTCGGAATGAGAAGGGCCAGCTGGGTCATGGCGACACCAAGAGAGTGGAAGCCCCCAGACTCATCGAGGCTCTCAGCCACGAGGCAATCGTGCTGGCCGCGTGTGGACGCAACCACACCCTGGCCTTGACAGGTAAGAAAGCAGCCCGTGGCAACTCTTTTCTCTTAGCTAAGGCTCCAGAGATGGTTTGTCTGGAAGGGAGTGCCTCCGCAGGTGTCAGGAAGATAGTGCCTGCTGGGTTAACTAAGTGGCTAGTTAGTTAGCTGGGTGGTTAGCTAGTTAACTGCTGCTTGCCTGAGGCAGTGAGGCCTGTGGTGGCCCTGGGAGCCCAGACCAAGGTCTTTGTATGGCAGGGTTCAGCTCTGTCCTCACTGCTGTCCTTTGGAAGGAAGGACAGACATACACACCCCATGCTTGGAGGAAGAGTGTTTTGCATAGCTTTGATCCAAATCCAGTGGAGACTCCTAACCTACAACCTTCTTCCGCCCTACAACCTTCTCTGTCCTGTTTGTCTCTCTCATCAGATACTGGCTCCGTGTTCGCCTTCGGAGAGAACAAGATGGGGCAGCTGGGCCTCGGGAACCAGACAGATGCTGTCCCGAGTCCTGCTCAGGTACCTGTGGGCTGGAGGGTGGGGGTGGGGCTGGGGGGTGGGGGCTGGGCAGCTCTGGTTTGAGAAGTGATGCTTTGCAAGGGAAAGTGGGGAAGAGAACCCCCGTGTGTCAGCCCAGCAGTGGGGGTGTAAGGCTCTCTTTTCCCTGTGGACACTGTGTCTTGCTCCTGAGGCCAGTGGGTAGGGGTCTGAGGGCAGGGGCGGCTGGTAGCTAAGCCTTGTTGCAAGTTCTGCAGTGCAGTTGGGTAGTAAGGGTGCAGCAAGGATGGGCTGTCCTGGGCGCAGAGTCTCCCTGAACCCCCAGGTTCAGCGCTTCCGCTTTTGTCTGGGCCTTGGTCTGGCCTTCCCGAGTTCCTGGCATTGGTGTCTGGCCAGCCTGTCGCTCTCCCACCCGCTGTCCTTGTTCTTCCTTATTTGAGCCGTTTCACATCTGGCTCCTTACCGGCTTCTCTGAATGAACTAGGGTCTGAGAGTGCCGTGGACACATGCTCATTCACTATTCCTCGAGTTGGGACTGAAGTGACCTTTGGGGGCTGAGTTTGCTCTGTCCGAGCCTGTGGTTGAGTTACCAGATGATGGAGGGTTAAATCGTCTCAGCCTCTGCTGTCCTGCCAGGGCGGGGTCGCCAGCAGCGAAGAGTCCTCGTAGCCTAAGCTTTGTGACGTGTCCGCTCAAGTGGCAGCCCAGCCCTGAACCGTGGAGCCAGTCCTGTGGGGAACTGCTGCTGTTCATGCCAGGGCAGAATGAGGAAGAGCCTCGTCGAGCTGAAATTTGGCTGTCTTGTCTTCTCTTCTCAGATTATGTACAACGGGCAGCCAATTACCAAGATGGCCTGCGGAGCTGAATTCAGCATGCTGATGGACTGTAAAGGAAACCTCTATTCCTTTGGGTGCCCTGAATACGGCCAGCTGGGTATGGAGGGCTCTTTCTTAAAAGCTCTGTGATCTAGCTGTAAATGTAGAGCCAGAAGGCAGCGTGGGGCTGCATGCACACGGCCCAAGTGTGATTGATCCAGATAGCAGTGTCTGCCCGCTAAGTGCGTCTCGTGTTCTGCAGAACAGCTTGCCGTTAACTCGGGTTATAGGGTCAGTGAAGACTCGGGGACCGGGTCTGGTCTGGAAATCCATTTGTGTCAGTCTCAGGCAGAAGGGACAAAGCTGAGCCCCTGTCATCCGGTCTCACGTACATAAACAAGCCTTTGTTGGAAGTGAGAGAATTGCTAAGATGGAGGCTGGTCTGGACATCCTGGCTAGACAGGCAGCTGGTGTGGTCTGCTCCTCCATCACCGCTCTGGACTCCGACCTGCACGGAGCAGAGCAGAGCCAGCGAGCCTCTCAGGGCTTACCATGCAAGAGCTCCATTTCCTTTCTCCTCTGACTCCCAGCCAGTTAGTTCTTCCTGGTGCCTTCTGCAGGCCCGAGCAGGTGAGGTGTGGGCGCCACCTGCTGGCGTCTGAACAGCCTGCAGCAGGCGCCAGGATCTGGGTTGCTGGGTCTCGGCGTCATTAGAAGTGCGCAGATGGGAGCGTATAAATAGAAGTGGAGACTGCACTGGCCGTAGACTGCAGCGAACAGTGACTCTGTGAAACTAAATATACCTCCCTTCAGAGTGAATGCGAAGGACCTGCCCCTTACGCACATCCCTGCTGGTGCCAGGGAGTTCTCCGGCTGTTGGATAAACGGTTTCCATGGCCACGGGCTGGCCTCCTGCCATACCCAGGCCCTGCCCAGGAAGTGCGTGTCTGTCCTTTCTGCTGTGTGTGAAGCTTCTCTGCCGCCCTCAGACAAGCGGCCTGCTGTGGCCAGCCTGCCTGTTCGGGAACTCGCTCTCGGCGGTGGGATGGTATTCGCGGAGTGGAGTGTGGCTTTGGGGGAGACACCTAAGTACAGTGAGCGCTGTTTTTCACTGTTTTTTTTTTTTTTTTTTAAGATTTATTTTTTAATGTATGTGAGTATCCCATTACAGATGGTTGTGAGCCACCATGTGGTTGCTGGGAATTGAACTCAGGACCTCTGGAAGAGCAGTCAGTGCTCTTAACCACTGAGCCATCTCCCCAGCCCTCCACTGAATTCTTGTTGACGGCTAGTTAGGAACCTGGCTTCACCTGCATCTACAGACCACTCATTCGGAACTCGGCAGTTCACTCTGAAACAGGCTGGCACACAGCTGTGGTCCCAGCATCTGGGGGGCAGAGACAGGAAGGACTTGGTTTGATAGTGAGTTTGAGGATGGCCTGGGTTATGTGAGTTACAGGCCAGCCACGGCCGCAGAGTGAAAGTTGCCTCCAAAACCAAAACATAAGCCTAATCCCCCGGTCTGTTCTTGTCTCTGCAGACTGTTAAAATTCAAACAGTGCACGGGAGGGGCGGGCGGGCAGGCACACGTCACGTACTGCAGTGATTGGCAGGGACAGCATCCCACTGGGACACCCACATTGCTACAGCAAAGCTGCTGCTGCCAGGGCCAGGCTTGAGAATGGTCTGGGCTGAGAGCAGCCGGCTTCCTGGCTACTGGGGCTGACTGGGCCTCCCGGCTTCGTCCTGTTTGGTGGTTGGTTGGTTTTGTTTGTTTTTTGGAGACAGTGTCTCACTATTTATCTCCAGCTGGCCTACGACTCGTTATGTAGGCCAGACTGGCTTCAAGCTTCGAGATCTGCTGCTTCTGAGTACCACAGTTAAAGGTGCCGACCACCGGGCCACAGCCAGTTTTGCTTTTGGTTTTTGAGACGGAGGTCTTGTAGTCAGAGCTGGCTTTAGATGTCCCGTGTGACTGAGGTGGCCTTCCCTTGCTGCCTCTGCGGCCCCGTGCTGGGACGCACTGCCAGCACAAGAAGCCAGAGGGAGCTGGGGTCTCGGGCCGCAGCGTGTCCATGGTCCAGTACCAGGCTGCCCGGCCTGGAATGGCTTCTCCCAGCCACTCTTTCCCTACTGCTGGTCCTCAGAGCTCCCCAGCTCAGAGCTTGGGAGGCTGCCCTTCAGATAAGCACTGCCCGCTGTTGTGACCTCGGCCACAGGAAGAAACCATTTTCCTTTGCCTCCCAGTCCTTCTGGCTGTGCATAGGTTTTTCCTAAGCTCCTGTACTACAACATAGGGGCTCTTGTTTTATATGCATGTTTTGTTTTGTTTGTTTGTTTGGTTTTTTGGTTTTTTGTTTTGTTTTGTTTTTTTCGAGGCAGGGTTTCTCTGTGTAGCCCTGGCTGTCCTGGAACTCACTCTGTACATCAGGCTGGCCTCAAACTCAGAAATCTGCCTGCCTCTGCCTCCCAAGTTTATGTGCGTTTTTAAAGAATGGCCTGTGTCACCTACCAGCTCATGAGCATGGGGCAGGGTAGTGCCCTGGCCTGTGCCTTTCGTCACTGACAGCCTGTTGGTTTACCATAGGACACAACTCGGATGGGAAGTTCATCGCCCGGGCACAGAGGATAGAATACGACTGCGAACTGGTGCCTCGGAGAGTGGCCATCTTCATCGAGAAGACCAAGGACGGCCAGATCCTGCCTGTCCCCAACGTGGTGGTTCGGGATGTGGCCTGTGGCGCCAACCACACAGTAAGCCTTGTCTCAGCGGCCAAGAGCCACGCTGGTATAGACTGGTGTCTGTCTCTTACTCAGGCGAGGTCATTTGACTGAGTCTCCTATCCAGATCTCCTTTACTCTGCAGACAACATGCAGACATGAGTACATACGTGTGTCTGTGTCCTGTCACTAGCATGTAACACACACGTACTGTCTGTACGGTAGGCAGAGCTGTTTGCTAGGGTGTGAGTGGCTAGCGGGTGAGGGTGTTTCCGTAAGGTCATTAGAACTGGAAGGACAGCCGTGTGCGTGCACTGCCCTTGAGAACCTTTGTTTTAGCCCGTGCACACGTGCTCATGGTGTGCGTGTGTGTGTAAGAGACACTTTCCTTCCACATCACCTCAGTCATTGGCCTTGCAAGGCAAGGACCTTCACATGCTGGGGCCCCTGGTTTGGTGGGTTGTTTTGCTTTGTTTTTAAGACCGGTTCTGACTGTGTGGCTCTGGCTATCCTGGAACTTACCGCATAGACCAGGCTGGTCTTAAACTCTGCCTGCCTCTGCCTCTCTGGTTCTGTGGTGACGGGCGTGTTCCTGTCGGTGTGGCCCTTTGGTCTCTTGTGGAGAATAAGTGTGCCTGGTCTCGGTCTTTCACTTTGAAAGGAAGCAGGGAGCTGCGTCCCAGAGCTAGCCGCTTCCCTGCCTCGATTAAATGCCAAGGTCCACAGAGCAGTGCACTGGTCCTTCTGTGTCGGTCCAGGAGACCTGTGTCATGTGTTTTGCAGTGCTGGGTGGAGCCCAGGGCTCCCTTCGTGCTGGGCCAAGTGCTCTAGCCCTCAACTGGACATCTCCCATCCCGGGCTGAGCTGGCTGGTTGTACATGCGCAGGGATTATTTAGATGTGAAACCTCAAAGACAAGACAAGGCAGATTGCAGCGGCTGGCATCCGTGTGCCTGCCTCGCCTGTGTGCACCTGTGGCAGGCAAGCGCAGAGGGGTGGCTGCACCCTCCCTCCTGTGTCTGCAGCTCAGACAGTTTTGCCACAGACGGCCGTTTGGCTTCTGCATTTAAAGAGAGAGAAAGGAAGACTACACCCTCATCAAGGGAGTGCACGCCAGCCCCCGCTGGCTGCCACCTGTTGCTGTGGTACTCACTTGGGTCCTCCCCTTGCCGGCGGCTGCTGTCCCAGATCCTTTGGTCAGAAGCCGTGGCCCCTGAATTCAGCTGGTGTCCCCTCTTGCTGCAGCTGGTCCTGGACTCACAGAAGCGAGTGTTCTCCTGGGGATTTGGTGGCTATGGTCGGCTGGGCCACGCCGAGCAGAAGGATGAGATGGTCCCTCGCCTGGTGAAGCTCTTCGACTTCCCGGGGCGTGGTGCCACCCAGATCTATGCCGGCTATACCTGCTCCTTCGCTGTCAGTGAAGTGGGTCAGTGCCTGTTCCCCTAATGTCTTAGGTCCCCGGGGTTGGAGCCACGTGCCGGGGTCTCCTTCTGGGGACAGCTGCTCTCGCAGGCCCACAGCCATATCTGCCCTCCATGGCTCGTCCTTGCGGTGTCCTTTTCTGCCGCTATCCCTCACCGTGGCGTTCTCCTCTGTTCTCCATCCTTCCAGGTGGCCTGTTTTTCTGGGGGGCCACCAATACCTCCCGGGAGTCCACCATGTACCCGAAAGCCGTGCAGGACCTCTGTGGCTGGCGGATCCGGAGCCTTGCCTGCGGGTAAGTGGCTGTATCCAGGGCACATGGTGCATGTTCCTTCCTGTGAGTGTCATATGCCCTGTGTGTCTGCTGATTGTGGGTCTTCCTGGCTGGACATAGGAGACACCAAACCCTCACAAATGTGGGAGAGGGGAGGGTTCAGGCTTGGTAGGTGCTAGGACAGAAGGCTCCTCCCTTCACCGAAAGTAATTTTGAGAGCTTTTGTTTGGGGGAGAAGAAAGCAGCGGGTTCCGCTTGGAAACTGGAGGCTTTTAATTTGTCAACACAGCTAGAGGAGAGAGGGGAACTTTTACTTTGTATTCTTACTGAAGGACACCTGCTGAGTCACCCAGTTCTTAGAGGTGACAAATGTGGCCCTGTCTGTCCTCCATCCCAAAGGTTCTCCCTCTGAGAGCCCCAGGATAGATCTGGGCGGTGAGGCCGGGGCCTTGGTATTGATCTGTAAACAAATGCAGCCCCTTCCTGTCCGGGAAATGAGTTTAGCGTGGAGGTGGGTGTTGACGCTGTGGGGATGGCCTGGCCTCTGGGTGGTGGTGACAGCGTCTGCCTGTTCGCAGGAAGAGCAGCATCATTGTAGCAGCCGACGAGAGTACCATCAGCTGGGGCCCGTCGCCAACCTTCGGGGAATTGGTGAGCCTCAGCAGGGCCTGGGAAGAGCTGAACTAGCCAAGACCTGCCTGAGAGAGGGATGCAGATGGGTGGGGTGTCCTTACCCACTAGGGACTGTCCTGGCAGGCTGCAGTGACAGGATGTACTCCTGCAGTCGGGACCGGTGGGACCCATGGTCTGCACACAGGAGATGTGTCCCTTAAGCCGCATGGGTCGCCCTGGTTCCTGTGACCCCAGACTTAGTGTTTCACAGGCAGCCAGGACCATGGCTCTGTGGATAAGCATCCTTAGGCCAGCCACACAGCCTGCTGAGGGGCTTGGTTCTTCATTCTCTCCAAATCGGGTTTCTAGTTTGTTCTCAGCCCCAGAGACTGGAGTAAGAACGGAAGCCACTGCCCTTGCTTCTTACTGTCCCGCTGTCCTGGCCACAGGTCCCGTAGCTCGGTGCACTTTAACCTTTACAAGGAGGCCAAGGTGGCCTTGTGGGTTTTGTGTATCTCCTGTGGCCAGGGTTGCATCCTCAGTATGGCTGGCCCTTGACTAGTTTGGTTTGGTTTTTGAGACAGGGTCTCTGTGTAGCCCTGGCTATCCTGGAACTCACTTTGCAGAGCAGGCTGGTCTTGAACTCAACAGGGCTCCACCGCCTGCCTCTGCCTCTGCCTCCGCCTCCTGAGCGCTGGCGGGAAAGGCTGGCCCTGGACGCCTCACTGATTTTCTTTCTTTGTCATCCTTTTGGGAGTAGAGGTTTTTTGTTTTTTTTTTTACTGGACTCAGCGAAACAGGGGAGTCCTTGTCCCTCAGGCTGTCACTGGGCTCCAAGGGACCCCTTGTAAAGCAGCAGAGAGACTGGCAAAGCGACTGTGGGCCTTCCTCCATTTCTGTTTTCTCAGGAGGGTAGAGGCTGCATTTTTGTTTGTTTTCAAGACAGCAACTCAGTGTGTAGCTTTGGCTGGCTTGGAACTCATTATGTAGATCAATTCACAAAGATCTGCCTACCTCTGCCTCCCAAGCCCTAGGATTAAAGGTGTTCACTAAATCAGTCCATCTGACTGATGGAGTTTTGGGGGCCATCAGAAATGGTCCTCATGGTAGAGTGTCAATGGAATAGTGACTTACAGGCCAGCTGGGCTGCCGAGCAAGACCCTGCTTCAAAAAAGTGTTGGTCTTGGGGGCTGGAGGGATGGCTCCACGGTGGAGAGCACGGGCTGCTCTTGCGAGGGAGGTAGGTTTGATTTCCAGCGCCTGCATGGTGGCTCACGACTGTCTGTAGGACCAGTCCTAGGGGATCCAATACCCACTTGTGGCCTCTGCGGATACTTAGCACGCAATTGGTACACAGACATGCAGGCAAAATACCCAAACACACAAAGTTTTTAAATGTTTTAAAACACTCCTAAACACACTTTGCATCATAGTGGACTTGGGAAGCCTTGGCCAGGAAGGGGCATGCCTGGAGGAGCCAAACCAGGCGTGGGGCAGGCCTTGGGTTCTGTCTGCCCTGGGCCCTGTGCTCCCCAGCATGTCTTGGCTACTTTAAACCTGTCTGAAGTTGTCACTGACAGCTCCTTCCTCTTGGTGGAGGGTTGTCAGGGCTGCTGTGGCTATCGGCATGTTGATTGTGTAGTGCTGACTGCTGTGGTTATCAGCACTGTCACCAAATGCCTGACACGTTTTGTCCCGTAATCCACGGTGGCTGTGGGAGACACACCTGGGAACGTGCTCTCCCTTCTGTGGGGGGTGTGCCACAGGTGGAGTTTGTCACTACTAATTGTTATCGCTGCAGGGGTATGGGGACCACAAGCCCAAGTCTTCTACTGCGGCTCAGGAGGTGAAGACTCTGGATGGCATCTTCTCTGAACAGGTGAGAGGCCTGCACCTGTCCCCTCTTGGTGTCTGGTGTCACTGCAGAGCTGTGCCTGTCCTTGTGTATAGTGCTGGAAGGGTACAGCCCTCAGCAGGAGACTGGCAGCAGAGTGCTGGCCAGGACCAGGGACCAGTCCCTGAGTAGATAAGACATTTTGGCCTGTGCTTGAGGGCAAGTACAATGCGGAGTACACCCAGTGAGGGCTCTGGGAGCCTCCCCGGGTGGGGCTTGGGTGGCCCAGTCCTGAAACACCAGGTGTTTAGTGGGGAGGAAAGGGCTTCCTTTCTCTCCCTAAGCCCAGGCCCAGTTCCCTCCGTGCTGAGGCTCACTGAGCCGGGCCAGCAGGTGGCGTCCGACATACGTGATGAGGCATGTGTGTCTGCATGGCTGACACCGCTCGTTCCCACAGGTCGCCATGGGCTACTCACACTCCTTGGTGATAGCGCGGGATGAGAGCGAGGCTGAGAGGGAGAAGCTGCAGAGGCTGCCCGAGTACACCCCACGCACCCTCTGAGCGGCCGCCCTCCGCGAGGCAGCCGTCCTTCCACGTGCACTGGGACCAGACGTCAGACAAGGAATTTAGGAAGCAAAAGTTGGCAAGGGTGCATCGGGTTAGCGCCCCTCCCTGAGGTTCCTTTTCCAAGTGATTCAACATTAACTACCTTTTCTGTATGCTTTCTTTCCAAAGTGTTTTCCCTCAATGTTTGATTAAAACATTTGCTCATAGCCAGCTTGCCTTTCTGAGATAGGCAGGAACTCTGAGCAGTTTAGGTTTTTTTTTTTAAGTTGTATTTCTTTTCTCACCGCTCTTGAGCGCCCTTGCCCACCCGCCCATTCCAGCCATAATTAGCATTGTGATCCGAGTGGGTGCCCTGTGGGAGAGGGATCGCCGCTTTCCCAGACAAACGGCACCTCCAGGAACCAGCAGCCGCTAGGCAAGTCCCTGGTGGCCGGTGTCCACCCAGATTCCTGCCTGCCTGCTTTGAGAAACCCGGTCCCTTGCCGTGGGCCCTCCCACCTGCCTCTGCCCCCTTCCCTCATAGCTATTGCTGGCTTGCTGTCTGCAGGGCCCGTGTGGGCCTTTGGGCTGAGGCGTTGGTAGAAGCAGCCATCTTCCCCCTGGCGGGGCTTTGGGGTCTGTGTTAGCCGTTTGTATCTACCTTAGTTCTCAAGTCCAAATGAGACTAGGGACCATGGGGGACGGGGTGGGCAGTTAGAGATGGGTCAGCCAGCAGTCAAACGTGCCCTCAGTCCTCTGGCCCACCGTCGCCGCCGCCTGTGTGCTTTGCCTGTCTGCTCCTGCTGTCCCCTCTGCCTGGGATGGCCGCCCCGCGCTGAGACTGGCCACTCCTGGCCTGGCCTCAGTGTTCTCTGACCGCTCGCGTCTGCTTGGCCCTGGTACCAAATAGTTGGGATTCTTGATGAGCTCCCCTGCCCTGCGTGTGTGACAGTGCAGGTGCTGTGACTGTCACCACACCCCCAAGTGCCCTCTGCCCAGTCTGTCCTGGTATTGACTTTGTGGCTGAGTTCCAAGGTGCCTTTCCCGGATCCCCCTCGCTGGGCCCAAGCATAGCGGCAGCTCGGGCCGGGGCCTTGGTTTCCAGAGGGTCTGGGCTGGTTTGACTGCTTTAACTAGGATTAGTTCAGTGGTGCTCGGGGGAAGGGGGCAAGGACCGAAGTGTGAGGTGGGTGGATGGGAAAGTCAAATTCCGGTCTTGAGATTTATGGTTTTGCTTTTGCTGTTGTGACGCTTGCTACCATCTCTGTGATAAAATGCCAAAAAATGACCCAGTCTGTTGCTTTCCTCCGCCCCAGCGCTTCACAGCGGATTCTGGCTTTGCAAGGTGTCTGTCTCGCTCGGCAAGTGCCGTGGCCTGCCGGGAAGGGTCCGAGTTCTCACCATCCCCCATAGTCAGTCCAGAGTCAAGCTTCTGTAGTTGCAGGGCTTCTGCAAAACTAACCTGCTTTGTCTAGGTCACCCCAGACCCCGCCCCTCATCTCTCGTGCGGGACCGGAGCAGCCTCTGTTGGCCTCTTGTCCAGAGAGTGCTGTTCCAGGTCTGTTCCCTCTGTCCTGGAGGTCTGGAGTTAGTTGTGTGGTCACCAAGAGGATTGAGGACACAGTAGCCGCCCTGAGCTGAGCTGGGCTCATCTCCCAGGGAGCAAACCTGAAGCCAGCAGTCAGCCTCCCAGCTGGAGCCCTGCGGTGGGCGAGCCGGAAGTGTCTATGGAGAGAGCCTTGTGCCCGGCCACAGCCCCCTCCCTTTAGGCAAAAATTCTCACCTGAGCTTTCCCATGGGAAACTCTGGAACAGGAGGAAGGTGGAAGGAGGCCTGGGTAGGAACCACTGGCTGCCCAGGGCTTCCTGAAATCTTCTGGTCATCAACAAAGGGTAACACAGGGGAGTTGGGGGATGGTGGGGTTCGGTTGAAGGTGCCTGGTTTAGTGCTGTTAATTGTCTTATTTTTTTTTTTATATCTATATTTCTTGGAGTAAACATTTTAAATAAACGGCGTCGTTGTTTACTCTGCCTTGGCTTTCGTGTTCCCTCTTCAGTGGTGTGGCGCGTCCCAGCCCTGGGCACCTGCCGGGAAGAGAACCAAGAGGGCGGAGGCAACCCGGGAGCTTCACGCAGGGCTAGAAGGGCGCCGAGAGTCACAACAGGCCCGCGGGACAGCGGCCACGGGCTCCCAGCCAGGGTTGGACACAGTCCCGAAACATACATGGTCCCAGCTCAGGAGCTGGTTTTTGGATTTTGTGGGTGGGACAAAGTCTCGTGTAGCCCAGGCTGGCCACCTTTCCAGTGCCCAGCATATGTGAGGTGCTCAGCCCTAGGTCAAGCGTGCTGAGTATGGCTGGGTGTTGACACTCAAGTCGCATCTCTGTTCCTGGGCAGTCAAATGAATACTAACCCGGAATGCCAATCTGGCTTCGCCCGGGCCCCAGGATCCTTGCAGTTTAATACGGTTCTAGCTCTCTGCTTCTCAAGTTTCTTCCCTTGCTGTCCTCTGACCCTCTCCTTCCCCTGGCTGGTGGAGAGACACAAGATTCTTGGCCAAAGCCTTACAGTGCCGGGTCTGGATTGAAAGAAGATATGGGGGCAGAGAAATCAGCATTTGAACAACACAAGGATAACTTTTCACAGTGCACAAAAACATGTCTAGGACCTGCCCCTGTCTACCAAGTGCTGGCAGTAAAGATGTAACCATCCCACCACACACATGTAACTTTGGCCTAAGGTGCCGGGTTTTGGTTGTGAATGTACACACATTCTCTGGCTTAGTTACATCTAGCCAGCGTGTGAGCAGTCTGTCAGGATGCAATCCTACCATGAGCCAGGAGCACTTGTAATCACATACACAACCTACAAACTTGACAAAGGATCAGAGTGCCTGGCTCCTTCATTTCAGCCAGTTGCCCGCCAGGGGGCACTGTAAGGTTAGCCTTTTATGCCAGTGGACTGGTGCTTTGTCTGATGTCTCTGGGGCTTATCCACATCCTAGCTGACACCAACAGTCCTGAAGTCAGGTCATCGTTCCTTCCTGTTTTGTGGAGGAAAATAAGTTGTGGACAGGTAGTAAGCTTGGTTACAGGGAATGGGGCTGGTGGGCAGACCTATCCTGGGAGGTTCCAGTTTCCCCAGCCACCTTCCAGGAATGGCCTTTGGGACGTTCCCTGCAGAGCTGAGGAGACCCCTGCTGTCTACAGCAAAGGCTCTCAACCTTTCTTATGCCTCGGAGACCCTTTAATACATTCAGTTCTGTGGTGACCCTGCTCCCACCAGTAAAATGACTTACACGGCTGCTTTGTAATTTATTGGCTATTGTTACCAATTTTAATGTCCTATCTGTGTTTTCCAATGGTTCAGCCTCCAGGGAGTTGGGCCCCACAACCTGAAAATCAGTTTTACAAGCTGTCCTTGCAAGGTCCGGGTCCCACTAGTTGTTGGAAGCTGTGTCTGGAGAGCCAGCAGCTTCTCTAGCCAATATATAGTCACTGACAGCTCCTTAGGATGGGAGGGGTGGCTGGGGTGAGGATCTGCCAGTGCATGCTGGGAAGGTAGGTTCCCAGTGGGCTAGTGTTGCAGAGGCCCAAGGCGCAGCCTTCTCCAGTCACTGGACAGGGACCGTAGATTCAGGGTCACCAAGGGTAGGTAGAGCAGAGCCCGTGCTGTGTCTGAGTTTGCTTTCCTATGCAGCTGTACCATGTGTCACGCACTGCTTGGAGACCAGAAGGTGGAGAAGCCCTCTTGTGGTAACTTAGAAATCTCTAGTTTCTCCAGCAGATAGCGAGAAGAACTCGCTCTGATACCCTAGGTTCTGGAATAAAAGACATGCAGCCTTCTATTTGAGTATGTCTTAAACAGCTCAGTGGCTGGGCAGTTTTTTGTTTTTTTTTTTAAGATTTATTTATTATATGTAAATACACTGTAACTGTCTTCAGACACTCCAAAGAGGGAGTCAGATCTCATGGATGGTTGTGGAGCCGCCATGTGGTTGCTGGGATTTGAACTCAGGACCTTCAGAAGAGCAGTCAGTGCTCTTACGCTGAGCCATCTCTCCAGCCCAGGCTGTGTACTTAATCTCCACGAGGGTAACACTCTCCCCTCTGATATTCCTAAATTAATACTTTCTAAAACCTATATTCCATCTTGGCTGCCATGGGCCCAGGCCCACAGCCTCCTGGACCCTAATCCCTGACTCTCACATGTTGGCTGTCTGTCTTGTACTTTTCACGCCTGATCCTTCTGCTTCCCCGACATGACATCTCTAAATCCTTCTTCCCTGGGCCCCCTTGGCTGGGAAATCTGAAATCCCACCTCTGTCTCCCTGCCCAGCCATTGGTCGCCGACAGCATTATTTACCAATCAGAACCAGCTAGGGACAGGGACCCTCAGTGTCATACACACAGATGTGTGGGTTCCCCATAGGAGTCAATACAAGTAACAGTAAAACCACCCCACAACAGAGCCCCTAGAACTGGGATTACTGATGCTCATGGGCTGCCATATAGATCCTCTGGAAAAATATCAGCAGACATTAACCACTGAGCCATCCTTCCATCCCCAAGTGTTTCAAGGAAAACAGGACTCCTGGGGCTTGGTGCTAAGACAAACTAGGCTTGTTCTGGTGAAGTGCTTGTGTGTCAAACCAGAATGTAACCAGAATACTAGGTTACACCCCCCCACACACGGTCATATGTACACGCATGCCAACACTCAGAGATGAGAATTAGCATTTCAGATTGTATGTTTTGCACGTGTAGATGGTCTCTCTGCCCAGAGGTATATGAACACTGGCCTTATTCTTGTGCCTTACAACCAGGCTGAGCCCTTCCCAACCTGTTTGGCCAAGACATGGAGACACGCAACCTTTAGTCAGATACGTTGACTAAACATCTTCCCCACAGAGTGTGAGAGTCTGATGTCGAGTGGTCCCTGGCTTTGACAGAAGTAGCCACTCATAAGCCAGACCCAAGAAGCTATTACAAAATGGAAGGATCTATTGGAAGCCACTTCTGTAGGTGTCCGATAGGTAGGCTGTGGAAGACAGATGGGGCCCTGCAGCTAGAGCCCAGGGGCCGAAGCTGAGCCTGTCAGGTCAGGGACCGCAACAGAAACAGGCAAGTCCCCCAGGAAGAGCTCTGCCAGGGCAGGCAGGTGCTTACCCCGCCTGGGCTCAGTGCTCTGGCTCTAGGGATGGATCTGATCTACAACCAACCATCTAGGAATGCAGGTAGACATGGGAATCCTACCCTCGGACCCATGTCCTCTGGGAATTGGAAGTTACTGCTGTGTCAGGGGCCACTATAAACTATAAACTCGAATTCACTGAGCCAGAAACTGCACATCACCGAGGCCAGGTCAACTGGCACCTTGAACCCACACCTGTCCCTGAGCAGACATGTTCACCTAGCAGCTCATAGTCACCGAACAGGACCTCCAGGCCACCACTGTGTAGAATAGGGATGCAGGGCCGGAAACGTCTGCAGGACAGCTTGAGGTAAGGCCTTTCACCCCTCGCTCCATCAGACTGTAAGGCCATACATATATACCCCCTGCTACCTACAATCCCTGGGGATGTGGTGGGTGTCATGGCTGCCTCCAGACCCTGCTCTACCCCCGACTCCTAGGATGAGAGCCTCCGTTTTCAGGTTTGCCAAGGACTGTAGGAACCTACAGAATAGACCAGACCCTAGAACCCCTCAGCTGTTACCAGCGCCTGCCCTTGACACCGGCAGTAAGACAAGACACCTGCTAGAGTGGTGACCTACCAACCGCAGGGTCTGAGAGCCAACATAAGCTTACCCAGTTTGTCCCCACTGTCCGATCAAAGAGACCAGAGTTGCCTCCAGCTGCTGGGGCCAGCAGGATGCCATCTCTGCTTAGACCGCTGGGGGTGGTCCCTCTCCCCTTTTGGCCTGAGGTATAAACTTAGCTGATTCTAACCCAAAGCATTTTAAGTTCAGCTGTACTTCCTGTTATAAATTCAGAAGGAACTGCGACTCAGGGCCCTAGCCATCCAAGATGGGGCACGCTCCTTCAACACCCCGTCTGCAAAGTAAGGCAGCTTCTGGTAAGATGCATTCACAACACTGTGCTTTATTGGCTCTGTGGTAAGTTTGTTTACATAGAGGCTTTCTCTTCCCCTTTTCCCTCCAGAGGTGTCCAGATCTGAAGAGACCCTAAGTCCCCAGCTCTCTGTCCCTTAACCCAGTGCAACAACTACGCTCACACCCACTGCTGATTCATGGTAAAGGCCGTCTGCGCCGGGGCAGACTGGCCATGCCAGGGGACAGGGGTTTATGGGGTCATTTTCCACCACTTGAATGTAAATGGCACCCGTTTTACGATGACACTGGCACAGACGTCCCCCATGTTAGCCAGGTAGCAGTCAAAATCGTCGATGAAGGTGCACTTGAGACCCAAGGGCTCCAGTAGTCCGCACACTTTCTCTTCCAGACAACAGACACCCTTGATTTGGGGTCCAAAGGGCTTGGGGATTCCAAGGTTCTTGCCCAACACAATTATCTGCAGCTGTTAAGAGTTAAGGTCAAACAGGGATTAGTCCTGAAAAGCTATCCCGCCCTTCCTGGTGGGTGGTGGGGGTTAGGGACATAGAATTAGATTTAGTGAAAACCCAGGACATTGCTCCCTACAATTGGCCAGACTCAAAAAAGCAGTCTATGTCGGTCTATTTGCTTAGCTCTCCAGGATGTGCCCAATGTTTCTCGGCAAATCTGACCAGCAGCTGACCTTAGTGATGTGCCACATCCTGTCTCTAGATTTGTTGCTCTGGCCTTGTCTGTGGACCCTGTATCTCAGCCAGCATCTAAGAATGCCTGCCCGGGGCTGGAGAGATGGCTCAGAGGTTAAGAGCACCAACTGCTCTTCCAGAGGTCCCGAGTTCAAATCCCAACAACCACATGGTGGCTCACAACCATCTCTATAATGTGCTCTGGCATGCCATGCAGCTGTGTGTACAGATAACAGCACTCTAAGAGCAAAATAAAGTCTGGCAGTGGTGACACACACGCCTTTAATCCCAGCACTTGGGAGGCAGAGGCAGATTTCTGAGTTCAAGGCCAGCCTGGTCTACAGAGTGAGTTCCAGGACAGCCAGGGCTCCACAGAGAAACCCAGTCTCGAAAAAAAAAAAAAAAGCAAAGTAAAAATGTGTTCCCTCACTTCAGCAGCTTTGGTATTAAGCCCATGAACCTGGGGGCCATATCCGGCCCCCCCATTTCAGGCCACACCCTGATACGACCTCGAACTCTCTACGGCCAGCAGGGCACCAGGCAGTGTGGGCTAAGCGGAGGTTTCTGAAGCAGGCCCTCACCATGTTGGGGAAGTACGGCCTCGCGAAGAGTTTCGAGGTCTGCTGGTTGGAGGGGACATTTGTCAGCGGCTCCAGGCAGAAGAGCTGCGGGATCAGGATGATGTCCTTGTCCATCAGCCCCAGTTCCTTCTTCAGGAGGGTGCGGTTCAGGCTGATACACTTCTGCAGAACAGGGAGGTGGATGGAGAGGGACAGGAGGATTGTGAGCAGACCACGAGGGAGAAACTCAGTTCTACACAATCCAGAAAAGGTCCCAGAGAGGCTCCAATCTCGTGAGCCGGGAGTCCTGTAGGGCCAAGGTAGCCTTCCCTTAGAACAGGCCTCAGGGGAAGTGAATTCAGAGCGGAGGCTGGCGTGCACAAGGCAAGCATCCCTGACTAGTCTTTGCTGGACAGTGGCCAGTGTCACCAAGCCGCTTTATCCCGCAGAAGGACAGGACCGGGGGTGGTGGTGGGGAAGGGGGTCCAGGAGCAGACTTGGGGCTGCGAGGCAAACTGTGGTCTTCAGACCTCAGGGTCTTCCGTTACTAGGGCAACTCCCATCTTCTCAACACCCAGTGGGCACGTCCGCACTGATCCAACTTCCGTTTGAAAGAAGATCAAACCTCTCTGGACTCTAGGCTAGCCTTGACCCTATACCCAGCAGGTACCCACCCTGCCAAAGCAGGAGGCCCTGCAGAGGCCATGGCACCACACAAGATGTTATAGTCTAAGAGCAGTAAGACCCAATGAACAGTACCCCACTGCACCCTGAAGTCCGTGTATCTGGGGCTGGTGGCGGCTCCCACCCCGAGTAGGATTGAAAAACTCCTCCCTGTAAGCCCAGGCCACTACCTCGACATAGGTGTTCTGCTCTCGAAAATTCTTGTCAGCCAGGATTTGGGAAATGGTTTTGACCTCTCTCCCTATGAAAAGAGACAGGACAAATCAATGACCAGCTGACCCAGCAACTGGGTCTAGCGACTTACATCTGGTGCCAACCATACTAGTCAACACCAGAAAACCCAGACAGGGTTCACCGCCACCGACCGGGTTCTCAAGAGAAGCAAGCTCAGGGGGTGGGCGCTAGGATAGGGACATCAACCCCCACTCAGCTGGGCACCTCCACCCTCTGCACAGTTGTGTGGCACTACCCACCTAAGTGTGTATCGGGACCCTTCCACATGGGGGTGACAGCTCAAACTTTGTTCCTCGGATGCCAGCTCAGAGGTGACATGTGTAGCCTTTGTCCTCTGTCGCTGTGATAAGGCGACCCTAAGGCCCTACCACAGACTGCTGCTCAGGATCTGACAAGGGTAGCTATCTCAAGTCTCTAACCCAGGTCTAGAGAACCCCCCAAAGCCCCACCTCTCCTTTCTGGAGCAGGTCTCTTTTGTCCCTCTGAGTTCCTGTCACATTTCTGTCAGGTGGCCCAGGACACACCTTCTCTGCCAGGCCCCTGTGTTTAAGGGAATATTCCCTTAAGGGAGACCCGGAAGTGCTAATGCCACACCTTAAGCCCAGTGGTCCCTCACGGAGAGGTCACATAGCATCACCAGCTAGGGCTAATCAACCAAGCCACTTTATTGTGGCCCATTGCTTCAAGGTCTGCCTGGACGCTAGGGCGCCCCCTCCTGGTGTAAGGTGTCCCAACAATGGCCATCCAGCCAGCTCCTGAGATTCTGTGCCCCGTCTACCAGGGATGACAAAAATGCAGATTTCATAGCCGAGGTTCTCAACCTCTGGGTCACAACCAAAGGTCGCTGGAAAACATTTACATTCAAATTTGTAACAGTAGCAAAGTTAGTTATGAAGTAGCAATCGATGAAAATTATTTTATGGGGGAGGAGGGTGTGGTCACCATGCCACGAGGAACTGCACTCAAGGGTCACAGCATTAGGGAGGCTGAGAACCACTACTCCAGAGGGTACTTACTAGGTGGCCAAGCAGTGATGGCACACACCTTTGATCCCAGCACTCGGGAGGCAGAGGCAGGTGGGTCCGAGTTCAAAGTCAGTTTGGTCTACACAGCGAAGTTTCAGGACAGCCATGGTGAGACGGTAAGACCCTGTCTTTTTGGTTTTTCGAGACAGGGTTTCTCTGTGTAGCCCTGGCGGTCCTGGAACTCACTCTGTAGACCAGGCTGGCCTCGAACTCAGAAATCCACCAGCCTCTGCCTCCCAAGTGCTGGGATTACAGGCGTGTGTCACCACTGCCCGGTGACACCCGGTCTTGAGGGGGGAAAGGAGTCACTTTACCATTAGAAAGGAGCTGCTCTGTTTTGACATCTTCAAACAGGGCCACGTCTCCGTAGCCCTCCTTCTGCTTCTGTTCGAACAGTTCAAAGCAGGCACTGGGGCTGGCCAGCAGCAGGCGGAAGCCCTGGGAAGGAGGTCGCGGTCACTCACCTGCTGGGGGTGCGTGTGTGTGGTCCCTGGGGTCCCCAGCAGACGCACCCCCCCCCCAACGCCAACCTTCTGGTCATTGTTGTTTTTGTCCTCGGTAGGGACAAAGCACATGAACTGATCCACGTGACCACTCATCAGCCAATCCGAGAAGAGCTCCACCGGGGGCTGCACCTGTTGCGCATACACGAATTCTCGCAGGGCTTTGCTCATGTCCCGGCCCTCAGAGCTGGAAGGAAAGATGGAAGAGGGGCGCCTTTGAGATGCTGTGGCTTGCGCATGACAACTGAGCTACCTCATTGGTGGACTTCATTGAATTGCTCTTGCCAATGAATAGGGTGGCTTTAGAAAAGGCTCCTTATGCTGGGCAGTGGTGGCGCACGCCTTTAATCGTGCACTTGGGGGGCAGAGGCAGGCGGATTTCTGAGTTCGAGGCCAGCCTGGTCTACAGGACAGCCAGGGCTACACAGAGAAACCCTGTCTCGAAATAGCCCCTCCCCCAAAAAAGAAAAAAAAAATCAAGGCCAGCCAGATTCCTTATTCTGGACCAATTAACTGGCTAAGAAGATTGTCGCCAAGCCTGGGGACCCTTATTGCATCCCTAGGACCCCCATAGTAGAGGACAGACTCCTGGAGTTGAGCTCAGCATGTACTATGTATGGTTCACATTCACAGGAATACAGCTTTAGGGGTGGCCCCTCCTGTGACCTAGCGCTAGCCCAATCACGTGATCCTAATGTCCGAGCCCCGGGATCTGGGATATCTGGTTTGGGAGTCCTGCCTTCCTGGGCCAACAGCTCTGTTGGATTTAAGCTAGAGAATCAGGGCTGGAAAGATGGCTCAGAGGTTAAGAGCAACTGGCTGCTCTTCCAGAAGTCTCCAGTTCAATCCCAAGCAACCACATGGTGGCTCACAGCCATCTGCAGTGATATCTGGCGCCCCCTTCTGGCCTGCAGGCGTACATGCAGGCAGAACGCTGTATACAGAATGTTGTGCCACAGCCCTAGCCCCACCAACCCTCAGGTTCAAGTGCCCTTCAGTTTCAAGACGGATGCAGAAAGACTCTGCAGGCTCTCTGCTCACCTGGGGTAAAAGCTGCCACCAATGAGGACCCTCCCTAGCGGGTAGTCTTTGCCCTGAGCCTTGACGGGCGGGGATACGATCAGGTTCCCGATGGAATCCAGGCTAGCCACCCGGTGGTCCTCAGTTTTTCGGATCAGATAGCCGACACCAGGGGTCTAGGAGGACACCCCGCAGGGAAAGGAGTGTTACCTGGAGAGACTGGTCAGGGGCATACTTATCTCCTCTTCCCCTCAGACAACCTGGGACCTCCTCCATCGCCACCCCCCCCCCAACCCTGACTCAGCACCAGGCCTGAGAAGTCGACTATATTCAGAAGCGATTCCAGCTCCCGTACCAGTGAGTATTTCATGGGGAAATCTTCCAGCATGGAAACCCTTGGGGTGTCAAAAATCAAGGACACCGTCTTGTGGGGAGCCTGGGTATAGCAGAATGCCATTTCGTCCTGGTTGGGGGGGGCGGGGAGACAGAAAGAGGGAGGTTAATTCTCGAAGTCTGCCTCCTCTCTGTCTGCTGCAGGCTCTCTGGGAGCAGCCAAAGACAGCAGAGAAGCTTTTAAGCCAGATCCTGCTCAGCCCTGGAAACCTTGCCCAGAGGCTTTGCTTGACCTGACCTTTCCGGCTTCGAGAGTCTATGGTCTAAGCCACTGCCAGCCCTGCTTACAAACCCGGCCAGTTGGTTTCTGGTGCCTGCAGATAGGCAGGCAGTCACGACGACCTCGAACCTGCCCTATGAGGCTTTCTAGCAGAATCTCCCCTAACCAGAGTTCCTTGCATCTCAGCCAAGGGACTGTTTTCCTTGAGGAGAAATGGTGTAGATGGGAGGTCCTTTGAGAGCAAGTCTCATATAGTGTTTAAAACTGCTATGTAGCTGAGGCTGGCTTCGGGGTCTTAATTCCCCACACTTCCCCTTTGATTCCCAAGTTCGTACCACCCCCACACCCCAGTCTACACAGCTGGGGATGCTCTCCTAGACAGGCACTCTGAGCTCCATCCCTGGCCAGAGCTTTCAATTCTGGTTTGTGGCTTTGACAAGGCACCCCCCCCCCACACACACACCCCTTGCTTTGTGTTGGCTTCTATACTTTGCTGGAAGGGTCTTCTTAACCCATAGTGCGACTCCTACCTGCCTCTGATTAACTCCTCATTCCTCCACGTCAACGACTCTACAGCTTGAAGAGCTGGTGGCCCCCAGCCCCAACAGGGCCTGGCTTGTGACCCAAATGACCTGATAAAGGCTGTTTTCTCTGCGCCCCCCTCCCCTTTTCTCTTAACACTCTTAACAGCTCAGGCCTGGCTGAAGTGACAGCCTCGGCCCTTATCTCTAGCCCCCGGTGGCACGCCAGCCTCTAGTGAGTGCTCAGAAGATCTTGAAGCAGAACCACCCCGCAGAACCAAAGCCAAGGCAGCTCTGATCCCGCCACCTGCCATCCCCCAGGCTCCAGGCCCGGCCACGGAGCTCCTCGGCTGTAATAGTGAAACATCTGGGAAGGGGCTGGGCTCCAGATTATCCTTCACAAGCAAGCGCGTCCCAGTGGCATGCTCGCTCACCGTCCAGGTCATGCTGTGACCTGTGCCAAGCCGCCCTGCCCCACGCGCCCCACCCTTCCATGGCTAGCTCATCCCAGGTGGGTGTCAAGTTACCTGGAGCCACTTGCCCTGGCGGTTGGGGTCCTCATAGACGGACGCCACCTGCACGTTGCTCTTCTCGCTGAGCCGTGACACCGTGTCCACAAAGCCTTGCAGCTGTAGCTCCCTGCCACCACCAGGAAGCCCACCGTGATTGTAAGGTCCTTAAAACAGTCCTACTCCCCGTCCCAGGTGGGGAAGGCGAGGGAAGGGGCCATTTTCTGCACACCAAGTGATGGAGCAACAACCGACCCCTTACATAGGGGGTCAGCATAGGTCACCGGCTTAGACTTTTTCTGCCTAGACCATGCTAGACCGTGCTGGTGGCTGGTAATGGTCCAACCCTGTTCACACCTTTTGGTCACCTCTGTGCCCTTCTACATAGTAAGGCCTCCTCTGATCAAACTAGTGAATGACCGTTTGCTCCCTAAGGGACTACCAGAAACTAAGTACCTCAAAATGGCCAATGAGATTACCCTACCTGTAGGGACATGGGGACATGGGCACATCTGGAAATATGGGGTTTGTTTTTTTTTTTTTTAAAGGAAAGTGGTTTTATTTTGTTGTTGTTACTACATAATGATCTGGACCTTTCTATGGAGACTGACCTGCCTCTTGTCTTCTGAGGGCTGGAACTCAAAGTGCTGGGATTTCCACACCTGGAAAAACTTGGGATTTTATTTTTTTTAAAAAAAAGTATTTTATGCATATGGGTACATTTGTAGCGGTCTTCAGACACACAAGAGGGCATCGGATCCCATTACAGATGGTTGTGAGCCACCATGTGGTTGCTGGGAACTGAACTCGGGACCTCTGGAAGAGGAGACAGTGCTCTTAGCCACTGAACCATCTCTCCAGCCTGGAATTTTATATTTTCCTAGAGAGCACCAACACACTCGGATCAACAGTGGATATCCATTTTGGGGCACAGACGACATCTGAGGTTGATGTCAAAGACATCCAGTTTTACAAACTGGACCCTTGAGAGTTGACTGCACTGGTGAGTCACAACTGGGGAGTATCATAGTTGGGATTCTAGTCCAGATCCAGGCCCAACATTGATGCTGATATCCTAATGCAACTCTCTAAAGACCGAGTCTCCTGGCTGGCCTGGGGGGAGGAGGAAGGAGGGAGAGGGGAGATGCTAGGAATACTTCTCAGATGGCTTCGGGTGCTCTTACCTGCACAGGTAAACCTCTAGAGGCAGCTGGGTGCTGGGCATGAAGATGTAAGGTGCCACCCGGAACATCACTGTATCCTTATAGAGCGGGGTCTCTGGGATCCACTGCAATGGATGACGAGTTAACATCACGACCTGGCTCCGTCGGCCACCTTTCCCCTTTGCACCCCGCCACTGTTCATCTGAGGCCACTCCTGGAGCCTGCTTTCTATAACACTCCCAGCTGTACCCAGAGCCACACGCTTCTCGGTGTCCTGCCTAGGCACTGTGGCTATTGCCCCACCAAGCCCAGGGACTCTTGACTGACTGGGCGGCGGTGGCGGCAGCGGCATACCTGATCGTGAGCCTTTTCTACCAGAGAGATGGAGAAGGTGATCAGGCCCGAGAAACTGGAAGATGGGAATTCCGTGGCTTCTACGTAGAAAGTCTCTTTCCCACGGTTCTCAAAGGTAGGCAGGGTATAGACAGGCTTGTTCGGTCCCACTATCAGTTCATAGGTAGAGGCGCCTTCTAGGATAGATAAAAAGGGGGTGACCAGGTGAGTGCGTAGCTTCGTGGTTGATATCGGCGAGCACGGCAGGCTTGTGACCCATCTTGACGTGGGATCAGAGCGCGTCAGGCTTAGGGCCACTCAATACACCAACATGCCATGCGTGTTCGCGTGTTTTCCCATGTACAAGTGCAGGCCTCAAGGCAGCATAGGTGGCATCTTCAAGCCACCACCTTATTTAGGACAAGATCTCTTTCACTGGACCGACCGATTTGGCTAGAGTGACTGGTGAGCATGGTTCGAGGATCCAGACATCTACCCTCCCCAGCCCTGGGATTCTAGAAGCATGCCACCCCTCTCCTAGCCTTCAGTGTGTGCTGGGATCTGAACTCTGGCCATTCATGCTACATGTCAAGTGCTTTCCTAAGTTACCCCAGCCTCTGCATCAGTCGGGACTCGGAACCCACACTCAAGTGTTGACTTTGAGCGACACTTGAGTTTATAAAACCAACCTTGGGGGAAGAGTCATGATGGAACCCCTAAAGGTGACACTCTTGGCCTTCAGAGATGGGCTCTGGCAGCCTCGCCAGCATGCCAGCCGCTGACATGGGGATGGGTGGATGACCCCTCCAAAGAGGGGTCCATTTCTGGAGGGATCTAGAGTTGTGGTGCCCTGCCCCCACCCATCATGAAGGGAGCCCATTTTGTTCAAAATGAGAAACCACGGAAGACACCTGAAGGTTAGTGGCCACATTATCAGGTGATCTTTAGTAGCTAGACTCCACACTGGTCATCGTCATTGGAAACTACCTAATTGCCTGACAGTTAAACAACCAAAGTTCCCTGGTGTCACTGTGACCACCTGGGACCTTCTCACCTCTAGAGCAGTTGCCAGGCCAGTTATGGAAGTCAAAGCCAGTGACCCCTGGTGTCCACTACACTCATATACCCGGGCCCTTCAATCAACCCAGAGAGCAGACAGCGTGTGCCACTTGCCTCTTGGGGGGTAATCAGAGGATGGGATGCCACCTGGGATGTGCTATGACCACCATCACTCTGCCTTTGGAGTCACCAGATTCTAAAAAGTTCACTATAGTGAGGTCTTGGCTAAGAAGGTGGTTCCAGGCTAGACAGGATAGTTCAGTGGTTAACATTGGCCACACACTTTCCAGAGGACCCAGGTTGAAGTCCCAGCACCTACATAGATTGCAGACTCACAAACCATCTTAACCAGAAATCCCACCCGCTCCTTCTGGGTCTCTGCAGGCACACACAGTGCCTAGACAAGTCATCTAGGCAAGACACCCACACACAAATTTAAGTTGGTTTCCAATGGATCCTCCTAGGAGAAGTGAGCTTGGGGATATTATCTCTAAGGTGTCCTAACAGCTCAAATGCATCTTTCTCTTCCCAGCTATGAGAAACCAGAGGCTAGGCATCGATCAGATGGACTGTCTAGCCCACAGTGTGTATAAACGTACTCTGGTCAAGAGAAACCAGATAGCCCTCGTAACACAGGTCTGGCCACATGGCCTGTGACCTGCAATGGTAGCTTCTTCTGGGCACTCTGTGAGAGGTATAGGGCCACCACCTGGTTGGCATGCTGCAGAGGAGTGAGGATGGGACTTACTTGGACACCAGTAGACTCTCGCCTTCTTCGCCTCTTCCTCGGAGGTATGTAGGAGTAACTGGTAGTTCTGTAGGATGCTGCTAGGGCCCTCCACTGTTAGAGTCATCTGAGACAGGTTCTCTATTTCTGGAGAAAAGGACAGACACAGGCTCAGGCCATCCACCAGATGGGACAGGGACAGGGATAGGGATAGGGATAGGGATGGAAATGGTGTCGAGTCTTGGTTGCTCAGGCTGGGATGACAGGCAAAAGCTATAATCTTTAAGGCTGATTAGAAGTTCTGCTCCCGGGGCACTCCAAGGTCCCCAAGCTTGCTCATTGGAGCGAGGTTCCCCAACTCCATCTATGAAATCAGGTGGGTTTTTGTTTGTTTTTTGTTTTTAATGTTATTTTTAAGATTTATTTATGTTATGCATATGAGTACACCACCATTGCCCTCTTCACGAGAGTGGAGGACACCAGATCCCATTACAGGTGGTTGTGAGCCACCATGTGGTTGCTGGGAATTGAACTCAGGACCTCTGGAAGAACAGTAGGTGCTCTTAACCGCTGAGCCATCTCTCCAGCCCGGAATCAGGTGTTCTTAACCAACCACCTTGTGAGGTCAAACGCCTCATCTCTCCCTCCCAGGTGGCAAAATAAGGCCCACTCAGCCAGGAAATGGGCACTTGTTATCAGACATTAAGACTGCGTGGAGCCAGGCGGTGGTGGTGCACGCCTGTAATCCCAGCACGCTGGGAGTCAGAGGCAGGCAGATTTCTGAGTTTGAGGTCTGGTCTACAGAGTGAGTTCCAGGACAGCCAGGGCTATACAGAGAAACCCGGTCTCGAAAAAACTAAAAAACAAAACAAAAAATACTTTGCATGGGAGCTGAGGATATAGCTTAGTTGGTAACTGGGCTTACCTAGCCTGCCCCCTAAACCGGGTATGATGAAACACTTGTAATTCAGGAGGTAGATATAGAAGTTCAAGGCTAGCCTGGGCTACACGAGACCATTGTCTCAAACACATGTGTTTGGTTCAGTGGTTAAGAGTACTTGCTGTTCTTCCAAAGGCTCTGGGTTTGGCTCCACAGCCATCTACTTCACGTAGCTTACAACCAACTGAATTCCATTTCAGGGGTTCTGCTACTCTCCCTCCAATACAGGTGTGGTCACAAACTCACGTACACGCACATATGTAATGAATAATTGGGTTTTGCTTGTTTTGTTGGGGGTAGGGGATGCAGTTCTTGAGACAGGATTTCTGCGTAGGTAGCCCTGGCTATCCTGAAACTCGATTTGTAAGACCTTGAACTCAGAAATCTCCCTGCCTCTGCTTCCCAAGTGCTGAGATTAAAGGTGTGTGCTACCAACTGCCTGGCACTTTTTTAAAAGAGATTACTTGTACATGTGTGTGCACACATACTGTAGACATTTATAGACACACCAGAAGAGGGCACCAGATCCCTTTACAGATGGTCGTGAGCCACCATGTGGTTGCTGGGATTTGAAATCAGGACCTCTGGAAAAGCAGTCAGTGCTCTTAACCACTGAGCCATCTCTCCAGCCCCCATATGAACAGCACTCTTAAAAAGCTATACACACATCTTTGTATGAAGTCATACAGGCTCGTTACACAGCTTCGAGGCATAAAACCCTTAAGCTATGCCAGGGCCTCTGCAAATTGTAAGCAAAGGCTCCTCTAGGGAGCAACCCCCGCCCCCAACCTATATAATAAAAAGACTCAGTCACCCCCAAGGGAATCATCTATGACCTGCGTGTGCGCCAAGGGGTGGCCAGAGTTGGTGAGAATCGGAGTGCATCAGGGTAGATACCTTTGGGGCCGTTCTGGGTGCTGGACTTGTCACCAGGCTGGCCCAATGCATCAGGATTACAATTCACAAGCAGGATGGCTCCCCAGCCGTTCAGTCCCCACTTCCATCTTTTCTGCAAGTGACAGGAAATGGAGGTAGGAAAGACAAGCCAACCAAACCCTCTGCTTCTCATATTCAGAGCTTTGTCCTCCCAGGCCCTGGGGACCCAGGGGACACGGATTGAGAAAGATGACCCGTGGGAACAGAAGCCTACTGGATGGCTGAAAAGCCAAAGAAAGGTTACAGATGCTGCTTTGTTTCTGGGATGCAGGGACAGAAAAGCATTCTGTAAGAGTCACATCGCACCAGAGGTGGCGGCGGCTGATGGCTATAGCCACCTAACCAAGCCAGTGCCTCTGGACACCATGATATTTTGATTTGGTTTTGAGTCAGTCTGGTTATGTAAAAGCCGGGAATGGCACTAAACTCCCCATCCTATGCCAATCATCCAGGTACGGGGATGACCATCAGCTGCTACCATGTCTAGCTCCATTTTGTTTCGAGACAGAATCTACTGTATAGCCCAAGGCTGGGGTTAGAAGAACACATATATACCATTCACACCAGGCTGCACGTGTACACACACACACACACACACACACACACACACACACACACACACACGTGTCCCTTGCTAGGTGCACATAACCTGGCTGTTTCAGTAAGTCAGAAGTTTACTTCATTGACCTTGATTTGTGGTATAGTGGGAAGACTTCGTCACCCCAATAGTCAGATAAACATGGGCTGGGGCTCAGGGATGGCTCCCCTGGGTCCTGCCCCACCGCCCTTGACCAGGCCAGCCTTACCTTAGCTAGCTTGTCACTGGGCATGTCCAGTTGTCCATCTCGATAGATGTCTGCCTCCAGGGAGACCTCTGAAAGGGAAGGGGAAGATCTCAGATGCCTGGACTGCTAACAGGGCCTAGAAGCGCTGGCGACTGTCACAGGGTGAGCCTGGGCTGACACAGTGGGTAGAAAGCCTAATGCGGTATCTTAATGTCAAGCATTGGGCTGGAGAAATGGCTCAGTGGTTAAGAGCACCGAGTACTCTTCCAGAGGTCCTGAGTTCAAACCCCAGCAACCACATGGTGGCTCTCAACCATCTGTAATGGGATCTGATGCCCTCTGAAGACAGCTACAGTGTACTCACATACATAAAATACATTGAAAAGTGCGGCAGCTGTACCCGCAAACTCTGTGCTGGAGACCATGCAATCGACTCAGTCACACTGAAATAATCTCAGATTCTGACAGGGTTTCTCTGGAATTCTGTGGTCCTAGAATTTCTTTGTTGGCCAGCCTGTCCTGACACTTGAGATACTCTACCTTGCCTGGGCCTCCCCAGTGCTTTGACTAATGGTGTACCCCACTACAGCCTAGCAAAAAATTTCTTTAAAGATTTAACATATGTGAATACACTGTCGCCATCTTCCCACACACCAGAAGAGGGCATTGGATCCCATTACAGATGCTTGTGAGCCACCATGTGGTTGCTGAGAATTGAACTCAGGACTGGTAGAGCAGTCGGTGCTCTTAACCACTTAGCTATCTCTCCAGCCCTCCCCGCCCCAAATGTTTTAGATTTTATATTGGTCTGCAGCCAGAGCTGGGCCACAGGTTGGACACTCTGGTTAGAGGCAGTGTCTCTTCAGAGGTAGGCTGGTTCTCATGAATAAATCAGAGAGCCGTCCACAGGGGCCACCTGATTCTCAAGGCGGCTTTGAGGTAGGGCTGGAGAGAGAGCTCAGCTGTTAGCTCTTACTGGTTTTCTCTCTCCAAGAGGAGCCGAGTTCCCTTCCCAGCATGCATCAGCATGTGTCTTGTAATTATCTATAACTCCAGTCCCAGGGCAGCCCACCCGCCACACCTTCCTTAGATCACTAAGCTGCCAAGGAGGGAGATCTACAAGATGGCATAGTAACTGGACCAGACCCATCAGCAATGAGAACGAAGAAGTGGGGCAGGTAACTCAAATTCTGTTTCTAAGTGACCGAACTTCAAGGGAACAGGTACACAGATATCTCGGGGCCAGTAGGAGGCATCTTATACACAAGGAGCCTCTCCTTTTGCTTCACAACACGTGCCCTGCTCTGCAGAGGAACACTGGGTGGACTTCCGCTCCTAGAGGGACGACTTACCAATGCCAGTGAGGTACAGCACAGCGGTGGCCGTGGGGACCTCTTTGTCAGGACAGTAGTAGGAGACCAGCACCTGTAGAGCCCAGAGCCACAGACTGGGTGTAAGTGTGTGACCCTAGCTTTTTGTTCCAGCACCTGAGCTTCCAAGTGACCCACTCTGAGCGGACCCAGGGGCCGGAACCACTTAGGACTTTTAAGAGAGAGTGTCTTGCCAGGTGGTGCACACTTTTAATCAGGAGGCAGGGGCAGGTGGATCTTTTTGAGTTCGAGGCCAGCCTGGTTTTTACAAAGCGAGTTCCAGGATAGCCAGGGCTACACAGAGAAACCCTGTCTCAAAAACAAAAATAGGGTCTTGCTAAAGTTATTTGCCCTGGCTTTGAGTTTGCGCTGTAGCTCAGGTAAGACCTTGAACTGCTGACCTTCCTCCTGGTTAGCGGGGTTAATAGTGGGGTGCAGGTCTTTGCTCAGTGTGCAACATTGGTTCCGGCTTAAGGGATGGTGCTTATGTAAGTGAGCCACAGACAGTTGGGAAGATCCCACCCACTCGCCACCCCTTAACTGCCTTGCTCCCTGCCCACAGACAGCGGCAGCTGGGTCTGCGCTGGACAGGCCCGTTGCCAATGGTCTTTAGCTAGCCTCGCGGGCTTCCACATTGAGATCACATGGGTTGATAAGGCTATCCCCTCTCCCCTCCATGGTTTGTTTACCTTGTCCTCGTCCACAGTAGGGCTGGGGGATACCATCCTCACCAGCGCCTCCGTGGGGTGGTTCATTGGCCGCCAGACCACAGAATCCTCTTTCCCAGTGAGGACCGCACTGGAGATGTGGATCAGGACTCTGGGCGAGCCCCGGATGGTAAAGGACATGCACTTCTCCGGTGCGCACCTGGTTGGTAGGAGACATACACGTTCAGCCTAGGAGGCAGCAGGGGTTCGGGGACACCCCTGGTCTGCATCCATCTTACGGGGATTGAGAGAGGTAGTCAAGTAGAGTTTGGGGGGGGGCCCTAATGTCCTCAGCCTCTCTCCTACCATCTCGACCCCCTGGACCTCCACCCTTCCTCTGATGATTTCCAGCCCAACCTCCTGCTCCCCCAATGCCTCACAAGGAATCAAATCTTCACTTTACACACAATCAGCTTCCACGTACAGAGTGAGCAGATGCCAGAACCCTAAGACACAACTAACAACCCTCGCCTACTCAGGGACACCCTCAGCGCTAACAGGGATCTTGCAAGAGGTAGAGAAAGCCACCCTGCACTGGGATGGGAAGACCCTCCGAGACCAAACCAGATTTCCTTGGAGCCAGTCAGTTCAGCTGAGAGCGCTAACCTCAGACTCCTGGACACAGGGACTCTGCCCCAGACCCGCCTTTGCTGTGACACCCCCCCCCCCCCGCAGACACCTGCAAGCCTTACCCACTGATGTCCAAACTGATTTCCATGCCTACCATGCAGATGGCATGGGTGGGACTGTCCAGAGACAGGCTCAGAGTACTCTGAAAAGACATGGCGGGGTTTACCAAGCTAGCCAACACCTGCAGCCCCTACCCACCGGAGTAATCTGCCCGGAGTGTCTGTAGCTTCCCGCCTTCCCTTTTAGTAGGGGTAAGGACCACCCCAGTCCGCCCCCTTGTTAAGGGTTCACAGGTGAGCCTGCTTTGCTCCATGGTAGGTCTGGGAGAAGGGGGCATGGGGAGGGGAGAAGGGAGAGACCCTTTCACTCAGCACCAATGGTTCAACAGCTGCTGCCTGTGGACCCTGCAGCCCTGGGAAATTGGAGTCTAACTTTAGAGCTGTGCTCTTCCACTAATCCAGGTGCTTGCTACATCTCGAGATTGTGAGGGAGTCTTGGTTCTAGGACAGTAACTCTCAATCTGTTTTGGCCTCAAGGGGGACAGGGTGTCACACATCAGATATCCTGCATATCCTAACAATAGCAAAACCACAGTGATGAGGTAGCAACGAAATAGGTTTACAGTTGGGGGTCACCACGGCATAAAGAACTGCATTAAAGGGTCGCAGCATTAGGAAGGTTGGGAACCACTGTTCTAGGACAGTGTGTTCCTTGGTGACTCATGGGAGTGCTTGGTAAAGAGCTATGCTCACAGAAGTGTCAGGAAGCTAGTGAGCTCTGCAAATCCCTGGTCCTGACAGACAATCTGCATCCTTTCCCTAGTGATAATGATAAGCCAGCCACCCACAGCTGGGCCTCTGTTAGCATGGGGTGGGGGATGGGCAGCACGAGCTGGTGCATGGGCTAAACCTGTGGCTCCTTGCTTATAGCTGTTATCCATCTAGGCCGACCTCTGACCGTCACATGTGCACTGTGGTGTGAGTGCACACACACATACACATGAAGCAGAAAGGAAAGTGTATACCCACTGTGCATTTCAAAATTGCTAAAATGGGTGTGTGTGTGTGTGTGTGTGTACATTCTCACGCCCTGTAAGTCGTTGAGATGAGCGGTACCTCCATGAGTTTCAGTAATGGCATTCCTAGATCAAACTACAAAGCCACAGGTGGTAGTCACTGCCTGTCATAGGTTGGTTCAGCACCCACACTGAGGCAGGAGGATTTCTGTCAGTTTGAGACCAGCCTGGGTTACAGAATGATGCCCTGTTTCAAAAAGCCACCAAATACTATATTGCATTCCATGGTATACATATTTGTTGTCAGGGGGAAAAAAAAGATCCAATTGAGGTGGGCTAGCCTGTGCTTACTGAGTGACTTCACGTCTAGATTGGCCAATTCAATGACTGTGCCAACGTTCTGTAAAGGGGGGTGGTGGGAAGCTGTCAGAAGGAGCTGGAAGAGGCAGAGAGAAGTTCTCCTGGGGGACCTGCAAGGGAAAGGGGACAGCTCACAGCCACCCAGCCTCCGTAAAGGTTCCAGTATGAGGGGCTGGGTCCCTTCCTGGGTGGAGGAACATCTGGTCTGTGTCATTTACCACATCTGTCTCAGGGCACCCTTAGGCAGTCTCTGAGGGAGGGGGATGAAGGGAAGTTTTGGCTTGATGTGGTTAAAGAAAAGTCAGGACTGGCCAGGTAGCTCAGTGGGTAAAGACGCTCGCCACCGGGCCTGACGTGCAGCGCACACGTGGTGAAAGGAGGAAAGTGAGTCCTGCAAGCTGTCCTTTGACCTCCACACGTGCACTGTGGCGTGAGAACATGTACACACTCACACACATACACACTCATGCACACACACACTTCTTTTTTTTGTTTTTTTTTGAGACAGGGTTTCTCTGTGTAGCCCTGGCTGTCCTGGAACTCACTCTGTAGACCAGGCTGGCCTGGAACTCAGAAATCTGCCTGCTTCTGCCTCCCAAGTGCTGGAATTAAAGGTGTACGCCATCACTGCCCGGCTGGTGGCCATACTTCTAAGCCCAGCACTTGGGGGGGCAGAGGCAAATAGACCTCTGTGAGTTCGAGGCCAGCTTGGTCTACATAATGACTTCTAGTTGAGCCAGAGCTACACAGTGAGATAGAGACCCTCTGTCAGAGAGAGAGAGAGAGAACATATAGGAGTTCATCTGAAGAATTCATTCATCGATGGGTGTAACCAAACTGAGAGGTTTAACATCACATGAACAAGGTGCTAAAGAAGTATTTATCAGGAAAACATAGTAAAAGAGTAAAAGGTAAAAGAGGGCCATTTATTGCAATGACAAAAATTTGTGGGAAAGCCCTGGGTCACATAGTTTAGGTTGACGGCTCTGGACTGGCTGGGGTCTGATGCTCTTGGTTTTAGCCGCTCAAGAATCCTGCAGACTTGGCGCTCTGGTTCGAGTAAGTGTCCCCAAAGACCCTGAGGGTTAAGGGCATTGTCCCCATGCCACGGTGCTCTGGAGAGACGATGGAATTCACTCTCAAAAACATTTTTTTAAGGTTTTATTTTATGTGTACGTACTTAAGTGTAAGTCTATGTACCACACCTGTGCAGGAGCCCACGGGGGTCAGAAGGGGACCGGGATGCCCTGGGTGGGACTCCAAGAGTTACAGGCAGCTGTGAGCTATCAAGCTATCCTGGGCAAGAGCAGGGAGTATTCCAACCACTGAGCCAGCCAGCCCTCGATTCTCCACCTTTCCTCTTTTAAAATCATCTCAGATATCCTTCCTTGAGACCGGGTTTCATGTAGCCCAGGCTAGCCTCTGCCTTGGTATGCCTCTGAGCATGGGTCTATCACACTGAAGCATCCCCTCCCCCAGCGTCCTGGAGGAATGGGTGCGCATAGCGTGTGTGAGTGCAGACACCACGCCAACACCACTCAGTGCACGCCTGTGGCAGTCACGGGACAGCTTTGCAGAGTCAGTTCTCTCTTTCCACCTTTACATGGGTTCTGGGGACCAGACTTGGCTCGATGGGGTTTTATGGCAAGTGCCTTTACCCCCCCCCCCCGCCCCCCCAGCTCACTGGCCCGAAGAACATGTTTCTATTTACTCACTTTTAATTAATTAATTGACCCTGGATCTCACTTTGTAGTCCCTGCTAGTCTTAAGTCAATATTTAAACTAGCCTGCCTTGAATTCAGAGATATCCACCTGCCTCTGTCTCCAGAGGGTTGGAATTAAAGATGCAAATCACCACCCTAGACTCCAAGGAATGCTTTTTTTGTTTTCTTTGTTGGTTTGGTTTGGTTTGGTTTTTGGAGACAGTTTCTCTGTGTAGACCAGGCTGGCCTCAAACTCAGATCTGCTGCCTCTGCATTCCTCGTGCTGGGATAAAAGGTGTGCACCACCACTGTCTGACCCAAGGAGTGGTTTTGTTTTGTTTTTTTGAGACAGGGTTTCTCTGTGTAGCCCTGGCTGTCCTGGAACTCACTCTGTAGACCAGGCTGACCTCGAACTCAGAAACCCACCTGCCTCTGCCTCCCAGAGTGCTGGGATTACAAGCGTGCGCCACCACCGCCTGGCAAGGAGTGTATTTTTAAGGGCCAAGGACACAGCTTGCCTGGTACCCATGAGGCCTGCTCCAGCACTGCCTTATTTATTTATTTTTTTTAAAGAGAGACACACACATCAGAGTAAATCAACCACAGTTGAAGCTCTTCGCCTCACTGGTACTTTGACATCGATTCCAATGGGCTTTACAGAGGATGGGGCTGGGGGATGAAACTCGGTGGTAAAACAAAGACAGGAAACCACGTCTTTACTGCAGCGTCTCTAAGCAGAACTCAGCTTGCTATTTGAGGACCGTATCAGGACATACAGGAGCCAGATGTGGGTGACACAAGCAAGTCACAGCAGGGAGGGAAGCCCAGATGTCCCCAGATCTCTCGCTGCACCTCACTGCGGGAGCCAGCCACCGCTGGCCAGGACAGTCCTCAGGGAGGCTGCCGGAGCCGTGGCTCAGGGCACCATGTGCCACCACTTGAAGGCGAAGGGCTTCCTGCGCACGTTGGTGCCACAGTGAACCTCCCCGTGGTACACGTGGTAGGCGTAGAAGTCGTTGAGGAAGGTGCAGTGCAGACCCAGCGGCTCCAGGTGGGAGCGCACCTCCTCCTCCAGGCAGCAGTGGCCGTCGATGATGGGCCCGAAGGGCTTGGGGATGCCCAGGTGCTTGCCGAGGACCAGCATGTTCACCTGCGGGCAGGGGCATCAGAGGGCGCAGCTGCTGGTGTAGGACCTCAGCAGGGGACTGAGCTGTTGCTTTCCCCCTTTTTCATCTCTCCCTCTCCTCTCTCTCTCCCTCCCCCACTCCCTCTCTCCTTCCCTCCCCTTCCCCTTCTTCCTCTTTCTCTCTTTCCCTCATTCCTTCTCCAGTCACCCTCTTTCCCCTTCCCCACTCCTTCTTCTCCCCTTTCCTCCTCCCCTTACCCCTCCTCCCTTCTCCCCTCCCCGACTCCTAGCCTCATCCCTCCTCCTCTCCCTCTCTCTCCCCACCTCCACTCCTCCCCTTCCCTCACCCCTTCCCCTCCTCCCCTTCTCTCCCCTTCCCTCACCCCTTCCCCTCTCCTCACTCCTTCTCCCCTCCCCTCCCCTCCCCTTCCCCTCACAGTGTTTGTATGTCTTGCAGGGCGGATGCACACAGAGCCAAGGAGGTTTCCTCCTCTGCTGCCCTCCTGTGTATTCCTTTGAGGCCAGGTCTCTCTCCCCAAACCTGCTTTTCCCAGCCAGGCTACAAGCCTGCAAGCCCCGGGTATTTTTCTGTCTCTGTGTCCCTCAGGGATTTACAGGCATGTGGGTGACACCCAGCTTGTTACCGGGGCACTGGGGTCCAAACTCTGGCCCTCAGGGTCACACAGCAAGTACTCTTAGCCACTGGGCCACCTGGCCATACCCCACCCTCGGGTTCTCTGTTCAGTCTTGTGGTCTGTGTCTGTCAGGTGCGTGCAGGCGTCCAAAGGAATCCAGGAGACCCTGATGGATCCTCTAGGCTGAGGTTGCGGGCGGTTGGAGGGTCACTCAGCGAGCGTGCTAGGGATCGAACCCGGGCCCTTGAGAAGAGCAGCAGCCAGGGCTCTGACTGCTTAGCCATCCTGCAGCCCACACATCTGATTTTGGTGACTGGGTCTCTCGTAGCCCATGCTGACCTCAGATCTACTATGTAGCCAAGGCTGACTCTGACCTCCAGACTCTCCTGTGGTGGGCACACTGTACACTGCGTTTCTGCCTCTAAGGAGGGTTCTATGGGTAAAAGGCTGTGTGCTGCTTAAGTTCACTGAGAACCGTAATCCCTGGCCTCTCAGGAACTTCATTCAGGGAGAGAGGGAGACAGGTTCTCCTACTCAATGGAGTCTTCTGTCATAGCTCAGACACCCCAGTGGCCAGGTAGGAGGAACTGGGGAGCCCAGTTAGGAGATGACTGCTGAGACACATCACAGGTTCCTTCTACCTCGGTAATTCCCCACCCAGCATTCTTTGGCGTTCTTTGGAGGAGGCTAGTCAAAAAGGCAGTGGGAGGTGGGAAGACACCTGTGGCGGTCACAGTTAAGGAACAGAGGTCAAATCTGGCCCTGCCCTGGGTCCTGTTCCACATGGGCTCCCTTCCTGGCAGCGAAAGCCACCGCCACCGCAGAACACTTTACCTGTGGCCCGTGTCTGCGGGTCCCTGAACCCTGAATGGGAGTCAAGAGGCAGCAGGGTAGAGCTGGTTTTGAAACCAGACCCTGGTTCTGCCATTTCTGGTCTTCTGTGTGTTTTTTGTGCTAAGAGACCTAACTTCTCCGAGCCTGCCTCTGGAAAGCAAGGCCTCGGGAAGGGACAATCCAGACATCGTGTGAGGCTCAGAAGAGGCTCTGGGTGTCGAGAGGGCTTTGAGAGCCTCAGAGGGCACAAGGAAGAGCCACGTGGACCTGCCTTAGGCCTGGACTGGCTGGGCGCTGTGGTTGAGCCAGAGGAAGTCGGGTGGCGGCTGTCACCTCCTTACCATGTTTGGGAAGAAGGCCTCAGCCTTCCGGTTCCCTTCGGGGTCCCTCACAAGCCTGAAGAGCTGCGGGATGTCGATGATGTCACCCTCCCCCAGGCCCAGCTCCCGCTTCAGCACCGCCCGGTTCCAGTCAATACAGCTCTGGTAGGGAGGCCAAGGGGGTGCATTAGGGGAGGTGACAGTGTAGAATAGCAGCAGGAATCGGTAAGAACCGGGGTTCAGGCTCCCAGGGACCTCCCACGCTCCCCTCCTGCGCTCTGCCTGTGCCTGGGCTTCCCATCCTGGGCTGGCAGCCAGTGCCTCGGTGAGCAGCCCTGAGAGCCCCACCCCACACCGTGCATCCAATCACAGTATGGCCCCACCCCACGCCGTGCATCCAATCACAGCACGGCCCCACCCTACACTGTGCATCTAATCACAGCGTGGAGCCGGGCACCCACTGCAGCTTCTCCAGGACCCCAGTCTGAGTACCTCCACGTAGGCGTTCTGGTCCCTTAGTTTCTTGCTGGACAGAATGTCATTGATTGTCTGCTTTTTCCCTGTTGTGGAGAAAGAGACAAGGATGGGCCCAACCCGGGAGGCAGGTTACCCTCCCGAGCCTCCATTCCTTTAATGGATGCATTCTGTTTCAAGATTCACTTGCTCTGCTAAAGGCCCCCATCTCCAAAGAGATCCTGGTTGTTTTGGAGAAGGGGTTTGAGAAATGCTGTCTTGGGCGATAATACTTGTTAGCATCCTCCAACATTGGGACTGGCACGGAGTCAGACACCGCTGAGTGACCCCACCTAAGCTCATGTGACAGGATGAGGAAGGCGACCATCACCCAGAGAAACCTGCAGCTTCAAACAGGACAAACCCCCAAGTGGCAGAGAGACCAGCCACTGCCTGAGACAGGATCCGGGTAGAGTCAACCAGTCGGGCCAACAAGCCCCAGCCCCAGGCCAAGGCCAGCCCTGGATCCAGCCACACCAACTGTGGTGGCCTCCGCACCCGTCAACAAGACTGCTATGTCAGTGTCCCTGGGGGGTGACACTGGCCCCCTGGAAGGGGAGCTGTTAGAGGAAGGCTGTTCAGGGGGAGGAGCCTCAGGTCTGCTGAAGTGACTTAGCCTGATTAGACCCCTGGCTCAGGAGTGGCTTAGAATATAGAGAAATGAGCAGTTCCCCTGTGGTCTGCACCCCCCCCATCCCAAAGCTTTAGCCCTTGGTCTCAGAGACTATTTATTAATATTTTTAATATTTCTATTTTATGTGCATGAGTGTTTTGCCTGCATGTATAATAGTGACAGTGCCAGATCTCCAGGAATTGGAGTTATAGACAATATTGAATTGAAGCAGCCAGTGCTCCTAACCACTGAGCCATCTCTCCAGCCCCTTTTATTTTAACTATATATATGTATACACACACACACACACACACACACACACACACACACACATATATATATTTGTGTATCACGCATGTGCCTGGTGCCCAAGGTCGTCAGAGGAGGGCATCAGATCCCCTGGTACTGGAGTTACAGGTGGCTGAGAGCCACCATGTGGGTGCTGGGACCCAAACTCAGGTCTTCTGCAAGAAGAACAAGTGCTCTTAACTGCTGAGCCATCTCTGCAGTCCCTATATTTACTTTTAAAACAGGTTCTCATGTAGCCCAGGCTAGCCTAAAATTTGTTATGCAGCCAAACATGACCTTGAACTCCTGGTTCCCAACCTCCTTCCTGGGTGCTGGGATTATAGGTGTGCATCACCATATCCAGGCTATGGGTGCTGAGGATAGAACAGGGGACAATCCTGGCAAGGGCTCTACCATTTGAGCTATACTCCCTAGCCTCAGATCCAGATCCTGTGAGGAGAGGAGGAGGCTGGGGGGTGGGGGCGGGGAGTGACCTCACTGATGGAGAAGCAGTTCTCTGGCATGCATGAGACCCCAAATTTCCATTCTCAGCAACATAGAGCAAAGAAAAAGAATGCAAGCGGGGGGGTGGGGGGGTGGGCGGGGGCGGAGCCGGGGAGTGGGGCGTTGGTTTGCTAGCCTCTGTGTAACACACTTCAACATATTTAGAGAAACTCTTGAGCCCCCGAGAGCCCTTAGCCTCTGACCCTGGCCCTTGCCTATTGGATTTACCGGAAACATTCCATCCACGGACTTCACTCATTCACGTCCGTCATGGCTGGCTGCCTCTGGGCCTTCTTAGTTGCCTGTCTGCACTTTTCCTTATCTGTCACCTCACCCCCCTCACCCCTCACCTTCCTCCCTCTCCACTTCCCCCACCCACCCACCTCCCCTGCCGCCTCCGACTCAGGTATCCCAAAGGTACCTTTAGTTGTCTGGGTCGCTCGCAGGGAGCTGGGGGGCCCAGAGCTGAGCATGTTCTAGGCACACAACTCTCTGTTCCCCACAGGATCTCAGGGGGCAGTGGAGGCGGCAGACAGCAGAAGCTGCCCACCCAGGACGCCAGCCACGGTCCACTTACTCTTGAGACCTTCGAACAGTGGCGCCTCCCCGTGGCCCTGGCTCTGCAGCTCCTGAAACTGCCGGTAGCAAGCTCTGGGACTGGACAGCAGCAGCCGGAAGCCCTGCTGGGAAACGCTGGAGTCGGGGAGCTGCCTAACCACCCACCCACCCACCCACCCGGGGGTCCCTCCTACCCACCCTCCTAACTCCCCAGAGAGGGAGGGCTGGCTTCTGCACCCTGGCAGAAGGGTCACGCACCTGCCTGTCCGGCGCTGGGACGAAGCTCAAGAACTCATCCACGTGACCCACAAAGAGCCAATCGGAGAAGAGCCTCACGGGGGCCTGCACCTGCTGGGCGCCCAGGAAGTCCTGCAGGGCCTGGTGCATGTCCCGGCTCTCACTGCTGCTCTCAAAAGGACACGAAGTTATGACAGGCATCCACGTCATCAAAAGACACAGTGACCGGTCCCATGCAGCCTCGAGATCCGGCCTGTTGACCTCCCCTCATAGGAGGGAGTGGGGAGGGTCACTGGACCCTCCTGTGAGACTCTAGCTCCTGCCTGCACCCCTTCCAGCTGTAAGGGATTCTGCCCTAATGGTATATTTTCACATGCGAATGTCCCGAGAGTGCTGGGATATTTGTCTCAAAAGGTGGGGCGCGACCCCTTTGGGGTGACTCTTTCACAGGGGTGGCCTAAGATCACCAGAAAACACAAGTATTCATATTACCATTATGATTCATATGAGTAGCAAAATTATAAAGTAGCAACAAAAATAACTTTATGGTGGGGAGGGCGGGGCGTCACCACAACACGAGGAACTGTATTAAAGGGTCGTTGTATTAGGAAGGTTGAGAACCACTGTGCTAGAGTGTAGCCCTGTGGGAGAAGGTGGACTGAAGGGGGAGTCGTCTATGTTGGGGTGAGGCTTTATGATACTTCACGGTCACCCCCCCCCATAAGTAACCCTCACACATGCTCAGGGTAAGCCCGATCCACCCCCAAGCCGGACCTCGGAAGAACAACTATTTCGGTCAGTTCTCGATCAAGATCCTATCTGGGAGAACAGAAATTGATTTCTGTTGCCCTAGGACAAGTTCCCCGTAATAGGCGTGGCCGTGGGGAGGTGTCTGGGGTCCCTGGCCTGGCAGAGGACTTTAGGCTCCTCCCACTAGGGAAGGGACCATGGAGCCTGGGCTGCTGCTATCGTGGTACTGACATCTGAACAATGTAGGCTTTGTCAGTGCAGCTTCCTGGGGCCGGTGGGGGAACTGAGGCACGGCCGCTGAGGTACACGGGAACCACAGACAGCACTGCCGGCTGACTCAGCCTAGGTGTCTGTGCGATGGAGCAGCGTGGGCTCCAGTGTGGGTCAGATCATGTGGGGACTCCTTGTCTGTCGTGTGGTCAGAAGCATTCCTTCACTTCCTGAGCCTCATCTCTGTGAGGCCTTCTTACATGAGATGGCTTTTCCTCCCCTTCCTCCTCCTCCTCCCTCAATCTGTCCCAGCCACCCTGCCTCAGGACATTTGTTCATGCTCTGTCCCTTGCCAGGACACCCTGACACCTCCTATGTTCTCTCTTACTTGATTGCTTCTCTTGTCTGACACACTCACTGCTCTACCCTGCCCCCCCCCCCCCAGCGTCTGGCACATAGTAGCTGCTCATTAAATAGTCATCGACTAAAGGCATGTAAGTGGGCAGAGGTAGGCTCTGGAGGTTCCTTACTCTCCATGTGGACCCCTCTCAGTGTCTGCTGACCTCCTAGGTTTGGAGACCGTGGTGGAGGCCTGATGGTGGCCTCTGTCGCTGTCCCCTACCCCAGCCACCCCCCCTGTTCCTCTCCTTACCTGGAGTAACCGCTGCTCCCGATGAGAATCCTGCCCAGTGGGTATTCCTTCCCTCCGACTGTGACTGGGGGACTCACCTCCAGGTTCCCAAAGGCATCCAGCCCAGTAACCTCTTTTGTAAAGAGCCGTCGGGTCACATAACCAAAATTTGGACCCTAAAATGGAAGAAGGAAACAGAGAGAAATGATTTTCCCCGGGGAAATGGGGACTGCAGCCATGATGGTCACAGGAGGGAGCTCTCTGGGTACCAGAGAGGAACCTCAGGACTCTGCAGGGTGGCAGGGATGCTGGACTGAGTTGGTGGCCCTTGAAATGGATGGGAGCAGCCGGGTGGTGGTGGCGGCGGCGCACACCTGTAATCCCAGCACTCTGGGAGGCAGAGGCAGGCAGATTTCTAAGTTCGAGGCCAGCCTGGTCTACAGAGTGAGTTCCAGGACAGCCAGGGCTACACAGATAAATCCTGTCTCAAAAAAAACAAAAAACAAAAAACAAAAAACAAAAACAACCCAAACAAACAAACAAAAGGGATGGGTGCTTGGCTGGGTCCCCAGCATGTGTCACCCACTTGGAAAACTCCTGCACAGAACAACAGACTCTCAAAGTACTCTTTGTGTTCTCTGTAGAGGTGGGGGACAGGGAATGAGTAGAACAGGGCCCCTTCAGTCAGCCTGAGGAGGGACAGGAGTCCAAGCCACCCCCGTGGCCAGCACCATGGTTCACACCGTGTCCCCATCCTGACCCTGGCCTGGAGTGAGCTTTGTGGCTTTACAGATGTTTTACATCCCGACAGTCCTCCCCAGAGGATACACGAATCACCCGCTATGTGAGCTTCGTGGGTGCTGTGACAATTCACTACCAGACAGTGACTTAAAACATGACGCTGGTTTATCCTCCTGCAGCTCCAAAGGCCTCAAGTCACTGGTCACAGAATGCCACTTGCCAGAGTGTGACCTTAGGTCCATCACTGAGGCCCCAGAGGAGGCGTCTCAAGAGAAAACACCTTGTGCTGGATGCCATTGCCGGCAGCGGTGGCCTTGTGCAGCACTGTGGTCCTTTTGCTGTGGGGGGAAGGGCAGGCCCATCTGTGCCGCCTTCATTTCTCCGGGGTCAGCAGGTGGCGATTCCACGGAGTCCTGTCCGTGAACTCACACCCACATCACACCGCCAGTCATCTCTGCTCCCCCTGACACTGGACACCAGACATCAGACAGGTGTGGGTGCCCACTTGGCCTGCTCCGACAGCTGTGAGTCCTCCTTTCCTCAACCCGTGCCCTTCCTGTGGGCCTCTCTTCCCAGGGGACAGTCTCCTGGGAGGCGACCTTTGCCTGGCCTCTCTCTGGACAGCCAGAAAATCCTGCCAGCCTGGTCTTGAGCCGCCCAGAGCCTGACCACAGGCAGCCGCCACCCCCTCATCCATCCTGGTCTCCTCTCACTCTGACTGGCCCCTGGATCTAACCTCTCTATAACGTTAGACAGGGCACACCCTCCCTAACTTAAGATTTACTAGATCGCCCATTTCTCAGATTCTAAACTGATGGTCCCACCGAGCAACTTAGTGGCTTTGCTGTCCACGACACTGGGTTAGCTTTAACAGAAGTATTTTAATTCTAATTCTTTAAAAAAATTTTATTTCTGGGGCTAGTGAGGTCACTGGTAAGAGGCACTAACTGGGCTGGGCGGTGGTGGTGCACGCCTGTAATCCCAGCACTTGGGAGGCAGAAGCAGGCAGATTTCTGAGTTCGAGGCCAGCCTGGTCTACAGAGTGAGTTCCAGGACAGCCAAGGCTACACAGAGAAGCCCTGTCTCAAAAAACCAAAAACCAAAAACCAAAACCAAAACAAACAAACAAAAAAAGAGGCACTGACTGCTCTCCCAGAGGTTCTGAGTTCAATTCCTAGCAACCACACAGTGGCTCACGACCATCTGTAATGGGATCCGATGCCCTCTTCTGGTGTGTCTGAGGACAACTACGGTGTACTTGTATAAAATAAATAAATCTGTAAATTTTTTACTTACATATCTATTGTTTTTATGTGTGTATATGTGTGCTTGCGTGAGTTTATATGCACCGCATATGTGTTGGAGTCCACAGGGCCCCGATGAGGGCATCTTCTCTCATGTGCATTGGAAGCTAGAATCACAGGAGGCTATGGGTCATTATGTGGTGCTGGGAACTGAACCTGGGACCTCTACAAGAGCAGCAAATGTTCTCTCTCTCTTAAGATGGAGAAAAGCCTGGCTGTGGTGGCGCATGCCTTCAGTCCCAGCATTCAGGAGGCAAGGCAGGGGGGTGGATTTCTATGAGTTCCAGGCCAGCCAGGGCTACACAGCAAGACACAATCTATAAAGAAAAAAGGAAAGAAAAGAAAAAAGAAAGAAAGAAAAAGCAAACAAGAAGTCGTGGAGAGCCAGTTCTCCAGTTCTCTATTTCTATTTTTTCTCTTTCATTTTTCTTTCAAGACAAGGTTTTCACACAACCCTGAATAGCTTCAGATTCTGCCTCTCCGGGACTGAGCTTTCGGATGCCCCATGCCTGTGGACTGAAAGAACAGTACCACGCAGGTCACAGAGCAGCTGCTCACATTCAGCAATAGAAGGACAGCGCCACACCCTGGCCAGGAAGAGAAGTGACCAAATGCGCTAGAGACAGTGTAACCAAATACTCCGGCAGAAATGAGCAGGGAGGGGCCCCGCTGGCAGGGCTTGTTAGTTTTTGTCAACTTGATACAAGATCTTCTGGAGAGAAAGAAACCTCAACTGAGAAAATACCTCCATCAGATTGGCCTGTGGGCAAGTCTGTGGGACATTTTCTTGATTAATGCCTGCCCACTGTAGGCAATGCCAGCCCTGGACTGGTAGTGGTCCTGGATCCTATCAAAGGCAGGTAGAGCAAGGCATGGAGAGCAAGCCAGTAAGCAGCGTTTCTCCATGGCCTCTGCCTCAGCTCCTGCCTCGACTTCCCTCACTGATAGACTGTGGCGTGGAAGTATAAACCAAATACTCCTTCCCCCCCGCCCCCCCCCCCCCCCCCCCCCCCGTCTTCCCTAGCTTGGTTTTGGTCAGAATGTTTTATCAGCAAGGAAGAAGCACAGTGTGACACTGGCGTGAGCCTCTAACAACATCAGGAGATGCCCGGCTGGGTAGGACATTGACGCTGAGTCCTGACAGCTAAAAGTCAGCTAGCGCCAGTATAGGGAGGTGCATTCTTGGCAGAGGGAATGGTATATGGCACGTGCCAAGGTCCTGGGGTCAGGGAGTAATGGGAAAATTTGAAGTCATGTCATCACTCTGGGGACAGTTCCCCTGTCACTGTGGTACTCTCCACAAGGAAGAGTTAGGTGAGGCATGGACCTAGCCAAGGACCTGCTGCGGCCTCCTTCCATCCACGGGGGCTGAGGCAGAGGGGAGACTCCTGTGCTGAGGTCTGTCTGTGTTACAGGATGCTGGGAGTCAGGCTCAGAGCAGGGAAGCTGACCTGTGAACTATCTAAGTGGTAAGACGCAGCTACTGCAGGCAGGGTGGGGGGAGTGGGGAGTGGGGGCACAGAGCCTTGGCCACAGTCTTGGGTGATGCCCCCACCTCAGGTTGGGATGAGATTTCCTCCACCATTAGCCAGCATGCCTTGACCGATGGCACAGGGTTTGGCCAGGAAGAAGCAAAAGGAGTTTGTTAATGAGGTAGACATTTCCTTCTAAGCCTCTGGCATAGCGTGGGCAATTGTCTCTTTCCTTGGCGTGCAAAATACACACGCCTGTCAGGCTTGTCCTCCTCTGCAGAGGGTTCCAGGCCCCAGCGCGGGCCAGGGTCTTCCTTGGATGGCAGAGTGACAGTATGGAAGGCCTGATGTCATTCCTCTTTTTTTCTTTCCCTTGGTGGTTTCTCGAGACAGTGTTTCTCTGCGTAGCCCTGGCTGTCCTGGAACTCACTCTGTAGACTAGGCTGGCCTCGAACTCAGAAATCCGCCTGCCTCTGCCTCCCAGAGTGCTGGGATTACAGGCGTGCGCCACCACTGTCCAGCTGATGTTGTTCCTCTTGAGCCTCGGTTTCTACCTCTGTGAAATGGGCTCACTTGAGGGCAGCTCTATCAAAGGTTGTCACCCGGAATGAGTCAGAGCCTGTGTCTAAAGGTACGCGGGCTCAGTACACATACTATTATTATTTTTGTTTACGATGATGTTGATGATGACGACCTGGGCTGAGGTGGCATCCATCTGTCAGGCCAGGGCCAGTGTGACTCACGGATATGTCACTTCAAAGCCCCTGATGTGTTAGACTGTGACTGATAAGGTCCGGCTGATCCTGAGCCCCCACCACAGGCCCAGTGTAGCCCCCAAAGGACAAATCACACCCAAGAGGTGGAACTCCTGCCTTGTGGCAAGAACACTCTTAGGGAGCCCAGGATGCCCCTAGGAGGGCTATCATATCTCAAAGACCAGCTGAGCTCATGTAGGCGAGGCTCTGAGAAACCAGATCTTCTCAGAGTAATGCCTGAGGTAGCCAGCCCCACCCCTCAGGTCTGGCTGCAACAGGAACTCAGCTTTGAGGACCAGGCTGCTCAGGGCTGGGGAGAGATGGACTGAGAAAGGAGGGCCAGGGACATGGATGGCTGGGTGCTGGCCAGGCCTAAAGGGTTTCCTACCATGACTCGTTTGACAGGGAAATCCTTCAGGCCTCTGTCCCTCGGGGAGTCGAAGACCACAGGCAGCGTCTTGTGTGGGGCCTGGATGTAGCCAATCTCCATTTCGTCCTGGAGGGATAGAGAGAGGGTGTGGCTTGTGTCACAGTCATGGCACCCAATGCCCGATGTGGTGCGGACATCCCCGGTGCTGGGGGGAGATGCTTCGGAGACCAGAGTGCTCCCCGGTTGTGCCTGGATAGGCAGAGGCTCCTCTGGGCTCAGAGGCGGTTTGCTGAGCCCAGGAGGGAGTAGCCTCCTGGCTCTCACAGGAGCAGACCGGTGACCCATCCAGCCCTTAGGGGGGTGCACGGGTTTTCAGGAATGAATCTAGCGGGCATCTTGACCCTCTGGCAGTTAGGCGGGGTCGGGTGGGTGGGGACAGACATAGTCACTGTGACGAGTTACAGGATGGGCATTTCCTGCCTGCGTGCAGCTTCCCAGGGATCAGTCTACATCACAGAGGCGGGACGACGAGGGTGGGACTTAGCGGACAGGGAGAGGGACGCGGTCCCACTGAAGGGATGGCATACACGGAGGGGTGGCCTTCATGCTGGCCGTTGGTGAGCAGGGCTGGGTCCTGGGAGAGGAGAAGGAAGACTGAGAGGACGGGGGTAAAGTTTCCAGATGAGAGCCAGGGACGGGCATGGAGACAGGAGCTCACTGTCTACGTAAGATGAACTCTCTGCTTGGCCCCACCCCCGGATCCCCGACCCCCTCCCCGTGTGAGGACCTTCTGAGGCTCCTTCCTCTCAGTCCATCCCAGGAAGGATCGCCTCAGAGCTGGAGCTGTGCCCCAGGAATCCAAGGCCTGTGCCTGTGCCCTGACCTCAGGCAGATGGGACCACGCACCTGCATCCACTGGTCATCCTGATTCTCCTCCGCTGGGCACACGGTCAGCTTGCACTTGGCTTTCTTGGTCAGTGTGGTCAGTGATTTCAGGAAGTCTTCATTTTCAGAAATCCTGCCAAGAAGATTAGGCCTCGTCATCAAGGGGGTAACAGTGATAACGAACAATCTGTTCCTCTGCAGGCTCCTGAGCCAGTCTTGGCTTCCAGGGGCTGAAGGCAGGAAGTATGTTTTTCCATTCCCAGAAAATGCAACACCCGGAATTCAGGGCCCTCCTTAATGTACCCAGAACCCCTCCCCCAGAGCCTCACCTGCACACGTATACCTCCTGGGGGGGCTGAGTGTTGGGGGTCATGATCCAGGGGGCCACACGAAATGTCACACTGTCTTGAAACACCAGGGCCTCCGGGAGCTCCTGGAGGGGAGAGATGAGAAGGGTTGTCAGTCAGGCAGCGTGCGATGCCCGCCTCCCCCCCCCCCCCAGACCGAGGCCTACCGGGTTAGATTTGTCCAGGAGGGAGATGGTGATGGGAATGAGCCCTGTGAAGTCGGCGTCAGGGAAAGCAAGACCTTCCACATAGAAGTCTGTGCTGTGCTGGCCGCCGGGCAGCTCTAGGCGGTGTGAGAACTGTTGTGGTCCCAGGACCACCTTGTACCTGGATGGCAGTTTGCCCCCTGGACAGAGGCGAAGTGCACTTAGGCCTAGCGTGCCAATGTGACTCTGATTTCCTCTCCTCAGTAGTGAGGTGCCTACCCGGGGTCCCTGTATGTCACTACCCAAGGGTCCCTGGAGGTGTTTAGGGGGAAACTTCAAAGCTCCCCTTGGGACCTTGTTCCCCTGATGAGAGGGGTCCAGGAAGGCCAATGGTAGAGCACCAAGGGCCAGCACCATTCCAACTTGCACAGTTCTTTTATTCACTCACTGACTGGTACATTCATTTGTCCCCAAGCAGACCACACTGTCCCCTAGGCGACTAGAGAGGAGCAAAGGCCATTATCTGTAATAGACACCAATTGAAGTCGTGACAGAAGAAATCGGGAGGGTTTCCTGTAAGTAACGCGGCCTGGGGGTGGGGGCAGATCGTCATCAGTTTATCATATAAATATATGTGTCAGGCTGGAGAGATGGCTCAGTGAGTAAGAGCGCTGACTGCTCTTCTGAAGGTCCTGAGTTCAAATCCCAGCAACCACATGATGGCTCACAACCATCCGAAATGAGATCTGACACCCTCTTCTGGTGTGTCTGAAGACAGCTACAGTGTACTTAGATATAATAATAAATAAATCTTTAAAAAATATGTGTGTGTCATATGTATTTAATATATCATATTTGTTATATATTATATGTACGTTATATAATATAGATATTACATATGCATGTAATATATGTAATGCATTATATGTACATTATATAATATAGATATTACACATGCATGTAATATATGTAATGCATGTAATTTTATATTTGTGCATATCACAAATATAAGGTGTCATATGGTTACTTTAGTGTAAGGTTGGAAGGAAGTGGGACCAAATGGAACCTTGGAAAGCCCCCTGCTGTCACTGCACCTGGGAGAGCAGGGGCATCGGCGCATGCCCCTCCCCTTGGGCATCCACTTTAAACCCTGCACACCTCACAGTGGCTTCTCTGACCCCACTCAAGCACACAGATGCACTCGCACCTCAGGGCCTTTGCACCTTCTTCAGAGTGCAGCCTCCTCTGACCGACCTTCCCCTCTCTGCCCCCAGCTCCACACCCTGCACTGCTGTCCCTAAGTATTTACCTGTCACCCCTCCTATCCCTCCATCATGACAGGGAGTGGAATGGGACAGAGACTCATGCCACGGCCACGTGCCCTGTGAGCAGGACCGAGGTTGGCACTGCCGGGCTAGGAGGAGCTGCAGAGTGGGGGAGGGGAGAAAGGGAGAGAGAAAGGGGGAGAGAGGGAGGGTGTGAGAGAGAGAAAGAGAGGAAGGGACAGAGGGGGTGAGAGAGAGAGGAAGGAAGGAAATGAGGGAGGGGAGAGAAAGAAAGAGAGAGCGGGGTTGGAGAGATGGCTCAGTGGTTAGGAGCACTGACTGCTCTTCCAGAGACCCTGAGTTCAAACCCCAGCAACCACATGGTGGCTCACAACCATCTATAATGGGGTCTGATGCCCTCTTCTGGTGCGTCTACAGCGGCAGAGAACTGAGGGGCGTGCCTGCCCCACAGCTCTGTGCCTGGTACCTGGTGTCTGGTGCTCAGAACCTGGCACACTATAGCTCTTGGGAACTCCTTGCCAAAGGGGAGTGGGACAGGGCGGTGCCCCATCTGGTAGGGGCAGGAAAGGAACATGGCATCAGAGCGGCAGAGATGCTAGGGAAGGCCAGGCCGACTCACGTGTGGCCCGGAAGACTCTCACTTTGTTCATCTTGGCCTTGGGCACCTGCAGCACCAACTGATACTTGTCGAAGAAGTCTTTGGGAGTCTTCGTGCTTAGGGTCATTGGAGACATGTCCTGCAGGTCTGAAGCAAGGAGCATGCGCCCAGGATGGTCCCCAGGGCCCTTCTCCCTCCAGGCGCCTCCCGGGGGCGCCCAGACTCCCCCACACCCCGCCACAAAGGAGCCTGGCTTTCTTGTCTCATTTTAAAATAGCTACTTGTCACTTATTTTTTTTTCAAATGTCTATTACATTTATTTATTCTTGTTTGTTTTGCAGCACTGGAAATTGGGTCTGGAGTCTTGTGCAAGGTGAGCGCTCAGCCCCAGCCCCGCCTCAGCCCCGCCCCCTCCACTCAACCCCGCCCCCGCCCCGCCCCAGCTGCTCAGCCCTGTCCCAGCCCCGCCTCGCCACTCCGCCCCTGCCTGGCCCCGCCCTAGCTGCTCAGTCCCTGCCCACATTTATTTATCATGCATGTGCATCAGAGAGGCTGAACACGCTGTGGTACGAGTGTGAAGGTCAGAGGCCAATTTGTAGCAGCCAGTTGCAGCCAGTTCTCTTCTGCTACCATGCTGGACCCAGGTCATCAGGCTTGGTAGCAAACGCCCCCACCCGCTGAGCCATCTCGGCAGCCCCTGGCTCTGTTCTCTTCAGCATGTCTATAATGTCTATCTGTGTACGTCTACAAGAGGGTGAATTAAGGATAGAAACTCGGAACAACACAGCCCATGTCCATTTGCTTTCTTGCTGTGGCCCCGAAACTCAAATCCAGAGAGCGCCCAGAACGGTGGTGGTACACGGCAGGGTCAGTACCAGGGTGCCAGGGAAAGGCCTGCGCTCACTGCTGCTGCCTGGACCCCAGTGAAGGAGGCAAGGGTGTGGCTCAACCTGGATCTGGGTGAGCTTGGGGGACTCCTTTAGCTCTAACTGCCTCAGTTTCTCTATAAACAGGGGAGCGATAAAATGACATATCTTCAGCTAATGTTCTCCGGAGCCCCAGGAGAGCCAACAGGTCGCCATCGATCCTTTACAAATGTCCCTGGGGCCGGACCTGGCCAGCTGCACACACTGGACTCATAGTCATTCATACACAGTCCCATGACTCCCGGGCAAGCTCCGGTCCTGGCCCCTCAGCTGTAGTTCCTTAGCATCCCCACCCCGAGCGTCACCCCCTCCTTCCCTGGGCTACCCCAGCTTCCTGAATGAGTATCCACGAGACCTCACTGCCCTCACCACAGTCCTCAAATCTCTCAAACCCACCAAGGTGTCCGGCTCCCTGGGCCTCAGATACTGACCCTGCAACGAGCTGTGTGCTTAGCTTCTCTGTGCCTCAGTTTCCCCATCTTTTGGGCGCTTGGGTTTTGCGCAATATTTGGGGACCAGCACCCCCCTTTATTGGATTTGGGCACTGTGTCTGAGCCAAGCACAGATGTGTAGGCTGCATGGAGAGCAGAGCCTCTTGGGGCTCCAGGAGCCCTCACTGGTGTCTTCTGACTGATGTGTGACTTTGGTAGGTCACCGGCTTTCCCCTCCTTCCCCCTGTAATGCGCGCGTCCTGACTCAAATGTGCTTTTGCTAAACCAAATTCAAGACCGCATAGGCAAATGGACCTTGCTGAAGAACAAAGCCCTTCTCCCTCCCGGAGCTGGCCAAGGCCTTCCGTCTTTACCTTTGTTGTCTAAGACCTTGTCATCCTCGAAGTCCATTCTGGAGGCCTGGGGGTTCTCTTTGTCACAGTTCACCAACAGGATGGCGCCATGGCCGCCTCGGCCCCAGGTCCAGGTGCTCTGGGAACATCAGGAGGGTGAAAGACACGGTCAGGAAGGCTCTCCCATCCCATCAGCCCTTGGGAGACAAGCAGCTGGTTTTCTCTCCTCTCCCACTCTGTCTGGCTTTTTCTTTTTCTTTTTCTTTCTTTCTTTTTCTTTTCTTTTCTTTCTTTCTTTCTTTCTTTCTTTCTTTTTTTTTTTTTTTTGGCTTTTCAAGACAGGGTTTCTCTGTGTAGCCCTGGCTGTCCTGGAACTCACTCTGTAGACCAGGCTGGCCTCGAACTCAGAAATCCGCCTGCCTCCCAGAGTGCTGGGATTACAGGCGTTCGCCACCACCGCTCAGCTCAACTTCTAATCCTCCTGTCCCCACCTCTGAGAGCTGAGACACAGGCCTGTTACTGAGATACACCACATCCAGTCCGTGTAGTACGAGACACTGAACCTATGACGTCAAACATGCCCATCAACTCCACCAACTAACTAAGCCACCTCCCGGCCTCCAGTCATCTTTGTAATTTTATTTTGTTTTTAAATAAAGGAGCCTGATAGTAAAATACACTTTAAAAAAACCTTTTTAAGGGCTGGAGAGAGGGCTCAGGGGTTAAGAGCACCGACTGCTCTTCCTGAGGTCCTGTGTTCAATTCCCAGCAGCCACATGGTGGCTCACAACCATCTGTAATGGGATCCGATGCCCTCTTCTGGTGTGTCTGAAGACAGCTACAGGATACTCTCATATAAATAAAATATGTAATCTTTTAAAAACTCTTTTTAAAATGTAGGCTTGACAAAGAAACAGAGTCGAGCACATATGAACGTCAGGGTTCTAATCCACCCAGCAACTCTCACGGGACCACACGGTTGCTCCTTCCCACGTGAGTGTGAATCCTAGTGCCAGGCACTGTCTGCCCAGTGATGGAATCCGTCGGCCCGCGAGCTCTCTAAGCCACAGGTTCTCCTCTTCCCGTTTCTTTTGTTTGTTTGTTTTGTTTTGTTTTTGACACAGGGTTTCTCTGTGCAGCCCTGGCTGTTCCTGAACTCACTCCAAAGACCAGGCTGGCCTTGAACTCAGAGACCCACCTGTTCTCTGAGTGCTGGGACTAAAGGCGTGTGCCACTATGCCCGGCCTGTTCCCCTACTGCTGATGTACCTCATAAAAGGCCAATCATGTAAAGCCTGCAAAGATACATAGTAGCCTCAAACAGAGACTCATGTGGCAGCCAGCTGGTGGTGCAGAGGCAGGTGGATTTCTGAATTCGAGGCCAGCCTGGTCAACAGAATGAGTTCCAGGACAGCCAGGGCTACACAGAGAAACCCTGTCTTGGAAAAAAAAAAAAGCCAAAAAAAAAAAAAAAAAAAAAAGAGGAAAGAAAAGAAAATCATGGCCAGTTCTGAAGTTGCAGGGACACTCTGGAGTTCACCCACAGACCACAGCTAGGCTCTGCACCCGGACCAACCATACGTCCACAACACACACTCCCCGCCACGCCTCGTTCCTTTCTCCACCCTTGTCTCTCGTCCCTTCTCCATCATCACCGCCCCTGCACACGTCTCCATGGGAACTCATCCACCAGTCTCTACGGTCTGGGGAGTATTTCTGAACCACAGCTGAGACCCACCTAGGTCATGTTTTTTCTATTACCTTGGTGAATCTCGAGGTTCCAGCTTGTAGGCTGACATTTCTGAACCCACACTTGCTGGTAAGTATGATCTTACCACAAGCCGAAAGGTCAAGCTCCCACTCGTGGGGAGACCTGTCCATCAGGGCCAGTCTGGAGTGAGACGGCGGAGAGGTGATGCTGTTCAGCTCATCACCACAAGGGGGCGCCACAGGAGCGCACAGTGGCCCTGAAGTAGTGAGTGACACGTTTGAGCCTCACCTGATCCTTCCTGGCCAGGTCCGGTTTCACTTTGCCACTGCGGGTGACGTCTGTGCTCAGGGACAGTTCTGAAATCCCAGAGAGGAGATCTGGTGACGGTGAAGCCTGGGGCTATCGGACAGGCCTCCCCCAAGCATGTCCCCCGGTTGGTCCCCTAAACCTTCGGGGGCCATAACTGCTGCCAAAGCAGTTCCAGCCTCAGTGAAGCCTCCATAGGCGCTGCCAGGTCACTCAGTTTTGTGATCTGTGAAATGGGATCACGGGGCCAAGCTCACTGGGTTACTGTAAGGATTAGATGTAACATCTCGGCACAGGGTGTGGCCCTGGAGTGAGCCTCACTTAACTTAAATGTATATTCATGAAAAATCTATCGATGAAATGAAACCTGGAGGCTTCACATTAAATATATATATATTTATTGTGAATATATTATATATAATAATATATTAGTCAATATATATATGGAATATAATGTATATATTCAATACACGCTTAAACAAAAAGACCATGCTGATGTTCAGGTTCAGATCTCCCTAATTTAATTTTTAAAACAGATAAAAGGGGCTGGAGAGATGGCTCAGTGGTTAAGAGCAGCTGCTGCTCTTCCAGAGGTCCTGAGTTCGAATCCCAGCAACCACATGGTGGCTCACAACCATCCGTAAAGAGATCTGACACCCTCTACTGGTGTGTCTGAAGACAGCTACAGTGTACTTCAATATAATAAATAAATCTTTTAAAAAAATGTGAGCCGGGCAGCGGTGGCACACGCCTGTAATCCCAGCACTTGGGAGGCAGAGGCAGGCAGATTTCTGAGTTCAAGGCCAGCCTGGTCTACAGAGTGAGTTCCAGGAAGCCAGGGCTACACAGAGAAACCCTGTCTTGAAAAAAACCAAACACAAAAAAACCAAAATAAAATAAAATAAAATATACATACACACATACATATTGCACAATGCACATAAAATGTGCATTGGTGTTTTGCCTGCATGCATGTCTGTGCGGGGTGTCAGATCCCCTGGGACAGGAGGTATAGTTATGAACTGTCATGGGGATGCTGGGAATTGAACCAGGGTCCTCGGAAGAGCAACAGGTGCTCTTAACCACTGAGCCACTGATCTCTCCAGACCCTAAGAATGGATGTTTAAAATATATATATATACACATATTTCGTGTGTATGTGGTGAGGGGTAATAGTGTGGTTGCCTGTGGAGACCAGAAGAGGCTATTGGATCCTCTGTGGCTGGCGTTAGAGGTGGTTGTGAGCCACCCGATGCGGGTGCTGCCAGCCAGACCCTGTCGGAGCAGTACACGCTCTTGACCGCTGAGCCAACAGTGGTGTCTCCAGCAACACTAATAATTCTATTTAAAGACGAGTAGGAAAGAAATACAAGTACATGTGCACGCGTGGGTTATTAATTATGATAAAAGGAAATATAAGTAATGGGACTTGAGAACACAAAACTATCTGCTACAAAAAAGCATTGTGTTTGTGTATGTGTGTATATGTGTGTATGTGTATTTGTATGTATTTTTGTGTGTACGTGTGTGAATGCATGTGTGTATGTGTATCCATGTGTGTATGTGTGTATATATGTATATGAGTGGGTATGTGTGTATCTGTGTATTTGTATGTGTGTATTGTGTGTTTGTGTGTGTATGTATTGTGTTTGTGTGTATTTGTGTTTGTGTGTATGTTTGTGTGTGTATGTGTGTATGTATGTGTGCATGTATATGTGTGTATGTATGTGTGTGTATGTGTGTATGTATATGTGTGAATGTATATGTGTGTATGTGTATGTGTGTATGTGTTTGTATGTATTATGTTTACTGTGTTTGTGTGTATGTATGTGTTTGTGTGTATGTTTGTATGTGTATATGTGTGTACGTGTGTATTATGTTTACTGTGTTTGTGTGTATGTGTATGTATGTGTTTGTGTGTATGTGTGTATGTGTATATGTGTGTATATGCGTAAAGCATTTATAAGATACAGAGACCTGCACATAGAATCCAGGTACCCCCCTTCTCACCCTGGAAGGCAGTGATTACCCTGTGACTCCAGCCTTCAGGTGCACTTATATTAACCGAGTAATTAATTGTCAGAGTTCTGTGTAGCTGGGAAGCCACTGTCGCTGAGGGCGACTTTGAGCCTCTCAAAGTGCTGGGATACAGATGTGCCTCACCACATCTGGCTTATGCAGGGCTGGGACTGGAACCCGGGCTCCCGGGCCGTCACCTGTGCCTCTCTACGTAACTCTCCGGGGAGGGATATTTATGAAACGCCAGATACGCCAAGAGCTGGGAATGATCGTCTTTCTTTGCTTCCTCAAAAGTAAGATCTGGTCACGATGTGTCATGGGGAGGAGCCTTGTTGAGGGGGGTGGGGGATGTGTTGTATGGAGGGAGAAGGCAGCTCTAGCTCCTCCCTCTCTCTTTCTCTCCCCCTCCCTCCCTCCATCCTCTCTCCCTCCCTCTCTTTTTTTCTTCCTTTTTGAGACAGGATCTCATTGTTTTGCCCTGGCTGGCCTTGAACTCATGGAGACCTGCTAGCCTCTCCAGGTGCTAGGATTAAAGGGAGGCACCACTGGCAGCTCTCCGGGGTACCCTGGTTGTTACTTACCCACCCCCGTGAGGTAGAGCAGGGCTTGGGTTGGTGAGGTCTTGGGTCCATAATATGAAATTCGAACCTATATGACAATAGTAGACCATTGATGAGTTCTCTTAGTCACTTAACAAACAAGTTTGAGCTCTGCTGTGTGCCTGCTCAACCCAACTCAACTCCGCTAACTAGGAAGTTATAGGAAAAGGGTCCCAAGGGACCTCAGAAATGGAGGGGACCCACCCAGCCTGAGAAAAGGGGTGAGGGAAGATTCCATGACGGGTGTTTAATGTCACCTTGACAAACCAGAGTCATCTGAAAGGAGGGAACTTCAACTGAGAAAACGCCTCCTTCATATCCAACTGCTGGGCATTTTCATAATTAGTGATTGATGGGAGAGGGCCCATGCCCTTGTGGGTGGGGCCACCCCTGGGCTGGTGGTCCTGGGTTCTACAAGAAAGCAGGCTGAGCAAGCCACGAGGAGCAAGTCAGTCAGCAGCGCCCTCCACGGCCTCTGCCTCAGCTCCTGCCTCCAGGTCCCCGCCCTGTGAGAGCTCCTGTCCTGACTTCCCTCCGTGATGAACAGCAACGTGGAAGTGTGAGCCGAATAAACCTTTTCCTCCACAACTTGTTTTTGGTCGTGGTGTTCATCACAGCAACAGTGACCCTAACAAGGTGACTCTTGAGAACTTCCTGGAAGGGGAGTAGGGGACCAGCAGCTGGAAATGGGGCACAAGAGGCATTAGAGGGAAAGAAAGAGCAGGTGGTAGCCGTGGACATCTGTGACAGAAGGCCAGGCCTTCAGGCTGTCTGTCTCTCAGGCCCTCAGCTGTAGAGCATGAGCTCTCTGTGCAGGGAGTGGGGTGCACCTCAGGGGTGGAGGACCTGAAGCTTTGGGCTCTTCTCAGTCCCTCTGCCCAGCAAAAATCGAAATAAACAACAACAACAAAATAACCCAGAGAGGGGTGACTGGCTGACCCAGCTGTCGGGGAGGTGGGGCATTGGGAGCGAGAAGCTTCAGTGACATGAACTGGGGACACCAAAATCAACCAAAGAGCTACAAGGAAAGGAGCCTGCAGTGACATCTGAGGGGACACACTGAGGAGAGTCTAAGAGGACACACGGAGGAGTTTCTGAGGGGGCACACTGAGTAGTGTCTGTCTGAAGGGACACACTGAAGAGTTGTCTGTCTGATGGGACATACTGAGGAGCGTCTGAGGGGACACACCAAGGAGTGTCTGAGGGGACACACTGAGGAGTGTCTGTCTGAGGGGACACGCTGAGGAGTGTCTGTCTGAGGGGACACATGGAGGTGTGTCTGTCTGAGGGGACACACACTGAGGAGTGTCTGAGGGGACACACACTGAGGAGTTTCTAAGGGGACACACTGAGGAGTGTCTGAGGGGACACATGGAGGTGTGTCTGATGGGGCACACTGAGGAGAGTCTGAGGGGACACACTGAGGAGCAAAGTATTGGGAGTTCACACTGAGAAGCCCCTGAGGGGACAGAGTGAAGGAACACACTCAGGGTTCATACTAAGAAATGCTTGAGGGAAACACTGAAGAGATTCACTGAGGGCACACGCTGAAGGGTGGGGCACACTGATGCTCCACACTGAAGGACCACATGGAGGAGGCCCTGAGGGACACACTGAGGAAACACTGAGGTTCTGGGTCCTGCCCTGTAGACAGTAGTTATCCTGGGTGAGGGAGGGAGCAAATGCTCTCTGGATCCTGGCCTCCATTTCTGTCAGGCCTCCCTGCCTTCAGTCTGCACCGCCCACCCCCCCCACCCACCCCCCCGGGTGCGGGCTACTTGCTTTGCATCATCCAGTCACATCTTTGCATGGGACTTTTCTCTGGCTTCCTGTCCCCTCCAGACAATGAGGCCCCCTGGTCTTGTGTGGTGGCACAAGTCTTATCCTAACACTGGAGAAGCTGAGGCAGGAGGATTGAGTGTTTGAGCAGAGAGTGGACTAATTAGCAAGATTCTGTCTCTAAACACAGGAAAGGTAGAGCGAAAAGGAGAAGAGAGAGGGAGAAAGGGGAGGAGGGAAGACAAGGCGCCCACACAGAAGCCTCTGAGCGGCCCCTCACCCCTCACTCCTCCCTCTGCCTTTGTCATAAGGGACTCGGGACTCCTTCAGTTCCCTCAATCTGTATCTTGTCACTATCAACCTGGGTGAGCCCAGGAGCCACCTGAATGTTCTAGTTCTCTCCCAGGCTGGCCTTTGGTTCTCCTCCTCCTCCTCCTCCTCCTCCTCCTCCTCGTGCTCTTCCTCCTCCTCCTCCTCTTTGTATTCTGTTTTTTTGGGGTTTTTTTGGTTTTTTGGATTTGGTTTTTTCAAGACAGGGTTTCTCTGTATAGTCCTGGTTGTCCTGGAACTCACTTGTAGAGCAGGCTGGCCTCGAACTCAGAAATCCCCCTGCCTCTGCCTCCCAAGTGCTGGGATTACAGGCGAGCGCCACCACTGCCCGGCCACACGGACCTTCACAAGCCCTGCAATTTGCATTGTGGACGTGACTGCGTTTAAAATCACGGGGAGACCCGCCCCCGCGTGCACCTAGGAGGGTGGGTGTTTCTAGAGAGGCTTCGTCCGACTGCGGATGTGGCGGCGTTGTGAGGGGGGGGGCCGGATAGACCGGCAGCCTCCCGCTCCTGCCGCCCGCCACGCCTTCCCACCGCGATAAGATAAAACTGCGCCCTAGACCCCTAGACCGTAGGTCAGAATATGCCCTGCCTTCCTTAAACTGGTTTTTATCGGGTATTTAATCCCCGCGATGGGGGAAAGAATGACAGGGACAAATGTGCCATCTGTGCGGGCACGGAGGAGGAAGGAGTCGCTATGAACCTGGCCAAGGACCGCATGGAAGCAAATATACTGTGTGCAGTGACTGACATCTCTCACCCTCGGGTCCCCAAGCCGACCTCAGCTGTCAGATCCCCACCATCACCCCACCCATCAGGCCCCACCCCACCCCACCCATCAGGCTCCACCCCACCCATCAGGCCCCACCTCATCCCACTCATCAGGCCCCACCCCACCCCACCCATCAGGCTCCACCCCCACCATTCCCATCAGGCCCTGCCCCACTTCACCCATCAGGCCCCACCCAGGCATCAGGCCCCGCCCTGACCCCACCCATCACACTTACCTTCTGGTCATCTGTCCTGCTGCTGGCTGCTTTCACCTGTAGGGTCACCTCTAGTTCGGGGTCCAGAGGCCATTTGGAGGCCCCCGTGGTTCTCTTCTTGGCTGGAGGACCGTGGACGACGTCAACGATAACTCCTGGGGAGGCTGTGATGCCGAAGGACGTGGAGCCCTTGGGAGCAGAGCTGCGGAGGGACAGGCGGACTGAGGCACCGGTGATGAGGCCCCACCGCCACACTGTCCCCAGCCATCCTTTTCCCGGCAGGAGGAAACACAGAGCACCGCTGGGCTTGCCCTGGCCAGAGAGTAAATCTGGTGTGACTGCCAGGAGGGACAGAGAAAACAGAAGGGCAGCCATCTTGTTTGGAGGCCTAATACTGGGACCAGAGGGACCGCAGAGGGAGGTGGATGTCTAAGGCCCCTCCCACACACCCACAGAGCCGTGTGCACACCGGGCACCATCACCAGAGGGCATGCAAGGGCTTTGTGCACATGAAGAGTCACACGTGGGGGGCTGGAAAGATGACAGTACCCCTCCCCTGAGAACAAAGACCCCACAAATATAACCACCACCCAAACAAAATCACACAGAATTCTGGAGTTGTGGCAGAGCAAATAGTCCTTGTGTGTGTGTGTGTGTGTGTGTGTAGAGTCTCTATGTGGCCAGGGCTGGCCTGGAATTCACTCAGTAAACCAGGCTGTCCTGGCCTGGAATTCACAGAGATCTGCCTGCCTCTGCCTCCCAAGTGCAGGTATTAAAGGCGTGCACTCCCACCCCCTACTCCACCCCCTACCCCACCCCCTACCCCACCCCAGAGAAACAGCAGATCTTCTTGAGGTTCATCCTCCTTACACAAAACAACTGAATCAGGGGTGAGATGCACTTTATAAAGCAACAGGACTCGGGCAGAGCAGTGGTGGCGCACGCCTTTAATCCCAGCACTTGGGAGTCAGAGGCAGGCGGATCTCTGAGTTCGAGGCCAGCTGGTCTACTGAGTTGAGTTCCAGGACAGCCAGGGCTGTGTCAGGGTGTGGGAGGTGTGAGGCAGGAAGCAACGTTTGAAGGAGAAGGTGAGGGCACAGGAGTAGAGTGGGAGGCTGGAGAGAGAGAGTGGAGAAATGTCAGCACGGTCCTCTCGGATTAAATCCTCCAAATAGAACGAAAAAGCCAGCCCCACCCCAGGCTTTCTCGGAGGTCCTAACGAAACAAAGGGAACTTCAGTTCTGAGACCTTGTCCAGGGTGGGTGTGGCAGGAAGGTCTATCTGGGGCTGGGACCAGGGTCTCCAGGGAGTCAAGGTTTCAGTTTCTGGGAAGCTGCCCCACCCCCACTGGGAGAGACTGGAGTTATCTGTCTGGAGGCTACTGTGTGCTTAATCTGCGAAGCTCTCTCCGCGCCCACGTAGCGTTTGTGTAACACTGCAAGGTTAGCTTCCTGCTGACCTCTCGCCCCATTATGTGATGGCTTTCCGCTGACTCCGCCCTTCTCCCCTGTAAATCGGATAGAAGATGCCGTGCTTCTTACTAAACTCTCAGCCTTAGCCGTCAGCTTAGGCCTGAGCTTCTGGTCTGAGCTCGGCTATTCTTTACTTACTCATCTCCCGTCCTTTCCCGTGGGACCCTGTCGCCGAAGACCAACCGGCTGGTCCCAGTAGGAGGGCATTGCTGAGTGAGCATAGGAGGGTTGTCTCCAAGGACAAACCTCTCTCTCTCCTGTATATGTATATGTGCATGTGTATATGTATATGTATATGTGGGATGTGGATGTGGATGACATATATGATGCATATGTATATGTATACAAGGTATATGTATACGATGTATATGCATATGACGTATATGACACACGGCACATATAACACATGTGACACATATGGCGTATACGACGTATGTGTATATGTATATGCTGATGTGGATGTATATGTGGATGTAAATGACATATATAACATATATGATATACATATACATATACATATGATATATATGTGTATGTATACAGGTATATGTATACGATGTATATGCATATGACGTATATGACGCATATAACACATGTGACACATATGGCGTATACGATATATATACATCGTATATATATATGTGTATATGTATATGATGTATATGCTCTCCCCAGAGACCTGCTGTAGCCAAGGTGTGGTCCTTGACTTGGGCAGCCTCAGCCACCCCGGAAACTGGGCACGACCGGTTTCCAAGGCTGCTGCGGACTTGGGGTTGGAGCCCAGAGGTCTGAGCTTCCTCATGTCTCCAGGGTGCTCCGTGCACCCTCAGGCATGAGAACCACACCCAGGAAGCTACTGATAGGGGCTGCTGAGTTACCCAACTGAGCCGACGGAAGCTGAAGGACCAGGAACCCCAGGCTCTGCAAGGCACAGATGAAGCCAGCGGAGGAGAAAAAAACCCTGTATTTTATCTTATTTTCTTAGGATTACTTTTTTCATGAGGCAAGTGGAATTGCTTCAAAGTCAACAGAGTCTTCTGGACAAAGGGAAGAGACTCTGAGGTGAAGAGGCTGGAAGGTGGGGGCAGGGAGGCATTGCAGGCTTGGGTCAGCCCCAGCCGGGTCACAGTGTGGGGGTTGGGGTGGGGTAACGGGAAGCCAGTGCGGGGTGTGTGTGTGTGTGTGTGTGACAGCGACAGGAGTCACGGCGAGGCCTGTGGAGGAGGACGGTTCCAGGGCAGGTGTGGAGGAGCCTGATTTCTGGAACATCCTCTGTCCTTTCTCTTTTCCTCACGCCCATCTTTTGACGCCACACCACACTCCAGGGTCAGAGCTAGGTGAGCAAGAGGGCAGAGAGGGGCTTTCCTGGAGGACTGTGGGAAACGACTGGGCATGGTTTGGAACCCGCCCTGGGAGACGGCAAGACAAAGAACAGAGAGGGTTTTGTTTTTGAGTGTATCCCTCTCTCCCCCTTTTCTGCAAAAAGATTCCACGGTGACTGAGGCTCAACTTTCTTTCGCTCACTCAACAAAACAGAAACACCACCATGCTCGAGGTCTGGCCCTCCCTGCGCCTGCATGTGCGCCGCGCCCTGCGTGCGCATGCGCACACAGTAATTACTTGTCCAATTCCTACCTCTCACTCACCCCCAGCACTGGTTGGGGAGGTCCTATTGTGGACACCTTCTAGCGTCCCCCAGCTCATCTCAAACCACAGGTGGCCTCTGCTTTGTCCCCTGGACACAAGTGAGGGCCTTGTCACCTGGTCCCCATGCTTGTGAGGTTAGTTAGGCCTGGGTCCCCGACTCACTGGGTCGCAGAGGTGGGCAGCCCTGGTCTGAGAGCTTGTTCATATAGCACTGCCTGGGAGGGGCAGTTAAAACGGTTTATTATCTGTCTGTCTGTCTATTTAGTTATTTATGTCAGATCCTGTTTGTGGTCCTGTGAAAGGCACAGGACTTGAGTTTGAGCCCCAGACGTCATGCTAAGCGTGGGGGTGCACGCTTGCTCCCAGTACTGTGGAGGCAAAGACAGCACCCAAGCTGCTGCCCCGCCCCAACCCCTCCCATTCTTGTATTCTCCTCGCATGGCCCTCTACTGGCTCTTCCCAGGGGACAGACAGACATCATCAACACCCCTGTCTGATCAAATGTCTCCCCATTTGAAACCTGCCCTCGGGATCAACAAGATGGTCTGGTGGACACAGGCGCTTGCTGCCCAGCCGGACGACCTGAGTTCCGGTCCCGGAGCTCCTGTGGTGAGAGGAGAGAGCCGACTCCCACAGGCTGGCCTCCGATCTCGGGTCACAGAGTCTGAGGAATGACACCTGAGTTCCTCCTGGCCTCCACAGGCTCCCACACACCCCTGCATCTGCAAACACGTACACACTTGCAGACACCTAGGAAAAAAGCATCTGTGACCTAAACTTAAGGCGAGAGCTAGCCTGGGATCCTGGCAAGGACTCTGGGCTAGCTCTGGTCCCGGTCATCTCCTGGACACCCACCCACAAACGGCTTGTCCTCTGGGAGTAGGGCCTCTGATGATACCAGGCTTTCTTTGCCGGTGTCTGCAACCTCTCACCAGCGGCCTGGAGACCAGCCAGACCTGGGGTGCTTTCCTGTTGCTGAAGTACTGACCCATTGACCCTGGCACCTCCCATTGGGGCTTCTTATGGCCATCACGTGGGCCACGATGCCCAGCTCTGTGGGGGAAGCTGTTGCGATTCCCACATGAAAGGCTGCATCAGACTCCACCCACGAGGCTTCCTCCACTGTCCTGCGTGGCCCGGAACGGGGCAAAGGTCTCAGTGCTCAGTAGGTACTCAGCTTATATTTGTTGAATGAACAAGGGAATGGAAGAATGAACAAATGAACTGTTGGGGGATCTGCCCAGTTCTGGGCAGAGTACCTAACAAACAGCACCTCAGAGTACTTAACAAAGAGCACCATGAAGTACCTAACAAAGAGCACAGTGGAGTACCTAATAAACAGCACCTCAGAGTACTTAACAAACAGCACCGTGGAGTACTTAACAAACAGCACCACAGAGCTCCAAAAACACATTTGGAGTTATCACACTTAATCCTTAAAGTCATTTCATATGTAAGGAAACTGAGGCTCAGCTGCACAAGCCAAAGCTCCTACCGTCAGCCTACAGCTGGGACAATCTCTGCCCTGTTACTCAGCCCTGTGATTCCCTGCTCTGAGGGCCCGGCAGTGGTATTTATACTTCACCGAGCACTAACTGGCCTCACACCGCCGCCTTATCTCTCTAGCAGATCTCCTGCCCAGACCCGGAGCTGGGCCGGCAGCGCCCGGCCCCCCCCCCCCCCGCCTGCCCCCATCCTGCCCCACAGGCCCAGGATCTGCCCCCTTCTCACCCACGGACATCCAGCGGGGTCGCCGTGCCCACCACACACACGGCGTGGGTGGGCTGCTCGGGGGCCGCATGGATCACGGTGCCCTGGGCCATCCTCGGTCAGCAGGCAGCAGGAAGCCCCTGGGCGGGTTCCTTTATAGAGCCCGGGCCGGCCCATGAGTCAGCACCTGCCCTGCCCCGAGGCCCAGCCCCTCTCCACTCAGGTGCCCGGTGGCGCAGAGCCTCCTCTACCGTGGGCCATCGGGGATCCCCCGGTGGGTGTCCACAGTGAGGCTGGGCGACTGCAGAAGATTAGGGCACTCGGGAGCCTGGGGGGAGAGCACAGGCCGTGCCCTTAGCCACCCCTGCCTGGGCCAGGGCTGCACACTTGCTCAAGCACACTTAATAGGACTTTAGAAAGAGAGGGAGAAAGGCAGGGGGAGGCTATCCTGGGCGTGGCCGAGGCCCCCGCCCCGCCCTTCACCCCCCAGCCTTCTCATCGGGACCCTCTCTCTGCTGAATGCTCTCGGGACAGCCTGTGAAACCCGAGCTGTGCCAGTCCCCTCCCCCATCGCCTCCTTGAAGCATCTCTGAGGTCAACCCGCATCATCACACCCACTTTCCAGATGAAGAAACCGAGGCCCAGGGTAGAGGAGGCTCTGCAGCCAGTCAGGATTTGAACAGGAGCGTGGCCACAGGGTAGGGCCTTTATTAGCAGTCCGTCCCGGTGACGTGGCCTTTTCAAACCGTAAGACAAAGGCTTCTCACTGTAATACCAAGCATTTGAGGGCAGGTGACGGCCAGCCCATTTTATAGAAGGGAAAACTGAGGCTCAGCGAGGGAAAAGGCACTTGTCGTGGGGGCCATGGATTGCCTGTGGCATGGCTCGGAGGGGAAACTGAGTTACCGGACCTAGAGGTGAGGTTTGCTGCATAACCTGGGTGTCTGCGTCTGTGGGACCTCCCCAGCTGGTGGAGGTGTGGGCCGCACCTGCCCTGAGGGCACAGGCGAGGGTGTTGCACCCGGTGCTAGGGCTGTCTGCTGATGGGGTGAGCTGGGGGTGGGGATGGACAAGTCCTGACAGGGAGCACCCAGAGAGGGTGTGTCTGTCTCGGAGGCTGCGGAGAGCACGGGGTGTTTGGGGGGAGGGCTGTAGATCTGGGTTTTGTTCATGGTCTCCTTTGGCTTCACATCAAAGGCTGCAGGATCAGGTAGGCCTCAGCACGGGGCCCCCCTGCCAGTGCCCCCGGAGCTGGTCTCAGCACACGTGCGGGTTGGACAGGAGGCGGCCGTTGGGACTCCGAGAGGCCAAAAATGGCTCCCGCGTCCAGAGATCCCTGAATAGGAGCCAGGGTCACTTCCTGTCCTCAGGGTGTTTGGTGCAAGAGCCAGTCCAGCCGTAGTCTAAGGACACCGCAGGAGTCCGTTTTGTCCCTCCTGTCCCTCCACCGCGTCAGTCCTGAGGATCAAACCCCAGGGCACCAGGCTTTCTGGCAAGCACCATCTCCCAGCTTGATTTCTGAGCGCGGTTCTCTCATTGGCCGCCACCCACTAAGTAGGCAAGGCTAGCGTCCAGTGGGTCTGGATGTGTCTCTGCCTCCTCAGTGCTGGGATTCAGGCGCTGTGCTCCCGTGCACATCTGGGGGAGTGCGTACGAGCGTGTGTGTGTGTGTGTGTGTGTGTGTGTGTGTGCACTCGCCCACACGCGCCGGCGAGCATCTTCCTCCAGTGACAGCTACTTTGTTTTGAGACAGGGTCTCTCTCTGAGCCCAGAACTTGCTGATTGGCTGGATCTGCAGGGCCAGCGAGCTCGGCAAATCCCCTGTCTCTGACTCACAGGCCCCGCGGGCACTGTGACAGACATCCAAACTCAGGTCCCCAGGCTTGCAAGGCAAGCATTTCAGGGACTGAGCCAGTCACCCCAGACTTACCCATTGGTTGTTGAGAACTGTATGTTTCTAAGATGCACGGTGTGCTGCGGGATGTTTTTCTTGTTGTTAAATGGGAATAATAATAACGTATTATTATCATGATTCTTATTAGAAGTAGCACCATTATTTAGTATTATTATTGTTAGGGTTATCATTGTGCCATGCGGGTGTGCAGGGAGGGAGGAGGACACATCTGTGGATCTGATCTCCCCTGCCACCTTGACACAGGTTCTGGGGATCAAACTCTGCTCATCAGGCTTGGCCACAAGCTCCTGTACCTACTGAGCCATCTTGCCGACCCAAGGTACCCATTGTCAACCAAATTATCTCTTCACATAGGAAACTGTGTTTCTGTCACATTTTCTTTAGCCTGCCCTTTCTGATGAGCACATAGATTTACGGCCACTCTCCAGAACACTGATTTATTCATCTACGCCCCCCGGAAGCCAGTGACAGAGTTAAATGGCTTGCTTTCCAAATGATTCTAGCAAACCACGCCTACCTGGGCCCACTCCTCGTCCTTCCTGTCCCATCCCTGTTTGTTTGATTTCTGTTTCCACGGTGTCATTGCCACGGGGAGGAAGGGGGTGGTCGCTGATGTGGCTGGCAGATGCTTCAGATGAAGGGTGTCCGTGTCCGGTGTTAATCAGCGCAGGCCTTGCGGATGCCGGGCTGCTTTGAAGATTCACCCCTGGGCTTCGACTGGAAATTCCTCCTTCTGTCTCTCCGGTAGCAGCTTGAAGGCTGAGCCGGCAGCCTTCAGAAGCAACACTGACATCTGAACTTGAACCTGGGGTGGGTTTAAAATAACAGACACCCACACTTTCCTCAGGCGGGCGTGGGCGAGTCTTTTCCTGCGCCTGTTTATTTACGCAGTGGATTCGGGCCCAGCAGGAGGCTGCTGGGCAGGGCTGGGTGGCATAATGGGCAGGGCTGGGTGGCACCCTGGCCAGGTGTGGCCAGCACAGCCCGGAGCTTCTTGGTTCCTCAGTGCTTTTGTTCCCTGTCTTCCAGGCCTCACCGAGTCCCCCCATTGTTAAAGCAGGGTCGGTCATGGTCAGGCACTCAAGGGTCCTGTGGTGTAGACTGAGCAAGCAGTAGCTGTCTGTCTGTCTGTCTGTCTGTCGGTGCAGTTCCTCCTGCCACTGGCAGCTACACGACCTTCTAGGTCTCAAGGATTCAAGCCTTGGCTTCTTTGGGATGTTGGTTATTGTGACCGAACTTGGGGGTCATAGTCTATGTGACCCAAGAAGCCAGGTGGAGGCCCTCCCACCCCCCATCCCGGTCTCTAGAAGGCAATTAAAGCAACCACATAACTAGCAAAAAGCAGGAAAAGGAGATTTAGTTAGTGTGGCCACCTTGGGAAGAGGGACAAAGAGAGACAGTGAACATCTCAAGCCCATCGTCAGGTCCTGAAGTGAGACTGAAATTTAAATTTCGGGCCGGAGAAAGCGGCTCAGTGAATAAGAGGGCCTGCTGCTCTTGCAGAGGACCTGAGTTCGGTTCCTGGAGCCCACACGGCGGTTCACAACCATCTGTAACTCCACTTGCAGGAGATCTGATGCCCTCTTCTGGCCACTGTGAGCTCACACACACAGAGAGACAGACGCATGGACACATAAATTAAAATAAAATGTAAAGGTCCATTAATTTTTAAATAGAGGGGCATGGATCTTCACATCTAAGCATGTCATAGTCAGGGTGTCCTGCGGACCACTGACCTGTCATTATCAGGGGGCCCAAGTTTCTTCAGAAGGGGAGTCCAATAAGTTGTTGACACAGTGGGAAGTCTTTATTGGGAGATAAGGGCCCAGCCTTTTCTTTTGCCTGCCATGAGATACCCAGAGGGATTCCAGTGTTGGAGTGGTCCACCATTTCAATAGTCTGATAGTCAAACTGAGAGACGCAAGAGTCTCTAAAATATCCTCGTCTCTGGCAGGCCAGTTACATTTTGATGGCTGATATATGCCCCCCACCCCCACCCCCCGAGTGCAGAGAATATTCCAGGGCTACCGGCTGTCTCCTGAGCTCTGGTGACCGTCACATCTGCCGGAGAGAAAGGGTCTGTAAGAACACTCACAGCTGTTGTTCCACTCTGACCTGACAGTGGAGACACAACACACAGGTCTTGTTAAATGAGAAATAAGAGATTATTCTGGGCTGGGTGGTGGTGTACGCCTTTGACTCTAGCACTGGGGAGGCAGAGGCAGGAGGATCCCTGTGAGTTCGAAGCCAGCCTAGTCTACAAAGCGAGTTCCAGGATCAGTCAGAACTATATAGAGAAACTCTGTATTGAAAGGTGGGGGACGAAATATTCTGAAGCCAAATATGACAGGCTATGGCCTGGTAACATTCATGTCACCCTAAGGACTACGTTCTAGTGCAATAACAGTTCTGTGAAGTTTTTATAGTAATAGAAAAAAAAAAAAGAAGTCCCAAATCAGTGGGCAATGGTGCACATACCTTTAATCCCAGCACTTGGGAGGCAGAGGCAGGCAGATCTGTGAATTTTGAGGCCAGCCTGGTCTATGCATCAAGTTCTAGACCAGCCAGGGCTACACAGAAATAAAACAAAGGGGCTGTAGAGATGGCTCAGTGGTTAAGAGCACAGACTGCTCTTCTGAAGGTTCTGAGTTCAAATCCCAGCAACCACATGGCAGCTCACAACCATCTGTAATGAGATCTGATGCCCTCTTCTGGGGTGTCTGAAGACAGCTACGATGTACTTACATATGATAAATAAATAAATCTATTTTTAAAAAAAGAAACAAAACACACTCATAAATGAAGGCATTTTTCAGATATACTGGTGGGAACATCAGGTAGATGGATACCGAAACGCAGGGGAACTGCCACAGGCCTCAGAGACTGTCTGATGACATTCTGAGGACTGAGGTGCTGGAAGCTAGTGGTTTGTTACATCACATCCCCAAAAACCTCAGTGACAGGCACGGCGGTTCACGTCTGAAGCTGGTGGATGAGGAGTGGCCACCACAGGCACTAAAGAGAGTACAAGATAATTTTGCTTCCAGATCTGCAATTCCAGAGAAAGTGGTGCTCTCTGACCTCCACGGGCACCTGTACACTTGAGGTGTGTATGAACTCACGAAGGCGCACTGTACACTGTACTGGCTAGTCTTGTGTCAAGATGACACAATACAGCATCATCTGAAAGGAGAGAACCTCAAACGAGAAAGCCATAAGATTCACCTGTAGGGAATTGTTAGAACTAGCGAGTGGTGGGAGGGCCCAGCCCCAGCCCATTGTGGGTGGAGCCATCCCTGGGCTGCTGGTCCTGGGTTCTATGAGAAAGCAGGCTGAGCAAGCCACGGGGAGCAAGCCGGTGAGCAGCTCTCTTCCATGGCCTCTCGTTAGTTCCTGCCTCCAGGTTCCTGCCCTGCTTGATTGACTTCCTGTCCTGCCTTTCTTTCAGTGATGAACAGTGAGTGTAAGTCAAATAAACCCTTTCCTTCTCAACTCACTCTTTGGTCACGGTGTTTCATCATGGCAGCAGAAACCGCAATGACACACACACACACACACACACACAAAAACTATGTGCATGCAGTGCCTTTGGAAGCCAGAAGAGGGCACTGGCTCCCCTGGAAGAGGAGTTACAGTGGTTGTGAGCTGCATGCTGCTGGGAACTGAACCTGGGTTCTCTGCAAGAGCTCTTTTTGTTTTGTTTTGTTTGTTTGTTTTTGAGACAGGGTTTCTCTGTGTAGCCCTGGCTGTCCTGGAACTCACTCTGTAGACCAGGCTGGCCTCGGACTCAGAAATCCTCCTGCCTCTGCCTCCCAAATGCTGGGATTACAGGTATGCACCACCACTGCCCGGCACAGCAAGTGCTCTTAATCGCCATCTCCCTGGTCCCCAAGGAAGAGGAGGAGGAGAAGCCTGGGAGCACACAAGCCTGAACAGACACACAGACAGGCAGACACACATACAGAGAGAGAGACCACATAACCACAGACAGACAGAAAGACAGACATAGAGAGGGAGAGAACACAATCACAGTCAGTCTGACAGACAGACACACAAGACAGACAGACACAGAGAGAACACATGACCACAGTCAGTCTGACAGACAGACACACAAAAAAGACAGACAGACAGGCAGGCAGACACACACACACACACACACACAACTCTCTACATGCTCCAATCAGCTTGTGGACACTGTCGCCCATCTGGGGACTTGGGAGGAAGAACCCTGACTAGACTTCTGGTGAGACCCCACTGCCTTCTCTCCCTTTCTAGTGACTTGCTGTCACCAGGACAGGGGAAACTATTAACAGTTGTCCTCCACCACACACTTAGGGACTCTTCTGGCCTTGGCATGGCGGCATGATGTCCTCTTGCTCTTTTGAAAGCTCCAGGCAGCTGGCATCTTGCTGGAAGAACCCCAGAACCCCTTCTCTGCAGGCCGCCCAGTTGCCCAGTGCCTGCCAGGAGTTCATCTTGGTCTGCATTCCACGCTCTCCTTATCAGCCACTGCCTCTTAAAATCGCACAACGCACCAGTCACCAGGAGGGTGTGTATGATACATGGGGACTTTAAAGACCATTGAACTGAAGTCTGCGCTGACACCACGCAGTTAAAGAAACAGCCTTAAGGAGAGAGATGTCTGTGGTCATCTCCCTGACTGTGCCCCTCCACCCCAAGCACAACTACGCAAGCTTTTCCCAGCTATTACATCCTTGTTTCTCTTTGTGGGTTTTACAGTATTGTTGCCTTTGTGTTGACAGATGGCTACTGCAAGCCTCTGTGACCAGTTTCTTTAATGCTGTGCTTTTAGGGGGATTCATCCATGTATCCGTGCGTGGTACAAATGGTCCATGGTTGGCATGACCTGTCAAGTGTTTGGTTAGTATGACTGTTGCTGATGGATTTCTTCGTGTGTCCTGGGGACAACGTTAGAGCTTCTCCAGTTATACACTTCTGGAGCAGGGCTGTGGCCACTGCCAACTTGACATGTGACAAAGTCCTTTTTCATGGATGTGCGATCTCCTGTCATTAGCGGCTGTGAGGCTCCGGCTGCCCCAGACTGTTGCTAACCTCTGCTGCTGTGTGCGGCTGCTTGACGTCTCTGCATCCGAGCATGTATCATACATTCCCTGTTTGTTTGCTTGTTCGTGTCCCTGTGTGATGTGTGCGACAGTGGTAGGACGTGAGTGAGGAGGTCAGAGGACAATTTTCAGAAGTGGATTCTCTCCTTTCACCACAGAGGTTTGAACTCAGGTCTCTCTGTTTGTTGGCAAGCGCCTTGATACCTTGCCAGCCTCCCTTGGGGCCTATTTGACCAGTGAGTGAATGGATTCAGGCTTAGTAACATATGGTTTCCTGTAGATCAGTGACTCTCAAACATCAGCAGCACCAGAGTGGCTTTCAGAGGGCCTGTCAGCATACAAATGGGGTCTGGGACTCAGTTGCTGACCTAACGTGTATGAAGCCCTAGTCCATGCCAAGCACCACTTGATGGTGAATGCCTGTAATCCCAGCACTTGAGAAGTTCAAGGTTATCCTCAGCTACAGAGCAAGTTGGAGGCCAGCCTGGGCTCCATGAGACCCTGGGTCTAAGTAAATAAGTAAATCCCCAGGCTTTCTTTCTGAGCTGAATAGAAACAGAGTCTGACAGAGTTATGAGGGCAGAAGGGCTTGGGAGAGGACAGACAGGGCTTGCACCCAGCTGGGCTCAGGAAACTAAAACACAGCAGGCGGTGGTGGCGCACGCCTGTAATCCCAGCACTCTGGGAGGCAGAGGCAGGTGGATTTCTGAGTTTGAGGCCAGCCTGGTCTACAGAGTGAGTTCCAGGACAGCCAGGGCTATACAGAGAAACCCTGTCTCGGAAAAAAACCCAAATCCAAAAAAACAAAATAAAACAAACAAACAAAAAAGAAAAAAACCAAACCAAACCAAACAAATAAACAAAAAAAGAAACTAAGACATGAATATGTCAGATTTTTAGCATCTGCTGACTCCCATACTTTAAAGAACACAGACAACTCGTGTCCCTCCCAACTTTGGGATGAAGAGAGGGCCGGCCACCAGAAGTCTCTCAAGGCTGAAGCTGCAGAGTGGGAGCTAAGGCCCCGACTCCATGTCCCCTGCTGGATGTCCACCCATGCTGAGAATCTCACTGGTGTTCTGCCTTCCAGCTAAAAAAACAGGGCTGAAGCCCACGGTCCTGGGCGTTAACAATGAATACAGATAACACAGGTAATTAACGATGAACCACAGATTCATCGACAATGATGACGACGACAGCCAGGATTTAATTAAAGACCCTCTGCCTTCCATGCGGACCCCAGCTCTTCAAAGGCAGCGAGGCTTCTTTCTGCCTCTGGATGAGGAGGCCCAGGTCTCCGGAGGCCACACTGGCCACGCTACAGAGGAGCCCGAGTGAGGCTATGTCCCCTGCAGCCTAAGAGCCCCAAGGAAACTTGGGGACCCTGCTCAGGGCCCTGCCGTCTCACAGGAAGCAAGAAGCCGCCATCTTCTCGTGAAAAAATGCATCTCCTGCTGTCTTCAAGTCCTAGGGAGTGCCTCTGGCGTTGTACTGTGGGCGTCAGGGACCACATGCCTGCTTTGCCATCAAGGCTCTGCTGCGGTCAACCTTCTGCAGACAGACGACTGCCACTTCAGGAGACGCTAACACCAAGAGAAAGCCGTTAAGAGGCACCACAGACCATCAAAGATATCTGATTTCTGTTTTTACTTTATTTATTTATTTATTTATTTATTTATTTATTTACTTGTTTATTTTGGTTTTTTGGATTTGGTGTTTTTCGAGACAGGGTTTCTCTGTATAGCCCTGGCTGTCCTGGAACTCACTCTGTGGACCAGGCTGGCCTGGAACTCAGAAATCCGCCTGCCTCTGCCTCCCAAGTGCTGGGATTAAAGGCGTGCGCCACCACTGCCGGGCTTTAATATTATTTCTTTTAGAATTTAAAAAAAACGTATGTGTGTGCTTGATAGCATGTATGTAGGTATCACATATGTGCAGTGCCCACAGAGGCCAAAGAGAGGGCGTCAGATCCCCTGGGACCGGCGTTACCGAGGGTGTGAGCCACCACGTGGGTCTTCTGCCAGAGTGCTGAGAGCTTTCGATTGTGCAGTTATCCCCCCAGGCCTAACAAATTGTATTTATGGTTTTGTTTTGTTGGTTGGTCGGTTGTTGCTTTTTTTTTTTTTTTTTTTGATGAGTTCTCGCATTGTAGCCCTAGGTACTCACTATGTAGACCAGGCTAGCCTTGGAATCATAGAGATCTGCCTGCTTCTGTCTCCTGAGTGCTGGGTTTAAAGGTGTAGGTTGCCATGTCTTCCTCCTCCTCCTCCTCATCTTTTTCTGCTTCCTCAGTTACTTCAAATCATGCCCTTCCCCGTCACATAGTAACGCATCACTGAGTGGGGGCACGGTGACTCCTTAGCAGCTCCCTGCAGTCCCTGGAGACAGATGCCAGCCCTATCTCCATCTAACCGAGGAGAGTAAACTCCAGAGAGGGTGAGTCACTTGCCCCAGGTCACACAGCTAGCGAAGGGCGCAGCCAGGATATGTATCCGGCACTATCTGATCTGTGTCACAGCCATGGTCACTGACTGTCTGGGACACATATAGTCCTCCATGACTTGAGAGTGTGTGGACCAGAGGCTCCTGCCTCTTCCCTGTGGGCCTGTGTACCCGAGGCTTTCCACGGAGATCTCTGGCGCAGCCGGGTGTAAGGCGAGCGCGTGTGAGCAGGGAGGGGAAGTCGCTTCCGCTGCTGGAGTTGACTCCACCTCTGTCTCCACCGACCTGACTCAGTTATGAGTCGGGCTGGGCCAACAAGAGGCCGACTAGCCAGGGAGGAGCGCGGGCGAGCTTCAGGTGGCTTCAGTTTCAGGAGAGAGGACCTCTTCCCAAGTGTTGCAGCTCTTATGACAGAAGCTCTCTTACGGAGTAGTTCTCGCACACCTTTAATCGGGATAGGATTCTTAAACACAGTTTGGGGGTGGGTCAGGGTCTGACAGCTGCTGCTTCTCATTGGCTTGGTCTGAGAGCTTGGGGAAACCTTATTTGCATGTGGGGAGGGGCTTGGTGCTGCTCCCACGTGACTGATGGTTACAGACCTCTCTGCGGGGAGTCGGGGGCTGTGGGACAGGAGCCAGGGGCCCAAGGGGCGGGGCACATCACCTGCGGGGGCCGGGGTCTCCGGGATTCTAAACCTGGGCCCAGGCTGCCTGTGCACAGCTCACTACCTCACACTTCCCCATCCTCAGAGCTCCTGAGCAGAGCCGACACAGGTTGGCAAATAAAACCTCAACCTACTGCGTTGGCACATCGGCCGCTTCCTCCCTTGTAAACAAGAAGGAGGAGGAAGAAGTCGAGAACCACTTCTGTCTTCAAGCTCTGCATCTCCGAGGAAGAGGAGGAGAAGAGGAAGAGAATCTAAAATGTCTAGATTATATAGGGAAGAGCCTCTGCCCCTGGGCTGGAAAGTTCTGGGTTGGGGGCGTGGTTGGCCAGGCAGGGATGCTGGGAGGGAGGCCAGGTCTGCTTTGGTATGCAAAATATATTCCTCAGTCCCTTGTCCCGGGGTCCAACACCAAATGTGTGTGTGTGTGTGTGTGTGTGTGTGTGTGTGTGTGCCGACAGAGGCCAGAAGGGGGCGCCAGATCCCCTGGAGCTAGAGTTATGGGATGGTTGCTAGCCCTGGGCATGAGAGTGCTGGGATCTGATCCTTTAACCCTCTCTGGTTCTTCGGGAGAGCAGTGAGCACCCAAGCCATGGAGCCTCGTTTTCAGCTCTCAGGTGAGTTTCTGAGTGTGCGCCCCTCCCCCCTCCGACCGCTCAGCATGTCTTGGTGTTGTCTTTAATAACGACTCCAACTCTGCTTCCTACTGACTACATTCCACGAATCCTGGTGTCATCTCAGTCAAGATCAATAAAAACCAGGGAGACTCCTCAGGCTGCGGAGGGTGACAATGTGGAGCTCTCTGTCCCTTTGCTATTGGCACTTGGATGCACTCAGATGCATTCAGACCTCCTACCCCAACAAGGTAGCCCCAGCCCCTGCCCCGGCCCCAGTCCCAGCCCTGCTCCAGCCCCAGCCCTGCCCCAGCCCCAGCCCTGCTCCAGCCCCAGCCCTGTTCCAGCCCCAGTCCCAGCCCCTGGCCCAGCCCCGTCCCCGGCCCCGCCCCTGGCAGTTTGCTGAGTCCTGCATCCCACCCATAGGCTTGCTTCTCACTGACATCATCTGTCTGTCCATGAATCCCCGGCTCACCCTATAGCCACGCTAATGCATTCACACATAGAACCCAGATCTGGAATTATCGAGCCTCAAATTCTCGAGGAAGACCAAGATTAGACCTAGGCTTTTGTGCTTCTGTTTATTTCTTGGCCAGCTGGACCTGACGAAACACACAGCTTGAGTCAGCCACGCCCCTCCCTCCTCCCAGTCTGTGGTGAGGTTCAGCTGTCCCACTGAGTCCTGCTTTGGTGGCACCTGGGGTGGTACTTCCTGGGTCTATACTGCAGGATGGCTGTATAGGCAGAAGGTTCAGAGCTAAGTCTGTCAGTGGTCTCTTCCCCTGCACAGAGCCCCCAGGACAGTTGAACACCCTCCAACAGGTGGTGGGACCCCCCAGGATCCATCCTGTCTTAGGAAAGACACTTTTGCCTAGGAATCCAGTTTTCCTAACCCTTCACAGCCCCCCAGTCTCTTCACCTCAGAGAAATTCCAAGAGGATTTGGACAACCAGATTCCCAGACATCAGATGACAGGGTGCTCGTAAGGCTTAGAGATAGCTGCCACTCCAGAGGCATCTAGAGGTGCCCACGGCGTGTCAGCTCAGGCTGGGTGGCAGTAAAGGCCGGTCCCTGGGTGTTTGCAGTGGGAAGGAGGGTCACACTTTGGACCGTGGGGGGGGGGGGGAGTAGACTCTCACTTGTGAAGTAGTGTACTTGTAAAAGAGTATAAGAAATCGTCCGACTTTACAATCGTCCCCTGCAGGACAGGGGACAATGGCCAAAACAAAACCCTGGGGCCTTCCACCCTAGGAAATACAAGCCAAGATGCTGACAAGGTCAAGGCTTCTAGACACCCAAGTGGATTTACCCACAGACGAAGGAGTTTGTGGGGATGGTAGTTACAGCTCTCCCCGTGGGTCATGTTGGTCCACATGAGCGTCCGGCAGACACGGGGCCCTTCCTTGGGGACACCGAGAGGACTCATGTCTGGGATCTGAATGGGCAGCAGATAAAGGCAGACATTTCAAGAGAAAACGGCTTCTGAGGGGCTTGGGTCACCCTGGACATTCCATCTAGAAATTGGGAGTCTCTAGGTGCTTGCAACTCTGGGGTTATATCCCAGGCTCCATCCGCGGGGCAGATGCCCCACCCCGGGGGAAGGATGGGGGATGGGAGGTGGCTCAGGGCACCATGTGCCACCACTTGAAGGCGAAGGGCTCCCGGCGCACGTTGGTACCACAGTGAACCTCCCCGTGCAGCATGTGGTACGGTGTGAAGTCGTCAATGAAGGTGCAGTGCAGACCCAGCGGCTCCAGCAGGGAGCGCACCTTCTCCTCCAGGCAGCAGCGGCCGTTGATGATGGGCCCGAAGGGCTTGGGGATGCCCAGGTGCTTGCCGAGGACCAGCATGTTCACCTGCGGGCAGAGGGGACCCCGGATGAGAGGTGGGACCTCAGTATCACCTTCCCCCACCTCCAAAGCCCCAGGAGAAACAGGGATTATCACGGGCAGCTTTGCATATGTCTGCTTGCTTTGAATGTGTCTGCGTGGGGGGCAGGAAACCCGGCTGGAGAAAGCCAGTGAGTCAGACACCTGCAGGGGGATCAGCACAGCCCAGTCCTGTGGCTTCCCCAGCCACTGCTCCCATCACTGGCAGACCATGGCGAAGGCCATGTTTGTGCAACAGAAGCACCAACCTCCTAGGCTGTCTCTGATTGGACCGAGCTGAACAGCTGACCAAGATGAACCAATCAGATTCTCTCCTAGGACGTTAGCAGTCTCAGTCTTTGTCTAGGGAGGGCCTGCATCTGCCATGTTCACTGAGGTCATTTGAATGAACATGGGTCCCCAAAGCCTCATATCTGTGAATGCTTGGTCCTCGGCTGGCAGAACTGTTTGGGAAGGATTAGGAGGCGTGGCCTTCTTGGAGGAGGTGTATTGCTAGGGTAAGCTTTGAGCTTTCAAAAAGCCCACACCGGGCCTCCTACTGGGGGATCAGATGTCAGCTTTTTTTTTATTTATTTATTTATTTTTATTTTATTCTTTTTTGGTTTTTCGAGACAGGGTTTCTCTGTGTAACCCTGGCTGTCCTGAAACTCACTCTGTAGACCAGGCTGGCCTCGAACTCAGAAATCTGCCTGCCTCTGCCTCCCAAGTGCTGGGATTACAGGTGTGCGCCACCACTGACTGGCCAGATGTCAGTTCTTAGCTACTGCTCCAGCACCATGCCCACGCCTGCCTACCTCCAAGTCGCTTGTCCTAGAGGTCATGAACCCACCCTCTAAAACTGCAAGCCCTCCTCAAATGTTTCCTTCTATACGATTGTCTTAATCATGGTGCTCTGTCGCAGCAGTAGAAAAGTCACTAAGACATTTGCGTCTGTCTGCAGACCAGCAAGAGGCAAAGCAAGCAGAGGAAGGGACACGGACAGTAAGAGCTCCAGGCCATGCTAGAAGGCTTGCGACAGCAGTCCCCACCCTCAGATGTCCCAGTGTCCTTGTCGTCAAATCTCATCTGGCTGAGCCAGCTGGGGTGGGCCTCTGTCTTTAGCCAACACAAGAACCTCAACTCTTACACCAACTTCCGGGAGCACGTGGATGAATTAAAGGCCGCCCCAGGCATGCAGGAAGGAAGAGGATCAGAGAAAGGCTCTGTAAGCCAGGGCAAAAAGCCAGAGAGGGAAGGAAGGGCCAGGTCAGGGTCAGGGTCAGGGTCAGTGGACACAGGCTCAGAGGACGGTAAGTAGAGAGGACAGCTGGTGGCCAGGGCAGCAGAGGCGAAGCTATAGTTTCATCAAAGCCGCCTCTTCTGTGCAGCCCTCTGGGATCTTCACTCCTGTCTAGAGTTGGCTGCACTCTGTCTGCCAGCTGACCCCTTATCCCTTTACCATACAGAGTAGTTGGTTGGACATATCCTCAGAGCCACGAGGAAAGGGTCCCCTCACTGGAGAACAGGAACCATTCTTTCTTTTTTCTTTTTCTTCCTTTCTTTCTTTGTTTCTTTCTTTGTTTCTTTCTTTGTTTCTTTCTTTGTTTCTTTCTTTGTTTCTTTGTTTCTTTCTTTCTTTCTTTCTTTCTTTCTTTCTTTCTTTCTTTCTTTCAGTTTTTTTCTGGCTGTCCCATAACTTAACCTGTAGACCAGGCTGGCTTTGAACTCAGAAATCCACCTGCCTCTGCCTCCCAAGTGATAAAATTAAAGACGTGCACCACCACTACCCGGCCAGGGACCATTCTTAAGGATCTCTGTTCCCTGCGGGACATCTGCTTCTGTGTGGGGTGTTGGGCAGCTGGGAACTGTGAGGACAGAGGCAGCCCGACCCCCCTGAGCTCTTGGGTAATGCCATGCACCCTGCGCACACGATCCTATGCAACTTTTCTTCACGTCACAGATATCAAATGTGTCCCTTCTGTGGGCAGCCACAGGAAGCCACAGTGCCAGCCTGGGCACCCTGGGACCCTGAATCTCCTCACTGACACCCCTGGTTCCCACAATTTCACACATGACGGCAGTCAAATGTCTTCCCCGAGAAGTGAGACTCGGAGCTTAGATGTGGAAGGCCAGGGGTTGAGGCTTGGTCTGTTGCCTTAACATTAGATGTAATGCTAAATTTTGTACCTGCCAGTCTAGGCCTTTGAGTGCATTATCACAGTTACCAGCTTTTGTTGTGCAAACCATTTTTTTTTTTCCGAGACAGGGTTTCTCTGTGTAGCCCTGGCTGTCCTGGAACTGGACAGGCTGGCCTCGAACTCAGAAATCTTCCTGCCTCTGCCTCCCAAGTGCTGGGATTAAAGGTGTGCACCACCACCACCCAGGCTTGTTGTGCAAAACGTGTTCCTTAATTTAAAAGTATTGGTTAAATAAAAAGGGCTACAGCCAATCACTGGAGGTAAGCGAGTCTGGAGTTACCTGGGGTGGGGGTGGGGGGCAGGCGAGAAGAGAAGAGGCCATGGAGTAAGGGATCCTGAGGGCTGGCCATTGGAGGAAGAGCGGCCCAGGCGGAAAGGCAGCCATATCTCGGCGTAATTGACAGGGAAGCAGACATAATGGCTTCTAGAGGGTAGATCTCTGCCCAGCTCTAGTGCTGTCTAAGGCTTATTATAAATAAAGTTTTGTGTCTTTTATCTGGGAACGGAAAGATCTAAGGTGGAATAGAAATCCTCTATTCATATTAAATAGTCACCCCAATGCCCAGGAGCCGGGCAGGCGGGGAACTCACCAAGTCGGGGAAGAACGCCACCGCCTTCCTCTTCTCCGGCTTGAAGAGCTGCGGGATGTCGATGATGTCACACTCCGCCAGGCCCAGCTCCCGTTTCAGCACCTCCCGGTTCCAGTCAATACAGCTCTGCAGGCGGGCACGGACCGAACTGGAGAGACCCTGCCCGTGTGGCTGGGGCAGGTGCTCACACCTGCCTAGATCCCGCCCTCCATGGCCCGCTCTTATTAGCTAACACTGAGCTAACCCTAGAACACGCCACCCTCGACCAGACTTATGGGGCGATCACAGGATACATGGTTTAAGATTCATCTGTCCAATAATGTGTGCAGTACCCACGCTGGCCGGAAGAGGGCATCAGATCCCCAGGCCGAAGTCATCATTTTGACTCCCATGCGTTCTTCAGTTCTATGACCGCCCTACACCGGGCCACGGGGCCGAGAGCCCTGCTGTTATTCCCGGATCTCCTTCCGTTTACCTCCACACCCAACAAAGCTATCCCAGTCCGTCCCCATCTGCCCCCTTCTCGCCTTCCCTCGAAGGCTGCCCTCTGGCCTGTTGGGAAGCAGTGCCTGTGCCCACTGCTGTTCCCCTCCCCCCTTCCATCTGTGTCTCCATGGAGTCCCAACCGCAGGGGCACGTCAGACCACACTCTTAATCCATCTTGATGCTCACAGCCCGGGCCGCCTCTATTTCTTTGATGCTCAGGCTGCACAGCCTTAATTCTCTTTGCTTAAAGGAGGGTCTGAGCCTGTTTCAGTCTGACTGGCCTTTTGTGAACTGCGGGTCCCCGATGTCTGCCCTGGCCCCGACTCCAGCTCCACCCACATCTCCCTCCCACCCACGGCCCCACGTGGGGCCTTCCTACCTGTGCAAACTTATTAAAGTTGATAAGGCTCTGGTTGGAAAGAACCTGATTGATGGAGATGGTCTGGACCCGCCTGTCACCTGAAAGACACAGAGAGCTTGGGGCGTGGGGCGAGCACCACACACGGCAGGCAGTGAGGCCTCTCCCTCTGGGGAAGGAAGGCCAGGGTCGCTGCTGCTGGCCTGGATGAGTCAGAGGCTCCTAGACTCTCCTGGGCAGGGGGTGGGCAGTATCTGTGGGAGCTCAGCCTGACATCTGGGGGAAGGAGAAGGGCTGGAGGAACCTAACTGCTGGGTTTAGAGGTCACCGCAGGTGGTAATCACCAATTGGGGCTAACAGCTGCCCAGGGGAACCTGGTAGGGTTCCTCTTCCTTCAGCTGCCGTGGTATGTGTGTGGGGGAGGGGGGCTGGGTCTGCTGATGGCCCTCATCCCAGGGTCAGGGTTTATGGGTTCACTAGGCAGTGAACCAACCGGTCCTAGCGGTCCAATACCAACAGGCTCTGGCTTGCTTTTTTTTTAGGAGACTTCAGGCCTGGCCTTCCTGCCTGCCCAGTGGAGGCCATAGAGACAGGGCTGGCTAGAGAGGGGCTGTAGCCAAAAACTTCCAGTCGGCCCAGCTGACAGCTAACCAAACCCTGATCACTCGGCTGAGGGATGCCTTGTTACCCACCTCTGACTGACCGGGGGGCGGGGGGAGTGTGGGGGTGGGGGGCTCAGAGCGGTCAGGTGACTTACCCAGGGTCACACAGCTGTGGTTCTCGACCATCCCCATGTTGCAACCCCTTTAGTGCCCTTTTTCATGTTGTGGTGAGCATCCCCCCCATAAAATTACTTGGTTGCTACTTCATAACTGTAATTTTGATATGTAACGAATTGTTACTTATGAATTGTAATGTAAACACAGCTGATAGGCGGGATACCAACCCGTGGGGGTCGCGACCCACAGGTTAAGAACCACTGTCGCAAACAATGGTTGGGGTTAGGGGAGGGGTGGGTGCTGAGAGCTAGGTGCTCACGAAGAGCTTCTAGACCTTCCTACAAGCTGGGAAAAGTGAGGGTGTGAGTGCTAGGAGGGGCATAAGAGAGCTTCGTGACCTGCACACACAGCCGTGGGTCCCGTGTCCCCACCTGCAGGCAAACAGTCTCATCACGGACGGCTCCATGACATCCTTTGTGAGGCCCTGAGGCCAGCACCTTCTCCCTCCAAACCTCAACTGACAGCAGATTCCTCCCCCCCCCCCCACACACCCAACCCCTTCCCCAGGGGTCTGTCAGGGTCATCAGGATAATGTGATACCCCAAACCTGGGGCCTGACACGCCCATGCTCTTGCTAGAGCCCGGTGTGTCTGCAACTGGGGGGCATGTGCCTGCTGCATGCGGCTAACACTGGCAAGACCCTCTAGCTCTCCCCACCAGGTAGGTTGGTGGTCCCCCAAAGCGTGCTGGAAAAGAAAGTCCCCAGGAATGACCAAGAGCCACTTCTTCCTGTCCCTCCCCGGCACAGAATCTGGCCTTAAGGGTCTTTCAAGATTAAATTTGGGTTTAAAGAAATCTCACGCAGGGCAGTAGTAGTGCCCGCCTTTAATCCCAGCACTTGGGAGGCAGAGGCAGGCAGATTTCTGAGTTTGAGGCCAGCCTGGTCTACAGAGTGAGTTCCAGGACAGCCTATACAGAGAAACCCTGTCTCGAAAAACCAAACAAACAAACAAATAAACAAAAAGAAAAGAAAGGGTCTCCTTGGAGCAATGATTTAGGGAACAGTCGCTGTCCCCACCCCCCAATACTTTGCTGGGGTTGGGGGCGGGGCTAACAAACAGCAGGGGGCACTAGAGTAGTTTAGAGACAGGGCGTTCTCTGCTTCCAATGTGGCCAAGAAAATCTAGCACTTTGGTGTCAAACAGGGCTTTATTTTATTTTATTTATCGAGCCAGCTTCTCTGTGTGTAGCAGAGGTTCACTCACTGTGTAGCAGAGGCTAGCCTCACTCCTGCATTTCTCCATGAGTGCTGGGTTCTCAGGTCTGCACCGTGCCAGCATCTCTGCCCATTTACCCAGCCGCACTGAATAATGAAAGCAGGACTCCTCATTCAGAAACAGGGTGGGAAACACACGTAGAGAGAAACTGCTTTCCCCACGGCTCTTGACTAACCACAGTGTTTGTGATTTGCACTTTGCTAGGAAATCCCTCTGAGTTCTGGGATGCGCATGGGGGCAGCGCGGCCCTTCACAACTCTGAGGCCCGGCTCTGAGGTGTTTTCGTGAGATTTGTACTCTGCTGGCATGGTCTGCCTCACTGAGCAGGCACCTCCTGTCCCACAGGTTCACCATTTCACGCAGCCTCCATTGGAGGAGGTCTCCGGAGGGTTGCAGCCTCCTGGCAAAGGAGCTCCTCCCACAAGTGACTCCTCCCACAAGGGCTCCTCCCACAAGGGCTCCTCCCACCAGGCTGCAAAGGGTTAGGGCAGTAGATGCCAGGCTATGGACTCCTCCCCAGGCCCAGCTTTATTGCAGGCGAGGGCAGTAGCTGCATCCTGGGATGACCAGGAAGAGAAGACATGGTAGTTGGGGCTGCAGGGAGACAGAAGGCCAGTAGTGGAGATTCGGGGGCTCTAGCAGCTTCGTAAATCTGTTAAACTCCATTTAAAAACTCATCTAGAGCCAGGCGGTGGTGGCACACGCTTTTAATCCCAGCACTTGGGAAGCAGAGGCAGGTAGATTTGTGAGTTCGAGGCCAGCCTGGTCTACAGAGTGAGTTCCAGGATAGCCGGGGCTACACAGAGAAACCCTGTCTCGAAAAAACCAACCAACCAAACAACAACAAAAAAGAACCCAAACTCATCTAGACTTAGCTACCAAAGGACACTAGGCCTTCTGAGCAGAGAGCTGATGGGACATCCCTGGACACACCTGACCCTCACCTCCACACCCTGCACCTGCCACAGCCCCGCCCCCTCCACAGCCAGCGGTCACCAGGGATGCAGGGCGCCGTGTCAGGAGGAGGCAGTCCTGAATTTTGGGGTTACTACCTAACTTGCACATGCTCATTTCTTCCAGAAGTCATTGTGTGCTTGATTCAGGAGAGAGATTTGGCACAATTCTGGAAGGACTCAGGCAACTTTACTCACCAATGACACCCTCAAAAAGGAGGGAGCGGCCATGGCCCCACTTCTGCTTTTCCTGGAATAGCCTGAAGCAGGCGCCAGGGCTGGCCAGGAGGAGCCGGAAGCCCTGTGTGTGGAGAGCAGGCACAGCTGAGCTCATGGATTTACACGCCTACCGGCCCCAGCTTAGCCCCGGCCCCAAACTCTAGACACCACCAAGACATGTCTAGAAGGCCTTACCTTCCCGTCTGGGGCAGGGACGAAACTCAGAAACTCATCCACGTGGCCCACGGCCAGCCAGTCCACAAACAGCTCCACCAGCGGCTGCACCTTCTGGGCGTGGAGGAAATCTCGCACCACCTGGGTAACTCTGCGGCCCCTCGACCTGGGCCAGGGTCAGGAAAAGACACCAAACTAAACACACACTCCAGGACAAAGAATGGCCAGACAGCAGCTCGCCAGAGTGTCTGACTCCAGACCAGGAAGAGTAGCTCAGTCAGGCCTAGCATTCCAGCATTTGGGAGGCTGGGGCAGGAGGGTTGCAAATTTAAGGCCAGCCCAGGATATAGAGTGAGTTCTAGGCCAGCCTGAGCTACATAGTAGGACTTTAATCTCAAAACTATTTTATAAACAAGAAAGATAGTATGTGTATTTTAATAATCCACCCAGGGTGGGTTCTGATGAGCCCACTTAGCACAGGCTAGACACAGTGAGTAAGGACCACCTCAGAACCACTCATTCTGAACATGACCACCTCTTGTCTCGGGCATCACATAGCTGAGGAGAGTTAGCTTATACCTCTCTTGGCTGCAGCCTGTTTCCCAGGATGCCAGTGGAAAGGTCCACGAGACTGCTCCAGCGGGTCTCACGGCCTGGGGATTTTCTGTTCATGCATTTGCACGCACCTATCTTTTGCCTTCTGGCAAAGAATCAATAGTGCGGTTCCAGGGCTCCCTCTCAAGTTCTACTCTGGATCTATTATCCATCTTGTCTGACCGAGCGGTTTTGTTGAACTTGATTGTAGATATTACTCTCCTTTCTCAGCATCAGCTGGTGTCACATGCAGAATACCCAGCTCTGTTTGGATGTGTGCACATGCACATGTGTGTATGTACATGTATTTGTGTATACATGTGTGTGCATATGCATGTGTGTGCACATGTGTGCATGTGTGCCTGTATGTATGTATACGCGTGAATGTGCAGGTATGTGTGTATGCATGTGTGTACATGCACAGGTATGTGCATGCACGTCTGTGCATGTGTGCCTGTATGTGTGTGCATGTGTATACATGCATGTGCACATGTGTGTGCATGCATGTTTGTACATACACAGGCGTGTGCTTGTGTGTGCGCGCAAGTGCATACAGTGCATACATGTGTGTTCAAGTTGTGTGCATGTGGTGTGTGTGTGTGTGAGATGTGCGCACATGCACACATCACAGCTATTGTCATCTCAATTTACAATTTAGTCAGTCTGTCTCCTGCTCTCGGGAAAAGTCCCAGCATTAGTCACCTCCACTCTAGTGTGAACGAGCTTTGATGCTGTCCACTCTCAGCTGATACCTTCTCTTATCTACCGTATGTCTGTTTCACAATCAGGACCTCAGTCTAGCCAGATTGCTCTGTGGGTGTGACTCAGCCTCTCTGGGCCCCTTGTAAAAGGAAAGGGTTGCACTTAACAACCTGTTAGGTCCCTGTCCGTTCCAGCCCGCTTCTGACTTCGCAGGGGAAGCACAGGCAGTCTGGAGAGTTAGCCCGTCCCACACAGGACTGCCCCGCTCTCCATCCCGCCACCACGAGCACTCAGCGTCTCTCACCCAGGCAGGTTGCCCCCGATGAGGATCCTCCCCAGGGGATACTCCTTCCCATTGGCCACCACGGGTGGACTGACCTCCAGGTTGCCAAAGGAGTCCAGACCACTCACAGAACTGTCTTGAGGTTCCCGAGTCACATAGCCGAAATCTAGACCCTGGTGGGGGAAACTGAGTCAGGCAGGGGCAGAGATGACCTCATGTGATGGGCCCTCCTGTCAAGTCCTGGCCAAGGGGACCAGAGTCTGGCAGGGAAGGGGGAACTTTAGGCCTCAGTCTTCAAATTCTGGGCGGTGATGGCCTCCCCTGGTGTCTCTCTGAAGGAATTCAGACTTCACTGAGGGCAAATGGGTACCTGACACCACCCTGGGACCAGCTGGAGAGCTAGCAGAGAGCCCAGCCCTTGTGGAGCTGAAGGAGTCTCCCCTCCTCACTCAGGGGAGTCCATGCTACTCTGTCTATTATAAAAGACAGCCCATGCTCTTAGCAACACAGGCAGTTGTCGTGGGGACAATGACAGGCTTTATAAATGCCTGCCCAGGTATTTCTGCAGTTGAGGAAACAGAGGCTCTGAGAGGGATGTAAGTCTGACGATATCAGACAACATGTGACACATGCATCCACCCCTCACACCCACCCCATCAGCAAATAAAAACACACAGTACGCTGTCACATTTGAAGCACAAATAAATGCACATTTTAGCATATGTCTATCCCGTATAAAGTGTGGCATAGAATTGCAGCAAAAGGTCATCCATTACCTCTTTACACACATCACGGCCCTCTCTCATACAGGAACTGGCCAGCCTGGTGGCGCCCCTACAGAACAGGTGCTCCTCCCTGGACACGGCTAAGCGCTACTCCCTGGACTCCTGGGTGTCCCCAGGGATGCACCGCCCCCCAACTCACCAGGATCCTTTTGTAAGGGAAACCTTGCAGCTCCCCATTCCTCGGAGAATCAAAGACCACCGGCATGGTCTTGTGTGGCGCCTGCACATATCCCAGCTCCATCTCGTCCTGCCATTGAGGGAGAGAGACCGTGTCGGGCCCTGGGCTCTCAGGGAGGGCAGCTCCTAGCAGTGAGGCATTCTCTGCCCTTGTAGGCCGGGCGAGTCACAAAGAGAAGGGACTGAGGGTTTGGGTTGCCTCTGAGAGTCTTTGGAGCAGGGGACACAGTTTTGGGTGTGAACATAGGTTCAGGGTGGCTACAGGGACAGATGTAGGTGACCATATATAGGCCACCCGCTGAGCATGTGCCCACTCCTGTGGCTTCCATACTTGGTCGTGAAGGCAGCAGTGCTGAGGGACCGGAAGCAGGGATGTCTCCCCAGAGTTCATAAGAAAACAATGGCCCCAAATACATGCCGGTCACAGCCAGTGTGTGGCCTGCTGTGTGCCAGGCCCAGAGCCCCTTATGAACACGGACTCCATTGTGATCACTACTCCTCCATAGAAGACACTGCTATCACTCAACTAAAGACCAGTTCCTCTTCCAGACCCTGTGTGACAACCACAATGTCTCCAGATGCTACTTAATGTCCCCGTGTGGGGCAAACCGCCTATTAGCTTAGTTGCGGCATGCTGGGCGTGTGTGGCTTTTGCATGAGACCAGAGAGGGACAGAGGAGACTGTTTCTTCAAGGACACATAGCCTGTCAATGAACGGCAAGAACCTAAACTCTAGCTGTGTCTCTCCAGGATCCTTCCGAGTGAGAAACACCTCACAGGGCTAAACCTAACGTCCCACAGCTAGAGTCTAGCTGAGCTGGAAACTCCGTAGGCTGGCAACCAAGGCCTTCCCCGCAGCGCTTGTCCCTTCCCAGAACCACTGCCCCGACCCAGGGAGCACAGGAGGCTCTATCTCTTGCCTCCTACCTCTGGGCCTTCACATGCCCTGGTCCTCTGCAGGACCTCCTCAGCCCAGCCCACCTGATGCCTGGCAGTTCTGAGGCCCCAGACTGCCTCTGTCAGCACAGTGGACTGGGTGTTCATCCCATGAGCTCATCAGCAAACACCCAGGGCTGACTGAGGCCAGAGAGGACGCAGCAATTCTCTGCAGGGCCTCGGGCGTGGGAGGAGCCCTGGGAAAGAGCAGGTGATATTCCCAGCATTCCCTGCGGGATCCAGTCCCGCTCACACAGAGGCCCCATCCCTAGCCTCTCCATCCGGAGCCTTTTCCTTAGAGGAGTCTCCCCTACGGCTTTCCACTAGAAACCCCAAACCTTGGAACCAGTCCCCTGTCCCATCTGTTTCCTTTGCAGAAACAGTAAGGCCTCCTCCAGTCACTCTGACATCCGGCACCCCCTTACACCTCCCGGGACCCCCTTACGCCCTGGACTCTAGGGATTCTGAAACAGTCATTCTCCACAGTGGCTCTTCCCAGCCTCACGCTCTTGACACGTTGGGCCAGATGTTCGATGCTGGGCTTACCTTAGTATTCAAGTTTTAGCAATACTACGGGACTCTATGTGCTAAAGACCAGTCCCTTTCCCTGACCCTGTGTGACAACCGCGATGTCTCCAGATGCTACTTAATGTCCCCTCGTGGGACAAACCGCCTCTTAGCTTAGTTGCGGCATGCTGGGCGTGTGTGGCTATTGCGCCTCACCCAGTAGCTGCCTGCTTGAGAAAGTTTAGAATGAAGACTATGTCTGCGGTCAGGGAGAGCCCTCGGGCCTCCTGTATTCTCTTGCAGGGTGGCATCCCAGACGGGGGCTGCCTGTGGCACTGGTTACCTGGATCCATCGGTCATTCCTGTTCTCTGCCTGAGGGCAGATGGTGAGTTTGCAGCCGGCCTTCCTAGCCAGCTCCTCTACGGCCTCCACGAAGCAGGTGTTATTCCTCACCCTGTGAGCGATCGGGGAGGAAGGAGGGCCTCAGAGCCAGCGCCCAGGAACAGAGACGGCACCAAGGCTAGGGCTCTACCCACACTCACCGGCACACGTACACCTCCAGGGGTGGCAGGGTGCTGGGTGTCATGATCCAGGGTGCCACTCGGAACACCAATGTGTCCGTGAAGATCGGGGTCTCGGAGAAGTCCTTTACAGGAGGACCAAGATAAAGAGTGCTGGACTCAGGAGGAGTCCAGTGGCTGACGAGAGAGTTCTGGATCTCGCACCCTCTCTCGGGTCCTCAAGAAATCCCCTGGTTGGGGCTGTGGATGTAGTGCATCTGGAAGAGTACTTGCCTAGCAACCGCAAAGTTCTGGGTTCGATCCTCACCACCGCATAAAATGGCAGTGCATGCCTTATAAGCCGGATGGTGGTGGCGCACACCTGTAATCCTAGCACTTGGGAGGCAGAGGCAGGCTGATTTGTGAGTTCGAGGCCAGCCTGGTCTACAGAGTGAGTTCCAGGACAGCCAGGGCTACACAGAGAAACCCTGTCTCGAAAAACAAAACAAAACAAGCCTAGCACTCAAGAGGTGCAGACAGGAGGGTTAGAAGTTCAAGGCCATCCTTGGTTATGGAGTGAGGTAAGACCAATCAGGGCTACAAGCAACCCTGTCTAAAAACAAAACAAAACAAAACAAAAAAAGCAAAAACAAACAAAACCTGTCTCACCTTCTGCCTGGCAAACCTTACCTCGTTGGAATCATCCAGCAGGGTGACATGGAAGGACAGGAGCCCCGGAAAGCCTGCGTCAGGGAAGGAGAGGCCCTCCACATAGAAGCGCTCCTCATAGCCGTTCAGGCGGGGCACCTCATAGGACATCCTGTCCGGGCCTAGAACACACCTATAGGACTCACAGGAGTCCTCGGGGCCTACGGGAAGAGGAGTGGCCGTGACTCTTGGGCTGCTCAGAGAAAGTGAGGGGCTCAGCAGAGTTGAGCACCCTCACCGGGGGCCAAGGCAACCGGCCCTGCCTCTTCTACCCCCAGTCAAGACGAAAAGAAGGCACAGGCCTGTGAGAATGGTGGGCGGGGCACTCCTTCCTAAGAGATGAGGTAATTTTCCCCCTCTCCCAGCCGGTTGCTTCTATCCATCTTTCCTACAAGAATGTGCAGACGGGCGCCACAGAGGCAGTTTGGCGGCTAGGAGCGCTGGCTGTTCTTGCCCTCTGCGCCCCTGTCAGAAAGCTCCCAACCACCTGTCATTCTAGCTCCAGTGCATCTGATGCTCTCTCCTGGCCTCCCTGACACCGTGGTACACATGTGCAAAATCCACACCCTCGTGCACATAAAATAAAGACAAATCTTAAAAACTATGCATGCAAAAAGTTCAGTAACAACGAAGGGACCCTGGCCAGCCCGAGTGTGCGGAGCCCGGCTCTGGCAGGCCATGCCCTTCTCCCCCATTGACCACCTAGGTCGCTTCCCTGTTTGGCCACTTCCTCCTGAGGCTGACTATCAAGGCCCAGCTATGGAAGTACTGAAGTCCAGCAATCGCAGAGCCCCCTTGGGCTCACCCTAATTGACATGCCCAATTAAAATTAAACACCTCATTCTAACACGGGGTTTCCCCTTGTACGGTTATAAACCACCATTTGCCTGTGGGCCACGTCTGTGTCCTCTCTATCCAAGTCATTCGACCCTGGGAGACAAATACCCCTTTACCCTCTCTCTCTTCCCTTCACCTTCTTCCTCATCCTCTACCTTCTGTCTTTGTCTCCTATTCCCTGACTTCTGTCCCTCTCCCCCCTAGGGCAATGAAATCTCCTTTGTGCTGATAACTTGGTCTTGGGAGTCCTGAGCTGATACATTTCCTTTCAAAGAAGCCCCACTTCAACCATGGGTAGCAGCCCATATCCTTAACTCCAGCACTTGGGAGGCAGAGGGTAGGTGGATCTCTGAGTTCAAGGCCAGCCTGGTCTATAGGTGCCAAAGTTACATAGAAAAACCCTGTCTTGGGCAGGGGCAGGGAGAAAGAAAAAAGAAATCCTATTTTAGGGGTGAAGCGGAGAAGCCCATTCTACCGGCTACAGGGATGATGGCTCAGTCAACAAAGTGCTTGATGGGTAATCGTGACGAGCCACCCAGGTTCTGTGTCCAGAACTCTTGTTTAAAAAGCTGGTGAAGGAACTGGGCAGTGGTGGCGCACGCCTTTGATCCCAGCACTCGGGAGGCAGAAGTCGGCAGATCTCTGTGAGTTTGAAGCCAGCCTTGTCTACAAAGAGAGTTCCAGGATAGTCAGGGCTATATAAAGAAACCATGTCTTTCTTTTCTTTTTTCTTTTTTGGTTTTTCTGAGACAGGGATTCTCTGTATAGCCCTGGCTGTCCTGGAACTCACTCTGTAGACCAGGCTGGCCTCGAACTCAGAAATCCGCCTGCCTCTGCCTCCCAAGTGCTGGGATTAAAGGTGTGCGCCACCACCGCCAGGTGAAACCCTGTCTTGAAAAAGAGCTGGTGAGAGGCTCTGTCTCAAACAAGATAGTGCCTAAGTAATGACACCTGAGACTGAGACTGGGCCCCACACTACATGCACACGCATGCACGTGCGCGCGCGCGCGCACACACACACACACACACACACACACACACACACACACACACACGCCTCCGACTGCTCAGACAATAGGATATCCTCAGAACCCAAGCTGAGATGCACATCAGCCCACAGCAGGGAGAGAGAAGAAGCCCCCAGCCGGGCGCTCGGCAGGCACTCACCACAGATGTGGAAGACCCGCGCCCGCTCTGCATCACAGCTGGAGGTGTGGAGGATGAGCCTGTGATCCTCAAAGAGGGCTTCGGGGCCCTGGGTCCGTAGGACCATCATGGACATGTCTTCCAGATCTGCGTAGGCAGACAGAGGCCTTTGATTGACCGCTGTTCCACAAGGGGTGGGTCTCGGGCGCTGGGGATCCCAGCCTCAGCTCCAGGAGCTACTAGAATCCATCGGGGTGCACAACGGAGGCGCGTGCATACATGTGACACTGCCCTGCTCGTGTCTTCTTTGCGGACCAGGTACCCTCATCCCAGAGCAGAGGTGAAGCCCGCCCGGGCATCTCACTGGGTAAGCCACGCCCCTTTCCATCTCCAGGGGATGCTCACTTTAGAAGCCGGCTTCTGTGAGCATTATGCATGCAGGGACTCATACACAAGTTAGAGATTCAGTGGGGAAGGGTCTGAATTTGAGGTTGGCAGCCTGCAAGCTTGATGTGCAATTTGGGGGAGGAATCTCCTGACCTGTGAACCTCCTTTCTAAACTGGGTAACAAGATGAGCCCCCTTGGATGATTTAAAAAAAGACCCCGAGGAAGGGCCTTGCACATAGTAGGTCCTCAGCACATAGTAGGTACAATGTGCTAGCAGCCCCTTCTCTCCAGTAGGAAGAGGATGCTGGGTAACCCAGAAGGAATGAGTACCACAAGTACCTGGGACTGTGGAGAGGCAGCTGCCAGCCTGGGCTGGGTTCTGAGGAATCCCAGGATAAACTCTGCCTCGCCCTGGCCCAACTTCAGAGCCCCACCTGGGGGTAGGGATGCCTGTGGGGTAACTGAGGAGGGACCCTGGGTACCCAGAAGACTCTGGGCTACCAGACAGGCTACCCCAGCACACTCACCTCGCAGGCAGCGCACGTATGGGTCACAGTTATCTTCGGCATCAGAGCTGACATTGTCCCGATCACAGTTAACCAGCAAGATGGCTCCGTACCCATCGGGCCCCCACACCCACTGCCTCTGTCAGAGAGACAATGCAGCTGGCAACGGGGTTCCAGCAGACCCAGGGCTACTCAGTAGTTCCTGGCCAGCCTCCTGAGCCTTCCCCACACCCCAGGAGGAATCCCCCTCCACTGAAGGAATCTCTACACAAGAAGCCCCAGCAGCACCCCAATGCTTACACCATCAAGGCCAACCACAAGGCTGGCTGACATGGCTGCTGTGAGGAGCCTCTCTGGCCACGACTCTCTTTCCCTATGAGTAAGTTCTGGGATCCTCTCTCATCTCTCCCGCCAAGCAGTCTTTCAACCAATGGAATCCCTCTGCCCTTTGCCCTTCCAGTCACCTTGATCTCTTTTAAACCCACAATGCACCAGTGCTACCAAGACCGCCTGGAAGACCGGTAATGGCGTCTTGAACAGTAGGCCACTCTTTCTGTCCAGATCTGGTCCTCACATTTATGACTTGTGAGACAAATCTGCTTACTACCTGTGTTTATCAATAAAGTTTTATCAGAACACAGTCTCATGATCAGTTTCTGCATTAACTGGCTGCTGAGATGCAGCATAGGCCACAAAGCCTAAAACATTTATAATCTGACATTTATTTTTTATTTGTTTTAGTTTTTCTTTTTTTTTTAAAGATTTATTTTTTATTATTATATGTGAGTACACTGTTGCTGTCTTCAGACACACCAGAAGATGGCACCAGATCTCATTATGGATGGTTGTGAGCCACCATGTGGTTGCTGGCATTTGAACTCAGGACCTTTGGAAGAGCAGTCAGTGCTCTTAACCACTGAGTCATCTCTCCAACCCCTGTTTTAGTTTTTCAAGACAGGGTTTCTCTATGTTCAGGCTGTCCTGGAACTCCCTTTGTAGACCAGGCTGGCCTCAAACTCAGAGATCCACCTGCCTCTGCTTCCCAATTACTGGGATTAAAGGTGTGCGCCACCATACTCCAATAAGGCATCTGTCTGTCTGTCTGTCTGTCTTAAGTTTCATAACCTTTGACCCAGTTTATAAACCTAGAACTTTCTCCTCATCAAGGAAGGATAGCCCAGAGCTGGGACCCCATGTCACGATCATGTTTGCTGATGATGACCCCAGCCAAGCCTGGTCCCTGTCTGGCTCCCCTGACCTCACATCAACTGGGAAGAAAGAGGACACGCGTAATGGCCTCCCCCCCTGACCTGGTGCACAAGAACTGCACACCTGCTGCCCACCTTATCCATGAAGCTCCTGTCCTGCCGGTCGGCACAGTTCACGTCACAGTCTAGGGTGATGTCTGTTGGGGAGGCAGCAGCAGGTGAGTTCCCATGATAGATCATGGATAACACCCACCTCAGTCAGCTGGGCCGGGGGTGGGGGGGGTGGGGGGGTGGCATCCCTTGGAGACACCCAAGGTAAGGGCCCTGGAGTTTCCCATCCTTGGGCAAGGGAGAAGGGCTTGTGTGTGTGTGTGTGCATGTGTGTGCGTGTGTGTTTGTGTGTGTGCATGTGTGTGTGTGCATGTCTGTGTGTGTGCATGTCTGTGTGTGTGCGCGCGCGTGCATGTGTGTTTGTGTGTGTGTCTGTGTGTGTCTGTGTCTGTGTCTGTGTATGTGCATATGTGTGTGTGTGCGCATGTGCATGTCTGTGTGTGTGCGCGCATGTGCATGTCTGTGTGTGTGCGCGCGTGTCTGTGTGCATGTGTATGCGCGTGTTTGTGTGTGTGCATGTCTGTGTGTATGTCTGTGTGTGTATCTGTGTCTGTGTGTTTGCATGTGTGTTTGTGTGTGTCTGTGTGCATGTCTGTGTCTGTGTGTGTGCGCATGTATGTGTGTGTGTGCGCATGTCTGTGTCTGTGTGTCTGTGTGTGTATCTGTGTGTGTGTGTGTGTAGGGGAGGGTCTAAGCAGGAAGCTTTCCTTGATGGCTACCTGTTCTGAAGCCCCAAAGTCATTGCTGTGTGGGACACAGCAGGCACTGAGCCCAGGTGACCGGGGACAGTCTCCACCGGGATGCTCTCAGCTCCTCAGGAGTTTGGTGTCAGAAGGACACAGTGTGAAGGGGGCTCTGCCACCTTGGTGGACACCCTGGGAAACACTGCCTTGACGCCTACTCTCCCGACACAGACCATCTGCCCAGCCTTTCTTGCTGGAAACCAGAGGGCTCTTAGAATGCATAGTGCATAAGGGGTCAGACCCAGCCTCTAAAACGGGCTTAGTTTAGTTCTTAAAGGACAGACAGACAGACAGACACCTCGGGTGCATTTACTCACCTACCATCGAGACAGGAATGGTGGCATCTCGCAAACATACCACACGAAAGAGCAGGTGCCCAGGGATTCCAACCACAGGACACCCAACAGACTACACACTTGGCTACGTGTGCTCAGTTATAAGCCACATGGAAGATGAAGGGAACCCAGGGCAAGCCCGAGTCAGAGTCAGCTGGGGCGGGGGCTCACATCCCCGACTCTGCGGTTGCTGCACGTGACTGTCATAATTATTCATTTAATGTGCCTAGTTGGGTGTGTGTAGTAATTTTTGGTTTTGAGACAGGGTCTCCTGCCCTCTGTAACCCTGCCTGGCCTGAAACTCAGAGATCCTCCTGCCTCTGCCTCCCAGTGGTGAGATTAAGGGCGTGTGCCACCACACCTGGCCTCCAGTTTTTCTGGCAGAGACTCTCACTGAACGTGGGGCTCAACGATTCAGCTGCCTGGTTAGCCGGCAAGACTCCAGAGTCCTCCCACTTGCTCCTCCCAGCCCTGGGATTATAAGCACAGGAGACCGTGCTCTGGTCTTACCTGGGAGCTGGGGATTCGAACTCAGGTTCTCTCGCTTGTTCAGCAAGCACCTTAACCACCGAGCCATCTCCCCAGGCCTTTCTTTCCCTATGTTTGAATTCTCTAATGTACACTTTTTTTTCAATTAAAAACATTTAAAAAAAAGTTTGGGGGGGGGAGGGTGTGTGTTTGTGTATATATATGTGTTGGTTTCTGTGTTTGTGTGTATGTGTGTTTGTGTGCATATTCTTGCAAAAGCTAGGAGGGTAGACTACTGCGGAACTGCTTCTATTACAAAGACTGGTTCAGCCCTCGCAGGACTTCCGGTCACACCCTCAGCCCCACCCCCGCTTACCCACACAGGTGAGGTAGAGCACAGCATAGGCCAGGGGCAAATGCTCCTGGCTGGAGTGGTAGGCAATCTGAACCTGCAGAGAGACATGCGCAGTGTCACAGGTGGCCAGGCCTGGGGGACCTGGTGGGCAGAGACAGGACCCTCAGCGACCTCTGTACCTGTGTCAGCTCCCCAGGGTCACTTGTCCCCACGCTGGGCCACATCTGTAAAGTGGGCACCATTTGTCCTGGATCCACAGGGACCTGGATTCTAGTCCTACCAATAGCTACCTGGACCTGAGCTCAACATCTCTTAGCCAAGGTCCTGTGCCTGTCTGAGCTGCCTCAGTTTCCCTGGCCATTCTGATCAGAACTGGAGACCTGCACAGCCCCCATACTCCATTCTGCAGGTAAGAAAGATCAAGAGTCCTGCGTTTGACCAAGTTTGCCGCTCACTGGTAACAGGAGCTCACTGCCTAGGAGCCCTGCTGCCAGCTCGGTCCCCAGTCCCGCACCTGTGACCATGGCTATCCCGAGACAGTTTCTGACATTCCCTGGGCCTCAGTTCCTTCAACCATAAAGTGGCAGATAATAATGGTTTCTACCCCGTAGGATGGGTTACAGCCGGGTGGATTAAAGAGGCGTAGCATGTGGGGGCTCAGCACGTTTGGCCGGGTTTCAGCTCCTAGCCATTATTAAGGGTGAGGACAGACGCCACTGGGACATTGGGGACACTGAGAAGTTGGTAGAGGCAGTTTAATCACTGACTCTCTGACCTGCTCCTCTCCAAAGGACATGCCCTGCAGATACCTGGGCCATGCCGCTCTGACACCCCCACTTCATCTGGGTCCATAGTGTCAGGACCCTGTGGAGGCTGCCTACCCCTTAGTTTGGGAGCCCCAAAAGTCTGCACTAGTGTCTCAAAGGGCTGGGGAGGAGGGGAGGAGCACCTACAGCCTTCCGGAGTCCCGTGCAAGCCCAAGAGTTCAGGATGGGAGGTATCTACACAGCCCCCACTTTCTGAGCACCAGCTGGGGCCTCCACAGCCTGGCAGGTCCTGCTGCTCAGTCCTAGGGACTCTGTGATCCTCACCAACTCAGTTCCTCATTTGGACTTGTGACTTCAGATAAGCTAGACCCCTTCTCAGCCTCGGTTTCTTCTTCTGAAGAATGGGTTTACTGAGCTCAGGACTGAAGCCAGATTGGGACGGGAGACGGGCAGAATGGGTGGGGAGAGAGTCAAATCCTATGTTTAGGAGTTTCTTCTTCTGTTCCTTAGCTGGGTGGGCTCCCCGACAGCTACTCCCCACGTAGGGGAGGGGGTCTGCCAGTGATAGGTGGGCTACCCAGGGCTTAAAAATGGCCAGTGCTTCTTAAAGGGCTAGTTCCCCAAACACTGCTTTTGATACTAGAATATCTCCCTCATGACAGGTCCTGGTCCCTGTCAGCTCTTCAAGGGCACATTACCAGAAACTAGCTCAAAGGCCACCTATGTCTTGTTTTAAATCTCTCCAACTTTTAGAGGGGGACAGGAAGAGGGTGGGTAGAAGAGAAGTGAGACCCATCAGGGAAATGTCAGCCCCCGAATCTCAGTTTACCTCTCTGTCATTCCTGATCTCTGTCCATTCAGAGCACCAGGAACCCCCAACCAAGCCCTTCCTTGCTGATGTGGAAACAGAGGCCCGATAGAGCATGCCTGTGCTAACTCCTCTCCTCACGGGAGTTGGTCAAACAGAAGACACTCGGGGTCCATCCCTGGACCCGCCCTGGGAAGAGGCCCCTGGAATGGTCCCATCCTTCAGATTGACACACAGAGGTCTGAGGACATACGGCTAGCACTTGTGAGTTGTAGAACTGGGTTCACGCCAAGCAGTCTGGGCCTGGGGCTGGGCTGTCCACGGACGGAGCTGTGGCACTCTAGAGAAAGACAGGGCGCAGGACCGGGGGTGTGGGTGGGGGTGGGGACTCACGTGACTGTCGTTGAGGTCGTTGCTTGGGGAGTTCATGACCACGATGATCTCCATCCCCTTGTTGAAGCGCCAGCGCCTGCTGTCAGCTCGCTCCCGGCTCCTCTCCATGCTGGGGGACACGTAGATGTCCACTCCCGGTGTCCCGTAGACCTCAAACATGTCTGTGCCCTCAGGAACCGACCTGAGAGGAGCAGGGAGCGTGAGCAGTGTGAGGGACTTACTCAGACATGTGAGCTCAAGCCCCGAGCCCCCTCCTCCAGGAAGCCTTTCCCAACTGCACCAGCGGCTCACAGCAAGCTCTGGGACAATGGAGATCAGAAACCACACTAACCCAGGCGCCCTCTCACATCTAAGTGCTGAGACTCCAATGTCTCTTCACTGTCAGGCTCATTTGGGGCTGGTGACCACACACACACACACACACACACACACACACACACACACACACACACACACCAGAAAGACTCAGAGAGGTGGAGGGAAAGGCAGACATGGGTTGGGTGTGGTGCACGCCTTTAATCCCAGCACTTGGGAGGCAGAGACAGGTGGGTCTCCTGTGAGTTCACCACCGGCCTGGTGTACATAGAGTTTTGGGACAGCTAAAGCTACACAGTGAGACTCTGTCCCCAAACACGACAAATGATGGGAAAGAAGGAAAGAAGGAAAGAAGGAAGGAGGGAAAGGAAGGAAAGGAAGGAAGGAAGAAAAGAAGGAAGGAAGGAAAGAAGGAAGGAAGAAAGGAAGAAAGGAAGAAAAGAAGGAAGGAAGGAAGGAAAGGAAGGAAGGAAAGAAGGAAGGAAGAAAGGAAGGAAGGGAGGAAGAAAGAAAGGAAGAAAGGAAGGAAGGAAGGAAGGAAAGGAAGGAAGGAAGGCAGGCAGGCAGGCAGGCAGGCAGGAAAGAGAGGAGGCTTGGGGGCTTGAGCCAGAGAGGAAGTGCTCTCTCTTGGACCCCAAGGAGCACCTTAGCCTGAGTAACCAAGGAAGCCACTCAGATTTTTATAACAGGCCCACTGCTATGTTTTTCCTCTGTCCTGTGTCCACCATGAAGGGACAAAGGGCCTTGACGTCTTCCTGTGTGAAGTCTTTGACTCTGAGGCCGCAGTCACTCAGGTCCCCTGGGTTCCTTCCCAGCCCACCCTGGTGAGTTTGCCAGGAGTCCCTAGGGTAGCTGGAGACAGCCTGGCCAGGAAGAACACACAAAGGTGGTGGCTGTCACAGGCATCCACACCACAGCCTGGGCCGAGTCCAGGGTTCAGAGATGCCAGGGCTGGGGTCAGCAGTCGAGTGGCTATCAAGCCGGGTCGCATTTCTGCCAGGTGACCTTGACGACACCACCTCGAGTGTGGGATAATGACACACACCTGGCAAGCTTGTTGGGAAACCAGGAGGCTCGAGTGTATTTATAGCCATGAGAAGCTTGGAAGACTCCTGACTAGGATAAGGAAGGTGCTATTAAGATGAATTATGGTGCAGGCTGCAGGTGGATGGAGACAGCTCTGACGGCAAGCTGGGCAGGAGGCTGAAATGCGTCGGAGGAGAAGGGCGTTCATGCTGGAGCCTCAGGAGTTTCAGCTAGTCTGTGATAGCTCGATTCCCGTCTTATCCTTGTGATGTAGGAAAGTAGTCCTTGGGTGGGAAGCAAGGGGGCGTGGCAAGGGGCCTGAATCCTGTGTTCTCTGCAGGCAGGAAGCCTGGGCTCAAGTCCCAGCCCACCGCTCACACCCGGAGGGTGGCACACTGCCTCGCCAGAGCGGCAGTCTAACCAGCTGTCATGATGGAGTTGGAAGGAGAGGGTGTGTTATTTTCCTGTTAGGGAAACTGAGGCAGCTGGAAGTTAAGACTCCAGACCGCCATCCAGGGTTGACGCCCCAGCATGGAAGCCGTGTGTGTGAAGATGGCCAGGGTGGAAAGAGGACCCAGGAAAGAGGGAAAGAGGGGAAGCAGATCCCCGTTTCCTGGAACATAGGAATTGGCAGCATAGTCCCATTTCCCGGAAGTTAGGAAGTCCCCAAGCTTCTCTTGGGCCACATTCTTCCTTGGGCCAGGCCACCATGACTGACAGCGCAGCGAACCCCACACCCTAGCTTCTAGATGGTTCTCCGCCATTATCCTAACCTGGCTGGGGCTGTTCGCAGCCCTCCCTGATAAACTTGAGTGTACAGCGGCCAGCGACCGCAGGATGGTGACCAACCTTGCAGGACCTCGGGCATGTTTTCTGTGACATCAAATATCCAGAGGTAAAGCCTCGGCTGGGGCCACTAACAGCACTCCCTGCCAAGGCTGATCAGCTGAGTTTAATACCCAGGACTACGTGGTTAAAAAAAAAGAGAGAGAGAGAGAGAGAACCAACTCCTGAAAGTTGACCTCTGACCTCCGCATGCACCCTGTTACCCCTCCCCCACACACAAATAAATAATAATGATTAATAATAATACTCAGCTGGACAGTCCTTGAAAATGGGGACAGCTCATTTATCTTACCGGTGGCCAGTCCCTGGAGCCTTGTGGACCAAGCTCCCAGGGTCGGTGGCGCTGCAGGGGTTTGGCATCGAGCCTTTCCAGTGGCTACTGGTGCCTTTACTTCGTGGCAAAGGGACTGGTTAGACATGCTGGCCCTGAGTCCCCGCCGGGAGCACAAGGACAACTTGGGGTGAGACTACCCGGTCTTGAGACCCATCAGCCAGCTCATCCTCTGCGCCCTTGTCCCCTGCCCACTGTGAAGATGACACTGCGAGTTTGGCAAATGAAGCTACCCCAGTGGGACACACACACGATCATCTCACTTCAGGGAAACTGAGGCTCAGGGGTGACTTGTCCGAAGTCAAGCAGTAGCTAACCAACAGCTCCAGGTCTTTTGGCTTAACTGTCCTGTTTTCACTCCTGGGCAAAGTCAACCTGGTGCCTCCCTTCTCGTGACCGTCCTGGACTCCAGAACAGAAATTGCTACTAAGGAGTTCGAGCAGTTAAAACAGAATAAAATAGTAGCCAGGTCCCCTCAGGACTGGCCTGTGGGGACAGAGGCCACAGTCAGAGCACAGGCTCTGAGAGGCAGTTTCAATTAACGAGGGTCCCAGATGCCCCAGCTCGGCACACAGAACTAGGTTCAGGAAACCCCGGGCCCATCTGACCCCACTACCCGCCCCCCCCCCCACACTCTGCAATGACATCTCTCCAAAGACAGTGGCTCTGAGGCCCCTCACCCAGATCCTTCTACAGGGTGGTCAGAGAAACTGGCCCTGTTGGTCCACACGGCTCTGAGGACTCAGAAGAGGCCATGCTCTGCACCAGCCTCTTCTGGTATCTTCTAGGAAACCGAGGCTCACGCGCGCCAGAGGCTCAGGATGGCATGGCCTTGGAGACAGCTAGGACCCAAACTCAAGGCTTTACCTGGCTCCAAAGGGCATCTCCTGGTGCCATGAGCTGTCTGCCCTCCTAAGTAGACATGTCTAAGCCCTTCACCTAAGGAGTCGGGCCAGCTTTTCCGTTGGTTTGTTTTTGAGGAGACCCAAGCTGCAGTGGGTGGGGTGGGGTGGGGTGGGGTTGGGTGGGGGGGTTGTCTTTGTTATGACCCACAGAATCTCAAAGACACTAAGCATGTGCTTTACCCCTGCAAGACACCCCCAGCCATGCCCCACCTGAGATTTGGAGATGAGATAGCCTAATCCACATGTTTTCTTTTTTGGATAGGATCTCTTTTCTTTTTTGGGGGGGGACAAGGTCTCATGTAGCCCAGGCTAGCCTTGATTTCTTTTTTTTTCTTTCTTTCTTTTTTCTTTTTTTCTTCTTCTTCTTTTTTTTTTTTCCGAGACAGGGTTTCTCTGTGTAGCCCTGGCTGTCCTGGAACTCCCTCTGTAGACCAGGCTGGCCTCGAACTCAGAAATCTGCCTGCCTCTGCCTCCCAAGTGCTGGGATTAAAGGTGTGCACCACCACCACCTGGCTGGCCTTGAATTTTTTTTTTTTAATGTAGTCAAAAATGACCTTAAACTTCTAATTCTTTTGTTTCTGTCTCCAACATGCTGGGATTATAGTCACATGTCTGCACATCTGGTTTTTAAGGTACCAGGAATCACACTACCCCCACCCCACCCTGGCCATGCACATGCTAAGAGACTTTTGTAGCAACTGCGCCCCAGACCCATCGGTACCTCCTACATGGGGTGGGGACACTGCAGAGAGGAGGTGCCACCTCATGGCGAGGTGTGCCCTAGAGAAGCCCTTCCCTGGGGAAGCACACACAGCTTCCTGTTGGCGAAGACCTCCCTGATGGGTCTCCACCATGGCTGCCCAACTTCCAGCTTTTCCAAGTGCAGCTTCCGGGACTTGCTCCAAGGAAGTCCTGGGCTAGCTCAAGAGCACTGAGAAGCATGTGACCACTCTGTGACTACTGCCCCACTGCAGCCATGCAGACCAGACCTGACTCTTCCTGGGTCTCCCAGATATCCACCTGAACACACACGGGGCCCTGAGCTCCCACCAGCCTCACGGGATCTTGGGAACCGGGTCCCCACCGCCACACGCCATGGGCTGTTTGGGTTTCAAGGCCTGGTTTCTGTCTTAGCTCACTTTCTGAACCTGGCTGAGTCCTTCCACCCACCAGGCCTCAGTTTCCCTATTCAGAAGAAAGGATGGGTGAGCCTCAGAAGCCACCACTCAACCAGCCTGGGGACAACTTTCCACTCGCATATGTGACACATTATAAAGATGACAAGTGGACCAAGTAGCCACAGGGGACAGACACCTAGAAGTGAGTCACATGTTAGGAGAAGGTCTGAAGGCTGCCAGCCTTCCTGTCTCACTCCAACTGCGACTGTGACCCTGGGTAAGCCCGCCCACTAGCCGTTCCAGAACTTTCCTTCTTCCCACGATGAACCAAACTTCCTTCCTCTGCCTCCAAGGCTGAAGTCTCAGCTCTGAGAACGGCCTGAGGTGGGCCATTCTTTTCTTTTAACCCATCCCTCCATCTCCTGGTCCTAGCCAGCTGCTCCAAGACAGGTTTGGAAACGCTTGACACTTTCCTCAGGCTCGGGCAGGGCCATAAAATAATGGACGTGATAATGCCGGTGACGGATGCCATAATAGAATGTTCTGGCACGGTAGCATCGGCTCCACACTCTGCAGCCTACAAACCATCTACGTACGCCCTCCTCCCAGGGTCTCTCTGAAGAAAGAACCAAACTGTTCAGACGGTCTCATGCCTCTCTACCAACTGGCTATGTGACCCAAATTTGGCAGGTTAGTTAAGCTCTGAAATGGCGCGGTCAGCCTATACCCTGGGTATAATATTTAGGACGACTCAAGCCACCAAGAGCCCAGTGCCCAGTCACATCTCCTCCTCACATTGCAGAGCTAGAAAGCAGAGGGTCCACGGGGAAAGAGCGTCCCAGATGAGGCAGCCAGGAAGTCCCAGAGCCAGGGCTGAGCCACCATCCACCGCTCCTGGGGCTAGGCTCCGGGAGGAACACTCTAGAAGGTCCAGCCTCGCTCTCCCCTTCCAAGACACAAGTCGTGGGCTGGGGAGATGGTTCAGCCATTAAAAGCCAGGCTCCCCACCAAGACACAAGTAGTCTCAGCAGCCCTCACTAGACCTCTGCCCGGGTAAGAGCAGCCTTCCACTTCTGAGAGTCCCCAGGTCGGCCATACACTAATGCTCAAAGAAGTCCGTGATGGGTGTGTGGAAAAAGCGGCACTCTGTTTCCAGGGCGTGGAGAGGGGTTGGCCATCGGTGTGTGTGAACATCCTTCTAGAAGACACCAAAGCCCTGTCACCACCCATAACTGCCTCATTCCTCAGTTCTCTTAGTAAATCCCCACCATGGCCCCCTAGTCACTCAAGTTACCCCAATCAGCTGATGGTCTCCAGCCCAGTTCATCCTCCACACTGGAAGGCACCTGAGAGGAGCGGGAGGGGGAGAGGGAGGACGAGGAGGAGGGTGAAGAGGAGGAGGAGGAGCTACCACCAGCTCCCTGGACGGGTCAGACCAGAGGCATAGCTACCCAATGGGCACAGGCAGCCGGGCAGTGAGTCAGCCCTATGGGCACGCAGCCCTGGAGCAGGCCGCGGCGCCAGGCAGCACCCACCCCCCTTCCGGTCCTGCCTGCTTCTTTGGAAGCCACAGACTCCCCTCAGCACAGCTCACACTCTGACCACCCTCATCTTGAACTCAGCACGCAACTCATCCCGAACTCGGTTGTCTCCTGTGGCCTGCAGCTCACTCCCTTCCTTCCTATTTCTCAGACCCCAACAGATTTCACTCCACTTTTGAAACTCTTACTGCTGGACGCTGGTCCTCAAAGGGTGTGAAACTTTGGCCCCTGGGGCCTATCTGACACCAGCTGAGTTTAGGCTGACCCAGAAGGGGTGAGAGCACTACCCGTCCTGGGGAAGTGGACACCAAAGATGATTCTCACAGTGTTACAGTGAGCGGCACAGTCCCACAGGGACTTCTGGTGTCCTAGTGCTGAAGCCACATCCAAGATGGGGGCAGGTAGGTCTGAGAGGTGACATCCTGACCCCAGCATCCTTGGAGTCTTCCCTCACTCAGCTCAGTCTCAGAGCTTTGAAGCCCAAGAAACCAGCCTCGCTCCTACAAAGCCCCTACCCAAGCCACCCTGTACTGTATGAGTTCAGCTTGGCACGCAGCAGCCATCGCGCACAGGTGACCGTGATTGAAGCCCTGGGGCTCCCGTGGCTGGGCAGCCGGACACCAAGTCCTTATAGTAAGTCTACAGTGGGCTCGAAGCTCAGCTCTGACTGTGTGACCTGGGCTGATGTCTCACCCTCTCTGTGCCACCACTGGCACTTTGTGAACAGCATCATCTGCGATGGCGTTCACGTTAACATCAGGGTGGAGTCTGAGAACTATGACAGCTCTGGGGACAGAGCTTGGCACCTTAAGTGCTATGTCTGTGAGCAGGTGCAGCCTTTTAAGAAATGACTTGATCCTCCCTGTGCTCAGAAGCCCAGGGGTTGGAGGACAAGGGGACACATCCCTTCCTTTTCTTGTGACCAGCCTCTCCTGAGGACCCTCAAACGGAGAAATGAGCCCATGACCAGCTGTCTAGCCTTCTGCATGGAGCTCAGCTCTGCCTGCATCCTCTGGTTCAAAAACCCTTCTGGGAACCGGGCTGACTGCAGCAAGGACCCACACTTCCCGCACTGGGCAGAGGTTCCAGAAGAGGCAGACTGTGCCCTGAGGAAGATCCATCCACGCTGCTCCTAGCTGGGAAGGCCCAGGGAATCGACCCGAGGAACCCCAGACCCTCCGGAACCAACTCTTACCCATAAATGTCCACGATGGTCTCAACCCCTGCCACACACACCGCGCTGGTGGGGTGTTCCAGGGATACACGCACGATCCTCTGCAGAGACATACCGGCCTAGGATGGGGGCTTTGGCCACCAAACCCAGCACTAGCCAGAGGTCCCCCACAGGATGTGCTTTAAAAGCACCCAGCTCCGCCCCTCCAGCCCAGGGCGCAAGCTCATTGGCTCCATCCCTAGAAGCCCAACCTCTTCTCAGAGGTTGAAAGAGCCAATCCCCTCTTTGGGACTGGCCGAAAGGATTCTGATATTTGAATATGAACCCGAGGCTCCCGCCCCAGGGCACCCAAGGAGTTAATTTCTAGCTAGGGAGAAAACAAGTCCCCACAGGTGCTTGGCCAGCACATCTGGGATGGTTAGGGGGAGGGGGAACACAGGAACACCTGGCTTTGCCCTGGCCCTTCTCTGCCCTTTTGCCTCTGTTTTCTCTACACTGCCGGAGGGGCCGCTGAGGATGCAGGACACGAGGCCCATGTCTCCTTTTTCTCCTCCCCTTTCCTGCCTCTCCCCCTTCCTCTTCTTCCTCCTCCTCCCTCAACTCCCCCTTCCTCGTTTTCCTTCCCCTCCCCCTCCCTCCCCATCGTTCTCTTATTTATTTATTTATTTATTTATTTATTTATTTATTTATTTATTTTTGACTCTCAATACCTCAAAGTCACTATGAGGTTAAGGACGGTCTTAAACCTTGGGTCCTTCTGCCTCCCAAGCGTTGGGATTACAGATCTGCACGGCCCCACTCAGTTCTTTCTGGTGCCGGGGACCACACCCAGAGCTCTCCTAACTGAGCCACATCCCCAGCTCCCACTGGCCTTTCCCCCCCCCCCACCCCGCCCCTGCTTTCTTTAAAATACTATATCTGTATGTATATCTAGATGGATTTGATTTTGACATTTCTGGAGGAGGCAGCACCCAAGTGTGCCCTGGCACCTGTGCTGAGGCCAGAGAACATGTTTCTCTGCTACTGTGTCCATTGCAGGTTGTCCGGCTTGGTGGCCAGCATTTTACCCACTGGGTCACCTTATTGGTCCCCTGCCTCCTGCCTTTCTTAATTAAAAGCTTGGGTTGTTAGAATAGAGAGAACTTCCTCCTGCCTCAGGGTCTTCCTGGTGGTACTACACACACACACACACAAACACAGACACATACACACACACACACACACACACACACGCATGCACACACACATACACAGACACATACATACACACACACAAACACGCACACATATACATACACACACACACACATATATACACACAGACACACAAACACATACATATATACACACACAGACACACACACATATACACACACAGACACATACAAACACATACACATATACACATACAGACACACAGACACACACACACACACACACACACAAACACATACACACGCACACCTTGCTTCAGACCACCACCACCACCACTTTAGCCCTGGCTGTGGGGGTCACGGCTGGGCAGGTCTGACCCGGATATGAGCTCACTTTCCTAAGTCTGTTGCTGACGTTGGAGGTTAAAACCTCCCAAGGGGGTAAATGATACAGCAGTGAACATGTCATCAGGAGCCAAGGGTGTCAGCGTAGGATGATAGCCTCTTGTAGATGGGGAAACTGAGGCAAGAGGTGTCTGCAAGAACAAGGACTCTGTGAAGAGGAGTCGAGTTTGATCGTCTGCACTGCGTACTGATGAGATCTCATCTTTTCTCCTGGGGCCTGTTTCCTCAGGTCTAGAAAATGCGGCCAGTCGCCCACTTGGGCAGGGATAATGGCTGTGGAGGCTCAGAAGTGCTGAGCAGAGGCTCCTCCCTTCTCCCTGCCGCCGCAGCCCCTCAGGGCAGGGCAGGGACCAGAATCCACTCACTTCCTAGGGTCCTCCATTTGCACCAGTTGGGAGGCTGACATTTGGAGCCTACGACTGTCCCTCTGCGGTGGCTCAGTGTACGGGGAAGGGCATCCTCCGAAGCAGCCAGGGCCCAGGGCAGCTGGTTTCCAGCAAATGGAGTCAGCTTTAGGTAAGAACCGGAACTCTTGATAAAAAGTCCCAGACAGCCTCCCTGACTGTGGGGTTGGCTGAGAAGAGCGGGTAACTTTCCTCCCAGGGTGCTGGCACACTGTGCTGGGGACCTGATGTGCCTCGTGCTAAAATGTCTGTCAAAGGGTCTGAGGTCATAGCAAGTGTGTAAGATAAGAAGTGATGTTTCCGAAGCTCAGACCACCAAGCCCGAGTAACTCAGCACCAGAGTCAGGGTTACAGAATTGCACTGACCTATGTCCTGGACCCCAGTGCAGCGGTGGAGCATTGTTCCCCTTCTGCTAGTAGGACCCAGCCTCCCTCCCTCTTTCCATCCTCCCCGACAGATAGAAGATAGAGCCAAGGACAGAGGAGAGGAAGAGGCAGATTCTCTTCGATAGCATCTCAAGCAGGCAGCAGGAATGGGAGTGGCCATGGACCAAGGATTCTGTTGAATCAGCTGCTGCCTGGCACTCACCTGCCTCAGCCCAGGAAGCTGCTCAGCTGACAGGGGCTGCCTGAGGCCTGCTGGCACGGAGCCTAGGGACCTGTGGTAGGGTGTGGGGATCAGGGAAGCAGGGTCCCTCATTCTCTTCTCCCTCTGCCGGCCCAGGCGCAAATGAGGCAGTCACTTAACGAATGCACAATGATGTTTTTATTGATGAGAAAGAGGGTGGCCAGTCAGCCAGGACCCCAGACAGCCTGAGCAGCAACTCCAGAGCCCCCCTCATGTGGCGCTGCGGACTTGCTCCCATGCACGCCAGGGCTCTGTAGTCTCCTCTTCAGAGGCCAGGCCCTGCCCCCAACCCTTCTCATCCTCCTTTATCTTCTTCTTCTCCTTCTCCTTGGCTCAGCCGCAGCCAGGCCATGATCATAGAGGAGGAGCCTACCAACAGGGCTCCAGTTCCACAGAACCTTCTGGAAGAAGGAAGAGCCAATGCCTGCCTGGCCATGCCTAGCCTAACAGTTCCACGGAAGCCTTCGCTAACTGACTGTCCACTCGGTTATGGAGTGGCAGCAGCTGCCTCAAGTCTGGGGTGCCACCAGAAGCTGTTAGAATACAAAGAGAGGCCAGCAGACTGTTGCGGCTTCTTGACCAGAGGAGGTCTCTGCCAGCCATGCCCTGCAGCTGGGTGTGCCTGCCTACACACGCCTCTGTGACCTCACCCCGTGCTATGAGCCTCAGGCCAGATGTCTGTCCTACTGTGGTGGTGGGGGGACATAGGCCTGCCACGGGGTTTCCTGGGGCAGCCCACGTGTCGTGTAGGGTCCCAGGCTGCTGGGGGAGTGTGGGCCGGCCCCTCCCACTGCCAGCAGCAGGAGAGGGAGTAATTAAAGACTATTAGAGGAAATTAGGCCTCACCTCCAGATGTACCTTAATGGCCCTCCCCACCCTCTCCTAATACCGTGGGCCCCACCCCCTCCACATCTGGATCAACAGCCTTCAGGTTCAGGGGCCCCCAAACACCCAGCCTCGAGACCCAGGCTTCCAGGTTCCCCACCCCAAGACGGGCAACCTCTCTGCTTTCCTGGTCCGACCTTCCTGCCCACCCACACCCACGCTTGCAGGCTTCACGGGGGCCTCCCTGTGCCCGGCAGCATCTTCCAACAGGAAGCACCAGGCTCATAATTAAAGGCTGCCCCGACATGTAACGAGCAGCCTGCAGAGGTCGGACTGGATGGAGTTGGGCATTAGAGGGGCTTTTGTGCTTGCCCGCTTTCAAGGATGGAGTTTTCCTGCCCTCGCTTGCCTACATTTGAGCTGACCGGTGCCAGAGGGCCATGGCCTGAGGTCCTTTGGGAAAAAGGACACCCCAAATCTTCCTTTTCATCTTATGCAATCCAGAAGTCATATGAAACCACGGTGCTTTTGCCGCCAAGGGTCCTGGCATAGTGGGCATTTCTGAAACAGTTCCAGAACTATTTTTCTCAGCCTGCAGAGAGGCTTCAAGAGAGACAAGGGGGTGGGGTGGGGGAACAGCTCAAAGTGGGGCGTGGCTGTAGAGGCCACGCCTTGAAAAGGCTCAGCTTCGGATCTTGACGCTCTTGGGGGGCTTTGGCTGGGAAAGAGAGAGGGAAGAAGTGGCGATAGTCTCCTGGGCAGGACCGAGGACTCCAGAAACGAAGAAATGTGTGGCCCTTCCGGAGCCCAGCTGACCACAGCAGCCAGCCCGCTTTCAGGCCCCAGGAGGGTGGAGGCTGGTTTGTGGCCTCCCCTTGCCCTGGGACTCCCATCATCTGGGAAGCAAGGGTGGTGGTCGCCCCGGGCAGGCTCAGGGCACGGAGTTCCACCACCTAAAGGTAAAAGGTTTCCTCCGCACGTTGGTGCCACAGTGGATCTCTCCGAGCAGCTGGTGGTAAAAGAGAAAGTCGTCGATAAAGACGCAGCGTAGGCCCAGCGGCTCCAGCAGGGAGCGCACCTTCTCCTCCAGGCAGCAGCGGCCGTTGATGATGGGCCCGAAGGGCTTAGGGATGCCCAGGTACTTGCCGAGGACCACCATGTTGACCTGCAAGAGAGAGGAAGAAGGGCCCCAGTGGCTGCGGATGCGCGGCACCTCAGGGCTCCTTCTGGGCTCAGGCTCTGCCGATCCATCCTCTGCAGAACTAGGGATTGGTCGGGAACTAGGGTCTAAGATGGGGGTGGGGTATGTGCCCATTATGATTTGGGAGTCATAAGCAGGAAGATGGTGAGTCTGAGGCCAGCCTGGGCTACATAAATAAAACATATCTCAAAAAAAATACACACACACACACACACACACACATATCTCAAAAAAAATACACACACACACGCGCGCGCGCGCAGGGTCGAGTTATCACAGAGAAGGGAGCTTCAGTTGGGGAAGTTCCTCCATGAGATCCAGCTGTGGGGCATTTTCTCAATTAGTGATTAAGTGGGGAGGGCCCCTTGTGGGTGGTGCCATTCCTGGGCTGGTGGTCTTGGGTTCTATAAGAGAGCAGGCTGAGCAAGCCAGGGGAAGCAAGCCAGTAAGAAACATCCCTCCATGGCCTCTGCATCAGCTCCTGCTTCCTGACCTGCTTGAGTTCCAGTCCTGACTTCTCTTGGTGATGAACAGCAGTGTGGAAGTGTAAGCTCAATAAACCCTTTCCTCCCCAACTTGCTTTGTGGTCATGATGTTTGTGCAGGAATAGAAACCATAAGACTGTATGTATATATATGAGGTAGGGATGTTTCCCGCCTTAACAAACAAGGCTTGGTTAATGGTACCAGTGGCAGTCTGCTTCCCCCCAGTGCTTTCTTCCATCTCTTGTCATATTGTAACAAGGATGTTCCAACCAGAGATTAAATATGCTAAATGTCCTCACTGTTAGGTCTCAAACTCCGGACAAATGGTCAGCTGAGGTGCCTTTTTAACCTATCAAAGCCGATCTGGCCGCCAGGTTCTCCCAGCCTCCCTCAATTCCTACCCGTTACAGGGTCCTCCTGGCTGGCACACCCCAGCCCCTACCCTGAACCCCTCAGCCCAGGGACTAGGCCACCCTTTGCTCTATAATCTAGCCATTTGGGTTACTCAGCCCCCTTTTTGTCTACTCTTTGTTTTCCTGGCTCTGTCTGTCTTCCTTCCTCTTCTCACGTGACCCAGCTCAGGGTCATGGTCACTCGGGACTCTCCCAGAGATCCCTGCCCCTGGCTCTGCGATCCCTTTTATCTAAAATCAAAACGAAACAAAAAACAAAAAAAAAACTCCCTTTTTTTTATCTCCCCCATATCTAGGAGCAGTCATATCCTCCCGTGTGTGTGTGTGTGTGTGTGTGTGTGTGTGTGTGTGTGTTCACTCACTAGTGTGGCGACACAGCTTGCCCGGCCGTTCATAGCATCCTGCTAGTCCTCAGCCCTTACTGAGAATCCGTGTACTCCAGAAACATAATCCCTAAATCTCGCAGCCTCCCCTCTGAGGTTGTGGTTCAGACAGGTTAAGTAACATTACCCAGGTCACAATAGCGTGTTCCCCACTTCCTAGGCTGGAGGGTACATGCTGGGGTGAGGGTGGGGTTGCAGGAAGTCCAAGGGCAGGGAAAGGAATAAGAAGCCATGCTTATGCCATGGTCAGGACGCTGCTAAGAGTTCGAGGCCAGCCTGGTCTACAAAGTGAGTTGCTGTTACACAGAGTGACCTTGTCTGAGGGGTGGGGGATGTGGGGAGACACAGCCCATGGGCTTTAATCTCAGCCACACCCAGAGGTCCTTCAGTGTCCAGATGCAGAGCGGCCATTAGCACGTGTGGCTGTATAGGTTAAAATCGCTTCCTGTCTCTGGTTGTTTTCTGCAAGCCACACCCGATGTCATCCCGATGACTTAGAGGATGACCCTGTCACACTGCAGACTGTCACCTCAGCAGGGCAGGCTGGAGCAGAAAGCACAGCTTCAAGCAACACTGATCAGCGAGGAAGGATTTTACCCGCCTGGCACTCTTGGTTGTTACAGGAGGCCAGAGATTCGGTTAAACACCTTGTGGTGCCCAGCGGTGGGAGGCTCAGGGGTAAAAACTTCTGTTTCTGAAGAACAGGGGTCCTGCCAGCCCGGAGACTGGACTTCAGGGACATCAGGGAACCTAGGTACCCCTTCACTCCAGCCTGCACACCCCTCCCCTAACTTGATTCTACTCTGGTCTTGTCCCAAGTTAAAGGCACAATAGAAAAGGGGGGGTCACTTCCCACTCCAGAGCCCACCTCTCATTGACAGCCTCACCTGTACATAGTCCTTCCTGACAGGAATTGTGCTGACTGGCTGGCTGCTTTGATAGCCTCGCTCAGACCTCGCCTAACTGAGGGCTCTTGGCCTCCCCTGCCTGTCGGCTGCCTAATGGTTACTATTTGTTCTGCCTGCCTGCTAGTGAGCCTCTGGACAGAAGGCAGAAGCATCCCTGTCTCCCTTTCCATTTAGAAAGCGAAGGCTTCTTTGGGTGGGGCTGGCTTCCCTACTGTGGGATGTCTCGTAGCCCTCCCAGATGCTGCCCACTGGGTGCCAAAGACGCCAGCTCACAGTGGCCATGAGCGACGCCCAGGAGCCGCATCTGCCCCGCTTAGGGTCTACTGACGCAGCTGCCTCTGTATCCGCTTGTCCTCGTTCCCCGCCCCCAGGGACCCTCACCATGTCAGGAAAGAAGGCTTCGGCGTAGGCTCCCTTCAGGTAGAAGAGCTGCGGAATGTCCACGATGTCGCTCTCAGTGAGGCCCAGCTCCCGCTTCAGCACCTCGCGGTTCCAGTCGATGCATTCCTGTGGAAGAGGGAGGCCGTGGGCCAAGACAGAGGACGCTGAGTGCGCTGTGCCTGCGTGCAGCTCTGAGCTCCCGGGCCTTTCAGTGGCTTTGTGCAAACAGATTCACAGATGTCCGAATTGGGGAAACTGAGGCTCAAGGCAGCTCACCTAACTGCACAGAGCTAGGGAAAGTCGAAGTTTGGTTCTAAATGACCCTGTCACTTGATTATTATTATTATTTTCTGGTTTTTCAAGACAGGGTTTCTCTATATAGCCCTGGCTGTCCTGGAACTTACTCTGTAGACCAGGCTGGCCTCGAACTCAGAAATCGTTGATTATGGATTTTTAAAAATTATTTTTTTATTTTATGTGTAATGGTGTTTTGCCTGCCTGCGTGCCTGTGTGCTGTGCGCATGCCTGGTGCCAGCGAGGCCCAGAAGAGGGCGCCAGCTATCTTGGAACTGAGTGGCAGATGGTAGTGATTTGCCATGTGGGTGCTGGGAATTGGACGTCAGTCCTCTGGAGGAGCAGCCAGTGCTCCTATTTTAAAATTGTGGCGCATGCGTGGGTACGTACGTGCACGTGTCTATAAGTATATGTGGATTCCTGGAATCAAACTTAATCCATCAGGCTTGGGTGAACCACTTTGATGAGCCCCTGTTATTTTAACATATTGCCCCAACCACCATGCGGCTAATATTTCTGCTAGCCCCAGCCATCTAGGTAAAGCCCGTCCGTGGCTTGGTGCAGAAAGGCCAACAGGCCTCCTCCCTTTACTAGGCCCAGCATCACACGCAGCAGGCACCATCTTTAGCGTCTTTGGTCAGCCATTTCCCTTCCTAGGCCTGTCCCACCCGATCTGTGCACAGGGCCCCTGAGGACCCGGTATCTCTGCCTCTTCCATTCACACTTCCGGAGTGAGGGTTTAGATTCACTTCTGTGGAAATGAACTGCACCCCCCAGAGCCAGGCAACCCCAGGAGCCTGCTGCGGCCTGAGTGTGATTAGCCTGTCCCCAAGTCTGCCAGCCCCTGAGGACAAGACTCATTCCCACACCCTCAGAAATCTATAGAACAAACAGAGGCCAGGTCCTGTCCCCCACAGGCTGGACACTGCCACCACCCAGCCTCTGTCCTGCCTCACCTGCACATGCTCACTGTCCCTCCTGAGGTGCTTGTCGGCTAAGATGTCGTTGATGCTTCTCTTTGCCTTAAACCTGAGGCCTGTGGAGGACAGACTGTGTGAGTTCAGGGACACAGGCAGACTGTGCATGGCTCAGGGACACAGCCTGGAGCCCCCAGGCCTGAAGAAGGCACAGTGCAGGTCAGCGGCTCTGACAGAAATAGGTTGGGGAAAGAGAAGGGCCAGACGCTGAGAGGCTGAGAGGCTGCTTCTAGTTGTAGTGAAGACCTGGTGAAGACTCAGAAATGCTGGGGAAGGCCCTGGGGCTCCTCACAGCTTAATTCCTAATTGAACTTTAAAACCATCCTGGTGTGTGTGTGTGGAGGGCGTGTTGTAAGATATTTCCTATCCATTCATATTGAGGCAGTGAGAGGCCAGTGATTGGAGGGGGAGGGAAGGAGGAGCTATGGAGAGAGACAGACCTAGGAAGAGAGGAGGAGGAGCTAGGGAGAGAGGCAGAGCTAGGGAGAGAGAAGGCGGGCTAGGGAGGGGCTAGGGAGAGAGGCGGAGCTAGGGAGAGAGAAGGAGGGGCTAGGGAGAGGGAAGGAGGAGCTAAGGAGACAGGAGGAGGAGCTAGGGAGAGAGGCGGAGCTAGGGAGAGGTGTGGGGGCACACGAGTGGGAGGAAGGAGAAAGATGCGTGCCAAGATGGAATCAGACATAAATTTACCTAAAGGTTAGAAATGGGAATAAGACTTTTATCATTGTAAATTGGCATCTTGTAATTGGGAGCTTCATATACATAAATGTGATTGGTTAAATATTTAAGTTTAAGAGTCACGCTTTACCGGGTAATTGGAAGGAGTGGGTGCAGGGCAGGAGCGCAGGACTCCCACCAGAGACTTAACTGAGCCGCATTGGCAGCAGCCTTGGCAGGAGCTTGAGAGTTGCGGCTTGACCCTGCCAAAGAGATCGCGCCGCTGCTACAGACCTGAGATTAACACAGCGGTGGCCGCAAGAACCATGCTGAGCAGGCTCGTTGTTTGTCCTGCAGTTAGGGGCGCAGGAATGTGTTGGGCCATTTTTTAATTAATTACCACTACAGGGGGTTATCATTTTCAATTAAGAGAGTGAGAACCGAGGTCCTAAGAGTCAAGAGCACCCTCGGTCCCGTTGACCCCACCTGCAGCAAGGGTTGAGCCCATTTGAACCCAGATGGGACCCGTGCATCTCTCCCAAAGCCCAGTCTAGGAGCTACACTGGCATCGAAGGATGGGGTGGCTCTCTGGCTCCTTCAGTACCTTCTTTGCCCCAGGGCAGCAGTGGGAACACAACCAGGGATGGTGAAGGAAGGACAGGATCCCCATGAGGTGACAGGTGACACAGCCTCAGGCACTCACCATCAAACTGCTGGGCCTCTCCGAAGCCCTCCTCCTTCTTCTCCTGGAACAGCTGGAGACAGGCACTGGGGCTGGCCAGGAGTAGCCGGAAGCCCTGTCACAGAGGGGACAAATGGCTCAAGGCATGGATCCGGTTGAAGCCAGAGACCTCCAGGACAGTTCAGGAGCCTGAATGTGCACTGGGCTCTGTCCTTCCACCCCACCCACCGCACCCCTGGCTCCTGCCCGCAGGCTTTTCCCCACACTGGTCTCCCTCCCCGGAGCCCTGCTCAATTCCTGCCTCCCACCTAATTCAGATGTGTCCCTGCTCCAGCTGTTCACTGCTCCTCCCCTTATCAGAGCTCTCGCCACGCTGGGCCACCATGGTACCTATGTCCCTGATGTCTGAGGGCCACTTTCTCCACAGCCCTTTCCACAAAGCAGTGGGACTCTGTGGTCAGTGTAGAAACCAGAGCCCGCACCTGTGTACCATCCTCCCTGGCCAGCATTAGACTCTAGGAACCTGAGTGAGGAGGGCAGAACCCTTCTGAGCCTCAGTTTTCTTACCTGTAAAATGGAGTCAATAAAAGGGCCTGTTGGAGGGTTACATGGCTAAAAGTGTGTGTGAGTCTGCTGTATAGTGCTTGAGTCATTTTTCCAACTCTTGCCTGACCCTTGGAGTGGTCTGGGTCTGAAAGGACCAGCAGGAAGCACACATGTCCTCCTGGCCCCGAGGCTTTTGACTCCTCCAGGAAACACTCCCTGATTAACACAGCCTAAGCCCCATGCACGCTGACCCCAAAGGACGGAGCTGGTGGCACTGCCCCTGTCCTGAGCCACCCCATCAGGCCAGATGGGGCAGAAGTGACTCGATTGGAAGTCTGTGGGGTAGGGGTGCAGGGGTCACACCTTTTGGTCAGAGGTGGGCACGAAGCTCAGAAACTCATCCACGTGGCCCACGGAAAGCCAGTCGGAGTAGAGTTCCACAGGGGCCTGCACCTGCTGGGCCTGCAGGAAGTCGCGCACCACCCTGGCCATCCGCCGCCCGCTGGACCTGGCAGGAAGAGACGCTCAGTCAAACTCCTTATGTCCTTCCTTGTAACCTCTGAGTGGGTCCTTTTTTTTTTTGTTGTTGTTTTGTTTTGGTTTTGGTTTTGGTTTTGGTTTTGGTTTTGGTTTTGGTTTTGGTTTTTTTTCGAGACAGGGTTTCTCTGTGTAGCCCTGGCTGCCCTGGAACTCACTCCGTAGACCAGGCTGGCCTCGAACTCAGAAATCCACCTGCCTCTGCCTCCCAAGTGCTGGGATTACAGGCGTGCACCACCACCGCCCGACTGAGTGGGTTCTCTTTATCAGAGGGGAAACTGAGGCTTAGAGAGCTAAGGTGACCTTGGCCACACTGAACTAAGGTGACACCATCTTGGCCACACTGCTGAGAAAAGTCAGGGCCACAGTCCACCCATTACAGGCCTGGAGATTTGAAGTCAAAGCTGAGGCCATTGGGAGCAGAGGGTGGGAGGACGTCCCAAGAGAAGAGAAGCGGATGCCACTGGTCAGGGGTCAGGTGGAACATGACAGATGCAGGCCAGACTCAGGGGTCAGGGGTCAGGTTTGGCAAGGGGGCAGAGCTGGTTCAATTAAAGACTTTTGAACCCAGCCAACCACACCGTGGAGTCTGAAAAGATAAAAGCCCATCTTACTCACTCCAGAGTGTTGAGTCACACGCTGCCTGGGGCATTTGGGGTTCCCCACTGCCCAGCTCCCAGACATTCCTGAGATGAGAGCTACCATTTCCTAACCCTTTACCCAGGAGGGTGCAGCAGAATCTCCTCCCGGATCTCCCCATGTAGTGTGGATGTGGCTTTGAACTCCTGCTCCTCCTGCTTCCAGCTCCCAAGTGCTGGGATCACAAGCAAGTGAGACCACAATGGGTTTACACAGTGCTGGGGGTTCAGGCGTGTCACCAACTGAGCGCCTCCCCAGCCTTGGGCTTCCGATCGCTGGCCTTGAAACCCTTAAGGTCTGGTCCCGACTTTTCTCTGCTGTGTGGCCCAAGCTGTGTTCTTGGCTCTCCGAGCCTTAGTTTCCCCTCTAGGAAGAGGACCCACTAAAGACTTGTTTTATTTAAATAAAAAGATCCTGTTCCTGACAGACTGCCCAGTTTAAGGCTCTCAGACCTGCTTCCTGTGGGGAGGCTCCGCCCTAAACAAGGAACACCACCAATCAACCCTCCTCATCCTCCGCAGCCAGCGGGGACCGTCCGTCCTCCATGGGTGGCCGTGGTGGTCTGTCCCTCTCCTTGATGGACATTGCAGACTTCAGCCCTTATGACCCATCCAGAGGGAGGCTTTCAAACATCCCTCCTCGTCTCCGTCCCATCTCACCCCCAGAAACTGCCTGGCTCCTGCCTGGCTCCTCCTTCTGACTTATCCACAGCCCGCTGTCCACCTGACCCCACTCTGGCCCTGACCCTCTCTGCTCCACGCATTCTGGTCTCCTGCTGTCCCTTGAACTTACCAGATACATTCCTGCCCCAGGACCTTTGCACCTACTCTGCCCTCCGGCTGGAATCACATACCTCTCTCTCCCCATGGCCTCATGGCTCCCCTCTTGCCTCTTCTGGGGGGAGGGGTGTAACTCAAGTCTTGCCATCTTTCTCTGAGATTTGGACAAATGGAAGCCAGGTCCCTACTCCCTTCATAGCTTCTTTGTTCTCCGTGGCACTGGCTACCACCTGGGATATTACTTGCCTGGGTCTCACCCTCTGCTGCGGTGCACACCCTCCCAGGGCAGGGGCCTAGGGCTCTGAGCTGTTCCCTGCTGAAGCCCCAGCCCCCCTCACGTAGTCTCTGCTTCAGAAACACTGGTGAGTGATGCAGGCGCTTTGGAGCGGCCGTGTTCCAGATAGTCCCCTGTCTGGAGGCTTCAGAGGCGGCTCAGTGCTTGTCTAGCATGCGTGAGGTCCTGGGTTCAATCCCTGGTACCACATAGACAGGGTGTGGTGGTACACATGGTCCTTACGGTATCTGAGACGCAGAGGCAGGGGGATCCTTGGCTGTGCTTTGAGTTTGACGTCAGCCAGGGCTACATGAGATTCTGCCTCAAAACATTAAAAAAAAAAGTGCATAATTTATAGTGACCGGAGCTTGCCGCAGGCGAGCATGGGGAATGCGCAGACGATGCTCCTGCTTGGAACTGTGGGTAGAAGGCGGGAATCACGTTCTTATGTCTGCTAATTCAATAGTGCATGGGCCGCTTTGAAGGCCATCTTTGAAACTAATGAGAAGCAATTCAGCAGGTGCAGAGCCACGCTCTTCCTAAGAACCCTCTCCCACCCTCCTTTCTGGGGGCTGAGGCAAAGAGGAGATGGTCCGAGCGCCCGGAGATTCATCTCTGCATCATAACCAAAGATACCACCAGGGGGCAGACTTGTTCAATGGTCTGAGTGGAGGACCCAGGGCAGCCAAGAAAGGATCTAGTTTGTTGAACTTGGCATAAGTTTAATACCGCTTGCAGTCCTCAAGATTATCCTGAGTCGGTGGTGGTGGCACACGCCTGTAATCCCAGAACCTGGGAGGTAGAGGCAGGTGGATTTCTGAGTTCCAGGCCAGCCTGGTCTACAGAGTGAGTTCCAGGACATTCACAGCAACACAGAGAAACTCTGTCTTGAAAAACCAACCAAGCACAATGTGTGTGTATGTGTGTGCACGTGTGCACATACGCAAATGCCAGAAGCCAGACGCCTACATCAGGTGTCCTTCTCTATGGCCCCCACCTTATTTTGGGGGACAGAGTCTCTCACTGAACTATTACTATTTCAACTAGGTTAGCTGCCCAGGGAGCTCCAGGGAGCGTCTTGTCTCTGCCCCTCCCACCAGTGCTGGGATTACAGACGTGGGCTGTCAGGCCTGGCTTTCTACATGGCTACTGAGGTTTCAAACCCAGACCTTCACGCTTGCCCCCTGCCCACTAAGCCATCTGGCCAGCCCCAAGTGAGAGGGCCCATTTTTCAGCTAGAGAAAATGAGGCAGGGGATAGAAAAGAAACTGTTTATTTAAAATGCACCAGGTAGATACCCACGCATGTCAGGCAAGCTCTATCAACAGAGCTCACCCCCAGTCTCAGACGTGCTGGTTTAGATTATGCTTAGCAGACTCTGGGCCACTAATTTGACCCTGAGACTTTGTTATCTTTGGGAAAGTCATCCCCATGGCCGGGAGGGCGTCTCCCAGTCTGGACTCGGTGACAGTCATGCCATGGGTTCTGGAGAGCACCTCTCAGTCCAGAGAGCCACATCACGGGGAGCTTACTGAATCCTCCCCCACCCAACGCCCTTCCCAGCCACTCACTTGGGGAAGCTGCCACCGATGAGGATTCGGCCGAGGGGGTACTCTGTGTTGCCCACCCTCACCGGCGGGCTCACATCCAGGTTGCCGAAGGAATCCAGGCCAGAGGCCCCTGCGAACTCGATCTCCCGGGTCACATATCCAAAGTCAGGACCCTAGAGAGGCGCCATCAGAGCCCCCCAGACAGGAGGGTCAGGGGGGAAGGAGCCAGTCTAGCGGACAGGGACGGGGGCAGGGGGCACTGGATAGCTGCTCCCCGGCTCTCTGCTGAAAGCCTGCTTCCATCCAACCCTACCATGCCCCGTTCTACACTCTGAACAGATCAAGTCACTGCCCGGAGGAGAGCAGAGAGTCACCAGGTCCTTGGTCAAGCAGTGTATGTTTAAGGAACTCACAGATAGACAGTCAAGGAAGACCGACCTTGACCAGGAAAGGACGGGAGAATGGAGTGTGTAAGGACTGGGAAGATGGCTGCGGAGGAAGGCAAACTCCTACCACATGAGCGTGAGGACCGGAGTCTGGTCCCCAGCATTCTCGGGAAAGCCTGGGGTGGTAGCACACACCTGCCACTCCAGTACTGAGAAGTGGGGTAGACATGTGTGGAACTCTGGGACTTACTGGTGAGCTAGCCTGGGCTAAGTGGCGAGTCTCAGTCCAGTAAGAGACATCATCTCACGAAAATAAAACAGATGGCTGCTGAGGCCACACACACACACACACACACACACACACACACACACACACACGGGGGAGGGGGAAGTACACCACACAACCACACGTTAAAACTCGTGAGCAGCTCAGGACTCCTGACACACTCTTCAGGAAAAGGAGACCTTCAGAAGCCTACACAGGGAGCCAAGAAGAAAGCTGCCCCGTGGCCTCTTAGGGAGCAGTGGCAGAGGGGTCACAAAGGCTCCCCGGTCCCCACAGACACTCGCTCTGCAGGAGGAAACTTGGGGCCCACGAACCCACAGAAACTAGGCCATGTCTGGAGAAAGCGCAGCCAACTGTCAGGAAGGAACCGGCCGGTTAGGATCGGTGCACCGCTTCCCCCCGCTGCCTTACTGACTTGGACATGCTGCTTAACCTCTCTAGCCTCAGGGTCCTTGGTTGTCGTGGGAGTTGGCTGTCGTGGGAGTGGGTGTCTATTTGTTTGTGATTTGCATGTGATCTGCATGCGATTTGCATCTGATTTGCATTCTCAGATAGCCCCTCCTTCCCCCACTCTCCAGGCTGCTGTCCCTGCCCACACCGGTCTCTGGACCCTAAAGTTCCACCAGGGCTTCCAGGAGAGGAGCCATCAAAAGCCTGCCCCTCCCCCACTTCCCCCATCCTATCCCTGTGTACTTGGCCACACACCAGGATCTTCTTAAGGGCGAAGTCCTTCAAGCCTCTGTTTCTCGGGGAATCAAAGACCACAGGGAAGGATTTGTGAGGGGCGTCAGTGTAGCCAAACTCCATCTCATCCTGTGTGAGGAAGACAGACCTACAGCAGGACTCCTCAGGGGGTTTCAGGAAAGAGGACCCCAGAAAGGTCACTACCATGACCTGGGGAGGACACGGGCCCAGGGCAGGGAGGGCAGGAGAAGGCTCCAGGGCTCCATCCAGGAGACCTGTCCCAGAATCAGGATGTCTGGACAAGGCAGGAGAGATTTCTCCTGCCGGGCGATGGCTCCCCAGGCTTGGCTGGGAGACGAATCTGAACCCCTACACCCTGGCCACCCACCACCGGTTCACGGTTCTCCTCTGGGTCAGCCTTGCACCCACCTGGATCCAGCGATCGTTGCGATTCTCTACCCGGGGACAAACCACTAGTTTGCAGTTGGCCTTCATGGCCAGGTGGGACATATCTTCCAGGAACTTGTCATTGCGGCCATGAATATCTATCACGCTGCAAGGACAGTGACAGCGGCTGGGACCGGAATCCAGTCGTGCCAGGCCCGTGTTCCTGAGTTCTGAGCTTCAGATCTATCCCTACCTCGGGGAGGCTAGAAGACTTGGGGGAGGAGGGGTCGTGTCCTTAGACCACATCAGATGACCAGTACATAAACGGGGAAAAGCCAGGCTCTGGAGCCCAGGGCCAGGGTTTCTGAACCAACCCAGGCAGTCTGGGTGGCAGTCAAGGTGATCCAGGGTTGATGTCACTGACGGGATGTCAGTAAGTGGGCTAGCCTGGTCTTCTCAGAGCAGAGTGACCGGGAAGTACTCTGAGCAGATAGGAGACTGGGACAGTCCTGGTTCCGGGCAGGCAGACGGATAAACCCTGCTTGGCCACACCTCGCTTGAATCTGCATCTCTCTCAGTGGGCCTGTCTGCCACTGCTACCTGTGATATCTCAAGGGTTGGCCAGCAGAGGCCACCAGATATCAGGTCATAGTGGGAGGCCCACGACAGCCAGAATGGGACAGACTCATACTGGACTCTGTGGCTGGGTCCCTAGATCTTCAGAAGATGCAGACGTGACCAAAGAAGGACGAGGCCAGGTCCCTACAGTCCCTAGCACAAACACAGGGCTCAGTTCTACCACCCAAGGTCTCATGTAGCAGAGGCTAGATTTGAACTCCTGATCTTCCTCCCTGTACCTCCCAAATGAAGGACTGCAGGCCTGCACCACCATGCCTGGCTCCAACATCCAAACTGAACTCAAGGTGTCTGGGCCATCGGACTTGGAGCTGGTGCTGGTGGCTGCTTCCTGACCCCCGCTGCAGTCCTGTGGCAGCCTGGGGCCACAGGACACCATTCCTGAATGAGGGCTGGCCGGCCACAGGGCAGGATTGCTCACTGACTTCTCTGGTTTTGTCAAGGTGGGGCGGAGGGGGGGCTCACCTGCACACATAGAGCTCCAGGGGCGGCTGGGTGTTGGGGGTCATGATCCAGGGGGCCACTCGGAAGGTCACGCTGTCCGTGAAGACTGACACCTCGGAGAGGGGCTGGGGGTGGGGGGAGGAGAGCTCAGTGGTTTTGTGAGTCCCTGGGTTCCCCACACCTCTCGCCCGACACAGTCCTCCTACTGAACTTACCCGTGTGTCCACCAGGCTGACACTGAGAGACAGCAGCCCTGAGAAACTGGCGTCGGGGAAGGTGAGCCCTTCCACGAAGAACTGGATGTCCCTCTCGCCGGGATACCGTTCCACGTCATAGGAGCTGTGACGGGGCCCGAGCACCTGTTTGTAGTTGGAGAGGGAGGTCCCACCTAAGGAGAACAGGGTCAGGCCGATGTGGGGACAGGGTTGGGGCTGGCAGGCCAGGAGGACAGGAAACCTGTGTGTGTGTGTGGGGGGGGGGGGAATCTGGGGAGCTCTGTTTCAGTTCCCTTCCAGCTCTACGATGCAGAAGCTGTGTGACCTTGGCTCAATGGCTCAACCTCTCTGAGCCTCAGGTGAATATAGAAGAATTCACCTGAGGAAAGTATTTGAGCCAGGCAGTGGTGGCGCACGCCTGTAATCCCAGCACTCTGGGAGGCAGCGGCAGGCAGATTTCTGAGTTTGAGGCCAGCCTGGTCTACAGAGTGAGTTCCAGGACAGCCAGGGCTACACAGAGAAACCCTGTCTCGAAAAAAACCAAATCCAAAAAACCAAACAAAAAAAGAGAGAGAGAGAGAAGAAAAGCATCTGACCCAAATAAAGATGATGAGGACCTAAATGTCTGCCCACACTCAGTGCTTATAAACACATTATGCCAAATAAGGTACATGGACTATTACACACCCACAAAAAAGCAATGCCGTGACCGTGCGTGCCGCACAGTGGATGAGCCTCCTTGGTGGTGTCAGAAGGTAGTGGGAGTGGCTTCTGACGGGGAAGGGTTTTCATGTGAAATGATTAAATATACCACCACTGAAGGCGCCCCAGTCCCTTAAAGTCGCAGATTCTGATTAGGAAACTCCAGGTATTTAGCCACGATTTGAAGCCAGGACCTGGGTCCCAGCCTCTAAGGTTCCTGCCCCTCCCTGTCAGTGCAGACCGGCTGGCTTGAAGTGCCAACAGGTCATATGGGGCTAAGGGTGGGAGGGACCTTGGTACCCAAGAAGCCTGGCTTGGAACTCTCCCTCTATCCGACTCCGCTGTGTGTCAGTTTGCACAGTGTCTCGACTGTGTTTGGGCCTCAGTTTCTCCCTCTGTGGGGAGGAAAGGTGTGACAGGCCACAGCCACTCACCCCGGGCACAGAAGACCTTCAGTCTTCTGGAATCGGACAAGGACGCCTTCAAGACCAGCTTGTGGATCTCAAAGAGCTCATCAGGGCCGCCACAGCTCAGCACCATTGGGGACATGTCCTGCAGGTCTGGGAGAGTGGCCTTTGAGACAAAGTTTCCAACAACAACCCAGATCACCCTCCTCCCCTCCCTCCTCCCCTCTCATGCCTGCTGTCACTCACCCTCCAGCGACCTCAAATGGCTCGCATGCAGGTCCTCCCTGGACCCGTAGGTATCTCTGTCACAGTTTACCAATAGGATGGCCCCGGATCCCCCGGAGCCCCAGCGCCAGGTTTTCTGTGGCACACAGGAAGGCTTGGGTTAGTTAAGCCTGGGGATTCTGGGAAGGAGACTAGACAGGGCCTGGGTTGGCTTAGTGCTTAGCCCAGAAACTTCTATATTCTGGGTTTGCTTAAAGATTTAACGGTGGACCATGAGCCCGGGGAGCAGAGCTTTCTGGAAGGCTCAGACTCAGAAGTGGCCATTCTTGTGTGGTGGACACCTGCAGGAGCACACGCAGTGGTTGGGCCCAGCACACGCAGTGCAGAAGCAGGATGATGTCACCACGCACAGAAACGGCACAACCCGAGACCCACTCTGATCTCCACAAAGATGGTGCCTCCGTTCCCGGAGTCTCCTGGGCCTGACATGCACCAGGGTCTTGCAGGTCCTTCCAGGCTGAGGATCAAGATGGCCGACTCTGGAGTCAGCACTGTCTCAGATACCCTCGGCCTTTTCTCCATTTTGCAAGAAAGCAAAGAGAAGCTCTGGGAGGGAACCCTTAGGTTCTGGTTAGTGTTCAAACCCAGGTCTCTGGGACCATGCAGGTCCACTGTTTGCTTCTGTGGAGCTCTATGGCACAGGTGCCCACCCCTCTGAGCAGGTGCCACCCTGTGCCAAGGTCCAAGACACAGTTTCATTGGAGGCCCCAACTACAACTCCCTCAAGCAACGCCGTGCAGTGAATAACCGGCACAGCCACTCAGGTGTCCTGCCCCACCTTGTCCAAAAGGCTCGAGGTCCAGGCTGCCTCTCTGGATCTTTCCCTACAAATTAAACCTCCCGCCCCTCTGCGACAACACACTTCTTGTGGGATAACTCATTCTCCTCTTTGTTCTTTGTGGCCTAGCTGTGGCTGAATACCACAGCCCCCTCTACCAGAAGGACATTGTTCCGTTATTTGACAACCCTCGTGAAGCACCTGCTGTGTGGAGAGGCCCAGACCCAACCCCCTGAACAGAAGCTATACAGCAAGCAGAATAGGACAGACCAGAGAGGGTAAGTGTCTCCCCAGTAGTCACACAGCATGTCTGTCCCATCAGCCTCAGCTACTGCTCACTTGAGCCAGTTTGGCCATCCTTCCATGGATAGAACAGCTCCTGCTCTTCTAGAAGGAGGGCTGTCTGCTGCCAAGATCACCCAGGTCTCTGCCTGCCAGCTCCACACTCTCGGGGTATCCAGGGTCTCACCTTGTCACCAGAGCCTTTCTTCACCTTGCCTGTGCGGCCCGTGTCGACGTCAAGGGACACATCTGCAAAGGGCAGACAGGTCACCTGTCGCTGGACCTGGGATGGCCCAGCTGGCTTGGCTCCCACCCCAGCTGAGGACCCGGAAGCCCAGCTCTGGACACTGAGGAGCCAGTGTGCTCTGGGCTCTGCTTAGCGTGTCATTGGCAATTCTGGTGTCGGAGGAATACAAATCGTTGGTACTATGTGCACTGGGTGACTATTCTCTGTACAGCCCTGGCTGTCTTGGACTCACTCTGTAGACCAGGCTGGTCTCAAACTCGGAGATCCACTGCTTCTGCCTCCCAAGTGCTGGGATTAAAGGTGTGCGCTACCACTGCCCGGCTGGGTGATCATGTCTTAGAGACCCTGGGTTTCTATGTCGCACGCAGGGGACCCTTAACTGTAGCCCCTGGGGACCTGTGACCAGGGTCCGACATCTTCAGAGGATGCTGCCGTGGGCTCTGGCTCTCCAAGAGGCTCTTGGCTCTCCATGGTTCTAAGTTGGGTCTCAAGACCCAAAGCCACCTTTGACAGCCCACAGCTGGTCCCCGTGTCTCCCCCAGAGACAACCCAGAGACAACGGGACTCCCATGAGGAAGCCCGATCCCTCATGGGTCTCGATCCCTACGGTCCTGGAGATGTTTGACGTTCCCAAGAGGCCGAGCGAGGGGTGAGACGGGTAGCTGAGGCTTTCCCCTCTAAGGCCCCGCAACCTTCAGTCACCTCCGCCACATCCGATAGCTACCATGTCCACAGCGGGCGGGAGCAGGACTCACCAACAGCAGTCAGGTAGAGCACACTGTGTGCCAGGGCGGCAGCCTCCTGTGACTCAAAGTACGATACCTTCACCTGGGGAAGAAAGAAAGTCAACCCTGAGAGAAGGCAGGGCAGAGGACAAGGGGGCCACACCTACAGCCCGGCTTTCAAGTTAGAGACTCTGGGCCCTGGGTGGAAGTGAAGCTATTTGGCGATTGTGACCTTTGGGTGCTGTTCCAGGGCCCTACACAGTTTAAGAAGAAGGAGGGCTACAAAGTCAGGCAAAGTGACTCCAGGACATTCTGAGGAGATGAGAGAGACAGGCAGAGAGGGGCTACTATTCCAATGGCCTAGGTAGCTTGACCTTCCTTGGTGTTTGTCATCCTCTGTAGAGACGGAATGACCGGCCTGGTCCCACAGCCACAGTGACTTTTGTTAAAGTCCAGGCTCCCACCCCTCCCCCACTCGCCCCATGCAACCACCGGATCCCTTCCAGGGAAGGTTGTCTCATCCTGCAGTCATCATGTGCAGAGCCACACACAGGTCCCAGCTTGCTCCAGCATGGAGAACGCACCGGGCCAGCAGTTGAGGACCAGTCTGTTATTTGACAACCGCTGTGTGGGGGAGACCGGGGACCAGCTGGGAGCTGTCAAAGGTGGCTTGCTGGATACATGCGGAGGCTTGCGTGGGTGTGCTGGGGCCCTGCCTGAGAATATACAAGTACGGCCATGCAATCCTGCGTGGGGAGCACAGGGGTTTAGGGGCAACTGCAGGGAGTGAGATAGAGGTGTGTGGATATGAAGGGGGACCGGGTGGTGTCAGGGTGCTGTGTGGTGTTGGGGTGATGGTGAGATGGGTCTGGGTCTCTGTGGCGATGTGTCAGGAGATGGCTGGGCATGGGACACAAGCCACCTCCCCCACCCCAACTCTGGATGTTACTTACCTTGAGGTCATGTAAGTCCTTACTGACTGTGTCTGCCACCACCACCACATCCACATTGGCATCCAGGGGCCAGTGGGCCCGGCCCGCGGGCTCTGCCACTCGTGAGGGATCGTAGACCATATAGATCTTCACCTCAGAGCTCCCAGACACCCCAAAGGTCTTGGCGCCTTTGGGCACATCGCTGCAGAGAGGGAGGGAGACAGAGACTGAGGGGTTCAGAGAGTGGTCAGGTGAGGTCCTGGGACGGCACCCCTCACCAGTGGGGCTGGGCACCCCTGCCTCTAAGTCTCTCTGCTTTAGCTTCTGGTTCATGAAGACACCAAGCTGTCCTACCCCAGGACCTTCATAAAGCTGAAGGCCCCCTACCCCTGCACATACATCCACAAGGGTCAGACCCCGGGCTTTGGGGCTCTGTTTAAATGTCCCTCCCTTTCAATAACCCTCTTCAGTGGTTAGGGTTAACTGTCAACTTGAGAGCATCTAGAATGATCTGGGAGTCAGTAAGATGGTTCAGTGGGTAAGGGGGCTTGCAGCCAAGCACCCTGGGGGATCTGAGTTCAGTCCCCCAGGCCCAAATGGCAGAATGAAAGAACCAACTCCTTCTGCTCTCCGTTCATGTATGTGCACAGACATGCATGAATATACCTTTTAACGTGATTGTCATTGATGTGGGAAGACCCATCTTAGTTGTGGGCGGAGCTGAGCTGAAGCATGCATTAATGACTCTCTTGGAATCCGTCTGGTAGTTTTATCACAGCAACAGAAACACCCACCCTGTCCCTCTAGTTAAGGCCGAGTCACCTTCCGCCCTTCCCAACTTTGCCCACCAGGCATGCCACCGTCCAGCTGTCCAGCTAGCTCAGTTCCTGAGGGCAGCGAGTTTGCCTAGCTTGCTGCTGGATCCTCAGTGTACATGCAGGGCACCCAGGAGATGTGTGGGAAGGAAGGGAAACAGTCCCGTTTTCTGCCAACCCCCAGGGCTCCCTGAGGCCCTTCTGTACCGGAGTCGGGGGGCGGGGGGCTTCTCTCTGTCTGCCCGAGGAGCCTCAGAGCTCTTAGCTCTGGAGAGATAAGGAGTCAATCCGATGGACCCCTCAGCTGCTGGACCGCCTGTTGGGGTCCTTCCACAGCCACACTTCAGATGGAGCAGACTCAGGCTTTGGGGCACCCAGGCCGAAGCCAGCAGGGGCCTGCTGGGGAGATGTATTGTCTATTGACTTGAGGAATACAAGCTGTCTACCTGTGACAGGCACTAGCCTGGGGTCAGGCGCCACAAAGCTCTCCTCCCTGAGGAGACATCAGAAGCAGGGGTCACAGGTGTCAGTGTTCAGGGCTCTACCCTGAACACTGTCTCCCGGATGACGAAGCCCCTGAAGACAGGTCGCCTCACAGAGGTGCCCCTGACTACACATACAAGATGAGAGGTCTTTTCTCTTATTCTCCTGCCTCTGCCCTTTCCTGGGCCACTGAGAATCCATCCAGGCAAGCCTCTGGAGAAAACCCTCCCACAGCCCCCTACAGAGTCACTCTGTCCCCACCACAGTGATGATGGCCACAATTCAGTCCCACTCTACCAATGAGGAGAGGGCTGGAGCACCACAGGCCTCCCCTGACCACCCTCAGAGCTTCCTCCAGCTGCAGTCCCGTTACCATGGAAACCACACACATCATCACCACCACCACCACCACCACTACCACCACTACCACCACCACCACCACCACCACCACCATTTCTTCCAGGTGTCCTCATCCTTTGATTTAGAGTCCTGTTGGCCACTAGCGACAGACCTACCCCCACAATGGCTGTGGACCATCTGAAGCCTGACCCCGTGGCTCCTGCCACGCTGACCCCATGAACCCCGTGGCTCCGGCCCCCGGGTGTTCCTTGATCCTCTCTGTCCCAGACTTGAGCCCATCAAATAACCAAGGATGACCTCGGACTCCTGAGCCTCAGGCCCTTGAAGTGAGTCGTTCGGATGTCAGCATGGACAGTGTTCCAGCCCTCCCTGTCGGCTGTCACTATGACCTTGCCCCTGCTCCAGCTTCCTGGGGACCAGCTCCCCGCCCTGATGACCCTAGTTAACCATGCTTCCCACGTGGCTGCCTGCACCTGGCTGCAGGCATCTCTCTGGGGTCCCACACACTGTGACATTACTAAGGACCCACCTGCTGTGAACAGACCATTCCTGAGTCCCAGCATTCCCATGCCAGGCCTCAGTCCCCTGGGCCTTCCGCACCTGGCCCTCTCAGCCTTCAGAGCTTCAGTCCCAGGGCATTTGGGGCTGAGCTTACCCTCTGCCAGCTGCCTGGCATCTCCGGCAGGTGTCCAGACCGATTCCCAACTCAGTCCCTGAGCTGTGTGCTAGAGATGAGGATGGGTTGTCTGGATGTGTGGCTGCTAATCCTGCGTGTGACCGTTGACCCTGACTGTTGAACACTCTGTCTGTCTGCCTGTCTATCTCTGTCTCTGTCTCTGGAAACTATTGCTACCTTCCCTTCTCCCCAAGGGCAGGTCACCTGTGTATCACCTGTACCTTATCACACCTAGCCCCACCCAAGCCTGTCTCTGACCTGGACGGGGGTGTCATCAGTACCCCACCTTCCCTTCTCCCACATAACCAACTCATGTGCACCACAAACATCACCCATTTTGATCATTTCACTATCACTGCTCCCTTCACTATCCTGTCTGTTGGGACCCTCTACTGACAGCTCCCGCCCCTCCCCCCACGACCTCTGGAGCACACCTCCACCCAGGCGGCAGCCTTCCTTCCTACCCTGGCCACGAGAGTCAGAATCGCTACATCCCCAGAGCCAGCTCCCTTTCCCTTTTTGCTTGAAACAGGTCCCCAGCTGGCTGCAACCCCCCAGGCTCTGTTTGCTTCTCCCACGACCCAGCCTCAACAATGTATCCCTTGCTACCCCGCCCCCACCCCCAGGTTTAACAGCTTTCCGGGGGCACTTATATGCATACGCGGTTATTGTAAAACGTATCAACACGAAGTATATCCTACACCGGTCACACTGTACGCTACCCTCATTGGTGCGTGCCTTGTGAAGGCTCTAAAGCCCATTTCCCTTCACTGGAGCTGGCTGCGGCTGCAGTTCACACCACGATTTGGCCAAGCAATGGTGTCTGTCCCAGGTTGATCATTATACCACCAGTAAAGCCATTGTCATTGAATCTGATGCCTGACTTGAATGTGGGTTGAGATGTGCGTGAAGCGGAGGGGCGCGTGCGTGCATGCTGGCGTGCGTGCGGACGGTCGTGTGGGTGCCCGCACAAGTGCCCAATATCTCCCGTTCCTTCAGGACTTGAGCAACTTCACAGAGTCAGTGTTGGAAGCAGTGGTTTAAATGAGCATGCCCTCTGATCCCCAGCTGGTAGAAGAATTAGGAGGCGGAGCCTCGGGGCGGGCCCCGGTGAGGTGTGGCCTCGGAGGGGTGTGGCCTCGGGGAGGTGTGTCCCTAGGGCTGGACTTGGAGCCTTCTTTTCTTTTATTTTTTTATTTTTTATTTTTTTGGGAGGCTTCTTAAATCCAGGCTTCTTAATTCCAGGTTCTCTCTTCCCTCTCTGTCTTCTGCCCGAGGATCAGGCTGTAAGCGCTCAGATACTGCACCAGCACCAGGCCTGTCTGTACGCTGCCATGCTCCCTGTCCCGGATTCTAATGCCCTGAAACCAGGGGCCCCAACTTAAACACTTCCTTGTATAAGGTGCTTTTTGTCATGGTGTTTTATCACAGCACCAGAAGACAGAAAGACCCACCTTTGATTTCAGGCTAATCTTTCCGTAAGGATGCCATATGCCCGCCTACCCACCCTCCCAGCTAGAGACCAGTCAGTGGCTTCCCTTGAGAGGCAACTACGAGCAGAACGGGCCTTCGGGGCCCTTCTCTGGAGGCATGCAGGGGCCTATCCAGCTCAATCCCGGTGGCTTCAAGACTCAGACCACCCTCACCCTGTTGATGTCAGCGGCAGGCGGTCAGCAAGGTCCCTGGGGCCCAGGCAGTGTTGCTACAGCTATTTCTAGTGGTGCCCGAGAGAGGCGGGTTTTGCCAGGAGGTACTGTGTGTCCTTGGATTCTCATTCCGTTGGCATCCTGGCCCTACCCCTCCCAGAGCCTCGGGCATGGGACTGGCACTACAGGTCCATGGATGGGCCATAAATTAAGGGACAGACATGCGTGGGAACGGGAGTAAGCCCAGGAGGTCCACAGTGGGTTCTGCTTCCGGTACTATTACCCATAATGCCTTTCTGCGAGGGGTCTCTTTCTGGGAAGCTCCTGGCAGTGTCAAGTCCTGGCACACTTCCCCAGTCTTACAGTCAAAAGAAACCTCTTCCTAAAGTGTGTGACAGGACAGGCGTGGTGGTGCAATCCCCCAGTCTAAGTGCTAGAGAGGCAGAGGCAGGCAGATCTCTTGAGTTAAAGCTAGCCCCAGGCCAGCTGAGGCTACATCGTGAAACCCCATCTCAAAGAGGGCGGGGAGGAGCCAAAGGGGATGCACTGGTCAGGTTTGTTTTTTGTTGTTGTGTATTTGTTTGGTCAACTCGACACAAGCTAGGGCTATTGAGGAAAAGGGAACAGCATTGAGAAAACTCAGATTGCCCCACAGTCAAGTATGTGCGGCATTTTCTAGATTCATGGTTGATGTGGAAGGACCTAGACTATTGTGGGCAGTGCCATCCTCTGGGCTGGTGGTCCCGGGTGCTATAAGAAAACAGTCTGGGGGCTGGAGAGATGGCTCAGTGGTTAAGAGCACTGACTGCTCTTCCAGAGGTCCTGAATTTAATTCCCAGCAACCACATGGTGGCTCACAACCATCTGTAATGGGATCCGATGCCCTCTTCTGGTATGTCTGAAGACAGCTACGGTGTACTCGTACACATACAATAAATAATTCTAAAAAAAAAAAGAAAGAAAGAAAAAGAAAAAGAAAATATAAAGTCTGAGCAAGGCTAGGGGAGCAAGCCAGTAAGCAGCACCCCTCCATGGCCTCTGCATCAGCTCTGGTCTCCAAGTGTCTGCCCTGAGCTCCTGGCCTGACCTCCTTCAGTGACAGAGTGTGGCCTTGACCAGCAGTCTATAGGCAGCTCCTCACAGTCGTCCCTGTAACTAGAAAACAGTTCCTCTTGCCAGCCTGTGGCAAATAAACTCCTCCCTCGCCAAGTTTCTTTAGCCGCAGCGATAGAATTAAATTAGAACAACGGCTCTGATTGCTTCTTGTACGTCCGCAATTCAACCCAAGTCTTCATCTCTGTGTCCATTATCAGCCTGTGAAGTCTCCCAAGCCCCGCCCTCCCCGCCCCCACCCCATCTCTGCTGGGGCAGGGGCATGGCGTCTTTTACTTCTTCAAGACCCCTCTCAATTGCCACTGTTTCCCCGAGGCAAGGAATAACCTCCCCAGAGTGTGATCTCTGGTCCCTGACCCAGTCACAATCATCCTTGGTTTTCCTCCTCCACACAGCCTCCTCTTCTAGGGCTGGTGAGGGCGCGGGGTTGGGGGGGGGGTGTGTAAACTGTGCTCTGATTGGTGGATGCTGTTGTCAATCTTCTCAGCCTGCACTACCTGCCCAGATCTGTACCCCTTTGCAGCCTGCAACACAGGGGTCCCTCCAGGTCTGCCTGAACGCTGGCGACACCTTCCTCAGCCTGACTCATCCTGTAGCTTGGAGGAGGGCCAGCTAAAGCCTTAGCGAAGGCCACCAGAACCCAGCGAACACCAAGGGGCCATGGGGGCGGAGCTGCAAGATAGAGTGTGAGCCCCGCCCTCCTCGGTCTGCCCGCTGACTCAGTCAAGGTGCCTCTGCTGGGGACATCTGTCCGGCTGCCCGGGGCTGAGGGGCGCTTCAAGCACCTCATTTAGCTAAGTTTGGGATACTCTTGCCCATGTCTCTGCTTCATTCACAATAACCCTCTCAGGCGGGTGTTCAGATCACACAGCAGGGAGCTGCAGTTCTCTCCCACCTCTCACGGGGGCTGTCAGGACAAGGAGCACGTGACCGGAGCATGTCCTGCTGAAGGGAGGGAGGAGGTCACAGGAGAGGATGAGGAGGACTTGGAAAAAACAGAATTTCCAAACAGTCTCCTAGGAGGGTTTCATTGTGAGCAAGTTTGGGGGACCAAACAGGAAACCCGCCATCCCAGTCTCTGTTCCCACATGATATCTTATTTATTTATTATTTGTTTGTTTGTTTGTTTGTTTGTGTTTTTTGTGTGTAGCCCTGGCTGTCCTGCAACTCACTCTGTAGACCAAGCTGGCCTCGAACTCAGAAATCTGCCTGCCTCTGCCTCCCAAGTGCTGGGTTTAAAGGCATGTGCTACCACTGCCTGGCTCACCTGTTCTTTCAAGGTCAGCGCAGGCCAGAACACAGTGTCTGTGACTCTCTGGTCCTAAGAACAGTCAGCACGCTCGCACTCCGGGCGCCCACGGGCGCAGGGCTCAGCATGGCCAGCCCCCCACCCCACCCCCACCTCTCAGCACTCAGCCCGAGCCCTTCCCACACCGGGCTGCTCTTTACTGGTTCCTGTAATTCCCATTTTCTGCTGCTAGGCTGCAGATGTCTACACAGAAGCCTCCACCTTTCGGGTCACCTGCTCTCAGGAGGACGGACATTGGGACCTTTGTGCTACCCCACCCACACTTGGGCATCACCCACAACAGGGGCAGGAGCTGGGTGGGCAAGGCTTGGGAGAGGCCTGTGCGGGGCAGTGGCCCTGCAGGAAGGAACAGGAGGTAGAGGTAGTCTCAGGGACTGAAACAGAGAAGGCCACTCAGGTCCAGCTGTCTGGAGCTGATGACTGGTGGCAGGTTGGACCCTGCCACAGCTGGCAGCCTTCCAGGCTGGCCTGGCCTGGCCCCCAAAGTCTCTCAGCCTGAGAGACAGTGCTGCTCCCATTAAGACTGTTCGCGGCTCTGTCTGAACACCCTTGTGCTGTGTGACGTGGGTACCATGGGACCCAGTGAAGAATAGCACCTGGAAGAGACACCATGGTTCCTACTCTTGCTCTCTGACTCTGTCCCCAGCATCTGCCTGAAGAACAGGGTTTTACAGAGCAGAGAGGAAACCCCAAGCAGGCTACGCGGCATGGTGATGAGATTCAAGCATGGTGTGTGTCTAGGGGTGCCCCCACCCCACCACTCACATGGACTCTGCAGCAGAGGGAATTCCCAGAGACCAGGCTTCCCTGCAATAGAGCTTACAGAATCTGGAATCAAGCAGGTGTGGGTTCAAATCCCAGCCCCGGCTGGCAGTTGCGGGCTCTCTGTCTTCAGAAAGTCTCTCAATCTCTCTCTGTCTTAGTCTCTTTGCAAAATGGAGATCACAGTCCTCTCTGCCTTGCAAGCTTGCTGTGAGATTTGGCCGGCATATCATGGGAAGCACTGCAGCCGCGGCCACCGCTGCTATCAATGGTTCTGAGGGCATTGGAGGGGTGGGCGCCAGACAGGAAAAGACCGGGACCCATGGAGGAGAACGCTGTGTGGCCCCTTCCCTCTCAGCAGCCCAAGGAGCCAGACTAGGCTCACCACCACACAGACCAGCACCTCCAGCAGTGACTGGTGTCTAAGATGGCAGCATGCAGGAGGATTAGGAGTTCAAGGCCAGCCTGGCTTTGGTAGCAAGAAACCATCTTAAAATAAATAAGCATATAAAACCAGGGACTGGGGAAATGGCCCCATTGGTAAACCCTTGCAAGTGAATTCAATGCCCAAATCACATTTAAAAACCTGGGGCTGGGCTGGAGAGTTCAAGTGGTTGAACGTGCTTACTGCTCTTGCAGAGGACCCAGGTTCAATTCCCAGCCCTCACTAGGCAGCTGGCGACTGGCTGTAACTCCAGTCCCAGGGGACCTGATGTCTTCTGACCTCCTTGAGCACTGCATGCATATATGTGTGTATGTACATATGTGTAGTATATGTATATATGTGGATGTATTGTGAATGTATGTGTATATGTGTGTATGTGTGTATGTATGTATGTATATGTGTATATGTGCATATGAGTGTATGTATGTGTGTATGCATGTGTGTATTATATGTGTATATGTATGTATATTGTATATGTGCATATGAGTGCATGTATGTGTGCATATATGCATGCATGTATGTGTATATGTGTATATGTATGTATGTATGTATATGTGTATAAGTGCATACATGTATATGTGTGTGAATGTATGTGTATGTGTATATGTGTGTATGTGTATGTATATGTGTATGTATGTATATGTGTATATGTGTATGTGTGTATGCATGTATATGTATATGTGTATATGCATGTATGTATGTGTATATGTGTATGTGTGTATGCGTGTATGTATGTATATGTGTATATGTGTATTGTGTATGCATATATATGTATATGTGTGTATGCGTGTATGCATGTATATGTGTATATGTGTATGCGTGTATGCATGTATATGTATATGTGTATGTGTGTATGCATGTATATGTATATGTGTGTATGCGTGTATGTATGTATATGTGTATGTGTGTGTGTGTATGTATGTATATGTATATGTGTGTATGTGTGTATGTATGTATATGTGTATGTGTGTATGTGTGTATGTATGTATATGTGTATGTGTGTATGCATGTATATGTATATGTGTGTATGTGTATATGTGTATATGTGTATGTGTGTATATGTGTATATGTGTATGTGTGTATATGTGTATATGTGTATGTGTGTATGCATGTATATGTATATGTGTATATGTGTGTGTATGTATATATGTATATGTACATCTAGACAGAGTACTCATAAGAACAAAATAAAAGCCTGGGTGACTCATATGCCCAGGGTGAGTGAACAGGAAGATCCCTGGAGATCACTGACCAGAGAACCTGCTCTAACTGGCCAGTCCCAGCTCCCTGTCTAAAAAGAGCCAGGGTGGACAGCTCTTGAGGAAATACACCCAAGATTATCCTCCAGCCTCTACATGCACACGCACACGCACATACAGGAGCTCCAGTCCACACACACACACCCATGTTTAAAAAGCAGCCCTCGTGCTGGCTCTCAGTGAGCTCCCCAAGCAGGCACAAGCCAGGTAGACGAGGTTAGCCAACTGCGGGTGGGGTGCCGCTCAGACACACCTCTCAGCCTTGGCTCGCTCGCTCGCTCTGTCCTTTTAGCTGTGTGCAGCTGGCAGGGGTCACGGAGGGTCATGCGTGGCTGGGCCGGTACCACATGTCTTCACTTCCCTAAGGTCTATGCCACCTGGGGCGTGGCTGTGACCTCTCCTTCTAAGAGATAGAGATCGGTGGTTCACGGCACCTGGCAACGCCCTGCCATTGCCCAGGGCAGGCTGCCTAGCAAGGCCAGGAGGATGGCGGGAGATGGCAGGCCTCCCACAGTGGATACGTGGCCCCGGTGGTAGCCGCCGTTCCCTGTCCTTCGAAGCAGAGGAAGACTTGGAGCCTGGGACCAGAGTTCTCCTAGAGAAAGGGCCCTGATTTAAAACTGGTACACTGAGTCATTTTCCCCTTGCCAGAGTAGATCTAAGACCTGTGGGTGATGAAATTCCTCATTAGTAAAATGGGGAAATTAGGGATACCAAATGTACAGGCGCACAATAGGTGACGTCACCCGTACCTACCCAGGCCGAGGGAAAGCAAGCTCAGAGGCGCTAAGTGATTGGCCCGAGGTCACGCAGCCATCGAGGACCAATAAGACCCCCAGATATCACATTCTGAGAAGCCACCAAATTGGCCAGCTCTGGGAGCTCCTCTCAGTGAAGCCTGGTGAGGGCTGGCTAGGGTCAGGGAGGGAAGGACCTAGCCCTCCTCTCTCTTCACCACAGCCAGAGGTTGGGGACCACATGCGCCCATGTCCAGAGCCTTTATGACCAACTTGGCTCACAGCGTGCCTGATGCCCCTCTGCCGAGTCCCTGTGGAGTTAGTGGCCTGTCGTCCGCTCAAACTAACGCTATGCCAGAGGCCTAAACCAGGAGCAGTTTGGTCAGATGTATGGCCCCCAAGGACTCGTGGGAAGTACTTGCTAGTTGTGTTTCAAGGGGCCTTGAGCTCAAACCCAGAATGCCTGGGGTCCTGCTCGGGGGCCCAGGGTGCATTTGGAGGCCCAAACCCAGCTGTGTCTCTTCTACGAGGCCAGGTTGACCCGTATCCACAAGTCCCAGTTTTCTCAGTGCCAGTCCAGACTTGCTAACAGCTTTGGAATCCTGGCCCTTCCCCAGCCAGCTGAGCACGGCAGGCGACAGCTGTGTCTGTGGAGCTGAGGGAACAGACATCGAGATAGATAACAAATCGGGTCGTCCATTTTGACAGCACTGGGGATTGAACCCAGGGCCCCCTGCCCGGTAGGCCAGCACTGACCACTGAGCTACAGCTACAGCTTCCTATTTACGTTTTATCTTCAGAGTTTCACTCTGTTGCACAGGCTGGCCTTAGACTTGCAATCCTCCTGCCTCCGTCTCCCAAGCGGTAGAATGACAGTTCGTCCCCACATCCTGCCTGATGACCTTTATGCTGTGAGGATGCGCACTGTTCACATACTGTCCTACCCCTGATAGCCCTCAGGCCACCAGGGAACCAGAACAGAGCTTCGTCTGTGGCCTCATATAATCCCAGAACTCAAAAATGTAAGCTTTCAGGCTGGAGAGATGTATCAGCGGTTAAGAGCACTGACTGCTCTTCCAGAGGTTCTGAGTTCAAATCCTAGCAACCACATGGTGGCTCTCAACCATCTGTAATGGAATCTGACCCCCCCTTCTGGAGTGTCTGAAGACAGTGACAGTGTACTTATATATAATAAATAAATCTTTTAAAAAATGGAAGCATTCAAACGTCATCTCCAAATAAGGGCACTCTTCCTTACGCAGGTACAAGGACAGGCTGGATGGACAGGTGATGAGAGTGGGTGGGGGCCCAGCCTGGCCCCAGCAGCACCTGCAGTCCCTCTGATTGGGACCCTGTCAATCCCATCATCCTTCCGTGCCGGCCCAGCTCTGCCTCCCTGTGCTCCTGTGAGGCTGACGACACCTTTCCACCCAGCCAGGGAGAATCGGACAGATACACTGTCGGGCATTGCTGGTTTGGGAATTCAGGAAGCCCAGGAGGTGCTCGGGCCTGGTCCTTCCTGTACTCATCGAAGAGTTTCATGCCCCACCCCATACTCCTGTTCCCCAAATCCCTGAACATCCTATTTTGCTTTGCTTAAAGTAAGGAGAGACTGTTGATGTAGCCTCCCGGTCTGGAGGGATCAGTGTACGGAAGCAGCCTTCTAGGGATGGGAATCAAGGTGGTGAGATAACCCACCAAGGGAGAGGCATCAGGGTGCTGAGATAGCCCATGAGAATATTGAGCTACCCCATAGGGGATGGCCCACAGCACCTGCTGAGACTAGTTACCCCGTGGCACACAATTAACCCCACATACAAACATTTTTTTTTTCAAATAGCCAGGCCAATGTGGCCTCTGGGGGATTAATCACTTCCTCTGATGTCACCTTATGCACTATCATCTGGGGGTTCAAACTCTGGGCAGCTCACGTGACCGGCATACCTCATACTTCGGGGGAGCCTTTCCCTAGGCTTATCAGCAAGAAGACCAGTTCTAAGCCCCTTGGCTGGCCTCCGCTGGAGCCAGTCACAGGGGCGGAGGAGCCCCGAGGTCATCACATCATCATGTGTGGCCTGGCTCTAACCCCGCCCCTGGGGGTGGGGTGTGGCCTGGCTCTAACCCCGCCCCTGGGGGGTGGGGGTGGGGGCTCAGGCTCCTGGAAGTCTCACTGGCTTGCCCATTCAAGGTGCCTTTCCCACTGCCACTGCCTCTGGGCAGGAGAGCCCTGCTCGGTGCCACAAAGCAAATTCCTGTGGCCTTTGTAAACTCTGGGTGGCCATAATGCTAGTCGGGACTCAGGGCACAGAGCTGACACTTTAGTCTCTCCCAGATGCCACAGTCAAGGCAGCTCCATCTGGGCTGGCCACACCGAAGGATGACACTAAGGGCTTGGTGCTACCCCCCCCCCCCATATACCCCATGCTGTCCTTGTCCCCTCCCCCCTCCGAGAAGCAACGGGAAGAACAGGTGTGAGGGGGTCCACAGCCAGCACAGCCTACCACGGACAGACACATGCAGGTCTCATTCACCGCCCCCCCCCACACCCATGATGGTGGCACTGTTGAGTTCACTCGGAGAGGCAGAAGCAGGCTCACAGAAGGACAGTGGTAAGCCCGAGACCACACAGCCGGGGACCAACAGAACCAGGACGCACCGGGCTGCATGTGTGACCTCCGTGCGGAATTTCATGCCCAGTTCATCCAATCAGCATTCAGAGTCCTGGGCGATGAGAAGCCAGGGACTCTGGGAGTAAGCTTCGGTGAGGAGGACAGGATGGGTATGGGGGGCGGACGACAGAAGGTAGACAGGACTGAGGTTTGAAAGAACTTTCTAGGAACAACCTTGTCCCTTGTGTGTGTGTGGGGGGAATCAGGGTCCTGGAATCAGGCAGGCGGGACCCACGCAGGGGCTCTCCTTCCCTGGCATCAGTGTCAGAGCAGGACTGCCAGGTGCAGTACCGGAAGGCTGGTCTCCCCTGAGCTTCCACTAAGCTGCAGGCTGCGGGCTACGGACGGTCCACGCCACAGCTAAAAGTATTACTGGGGGCCGGTCCCGGGGCAGAGCATGTGTACAGCCCCAGGGAACACCAAAAATTCTGTCTTCCCTCTCTCTGAATCTCTTTCCTTTCCCTCTTCCTCCCCCTCCTCCTCCTCTTCCTCCCTCCCTCTCTCTCTCTCTCTCTCTCTCTCTCTCTCTCTCTCTCTCTCTCTCTCTCTCTCTCTCCCCCCGCCTCAGTGGACTCTATTCATTAAATCTAGAATCATATGCTAAACGGGCAAGAGTGGAAATAATCCCACTAGCCATCTAGGTCTGATGAGACCAGCCGGACCTCCAGTCCCCAGTGGAGGGTGGTTAAGGTCTGGCCTCCACAGCGTCTGTCTGTCTGTCCCTCCCCATCCCTGTCCCCGGGACCCTACACCATGGCTTGAGAGGGGGACAGTGGAGTTCAGACAGGCAACAGCTACAGCGCTCCCTGGCTGGCCAGGTGAGGAACTGAGCCCCAAGGAAGAACTGAGTTCAGATGGTGCCTGGGAACCCCCAGGCCTCAGCTCCCTACGGAAGCCACCCCACCTAGAGCGCCACAGGCCCCCGAGATCACCAACTTCTGCAGTGGCCAGGTAAAGAGCTAAGGCTGCCCAGGTCCCTTCCATTTCTACCTAAGCAGAGCCAGGACAGGGAAGATTTGGGTCAATGGGGAAAACGGGTCATGGCTATCCCATTCAGATGTCGCTGCAGCCCCTATCACAACCACCATCATCACCACCATCACCACCACCATCATCATCACCATCACTACCATCACCACCACCATCATCATCATCACCATCATCACCATCATCACCATCATCATCATCATCACCATCATCATCACCATCATCACCATCATCACCATCATCACCATCATCACCATCATCACCATCACCACCATCATCATCTCTTGCCAGCCCAAGTCCCAGGCTTTGCTCCAGGATCATTTCTTAAATTAAGTCATTGAGCTCTGCCTTGACTACTCCCTCTTAATCCCAGTCACTCTGGTTGTCCCTGGCTGGCCTCCAAGGGTCAAGATGTCACATGCACACCCCTAACCGCAGAGAGGTGGAAACTTGGCAAGACGTGGAGGGAGGAAGGGGGAGAGGGCACAACTCTCCTCCCTGACTCAAACAGCACTTCCTTCTGCCACTCCGTGTGAAGACTGAGACGTAGAACCCATGTCTCCTGAGCCCACCCTCACCGGGGACTGGACCCGATGTCCTGACCTCCAACGCACGCGGGCAGACCCTATTTCCTTCCCTCATGAGCTCTAAAGCCAGCTCTGTGGTGTCCAGATAGCATCACCCTGCCAGCTCCCCTCCCCACATCCCCTCACCCCAAGCACAGGAAAGCGTCCCGGGTCTGACCTGTAGACGTCCACCAGTGTCTCCACACCCACCACACACACAGCATGAGTCGGCTTTCTCAGAGACAGCTGGACAGCTCGCCGGGAGGCCATCCTGCGCCCAGCTTCCGGTCTCCTGGTCGGGTCAGCTTGGGTGCCCGGCAGCCCCAATGGCTCCCCGGTTCCCCAGCTCTGCTTGGGGACACCCGGCTGCCGGGTAGGAGCGTGCGTTCTGATGGGTTGGAGCGCTCTCCTCCTCCCTTTTAATTTCACCCTGCAACCTGGGGAGCCTGCCTGAGCCTGGTCCCCACCTCCTGGCCCCACGCCCAGTCACCTAAGTCATGGGCTGTCGATCTCGGAGGCTGGGAGGGAGGTGTCTGAAACTCTCTGTGGGGTGAGAGGGGACCTGGAAACAGTCGGGTTCAGCCGCCAGCAGTCAGCGCCGAGGGTCCCAGCCTTCGCGCTCAGCCTCTTGGTGCCCGAGCCCACCCCGCGGCTGCCTTTCTGAGGACTCACACCAAGAAATGTGTAAATCCTACCTCCTGAGGGCAGCAATCCATTCCTCCAGGTCAGCTCAGCGTGGATGAGTATTGTGTGGTTCGAATCCCAGGCCTGACATGCAGAGCCATCGAGGGCATGGAGCCCCATGAGCTCCCCAGGACATGGTGACCCCGTGTGTGTGACAGCTACTGAGACAGGAGGACCTGTCATGGTGTGAGAGTTCAGGGCAGTGGAAGAGGGTTAGCCTTGTCTAAAAGATGGGCTGGGTGCTAGTCAGGCCCCTAGTCACATTGCTAGGGAGTGCCGGAGCTGCCTGCACACAGGTCCACCGTGGGGTGACCTGCTGGTACCCAGAATTCAGAGGGCGAAACGTCAGTGGGCGATCACCTTGACCACAGGCTCAAAGGGTTAGGTTGAGATGCCCCACTATTCCTCCTTCGCTTATACGTCTTTCTTCTTGTTTCCTTCCTTCCTTCCTTCCTTCCTTCCTTCCTTCCTTCCTTCCTTCCTTCCTTCCTTCCTTCCTTTCTTCCCTCCCTCCCTCCCTCCTTCCTTCCTTCCTTCCTTTCGTTAATTAGTTAGTAAGTTGTTCCTGGAACTTGCTCTGTAGACCAGGCTGGCCTTGAACTCACAGAGATCTGCCTGCTTCTGCCTCTGCCTCCTGAGTGCTGGGATTAAAGGCATGTGCCAACACACCCAGATTACTTAAACATCTTTTATTCCCACAGTGGCCCTGTGAGGAGGGAATTGTCCTTATGTGATCCAGGAGAATGGAGGCTTTCCCATAGACAAACAGCAAAGCTAGGACCATGGCTGATGTCACATGACCATGGTCTACACAAACCTGATGTCACATGACCATGCTCTACACAAACCTGATGTCACATGACCATGGTCTACACAAACCTGATGTCACATGACCATGCTCTACACAAACCTGATGTCACATGACCATGCTCTACACAAACCTGATGTCACATGACCATGCTCTACACAAACCTGATGTCACATGCTCTACATAAACTTCATGCCACATGACCATGGTTTACACAAACCTGATGTCATGTGACCATGGCCTACACAAACCTGTTTGTGCACTGTCCCTAATATCATTTTCCTATTTGAGGAAATTTATTTCTTTAAAGTTGAAAGTAACCTGTGGGAAAAGAGAGTAAAACTTATATAGAGCATGTTCCTGTTAATTTTGATATCTTCTCTTCCGATCATGTATGTGAATCTGTGTGTATGAGAGAGACATAAGCACAAATATGGACATTTTTGAAATGGTTTTATATCTTTTTTCCTTCCTTTCTTCTTTCCTACCTTCCCTTTTTTTTTTTTTCTGATACAGGGTTTCTCTGTGTAGCCCTGGCTGTCCTGGAACTCACTCTGTAGACCAGGCTAGCCTGGAACTCAGAAATCCACCTGCCTCTGCCTCTCAAGTGTTGGTATTAAAGGCGTGTGCCACCACCGCCCGGCTCTTTTTTTTTTAAGATTTATTTATTTATTATATGTAAGCACACTATAGCTGTCTTCAGATACTGTAGCTGTCTTCAGACACCCCAGAAGAGAGCATCAGATCTCATTACAGATGGCTGTGAGCCACCATGTGGTTGCTGGGATTTGAACTCAGGACTTTTGGAAGAGTAGTCAGTGCTCTTCCCCGCTGAGCCATCCCTCCAGCCCCCTTTCCTTCCTTCCTATCACACAGAACTGGGTGTTGTGGCAGTGAGCATCTGCATCTGCAACAGGAGGGGCCAGGAATTCAAGGTCATCTTGAGCTGAATACTTGAGTTTAAGTCTGGTCTTTCAACAAGAACTGAAAGAAGGAAGGGAAGGAAGGAGGGAAGGAGGAAAGGAGGGAGGGAGGGAGGGAGGAAAGGACGGAGGGAGAAGGGAGGGAAGAAGAGAAGAGGGAGGGAAGGAAGGAGGGAGGGAGGGAGGAGGGAAGGAGGAAGGGAGGAAGGGAGGAAGGGAGGGAGGGACAGAGAGGAGGGAGGGAGGAAGGGAGGGAGGGAAGGAGAGAGGAGGGAGGGAGGAAGGGACAGAGAGAAGGAGGGAGGGAGGGAGGAGGTAGAGAAGAGAATATAGGAAAACTCTTGTCTGCTCAGGAGCTCCTGCACATGTGGGGTGGCGGGGCTCCAGGATGCCCTGTGCTCACACAGGTGTTGCTGGGCGCCTGCGCACTCGTCCCTAGGAGAAGCAGAAAAGCCCAGGTCCCTTGCTCTGAGGACTTGATGGGCTGGGAAATAGATGAGAGAGGGGCACGTGCCATTAGAGGTTGCAGGCTCTCGTCCTCTGGGAGGTGACGGCGCCCTGCCCTGGGGGTGTCTTTGGAGTGAGGAATGCAATGGAGAGCATGCCTTGAAGACAGTGCAGTTGGTGACGTCAGCAGCTACATCGCAAGTTCAATAAGAAGAAGAATGCAAGGGCAGCCAGGGTTTGGGGCCCCAAGTAATCAAAGGCATGGTTGAATGGATGAGAGGCACTGTAGGGGTCTCGGCCTGGCCATTCTGTTGTAAACAGGAAGACACCACAGGACTGCTGCGAAGGAGAGGGTGAAGGACACCCTCTCCCTCTCAGCAGTCCTTCATGTGGTCTGCTTCACGATGAAAGCCCAGAGAAAGACACCTCTGGAGCCACAGGACAGCCTCCCAAGCAGCAGACACACAACCAGGAGTCTCCTGTCCACAGGCAGGGGACATCGAAGCCAGGTGGAGAGATGCATTCCCTGCAGGAGGCTTACCTGGCAGCCCCAAGGAGGTTCCTACCTCAGGAACCACTAGCCCAGCTAGGAAGCCAGGAAACAAAGAAAAACATCATATACTTTTATTCAGTTTCCTTTTCTAGAATTATCTTCTTTGCTGCCAGCACATCTGAGTGTAATATTCTGGCCTTAAAAGCTCATTTTACCTATAGGCATCAAGACTAGGCCTCAGTTTACCCTCCACGTACAGAAGCTAGCAAAACTTCAGGAGTGGCCTTTCCACATCCCTTCCAAAAGAACCAGGACCCCAGGCATTTTGTTTAAGCTCTTCTGGGGGTAGAAAAACGTCCACTTTCTATAACTAATGTAGGGACTATAAAGGAAGCTCACCCGAAGACCAGAGGCTTCCACTGAGGAAGATTGGGTGGATGGATGATGGATGGATGATGGATGGATGATGGATCATGGATGGATAATGGATGAATAGATGGATGGATGATGGATGAATGGATGGATAGATGATGGATGGACAGATGGACAGAGCGATGGACAAACAAATGGATAGATGAACATATGGATGAGTAGACAGATGGATGGAGGGATTCAACTCACTCAACAATTCTAGGCAACAACTTCCAACCAAGCCTGGAAACCCAAGTTCAGACAGATCATGGCTTGGCTGGGCTCTTGGCCAGTGTGGGCGGGGCAGGGGGCCCTCAGGACCTGCTTTCTCCAAGGGCTCACTCTCAGGCTTGAAGAAAATTAAGGGGAGCAAGAGAGGCCGTGGAGGGATGGGCGGGGACACCACAGGACACACCTCTGTTTTACAGAGAAAGGAACTGAGATCAGAGCTTTTGCACTCAGGCTGCCTTGCCTCTGCTCCGCCCACCCCGACTCCTGGTCATCGCAGCCCCTGCCAGGGAAGCATTAGGTCCTTGTCTTCCGTGAACTTTCTCATGTTCAAATAAATCATGAGCAATCTGAACAGTCATCTGCTCTGCTTTAGAAAACAGTTCCCACTCTCACCATTCTCTCATTGAAGGAACCCCTGTGTCTCCTCTCCAGTCCCCTCTACACCCCTCTGGGACCCTCCACGCCCCTCTTCCTTTTTTCTACCTGAGAACATTTTCTGGGAGACACCATGACCTGCCCAGGCGCCCACCCTACCCACAACCCCCAAAGTCACATCCTGTACAACCAAGCTGTAATCTCTTTGCACTGGAGACTCCAGGCAGGATAGGTCAGATCTGGAAGGAGCAGGGGTGGGAGCTGGGTGACTTTACTACCCCCTCCACAGATGGAATATTCAGTTCAGAGTTCCTGTCCTGGCCAGGGCAGCTGCCTGGGAGCTGTGGACTGAGAGATTCTTCTAGGATGCTCTGAATGAACTGGGGATATGGCATCTGGGCGGCGTCTAGTGCTGAGCTCCAACGCCCACGTCCATTTCCCCACCTCACTTCACTAGCTTTGTGGAACTGTGATCATTGTTCTTGGTGCTGGGGCTACAACAGGGAGCCAGACCATCAAGACCCTGTTTTCATGGTGCACAGACAGCATGAAGGTGTGCACACAGTGACAGGCAGCAAGTTTATAGAGAGGGTGCTGATCAGAGGAGGCTTGGCTATAGAAATGACTTGAGAATAAGTCGGAAACACACGCACGCGCGCACACACACACACACACACACAGCTTAGTAAGTTCCAGGGTGCTGCTAAATTATTACAGCTCCTAAAGGCCCCCAGCTCCCATGTGTGGAACTAGATCAGCGTTCTCATTCAAGACACTTTTTAGGGGTCAGGTAGGCTGTCCAAATGAGAGGACTTGGCAGAAATGACATGATAGGGCTCAGTGGCAACTGTGGCCTGGGGACACAGCGCAGCTCAGCCTGACCACGGATACACTGAGGGCAGGTATGTGTGGGATTTGGGTAAGGATATGGTTAAATCTGTTTCAGGGGGACACTGGATGCCTGTGAGGTGAGGCTACCTGGGCCAGGGGAGCCCTGGCATCCAGCAAGGCATAGGAACGGCTGGCTATTCCTTGTGACAAATCTGAGGGATTCTGAGGCTGCCAACCCTAGCTGTGGGCTCTACCAGCCTGAGAGTCTCAGCCCTGGCTAGTGCTGGGAGGCTCCAGGGAAGGGCATCTGTAGAGCCCCTAGCTCCAGACCTCTTCCCTTCCCTGTTGTCACCTCCCCTCCCAGGACCTGTGGGAACCGCAGGGACAGTCCCACCTGCTTCCAGCTACGTCACCTTTGTTCTGGAAAAGATCCTGTGCTGGATCATGGTCTCTAGGCTCATTCTCCAGTCAGTTAACCAAAGCTTGAAGGGAGCAATGACATCAGGACCCAGTGTGTTGATTCATTCATTCATTCATTCATTCACTCATTCATTCATTCATTCATTCATTCACTCACTCATTCATTCAGCAAACATCTAGAGGGAACTTGCTATTTACAGTGCCACCCTAGAACCTGGAGTTCCAGACAGTGGGTGGGTGCTCTCAACTCTTGTTGGGGTCTTACAGATACCCCCTAACCTCTTCCTGCACCCCTGTCACCCAAGGCAAGTTCCAGGGCCTGCTGGCAGATGACTGGGGAGAGTACTCTGACTCTCCCGTCATGAGAAAACAGAGTACCCTCCAATTCCCTCAGTGCAGGGGGCCCTGGGGCCAGTGGCTGTAATGGCAGGAAGGGGTGGGGGCCACAAGCCATGTGACTCTTGTCAGTCCTGTTCGTATAGAGCCGAACCCCAGGCCCAGCTCTCTGCTGAGGGTCACCTGAGTGCCATGCAATCATACGATTGGTGTTAAATGATAGCTTTGCCAGGGTTGGGTCAGGCTTGGGCACCAGCTGAGCAGATGTGAAGAGACTGCCCTCAGGGGCCCAGGATCAAGGGTGCCACCCCACAGGTGACCGGCTCAGTGACCTCAGATCAATCAGCCCTGTTCTGGCCACACTTGGCCTCTACGTCTCCCAACGTGGTGGCACGCATTAAGGGACACCGCGACCGCATCTTTAGTCTCTGCGTCTCTTAGCTGCAGACTCTGAGCAGTTGTCTGCCCCCAGCCCATCTTTTCTGCCTCCCGGTCTGGGTCACAGGTCCTCCTCTTCACGCTCCCCTGTCCATCACATCACCGTGACCCACACAGTGGTCTCTCTGTGAAGACCTCAGCAGCTCCTGGTGGCGAGCTGTCGCTTGATCATGACATTCCTCTGCTGAGAGCCACCTGCGGTAGCCTCAGATGTCAGACTCTTGGTAGAATGCTCACCCGGCATGCCTTTAGTCTGAGGTTCGATTCCCAGCACCAGATAAACAGGGTGTGGCAGTGCACACCTGTGATCTCAGCACCCGGGAGCAGAAAGCAGGAGAATCAGGAGTTCATCCTCAGCTACATAAGAAGTTTGAGGCCAGCCTGGGCTACATGAGATTCTATCTCAACAAAATGAACAAACATTAAAAAAAAAAAATCCTCCCCTAGCTCCCTAAACCCCCAGGGTGGAGAACATGGCTGAGTGTGAAGCAGGGAGACTGTAGGGCCTAGCCCTTGTATTCCAAGCTGGGCTTGGCCAAGCCAGGATCCTGGGCAGATGACTGGACTTCTCTACGGCTCCTAACCTTCTAAATCTCTCATCTCCTGATCCTTAAAACCTTCAATAACCCACAAGCTTACAAACATACATTAAATAGTGGCTTGTTTCTTGCTGATGTGCAGGAATTTAGGAAATACAAGCCTGACCTGGCCCTCAAGGCCCCCAAGACCAGACGCCTCAGTGACCCTCCTGACTTGGTACCTGATCTAAATCCCTCTGGGCCTTCCTGCTGCCTCCGCTGGGGACCCAGTACCCCCCCCAACACACACACACATATACCTCTCAGCCCCTCACACATTCCAGAAAACTCTGAGACGACCTTGGTGGGTGCGTTGGCTGGTGTTGTGTCAACTGGACATAAGCTAGAGTCATCAGAGAAGAAGGAGCCTCCCTTGAGGAAATGCCTTCATGAGATCCAACTGTAAGGCATTTTCTCAATCAGTGATCAATGGGGAGGGCCCAGCCCATTGTGGGGAGGGCCATCCCTGGGCTGGTGGTCCTGAGTTCTGTCAGAAAGCAGGCTGAGCAAGCCATGAGGAGCAAGTCAGTCAGCAGTGCCCTCCATGGCCTCTGCATCAGCCCCTGTTTCTAAGTTCTGTCCCTGCTTGAGTTCCTGTCCTGACTTCCTTCAGTGATGAACAGCAGTGTGGAAGTGTGAGTCAAATAAACCCTTTCCTCCCCAACTTGATTTTTGGGTCATGATATTTCATGACATCAATAGAAACCTTAACTAAGATGATGGGGTTACACTCCTACCCTAGGAAGAATGATTTGAGAATGCCTACAGGATACACCATCTAGGGAAATGTTTCCCCAAGTCAGGACATTAAGTCAAATGAGAAGGGGAGGAAGAGGTGTAAAGGGGAGGGGACGAGGGGAAGAGGGGGAGGGGGGAGGAAGAGGAGAAGGTGAGGAGGAAGGGGGAGAGGAAGAGGAGGAGAGGAGAAGGGGAGGGGGAAGGGGGAGAAGGAAGAGGGGGAGGGGGAGGTTGAAGTTAGTAATGGAGTTTATTTATATGGTAGATTTAGCTATGAGCAGTTCCCTAGTAGAGCAGGAAAAAGGTGATATAATACGAATTTCAGGAATCATGGTATTCACACGGTAAAATGAAGCCAGTCGAGGCAGAGAGCCCAGCTCTTCTGGACCTGGACATCTGATTCTGCATGGAGTCTATTGGGTCAAAGATAGACTCCTGGACCCCACGCCCCGGGCGCCATACAGCTGCATCTGTCTCTAGACCCACACGCTCTGCCTTTGATGAAGTCTCAGACCTTGTTGTTTTAAGCAAACTTCTGGGTAAAGAGGGTATGGCGGGCACTCTGCAGTGCCTGTCCTGAAGTCACCTCTTCCCTGGAGCTGCTAGGACAGAGAGACCTAGGCTCCAGGGATATCACACTGAAACATTAGCCCGGGTCGGGCCCCTTCCACTGACTCCTGAGACAGAGCACCGTGAGAAGTACTAGAACCTCTCCTGGGCCTCCCTCCAGGGTGAGTTTCACGTCTCACCTGGCCTTCTGTGAAGCTTGCCCCATTTGTTTTATGCGCCTCACGGACGCAGGAAGGCCGTGTGACTTGCCGTAAAACACACAGCAAAGGAGCTGGGCATGTGGCTCAGTCGGTAGAGCCCTTGTCTAGCATGCATGGAGCTCGGGGCTGCATCCCTGGCATCCGGGAAGCTAGGTTCCACAGGGAATCCCACAGGGGTGGCTCTGCCTGGTGGCGACTTCTTCCCGTCCAGGTCTGGGCTCTTGTCATCCCTGTCAGTCTCCTGGACTGACTCATCACCTGTGTCTACACCATCGGAACAAATCCGCGAGCTTCGCCAATGTTGTCGGTGCTCCAGATTCGGCTCCCTGTGCTGGTTGATTTGATTATCAACCGTTTATGAGGGATTAGCTAGATTAGGTTAGTTAAACTCGGAAGACTCACTCCCAGTGTAGTCACTCTTCCCTGAGCTGGAGTCCAGAGAGAATAAAAAGGAGAGAGGGAGGGTGCACCCCTCTCCCTTCCCTCAACGTTGTCATGAGGATGCAACATGATTGATGGCTGCCTCAGAGTTCAGCTATGGTGCCCATCCTGCCACGAGGGTGCGAACTGAAATAAAGCCCCCCCTTTCCTTTGTTTTGTTTTATTTTGAGAGACAGGGTTTCTCGGTGTAGCCCTAGATGTCCTGGAACTCACTCTGTAGACCAGGCTGGCCTCAAATTCAGAGATCTGCCCACCTCTGCCTCTGAGTGCTGGGCTTAAAGGTGTGTGCCACCACTGCCCAGCTGAGCCTTCCTTTCTTTCTTTCTTTCTTTTTTTTTTACTATTTGAAGATATTTATTTATTTATAGATTTATTTATCATATGTAAGTACACTGTAGCTGTCTTCAAACACCAGAAGAGGGTGTCAGATCTCTTTACGGATGGTTGTGAGCCACCATATGGGTGCTGGGATTTGAACTCATGACCTTTGGAAGAGCAGTCGGTGCTCTTACCCGCTGAGCTATCTCTCCAGCCCCTGAGCCTTCCTTTCTTAAGAGCTTCTTGTTAATTATTTGATCCGAAGCAGCAAAGAGAGTGACCGGTGGATGCACTTGGTGGTCATAAGACATAGTGTCTTTTATTCCATTTCCACTATAATTACTAAGACCGAATACTCTCAGATCCCACATCATGCTGCAAGTAATGATACCCGGCCTACAGAATGGCCAGGACAGAGTTCAGGAAGCCTCGGGGTTCAGACACAGGGTTCAGACGACTGAGCCTCTTCAAATGAGAAATTGAACAACCTGGGCACAAGGTTGTCAATGCCAACTGGTGGCAGCTTCAGGTGTCATTCTGAAGAGGGCCGTGTGTCACACACACAGATACCTACACACACACACACAGACACATACACAGACACACACACACAGACACACACACAGACACATACACACACACACATACATACACAGACACAGTCACACACACAGACACATACATACACACACACACACACACACACACACACACACACACACACACACACGGGCACCACCGTCAGGGACACATCCTACCTAAGCTGAAGCTGCCAAGCGACAGCGATGGGTCAGGCAGGCTCTGTACTTAGATGATACTTTTCCTGGGAGGCAACGGAACGAGAGGCTGGCGTGCAAGGCCACATGGTAGTCTTGCAGTGTTCCTTGAAAGTCCTGGCGTGGGGTGACACCTGGTACGGGGACAAACCCTTCTGCCTGGTGTTTCTATGATTGGATGAGCTCACAGGTGTTATTTATTGCTATAGATAAACCATTATCAGTCTGTAGCTCTTGGTGTGCTGACAGACGGCAGCTATTTGCCTAGATAAACAAGGTGGAGCCCTTCTGGGTTGGCGCTCAACATGGAGTAACTCAGGACAAGCCGCTGAGAGCAAAGCCGTGCTGAAAGCCACCATGCTACACACACAGTGTAACCCAGAGCAGGCAGGGCCCACTATCCTTACATGTGCCCCATTTCTATCAACCTAAGCAAGACAGTGACTCCCCCAACCCCCTGTGACTGAGATGATGATGGGCAAGAGCTTTCGGGGTGTGGGGGTATCCTATGGGGACTCTGGGTATGAACATCTCTCCCTCCCTCTCTCTTTCCCTCTCCCTCCCTCCCCCTCCTTCTACCCCCCCCCCCCCCGTGGTCTTTATGCACAGGTGAAGGGCAGGGGTTGGCGTTGGCTGTCCCTCTCTGACTTATTTTTTGAGACAGCCTCCCGCTGGACCCAGAGCTCACTGATAGACTATTAGCTATCCTGCTCGGGGTGGAGGTTGTCGCAGCTTCCCAGGGCTGAGAGTACAGGCGTGTGGCACTGTGCCTGGCTTTTTACATGGGTGCTGTACACCTGAACTCAGATCCTCAAGCTTGGGTGATGGCCATGATGCCAACAGAGCCATCTCCCCGGCTCTCTACTAGGACTTGTGTGTGTGTGTCTGTGTGTGATGCACAAAGGTGGGGCACAGCATAATAGGCTTATTCTTATCCTATGGGTGTTCAACCTCTCCCCCAAGAGAGCATCTTTTTTTTTTTTTTTTTTTGGTTTTTCAAGACAGGGTTTCTCTGTGTAGCCCTGGCTGTCCTGGAACTCACTCTGTAAACCAGGATGACCTCAAACTCAGAAATCCGCCTGCCTCTGCCTCCCAAGTGCTGGGATTAAAGACATGCGCCACCACTGCCCGGCTCCAAGATAGCATCTTAACAGTGGTGTATTGGTTCAAATTATAAGTGTCATTTTTCCCCTCTAACCTAGCTAACTGCCATATAATTGAGACAGAGACTATTAGATTTATTAGCAAGCTTTATGACTCGATAACTGAGCAGTTGTCAATCTATTCTAGTCCTCCCAGCCAAAATCAATGAGATACTTGAAGTTTAGCATTGACCTGGCTCCCCGTGCTCCAGGTGTGCTCCTTCCCTCTCTTCCCCACTCCCTACCCCTCCCCTTCCTGGAACCGGAACTCCAGCCCTGTTCTCTCTCCTGCTCAGTCATTGGCCGATGAGCTTTTATTGACAAATCAGAGAGTAAACGGGGAGCAATGTTTATGCAACACTGAGGCAGGAGATTCTTAGAATAAGCATTAACAATTCCATGTCTGGATTGCAACCAGATATGAGGGCAGAGAAATCAGTATTTGAATAGCACAAGAATACTCTTTACACAGGGCACAATAACATTAAGCCAATACTGGTGCTCTTCTGTCTTCTCCTGCGTTTTCCAAGTTATTGACTTTGTCTGAAGTCCAGCCTTTCCGGTTATGACAGGAAGGCCCAGTCACCAATCCCCAGGGGCCTTATATCAGGCTGTCCAGGCCCAGCACATTCAGTCCGTCTCCCCAACAGCTTTGACCTGGCTGAGGCCTGGTGCTTGAGGAGGAAGTACCTGGGTGTGAATGTGCCACAGGCAGCGTCCCAATGCCTGGGCCAGGAGGCTCTCACACACACCAGGAACACCAGAAGAGGACATCTAGAGAGAACCCAGAGTCCAGAGAGGCTCCACAAATGGTGGAAGGGAAGGTCAGGACAAGGCCTGGTAGGGAGCTCCTCCCCTACCCATAGTCCCTGTCGGGAGCCTGGAGCTCAGAAGATCCTCTCAGAATCCACGGCTGACTTCACACTGATAAGAAGGTCCAGAGAGGGAATGGAGAGATGACTCTGCGGTTGAGAGCATTGACTGCTCTTCCAGAGGTCCTGACAGAATATGGGCCCAAGGACAGGTGCCCTTGGTTGCCTCAGCCTTCTGGGGATGCTTTGGTCCCATCTGTCCACGGGGCTGTTTAGCACACCAGCTGCATAGCTGGCCCAGATATCAGGGCTTTATACCATGCCTTTCGACAGCTCTGAGGGAGCTAGCCATGAACACACAGAATGCATGTTAGCCCTGCTGGCCCTTCCTGGTCCACTTCCTCCAGGAAGCCTTCCCAACTGTCCCCGGTGCCCCCACGCTCTGCTATAGAAAACCACTGCCTTGGACCCAATTCTGTAGTCCTTCTAGCAAGACATTTTATGGATGGATTGCGACAGGGCCAGCTCAGACAAGCTGACTCATGTGAAACAGTCTTAACTCTGGGTCTTGTGGGACGGGAACAGGAACAATACACCTCGCAGGGAAAGGGTCCTGTCTGCAGTCGGGGACAGTTAAGAATGAGTTCCTGTTTGCACTATGCAGGTTAAGGTTTCAGTTTGTCATCAAAGAATGGGAGGGTCCTGTTTGTTCTGGGCTAAACCTTTGTGAGTTAAGGTTTCTATTTGCAATCAAGAGTTAAGTTTCTGTTTCTTAGATCCGATGTAAACCACAGAACACGTTTTTCAGCCTACGCTAAACTTTAGACCCCGTTCATGTGGTGTCCATTCCCATTTGTTCTGTCTTTCTATCAATGTATGACAGCAGACTCCCTCCCCCCTGAGAACATTTCATCTCTTGTATGAAAAGGACCTCAAGAGTCAGCAGGGGCTGCTCCCTAAAATCCTGACTTAGGGAGAGGCAGCCAGACTGGCCAGTCCCAGGTGCACCCCAAAATAAAGCTTGTTTCAATTAGACCATCGTGGATCCGGTCTTTTCCGGGTGTTCTGAGCCACCAGCCAGTTCCTGGGCATTGGCCACACCCTTGGTGGACAAATCCCCTAGGCTCCCCCCAGTGCCCCGGGGAAGCAGTCCCTGGGGAACAAAATCATCTGTGAGTGGAACTCTGAACCCTACATCTCCTGGCCCAGGATCCTAGTGACAGTGGGGAGAAGGGGGGGGGGGACAGAGGGACAGGTGGAAGGACAGACTGGAAAGCTGAGGTGGAAAATGAAAGAAGCTCAGAGCAGGAAGAAGGAAGAGCAGGAGAAAGGCAGAGGCAACGGCTGGAAAGTTGTGTCAGAAAGAGTGAGGCTCAGAGACGGGCGGTGACTAGCTCTGGGTCACACAGCAGACGGCAACAGAGCCACCTCCCCTGGCGCGATGCCTGGATTCAGAGAAAACAAGGCAAAGCTCATTAAGTCTCTGGCAAGGTCTTATCAGATAGGAATGGCTAACACCTTAGGTCTGTCAACACTTCCTGCCACGTGGTCCTCCTCCCTGCCTCCTGCCTCCTGCCTCCTGCCCCCCTCCGCTCACTTTCTGGAATGGGCACCTGGGGACTGCCCAAACTTGTCGTCTTCTCCCTGTGGAGTTGGAGCTGGGTCCCAGCTCATGGCAGTGATACCTCCCTACCCCTGCTGTCCAGGTTAGCCCACCCGTGCAGGGATGGTGAGAGGCTGATGACTATGATTCTACCCTCTTCTGTGGCATCAGCAGGATGTGTCTTGACTCCCTAGCTCCTGCCTTCTGGAGCCAGACGGGGTGGGGGGTGGGGGTGGGGATGGGGGGCTCCTGATCTGCCTTAGGCATCTTCCTGGGTTCACTGTGTCTCCAGCACTCCACAGGTAGAGACATGTGAGCAGGAGACACGGGATGCCTGTGCTGGCATATACAGGTGACACAGTACCGTCTTCACACTCCGACCCTCTGCCCCTGTCACTTCCAGAGCTCCCCACTGTACCTCTGGGTCCTGTTCTCATTCTCATCCTTGGTCAAGTGACTGAGCTGCAGGCCCTCACTCTTCCCGCACAGCCAGACCTGAGGTACACCGGCCTGGGACAGGGACTCGCAAGCACTGTCTCCATGGACACGAGAGGCTCCTCCTGGGCTACAATTCCACTCCCACCTCACAGGTAGAAGGGACCCTCGATGGCCTCAGAGCTGTGGGCCACTCTCCCTTGCCCTTCTCTCCTTCAACGGTCAGGCTTCCAGCCCTTCTGGGAGGCAGCACTTCTGAGCAGAAGGAGTCACCTAGACAAGGGTGCAGCCATCTTTCTGACTCTCCCGACCCCAGGAGGCAGAGAGAGGGCTGAGCACCCTAGAACACGTCTAGTATTCTGGTGATCTGTTGCAGGCACCCGGCTCTAAGATAACAGGCATGCACAGAGAGGGGGTGCCAGGTCCTGCTCAGGGAGGGGCCTTTCTGTGGGAGGTGGCACTGGACGGCAGCCTGAGAAAGGGGGGAAGGTTTATGACCTAGGTCAGGCACCCCCTTGCTTCCTGGTCTTCTTTCTGGGTGCACAGGGTTAGATGTACCTCACCTACCTGCCCAGAGTGCCTCCCTCCTCAGTAAACTATGGTCCCTGGGTGACACCCGGGCTGTCAAATGGGAAATGCTTGACACCTAGAAGGGAGTTGGTGGTGTTGACTCATTAGGAAGAGACCAGACAAGAACCCTCGGGTCCATGGCTCCAGGTGTCCAAGGTACTGGCCCTGGCCCCCACAGTGCCCAGATGCTGGCCACTCACTTACTTCTCTCCTGGACTGGCTCCCAAACAGGCCAACCACGCAGGCCAGCCTATCTGGCATGACACAGCCAACGTGTCTGCCCTCTGTGCCCCGTGTGGCTCACAACCTCCTCTTCAGCAGGGGCAACCACAGGGATTCAAAGGTGGTTTCGACCTCATCCAAGGTGGACATGCACCAGCGCCTCAGGGCAGGGCCTACTGCACCCCCGCAAAGCCTCCACCCTCTCTGGCTCTTCTGAGTCAGCCCCACGGAGCCCCAGACACCAGGTTCTGCAGCCAAGGCGAAGGCTTCCACCAACCCAGCCGTGTCCCTCAAGCTTAGGAAAGCGATTGGTAAACAGAGCTCCCTCTAAGATCTGCGAAGGCCTAGAAAGCTCTCTTCTTGGCTCCCCTGAGCTCCGATGAAGTCTTCTTAAGGAGAGTCCAGTGAACCCTTTCAGCTCAGGTGGCAAGAGCAGTTCAGACAGGAAAGTAACCCCAATTCCCCTAGGACACCTAAGTGCGGCAGCAACCCAGTCAGCCATTCTGACCCTGTGTGGTGCATTGTGGGGCAGGGTTCAAAGTGCATGGGCTGCTTTGTTTGTTTGTTGTTTGTTTGCTTGTTTGTCTGTCTGTTGTGTCAGGATTACTCTGTGTAGCCCTGACTGTCCGTGTACCTCCCTCAGAAGGCCCTGTGGGAAAGCATCCTCAGCCTTGCAGGCCCAGAGAATAAGGAGAGGAGAAGGAGGAAGGAGGTCTGCAAACAAAATAAGAAGAGGGTGGCTTGCTATCCCTGGCAGGGCAGGACCGGGAGGGGATCGCTGGCCCAGGCCTCACTGCTGAGGGCCTAGTGGCCTGGATCTTAAGTGTTCTCTCAAGGCTCCTGCACGCGGGGTTCAGAGGCGCGGCGGCCTGTGGGAGCAGTGGATCTTTGAGACCTTTATCTACTTGATTGATTGATCAATCCATGGCTTAATGGGCTGTTGGGAGGTGGTGGAAGCTTCAGGAGGAGCCTCCACTGCCACCACCACTGCCGCCGCCAGAGGAAGTAGGCCACTGGGAGTGTGCCTCTGAATGGGGACACTTGTCCTGGCGCCTGCCTGTCTCTTTGTTTCCCAGGAAGCCTGGAGAGAGCAGCTTGTTTGGCCACAGGCTCCCTGATTAGGATGTCCTTCTCCCTGGTCAAGGTGACCCGGAGGTCACACCGTCAGAGCCCTAAGCCAAAATAAACCTGTCATTATGTAAGTTGCTTCTCTCTCTCTCTCTCTCTCTCTCTCTCTCTCTCTCTCTCTCAAGATTTATTTATTTAATGTAAGTACACTGTCACTGTCTTCAGACACTCCAGAAGAGGGCGTCAGATCTCATTACGCATGGTTGTGAGCCTCCATGTGATTGGTGGGATTTGAACTGTGGACCTTCGGAAGAGCCCTTAACTGCTAAGCCATCTCTCCAGTCCCCGTAAGCTGCTTTTCCCTGTGGTGGTTTATCACAGCAACGGAAAGCTGATTGAGCCGACCAGACAAGGGAAGGATTCTACTCACCCTCAGACTGGAGGAGACTCCCTCAGTACAAACTGGTGTCTCCAAGAGGAAGCTAGGTAGAATATAGGGAGCCCTGGGTCCCAGTTGTGAGACTCTCCCCACAGACTGGTGGGGTCCTCTCTCTCTCTCTCTCTCTCTCTCTCTCTCTCTCTGAATCACCCCACCTGATCTTGGCCTCCAGCCCTGGAGCTGCCCTTGCCAGTCTGGCCAGGCAGGGCATCACTGGTGCAGAACTGCTGCTTCCTGCCCCACTTCCTCCACTGGATGTATAGCTCCCTTCTCCCAGTCACCCAAGCACTGGTCCCAAGTGCCAGCCACCTACAGAGTAGTGCATGCCAACTGTGTGCTGCTCGCACAGGCGGGGGCAGGGGGAGGGTGCTGGCCTGATGGCAGAGGCAGAGCCTTTGTGAGATCCCAGGCCGAGGTCCGATGGACAGGACTCAGGTCCTTCAGAAGCCTCCTGGCTGATGGACAGGAGACAGGGTCTCTAGGCTGCCATGGCCCAGTCAGTCAGTCCCTGCCTGTACCTGCAGTCTCCCTCTGGGCAGGTATGGTCAGGGTTAGGAGTGATTGCAAACCAGAGTTACCATGGGAGACACACTAGGGGCTGCCTCCGGGACAGGAAGTCCCTTGCCCCATGCAGGTCCAGCTGTAGTTTCTGGCTGCCTATGCACGTGGTTGGCCAGGTATCCCTGTTCCTGTTTCCTGACACACTTCCAAAGAGAGGTGACACAAAGCCAGGGCCACACACCAAGGCCAGTCTGGGGCCCAGTTTTACCACCACAGGGAGGAGGGAAGGAGCAGCCGTGACTCAGGAAGCTGGTTCCCTACATATTTGGCCCAGAAGGCTCGGTCTGACAGGCGCCCTCTGCCCCAGTGCCCCGGAGATGGCCTGCCGGGGCTGCCCAGACTTGGCCTGTCCCAACCCCATTTGGAAAAGTGCTTTTTATTTGAGGGAGGCCTGCTCCCTCACCTGGAGTTTATGAGCCTAGTTTATGGGTCTGGTTCAGAGAGCCTGAGGCATAGCTTTGGCATGTGCCTACAAATGTATCCACTGAGGTGTGGCCTGGCCTCTGACTTGAGCCTCTCTGGAAGCCAAGACTAGGGATAAGTCAGTGTTATGAAGGGAACAAGAGGGACCAGAGACAGATAGGAACTTACTGAGGTCACACAGCTTACCCATAATAGACTTCGGCCCTTATTGTGTTCCTGTGTGCCAAGGCCAGGAGGGGACATGTCTTTATGCTCTTAGGGACAGCTCAGACCTATATTGAGGGCATTAGGGGCCTTTTACGGGGCTGAATTCCAGGTTCTGTAGAAAGCAGCCCCAGGACCTTGGCAGAGCAAGGAGGACATAGAGGATCGCGACACCCCTCCCTCAAGCAATCATCAGGATCTTCTAGGATGACCACCTTACAACATGGTGGAGAGAAAAGGACACAAGTACATCCTGAGCCCCTCTGGACACAGCCAGGGCCGGGTACTAGAACATGTCACCCCCTCAGGGAGTCTGCAGCTATTGAGAGACCATGCACCTATACGAGAGGACTTGGGTTCAGAGATGACCAGACACTTCCCCCGAGGTTGCACAGCACCTAGGTGGGGAGATAAGCGCTCTTGTCTGCTTCCAAAAACCACACTTAAATCTTCATCTCCCCCTTAGCTCCTTCCCCCAGGGCTGCCTGCTCCCTCCACAGAGGGCTCCAACCACCCTGTCAGCAGCTCACTGGCCTAGTCCTGCAGGGGCAGAGTCTCACACAGCTGGTCTCATCCCCCAGCTTTCTCTCTTCCCTGCACCCTGAGAAGAATGGCGTAGACAGAGAGGTTCTGGACCTCAGAGTTTGCCTGCGCCACTGGGATTCCCAGAGAAGCTCCGAGCAGCACGAGGCAGAAAGCACAGGCCAGGGAGGGACAATTAGACACTTGGCTTCTTAGGGCACGGCCAGGAATGACCTCCTGTGTGACTTCGGATATTCTTGGCTCTCTCTGGGCCTTGTGGCAGCCCTTGGGAGGCAGAAGCAGGAGGATCACAAGTTCTAGACTGGCCAAGGCTACCTGGTGAAACCCCTCCATTCATTCACACAAGCGAATGACATTTTAAACGTTGAAAAGAGTTGAAAAGTTGAAAAGGGAGAGAGCTAAGCCGAAAGGTGATCCTGTGCCGGGGCCACACTTGGGTCATCCCCCAGTTGCAGCTTCAGCCACTCCCCCAGAGTAGAAGGTAGTTTGGTGGGGCCTCTTCTATAGACAGACAAGAGCCGTTGGGAGCCCAGGAGCTGTGGGATTGGAGGCCGGAGGCTCTCAGCTGGCAGAGCGCTCGCCCAGCATGCACCAACCCTGGGTTCGAGCCCAACACTGCATAAGTTAGGCATGGTGGTGCATGACTGAAATCCCAGCTCTTGGGAGGTAGAGGCAAAAGGCTATCCCTGGCTCTCCAGTGAGTTTGAGACTCTGCTGGGTGAGTGTGTATCTGTGTGTGTGCGTGTGTGCATGTGTGTGCATGTGTATGTGTGACCTGAGGTCTCCAATTTTGCATCACAGGCCAGCAGCGTGCTCTGGGGAGCCAACCATGTCCATTGCATCTCAACATCACACGCAGCACGGGTAGCTAGGAACTGTCATGGTGAGACTATTGGTCGGTGGAAAGTGGCCAACACATCCGTACATCACGGTTGACCTCTGCACACTGGGCTGGTTACCTTAGAAGCTAATGTGAAACATTCCCCAGAACATCCTTGGTTGTGTGCAAGGTACCCTTCTAGAAGTGTGTCCACGTGTGCTTATTATTAACATTGCAACAAAAGACCTCCAAAGCAGCTGAAGGGAAGAAGGGTTTATTTGGCTCACAGTTTGAAGGTGCACAGTCCATCGTGGCCAGGGGGAGGGGGCTGTGGGGGAGGGCTGTGGGGTGTAGAAGGCGGAGTTGGGGAGGGGTGGGGTGTGGGGGAGGGGCGGAGGCACAGAGCCTGGAACAATGAGGTGGCCGCGCACACTGCATCCCCTGTCATGAAGCAAGGAGAGATGGATGGTGTTGTGCCCACTGTCTCCTTTTTAATCAGGCCAGGACCCCAGCCCACGGGATGGGGGTGGGGTGGGTCTCTTCTCCTCAGCTAAACTTCTCAGAGAATCTTCACAGATATGTCTTCAGAGCTGAAGTGGCTCTGGCCTCAACGGGTGCACGGTGGCTCTTTTAATCTCTGTTTCATGTCTTCCTCACCCATCCCTACCCTTTCTCCCAGTCTCACGTCTCCCAGGCTGCCCCAGAACTCATGATATAAGCAAGGGTGACCTTGTACTCTCGATCCTCCTAGGTGCAGGGATGATGGGCATTTGCCACCACACCCAGCTTTATAAGGTGCCGGGGTAGGCAAGCACTCTGTCAGGCAAGCCACATCCCGAGCCCCAAGGGATTCCCTAGTGGTTTTATTTTATTATTTATTTATTTATTTTAGACTCTGTATTTTATCTGTGTATGAATAGCTTGCCTGCTTTAACACACGTCCATGCTGTGCTTGTACGCCTGGTGCCTGAGGAGGCAGGAGAAGGCATTGGATGCCCTGGAACCGGAGCTTCGTGGGAACAGAGCCTAGGTCATTTGCAAGAGCAGCGAGGGCTCTCGGTGGTCGAGCCACCTCCCAGCCCCTGGTTTTATTTCCTTCCGTGGTGGGGATTGAACGCACGGCCTCGCGCATGCTCGCTGTGCCACTGAGTTATATTCCGCGTGTGCTCGCAAGTTCCTTTGTTTGGACCTTCTCTTTGCCGAGGGACCCGTTCTAGATGGTCATCGATTTCACCGGGCTCTCCTAAACTGACTGCAAAGGAAATGTTATAAAAGCAACAACTTTTCCTCATCAATTTCCATTTTAAGAACCGTCGCTGTCTTCTCTGGGTTCTGCTTTCTTACCTTCCCCAACACGGGGCCCACTCCTCATCCTGCCCTCGCCCCTGCACCCACCCACCGCAGCATCCACCGCCCCAGACTTCCGGTCCCTTGACCCATTTGCTGAGCGCATGCGTTCCCAGCTGACTCTGCCAGTGCTCAGTCCGCACTTTCTGTCCTGGTCTCTTCTTTGAAGAATGAGTTACTTCAAAGGCCGCTTTTGACGTTTCCAGGCGGATGGCCGCTCCTGCCATCCTGCTGAGCTCCAGGCTAATTGCATCAGAGGATGTGGTAGCGATGACAGGATTTATTTCAGTTTTGTTGAAACTTGCTTCAGGTTTCAAGGCTATCCCGTACCCAGCTCACGGCTGACACGGAGTCTCCCTCTTGTTGACTGGGTGGAACTTGTTACGTGCGTTCATCAAATCTTCTGGCAATAGCTACTATTCTCCCAAGAACTGGACCACCAATTGATTTTATAAATAAATAAATAAATATAAATATATATATTATATATATTATAATTTTATATATACATTTTTATTTCATATGTGTGCACGCTTGTGTCTTTTGAGAAATTAGCCCATTTCATCTAACCCATCAAGCATGTTTGTGAGCCTTTTTGTGGTACTGAAGCCAGATAGAAGGTTGGGGAAATCAAGTGGATACAGGAAGGGACCCCTTTAATAAACTATTGGCTTCTGGCTTCAAGAGCACATATGAATCAGGCATCTGAGCTCTGGGATCCCTGCGGCTGGTGCCAGACAGAGCTCACATTCAAGCAGATGACTTTGCAGACCCCAGCCCTGGGAATGGGGTGAACACATTCAGGGTGTGTCTTCCCTCTTCCGTTAAACATCTCTCCTGCTTCTCTCTTCACACAGACGTCCCCCCACCCCACTCCCACCATGGAACTTCTGACTTTGTGGAGTGTGATCCTCACCGAGCTGACAGGATTTGCAGTCACCTAGGACACACCTCTAATCAATTCTAGAGAGACTGAACTGAGGAGGAAGACCTGTCCTGAGTGTGGTGGTCCCATCCCCTCGGCTGGGGTCCCCAACTCCATAAAAGGGAGGAAGCCAGCTGAGCACCAGCCTCCACCCCTCAGGAGACAACAGCAGACACCACGTGCCTGCCCGCCTTGGCCGTGCACTTTGAGGCACTGTGCGCGGGCTCCAAGCCATCGAGCTAAATACCATCAGGAGCCTCAAAGAGAAGACACCGGGTAGAAAGGATCACCCCACTTTAGGCCTCCACACACAGCTGCTCCCCAGCTTCTTGGAGGTCACATCGAGTTTCTAGAGTGACAGTAATGGCCATAATTAGCTGGTATAAAAATATGATGCACAGAAGGACAGCCAGCTGGGCCCACAGGCAGAGAGGTGGTATCCTGTGATTCACCACACTGCTGGGGAGTGGCAGGCCTGGGCCAGGAGGCCTGTGGTTGGCTAGGCTTCTGAGAGAACTCAGTAGATCTGAAGATACCCCAGTGTGGGCAGTATCAAGGTCAGATCTTTGAGAAAGGGCTTGACTCAGTTCTAGTCAGCATCTACAAAGTCTTGGGCCTACTCAGCACCTACAAGGACTCAGGCCCAGTCAGCATCCACAGGGACTCAGGCCCAGTCAGCATCAACAAGGACTCAGGCCCAGTCAGCACCCACAGGGACTCAGGTCCAGTCAGCATCTACAGGAACCCAGGCCCAGTCAGCATCCACAGGGACTCAGGCCCAGTCAGCACCCACAGGGACTCAGGCCCAGTCAGCATCCATAGGGATTCAGGTCTTGTCAGCAACCAAAGGGACTCAGGCTCAGTCAGCATCTACAAGGACTCAGGCTAGTCAGCATACACAGGGATTCACGCCTAGTCAGATCTACAGGATTCAGGCCCAGTCAGTACCCACAGGGACTCAGGCCCAGTCAGCATCCACAGGGACTCAGGCTCAGTCAGCATCCACAGGGACTCAGGCCCAGTCAGCATCCACAGGGCCTCAGGTCTAATCAGCATCCACAGAGACTCAGGTCCAGTCAGCACCCACAGGGACTCAGGCCCAGTCAGCACCCACAGGAACTCAGGCCCAGTCAGTACCCACAGGGACTCAGGCCCAGTCAGCACACACAGGAACTCAGGTCCAGTCAGCACCCACAGGGACTCAGGCTCAGTCAGCATCCACAGGGACTCAGGCTCAGTCAGCATCTATAAGGACTCAGGCTAGTCAACATCCACAGGGACTCATACCTAGTCAGATCTACAGAGATTCAGGCCCAGTCAGTACCCACGGGGACTCAGGCCCAGTCAGCACCCACAGGGACTCAGGCTCAGTCAGCATCAACAGGGACTCAGGCCCAGTTAGCACCCACAGGGACTCAGGTCCAGTCAGCATCTACAGGAACCCAGGCCCAGTCAGCATCCACAGGGACTCAGGCCCAGTCAGCACCCACAGGGACTTAGGCCCAGTCAGCATCCATAGGGATTCAGGCCTTGTCAGCAACCACAGGGACTCAGGCTCAGTCAGCATCTACAAGGACTCAGGCTAGTCAACATCCACAGGGACTCACGCCTAGTCAGATCTACAGAGATTCAGGCCCAGTCAGTACCCACAGAGACTCAGGCCCAGTCAGCATCCACAGGGACTCAGGCCCAGTCAGCATCCACAGGGACTCAGGCCCAGTCAGCATCCACAGGGACTCAGGTCTAATCAGCATCCACAGGAACTCAGGTCTAGTCAGTATCCACAGGGACTCAGGCCCAGTCAGCATCCACAGGGACTCAGGCCCAGTCAGCATCCACAGGGACTCAGGCCCAGTCTGTATCCACAGGGACTCAGGCCTACTCATCACCCACAGGGACTCGGGCCCAGTCAGTACCCACAGGGACTCGGGCCCAGTCAGCACCCACAGGGACTCAGGCCCAGTCAGCACCCACAGGGACTCAGGCCTATGCCAGGGAACAAAATCCACACCACCCGTTTCACTGGCAGCTGACCCTGCTCTTGGAGACCAGACAAGGAACCACGCCCTTCACCCGCAGGACAGACCTTGTGGACACCGCCCAAGCCTCCCCTGTCTCCCGGGGCAGTGGGAAGGTCCAATTAGCCACTGTGTAAAAGGCACTTAGCACCTGCCCGCCATTATCATTAGCCCACCCCCACCCATTTAACAGGTGAGGTAACCGGAAAGCTATTCGGGGACCTGTCCAGAGTCACACTGCTACCGGGTTGCGAAAAGGGTACACCACGGTCTAAAACCTCACAAGATGGACGTCTGGAGCAAAGCCTTGCTCTGAGAGAAGGTTCTGGACCTAGATGGGACGTAAAGTATGACAAGGATGTCACCGCGGCTCTCCGACACCCTTCCCACTCGTAAAGGTGGCCATGATTTTAAACAGCAAGGCTCTGGTTCACAGGAAGGACTCAACAGCTGCTAACCTGGAGCTCTGAGCACCACTACCCTCTCTACAGTCTTCCCCCCTCCCCTCCCCCCTCCTCTCCCCCCCACCTGCCCTTTCTTCCTCCATATTTGCTTCCCACACCGAACCCCTCCTCCAGGGAGGCCTCTTGGCCCCTCCCCAACCTTACTCATTTCAAAGCCCAGAGGCCTTGGCTGTGTAGCAGGGACTCCGGCTCTCTTGTCCTCACACAGTTGACTTTCTAGTAGAAGGGAAAGGCCAAATTTCAAGCAGGAAACTCAATTTCAAACTGGGATTCCTTCTATGACAGAGGCAAATGGAAAAGCCTCCTAGAGAAACACACGGAAGTTGAAGAAACCTCAGATAAGAAGCCCCAGACAGTGTCAGGTGGGGAGAACAGATCATGCGCAGGTCTTGGGGGTGCAAAACCAACTTGAGGGCTTAGAGGATCTGTGAGACCCCAGGAGAGAGGAGGGTCAGGGATTAGCAACAGGCCTTGGAGAGCCTTGCCCTGCGCATCCAAGGATTAGGGCCTCAGCCAGGGGCCTTTGCAGGGGGAGGATGCTGAGAGAGAAGGCCCAAAGAGAGACGCAGTTCCTCCCTGCTCTAATGGAAACTGGGATGGGATGAGGGCAGTGAGGTGGCAGGAGGTGAGATCGTTCTTGGCTCTTGTGTGGATCCAGGGTTCCCGTGGGAGATCGCGCTCCCGTGGACCCGGGTTCCGGTGCAAGATTGTGCTTATGTGGACCTGGGCGCCTTTCCTCATTCTGCTGCTGGCCAGCAGTGCTACCACTCCTGATATTTAATTTCCTTGCTCTAAGCACCTCTTCCAGGAAGCCCTCCCCCAACTCTCCCACCATAATCCATAAGAAATTCAGACACCCTGTTCTGGGCGCCACCCTCTCAACTACAGGATTAGCAGCTGGAAAAGGATTAGGGCCTGGGAAAAACACGCCTCAGATCAGGGGTTTAGGACAAGCTGACTCCAGAGGGGCCCTGACTTCCAGATTTCTTAGTAGAGGGCTTGCTTCATATCAGGAGCCCCTAGATTCTGTCTCCAGCCCTGCATCCACCAGGCATGGTAAACCACACCTGTCATCTGGTCACTCTGGAAGCAGAGGCAGGAGGATCAGAAGTTCAAAGTCATCCTCCTCAACAAAGCAAGTTGAAGGCTAGCCTGGACTACACGAGACCTCTGCAAAACTACAACTTCTGCTCCAGTCCCCAGATTGAGGGCAGCTTGGTGCCCCTCTGGCCATGGAGGAGACGGTTCTAACCCTCACCCAACCTTCTTCACCCACCACCTGCTTCCTTGATTCTCCTGAGCTCCGTCCCAAGCTTGACCCTGAGACCAAAGAACCAGGCACAGTTCTTCTCCACCTATCTGGAAAGACGAATGGATGGACTGATGATGGTGGTAGGGATGGAGACGGAGGCAGGGGGATGACAGTGATGACGGTAGTGACTGATGAAGGTGTGTTGGTAAGGATGGTGAGTGCTCACCAGAATCCTGGCAAGGTACTAAGCCCTTGACACCAATCCCCATGCCAGCCGGATGAGGTAAGCGTAATCTCCTTAATAGTGGGTAATATTTACCACTTAGTGCATAGCTGGCATTCTCAGAAGGACTTACAAGTGTCAGCCCATTCGCGGCAGGAACCATTATGTGCGTTGTGGTTTACTGATGAGGAAACCAGGAACTTTACAGCTCACCTGAGGTCTTCCAGCCAGCCAGTTATTTGAGCTCCTGTGCTCTGCCGCCTGTCACCAGGAGTTGCCTGGTACCCCGAGGAACAGAGTGGCTACCTTCTGGATAGACAGGGAAAGACATCGCGTTGGGTGTTGGGGGCTATACCGGCCTGGTCTTAGGGATTTGATGTTTCCCAGTTGGGGCGAGGACAGTACATGTTGGTACTTAGGTATTTTGGGTGGGTTCCCGTAAAACTCAGGGGTGGGCAGGGATCCTTGCCTTAAAGAGCGGGAAGAAGCCAGGTGCTAATGGCCAATGGGACCCAGCCAGGTTGGAAGTCTGTGTGGGGCTGGAAGCCCTGAGTTCTCCCTGGGCCTCTGAGATCTAGTCTAGCTCAATGACTCGTGAGAAAGACAAGCCATGCTAAAACCAAGCCCTCGGCAGCCTCCCGACCCCACATGAGAAGTGTGGGTCCTTCTCATCCCGCTCTGGCCACGCCCCCGGAACTCCGGATTGCCGGATTGCCGCCTTATGCTGCTCCTGGGTGCAGTATGCCACTTCTCCATGATGGTGACACTTATTCCTTTCCCCATGGGCTCTCTCAGTTCTCCGTCAACCTGTCCCCAGTTCATCTCTCTCCAGGGATCCTCGAAGAAAATCCTCCAGGACCCCACCCCACAACTTGCTGTTTACCAGTCGGGCCCGCCCCGGAAGAGCTGCCCTCATTCCTGACCTTCACCACATGGGAGTGTTGGACCCTGCTCCCTTCCTGCTGGTCCAGCTCCCAGGCGTCCTCTGAGCCCCTTAAGGGCTGAAACCAAACCTTGTAATTAAGTGTCGGGCTGGGCCCTGCTTCCTGGGCTCTCCACGGGTGGGCCAGTCTCATGAACACGGCGGGGGGGGGGGGAGGGGGGGAGGAGCATCCCCTCATCCAATCCCCGCGGGCACCTCGCTACTTGGGGAGACTGAGGCTCTATAGCTAAAGAGATTTCTCCACGGTCTCCACGGTCACCAGGTCTGGAGCTGACATCAAGTCTGGTAGACTCTGGTCCACACAGGAAGCCACCTGTCTCAGCTGACCAGAACCCTCTCCCAGGAAGCACACAGATGCTGCTTGATAGAAACTCGGACACTGCTGGACACTAGCTAGGACCCAGGACTGACCACTAGGGCAGTCCTGTGCAACTCTATTGTTTAGGGCAGGGTCTTCCAGCCGGGGGCACTGGGGCCTTCTTCATCAATGCAGCAGACAATGGCTGACAGCCCTGGGGTCTGAGTGGCCCACGAGTCCTCAGGGTATAAGAGGTTGGACAGATGTTAGTCCTCACTCATGCCCAGGGCCAGGTCCCTGAGTCGGACAAAAATACGAGTTCCTGGACCCTCTGCCCTGCCAGACCCCAGTCAGCACTTCTCTCCTCCCCCATGGGTCTTCTTATACATGAAGATGCGGGAGGCACTGATCTGTCATGCAGATACCCACAGTCCTCAGATACTTACTGAAGACCTAGAATACGCCATCGTGTAGAGCCCAGGACTGTATGATATATTCTAGGAGATACACACACGACAAGATCTTTAGCACAGCATCCTGGCGGTGCCTGGCCATGGGGCCCTTGGGTAGAGACACTCAAAAGGCCTTGGTCACGATGGAGTGTGGCTCCAGACCTAAACCAATCAACTGGCCACATGTGGATGGCTTGTCCTGTTGGACATAGGGCGTGAGCCCAGAGGCAAAGCCCATGACTGGCTGGGAGAGAGACATTCGAGAGTCCCACTGAGCGTCCCCAACCCTGACCCCTGCTGGTGTGCAGAGGGTGATGGGGCACAAGGGCCAACCCGGGGAACCCCGGAGCATCGCTAATGCAGGGAGGAGATGGGTCGCCTCATGGAGGGACCTATATGTATGGCTTTGGCAGCAAGGACATCCTCCAAGAGGCTGGGAAGGAGTGGCCCGGGCCCCACAACAGGAGCCTTGAGGAGAAAGCACCAGCTGGTGAAGGACCCTGCACCCAAGGCAGAGCCCTGCTGGGCAGTGCTGAGTCACCCCCTGCTGGGGGCCCCACAGGGCTTCCTCATGAGGCCCCATCACATCCTCATGACCCGCCATCATTCAGCCACTAAGCAGTTACTCATTGTCTAGAGGCCGGAGCAGTGGGGGAGATAGGCCTTCACCTTGCCTCCCCCTCCCCCTACACACACACACACACACACACACACACACACCAGGCAGCCCCGCCCTAGCAGCCCCCCCCTCCAGTCACCTTTCCTCTTCCCCACTTAGAGCAGGGTCAAGTCTCCTTGGGTAGAGGGGTCCACTCCCAGGCAGAGTCGACCCCTCCCTCCACACTGGCACCCCAGAACTCAGCCCAGGCCGGAGTGAACTAGTTCTCAGAGAAGTCCTCCCCGGCTGCCCCCCAAGCACCAGGAATGTTCTAGACTCCTGCCTTGAGATTCAGCTAAGCTCCTGTTTGACATCACCATGGGAATCTGAGGTAGAGTTGTAGGGCACAAGGCCAGAGTCAAACTCTTTCATCTGTGGGACCCCAGGCACTCTGCAACCCTCCCCCGTTCCACTCCCCAGAGCCTGTAACCATCACCCGCCTCGCCTCGCCTCAGAGGGCTGGCAAGGAGCGATGCAATGTTTGTGGAGCGTTTAACTCGGGCCAACCCCCGTGAGTGGCTCTCAGACGCACACTGTTATCATCATTAAAAGGGAATCATGAGGCGGCCACACCTCAGGGGTGCCCACACTCCAGTTCACAAAGCCCAGGGTAGAGCCTGGAGCCTTGAGGAGACCTGACAGGTGACCTGGACGAAGACTCTGCACACTCACACACGCCTGGCCGCGCAGTGTCCTGCTCCCAAGCCCGCAAGCGACAAGGGACAGGTCTGTGCCACAGGGATCTCTCTACAAAGCAGGGCGCCTGGACCTCCTTACACCACCTCACTTATCACAGCAGATGATGGGCGAGGCCAGACCCAGCCGCCTCCCACTTAGATGCTCCCAGAACCATCCTTCCTGAGCGACTGGTCTATGAAGCGTTTGACTGAAAATGTATGATGCTGTGGTTGCAGACGGAGGGAGCCGTCCTTCAGCCTGGGTTCCTGGGAAGAGGAGGGGAAGGACATTAATTGGTAGGTGTATTCAGAATCGCCACCTGAGAGTCAGGGGAGCAGCTTGGTGGGTGGAGGAGGAAGCTGGTACCGGGGACTTGGTCCAAGAAGAAGTCCCTGAGATGCCCTACCTCTAGAGGTGACCTACGTGAAGGAATGCGCAAGGTTGTCGCATGGAGAAGCCTTTTCTCTGTATCTGTGGCAGCTGGCCAGCCAGGGTATGTCTAAGACATGGCAGGAAATGACAAATACGGTTTGTCTGTTGTGTCCACTAAAGGAAGAAAGGAAAGGAGAGAAGGAAGGAAAGAGGGAGGGAAGGAAGGAGGGAAGGAAGGAAGGAAGGAAGGAGAGAGGGAGGGAAGGAAGGAAGGAAGGAAGGAGAGAGGGAGGGAAGGAAGGAAGGAAGGAGAGAGGGAGGGAAGGAAGGAAGGAGGGAGGGAAGGAAGGAAGAAAGGAGAGAGGGAAGGAAGGAGGGAGGGAAGGAAGGAGGGAAGGAAGGAAGGAGGGAGGGAAGGAAGAAAGGAAGAAAGGAGAGAGGGAAGGAAGGAAGGAGGGAGGGAGGGAGGGAAGGAAGGAGGGAAGGAAGGAAGAAGGGGGGAAGGGAGGGAGGGAAGGAAGAAAGGAAGAAAGGAGAGAGGGAAGGAAGGAAGGAGGGAGGGAGGGAAGGAAGGGGGGGAAGAAAGGAAGGAAGGAGAGAGGGAAGGAAGGAAGGAGGGAGGGAAGGAAGGAAGGAGGGAGGGAGGGAAGGAAGGAAGGAAGGAAGGAAGGAGGGAGGGAGGGAAGGATGGAAGGAGGGAAGGAAGGAAGGAGGGAGGAAGGGAGGGAGGGAAGGAAGGAAGGAGGGAGGGATGGAAGGAGGGAAGGAGGGAAGGAAGGAAGGAGGGAAGAAAAGAGGGAGGGAGAGAAGAAAGGAGGGAGGGAGGGAAGAAAGGAGGGAGGGAGGGAAAAAAGGAGGGAGGGAGGGAGGGAGGGAAGAAAGGAAGGAGGGAGGGAGGGAAGGAAGGAAGGAGGGAGGGAAGGAAGGAAGAAAGGAAGGAGGGAGGGAAGGAAGGAGGGAGGGAGGGAAGGAAGGAAGGAGGGAGGGAGGGAAGGAAGGAGGGAGGGAGGGAAGGAGGGAGGGAGGAAAGGAAGGAGGGAGGGAGGAAAGGAAGGAAGGAGGGAAGGAAGGAGGGAGGGAAGGAAGGAAGGAGGGGGGAGGGAGGGAAGGAAAGAGGGAGGGAGGGAGGGCAGAAGGAGGGAGGGAAGGAAGGAAGGAGGGAGGGAAGGAGAGAGGGAGGGAGGGAAGGAAGGAAGGAGGGAGGGAAGGAAGGAGGGAGGGAAGGAAGGAGGGAGGGAGGAAAGGAAGGAGGAGGGAGGGAAGGAGGGAGGGAAGGAAGGAAGGAGGGAGGGAAGGAAGGAAGGAGGGGGGAGGGAGGGAAGGAAAGAGGGAGGGAGGGAGGGAAGGAAGGAAGGAGGGAGGGAGGTAAGGATGGAAGGAGGGAAGGAAGGAAGGAGGGAGGGAGAAAGGATGGAAGGAGGGAGGGAGGGAAGGAAGGAAGGAGGGAGGGAGGGAAGGAAGGAGGGAGGGAGGGAAGGAAGGAAGGAGGGAGGGATGGAAGGAAGGAGGGAGGGAGGGAAGGAAGGAAGGAAGGAGGGAGGGATGGAAGGAAGGAGGGAGGGAGGGAAGGAAGGAAGGAGGGAGGGAAGGAAGGAAGGAGGGAGGGAGGGAAGGAAGGAAGGAGGGAGGGAGGAAGGGAGGGAAGGAGGGAGGGAAAGAAGGAGGGAAGGAGGGAAGAAAGGAAGGAAGGAAGGAGAGAGGGAAGGAAGGAGGGAGGGAAGAAAGGAGGGAGGGAGGGAAGGATGGAAGGAGGGAGGGAAAGAAGGAAGGAGGGAGGGAGGAAAGGAAGGAGGGAGGGAGGGAGGGAAGGAAGGAGGGAGGGAAGGAAGGAGGGAGGGAAGGAAGGAAGGAGGGGGGAGGGAGGGAAGGAAGGAGGGAGGGAAGGAAGGAGGGAGGGAAGGAAGGAAGGAGGGAGGGAGGGAAGGATGGAAGGAGGGAAGGAAGGAAGGAGGGAGGGAGAAAAGGATGGAAGGAAGGAGGGAGGGAAGGAAGGAAGGAGGGAGGGAGGGAAGGAAGAAGGGAGGGTGGGAAGGAAGGAAGGAAGGAGGGAGGGATGGAAGGAAGGAGGGAGGGAGGGAAGGAAGGAAGGAGGGAGGGAGGGAAGGAAGGAAGGAGGGAGGGAGGAAGGGAGGGAAGGAGGGAGGGAAAGAAGGAGGGAGGGAGGGAAGAAAGGAAGGAAGGAAGGAGAGAGGGAAGGAAGGAGGGAGGGAAGGAAGGAGGGAGGGAGGGAAGGATGGAAGGAGGGAGGGAAAGAAGGAAGGAGGGAGGGAGGGAAGGAAGGAGGGAGGGAGGGAGGGAAGGAAGGAGGGAGGGAAGGAAGGAAGGAGGGAGGGAGGGAGGGAGGGAAAGAAGGAGGGAGGGAGGGAAGGAAGAAAGTAGGGAGGGAGGGAAGGAAGGAAGGAGGGAGGGAGGGATGGAAGGAAAGAGGGAGGGAGGGAAGGAAGGAGGGAGGGAGGGAAGGAAGGAAGGAGGGAGGGAAGGAAGGAAGGAGGGAGGGAGGGAAGGAAGGAAGGAGGGAGGGAGGGAAGGAAGGAGGGAGGGAGGGAAGGAAGGAGGGAGGGAGGGATGGAAGGAAAGAGGGAGGGAAGGAAGGAGGGAGGGAGGGAGGGAAGGAAGGAAGGAGGGAGGGAGGGAAGGAAGGAAGGAGGGAGGGAGGGAAAGAAGGAAGGAGGGAGGGAAGGAAGGAGGGAGGGAGGGAAGGAAGGAGGGAGGGAGGGAAGGATGGAGGGAGGGAAGGAAGGAAGGAGGGAGGGAGGGAAGGAGAGAGGGAGGGAAGGAAGGAAGGAGGGAAGGAAGGAAGGAAGGAGGGAAGGAAGGAAGGAATCACTTCACCATCCCCCGTTTCTTCCTCATTAGCTAGGATGCAGATGCAATATAGGGACCTAGGCAGCCACTTTAGATCATGAGGTAGCCCCCCCCCCCTAGTATAAGGTGGGTGGAGCACCAAGAGAGGAGGAGCCTGGGTCGCTAGCACAGCCCTGGGGGAGGGGGGCTTGTCTGTCTAAACATCACAGGTCCCGCTCTGTCATCTCCTCTCTTATTACAGCCAGTGGCTTTCTGGTGTTTGCGACAGCTGTCTGACAACCTGATTGGAAGGGTTCTTTGCTGACTCTCCTTTTTTTCAGCATTGTATCTGTGCAGGGAAAACTCCAGGGTCTTGTCACATTCCCTAAACCGTGCAAGGCAACGGCTCTCCTCACAGAGTCTACCTTGCGCTTGGTGGCCTACGCCATCTAGAGATGGGTGCCGGCTGGATTTGGGTCAACTTGACACAAACTAGAGTCTTCTGAGAGGAGGAAACCTCAACTGAGAAAATGCCTCCCTAAGATCGGGCTGGAGGCAAGATTATAGGGCATTTCCTTCCTTAGTGATGGCTATGGGAGGGCCCGGACCATTGTGGGTGGGGCCATCCCTGGCCTGGTGGTCCTGAGTTCTGTATGAAAGCAGGCTGAGCAAGCCATGAGGAGCAAGCCAGTCAGCAGCGCCCTCCATGGCCTCTGCATCAGCTCCTGCCTCCAGGTTCCTGCCCTGTTTCAGTTCCTGTCCTGACTTCCTGCAGTGATGGACTAGGATGTGTGGGAGGGTAAGCCAGATGAACCCTTTCCTCCCCAGCTTGCTTTTGGGTCACAGTGTCTCATCACAGCAATAGTAACCCTAACTAAGACAAGATACTTTATAGTCTTCAGTCTTTTCCAGGATGTTTGGGGGTTAGACAGACCAAGCACGACAGTATTTCAGAAAGGAGACAGACCTGGTTGGGTCTCTGTGTTTGCCCATAAGTTATCTTCCAGGGAAACAGAGGCACAACTCCGTCTGAGTGCCCGCACCAGTGGGCACACCTACTTACTGAGGTGTGCTTCCTGACTGATGTGTGTATGAGATCGCAGCGTTAGGCCGCTGTGTCTGTGTGCAGAAGCATCAGACAGCAGAGTCACAACCGGAAAGTCTAACAAAGGGGCATCTCCTTCCTACACACAGTCTGTCATTGATCCAAACCTCCTTAGCACCGCACATGGCTGCGTCTGCCGTGTGGTGACCTTGGGATTTATTCCCTGGAGGCAAGCTCCAGTTTGGGTTGCAGGGCAAGAGGAGGCGCGGCTCAGGCCATTGTCCCCACACTCAAGGTGCAAATGTCCACAGCCCATGTGTGACCTGTTCCATTTCAGATCTGCTTTAGCCAGGCAGGAGGCATTTGCCTTTGACCAAATCAATGAGAGGCAAAGATGGTCCTCTCCTGTCCCCATTTCCCCAAAGCTCCCAGGTTCCTGTTGGTGACTTAAAACGGTGTCACCGAATAGATCTAGGGACATCTGCAGCCAAATGGACTCAAAGGACCATGGCATGTGGTTTGTGGCCCACCTCAAAAACAAAAACAAAGCTGGAAAGAACCCAGATATCCCTCAGTGAAGGAATGGATACAGAAAATGTGGTATATATACACAATGGAGTACTATTCAGCAATTAAAAACAATGAATTCATGAATTTTTTTAGGCAAATGGATGGAACTGGAAAATATCATCCTAAGCAAGGTAACACAATCACAAAAGAATACACATGGAATGCAATCATTGATAAGTGGATATTAATTAGCCCTGAAGCTCTGAATGCTGAAGATACAATTAGCATAGCAAATGATTCCCATGAAGAAGGAAGAAGAGGGCCCTAGTCTTGGAAAGGCTTGATCCAGCATTGTAGGGGAGTACCAGGACAGAGAAAGGGGAGGGGGAAAGACAGGAGAATGGATGGAGAGAAGAGGACTTATGGGACATATGGAGGGGGGCACTGGGAAAAGGGAAAGCTTTTGGAATGTAAACAAAGAATATAGAAAAAAATATATATATAACAAAAACAAAGCAAACAAAAACTAAATAAAAATAAAAACAAACAAGCAAGCAAAAAACAGTCTTCTGTTGCCCAGGCTGGCCCAAACTCACTACACAGCTAAGGATGACCCTGAACAGCTGATCTTCCTGCTTCCACCTCCGAGTGCTAGGATCAGAGACATGCACCACCATCTGGGATTGAACTCCTGTCTTTGTGCACGTGAGGCAATCTATCGACTGAGCTGCATCTCCAGCTGGCGTCCTTACTTGTACTACTTAAAGGAGTGTTTCTAGGGTCTGGAGAGGTGGCTCAGTGGTTAAGAGCACCAACTGCTCTTCCAGAGCACACCTACTTACTGAGTTCAAGTCCCAGCAACCACATGGTGGCTCACAACCATCTCTAATGGGATCTGATGTCCTCTTCCAGTGTGTCTGAAGACAGCTACAGTGTACTCCTATACTTAAAATAAATAATCCTTTTTAAAAAAAAAATATAGTGCTTCTCTGTCAACTGGTGGAGGTGGGGCTCTCTCCTAAGGCTTGGAGAGATCTGACAGCACAAGCCTGAAGCCGGGGCTCTCTGGTTCCCAGATAGGAGGCAGGGAAAGGGTGGGGAGCCCTGTGTGTGTGTGTGTCTGTGTGTGTGTGTGTGTGTGTGTGTGTGTGTGTGTGTGTGTGTGTAATACTCCTTTGATGTGAGCTCAGTGCTCAGAAGAGAGACCATGGCCCCTGGGAGTCTGTTAGCTGGGTCCCGGTCGGTGCCCATGAGGGCAGGAAGAAGGGCTGCAGGTGTTGTGGTCTGACCCACAGCTGGATTCTCACATCAGTCTGACTGCCTTTAACTGGAGACAGGCTGCTGGAACCCGAGCGCAGGCATCTGCACCCAACCACAAGGCTGTCTGTCCCTGGCGTGTCCTGCCCCGTCCTGCTTCACTCTTGCGACCTTTGGTTTTAGCAGACATCTTCCACAGAAGGACGTCAAGGAATGGATGGAGCAGGGAGGGAAACTGAGGCCCACAGAGGGATCCCAGCCTTAGTGAAGTTAGGGTGCTGTGGAGTGAGGTCTAGACCCTCCTACGCACCCCTGCCCCCCATGGCATGTCATTGAAGGAACAGACACGGCAGAGCCGGCCTTGCCTTCCCCTGTGGATTCATCTCAGGATGCAAAAATCATTACGAGAGGCTCTCGCCCTCTGCCTGTCTCTGTGGAAGGCACTTGGGGCGGCTGGCAGGGAAAGTCAAGCCACAGAGCCCTGACTCACTCTCCGCCCCAATTACCAGGAGCAATTTGGGAAGGGCTGGCCTCTCCTGGAGCCAGGAAGAGCAACTTCAAACGAAAACCACAGACGAGTGCGGCCCTTTAACCGGGAGGCAGCTACCGTGCTACAGGGTGTGAAGGAAGAGGTTGTGGGACCCGCCCAAGTGCCCCGGGGCCTTCTGGGTTCAGGTCCCAAGTCCTCCACCTTTAAGCAGCTTTGGGAAGAACATCATCATCCTTCTGTGGTAGGTGCGGATGTTCCCATGGCACCCATGTCTTTCAGTTCCTGTGACAATCCTTTTAGGTCCCCAGACTCAAGGATCTGTATCTGCCCAGCTCATCACTGGGTCCTCAGGATGAAACACCACACACAGCAGGCGTTTAAGAAATGGTGTCAAGTGACCAGAGGGTCCTTTTGATTTACTTTTACAGACCCTTCCTCTTGATTTCAGTCCAGGGATTGGAACTCTCATTTGATAGGTGAGGGAATGGTTCGTGCATGCACTACTTACCGGTGAACTGGCTCTCCTGGGTTTTATTCTCCTTAATGCCACTGTCACCTCCCCGGTTTCCTTACTGTCACAGGTACTATCAGTCAGGGTTCCTTACAACCAGGAAGCCAAGAAACCTACTCGGGAAGAGGAAGGCTCCACCATGGCTGCGGGTGACACTCACCTGCAGACCTAAAGGACTCATCTCTCCAGATCACTACAGAGACCAACTGTGAGCACATGAGCCTTAGGTGACACTCAATGCCTAGAATGTCCCCGCTTAGAGGGAGCAGAGCTGGGTGACTTCCTAAAGAGACGGTGACAGCTGAGAGGACATGAGACCACAGACAGATGGCCCGAGGTACGACACAGGCTGATTGGGACCCACATGGTTCCATTCCAAAGGTTTTTGAGTCCCCAGTGAGGTAAACTTGTTTGCTTGTTTGTACTTGAACCCAAGAAGAGAGTGAGTCCTCCTAAGGGTAAAAAGCTGACATTAAAGCCATAAAACGGGTGGGGTATGAATGAACTGCTGGATCAAGCTGTGCCTGAAAGTCTGGCTTTCAGTACCTGAGACGTGAAAACACCCCTCCTGAGTTGAGCAGAGTTTTCTAAACCTGGCTACTACTGAACATAACTTCGCCAACCGAAGCAGCTTCAAGCCTGTCTCTGTCAAACGCATTGTCTCACAGAGGTCTCAAGACTCCTTTATTTTTTTCTTGCTTTTTTTTTGGAGACAGGGTTTCTCTGCGTAGCCCTGGCTGTCCTAGACCTCACTCTGCAGACCAGACTGGCCTCAAACTCAGAAATCCACCTGCCTCTGTCTCACTAGTGCCAAGGGGTGCGCCGCCACCAGCCGGCTTCAAGACTCCTCCTATTGTCTGGATCTGAGGTAAAAGAACAGGAGGGGAGTCCTGCTTTCTCCAGGCACCTCACATTGTCACCTCCCTCAGTGGCTCAGAGCAACCAACCACCTCAGATGCCAAAGCCGGGGACAGCCAGGTAAGTAAGTGTAAGGACGGGATGATGGCCCTGGGGATGGGGCCAACCAGGCTTCCCATGCCACCTGCAGGGAACCAATTTTTCTCTCTCACAAAGGACCTCCTTCCTGCCTTTAGCGAGCCTGGCTCCTCTGTCTTCAGGGTGCCTCTCCTCTGATGGCTCATCTCAGTTTTCAGTAATTGTCAAGTTAGGAGAGTTCCGTGACCACTTTCCAGGGATCCCCCCCATTGGTCTGTGGATATCAAAACCAGAATGGGAGAATTTGGGGAAAGGGGTTGCTGTCTGCACTGCTTCCGGGCTGTCGGGGTGCAGGTGGGGTGGATTGCTTAACCTCTCTATCCTAGGCAGAACAAAGAGGTCCACCCCCACCCCGCCCCAGCTAGATTGTAGACTTGTTGCCTAGCACAAATGAAGCCCTGGGTTCGAAACTTCCGGCACTTCTACCGGACCTGACAGCCCGTGCCTCAGACGTCAAAGCTTGGGAGGTGCCAGCGAGAGTGAGTACAAGTGGGAGGAAATTCAAAGTCAGTCTGCTCTTCCAGAGGTCCTGAGTTCAAATCCCAGCAACCACGTGGTGTCTCACAACCATCCGTCATGAGATCTGACTCCCTTTTCTCATGTCTCTAAAGGCAGCTACAGTGTACTTATATATAATAAATGAATAAATCTTTAAAAAAAGAAAAAAATTCAAAAGCATCTGTGATTACACATGGAATTCAGTGCCAGCCTGGGCTAAGACATCTTGCTCACCACCACCACACAAAAAGATGTCTACCTCCTCATTCCTCGAGTCTTTGGGGCCTACAAAGGGGATTTTGTGATTGGGATTAAGATTCAGTACCTTACCCTGGCAGTGGTGGCACACACCTTTAATCCCAGCACTCGAAGAGGCAGAGGGTAGGTGGATCTCTGTGAATTCTAGGCTAGCCTGGTAAACAAAGTGAATGCCAGGACAGCAGGGCTACACAGAGAAACCCTGTCTCAAAAAAAAAGAAAAGAAAAGAAAAGAAAAGAAAAGAAAAGAAAAGAAAAGAAAAGAAAAGAAAAGAAACAAAAACCCAAAAGACTCAGTACCTTGGTGCAGGAGAGGTCACCAAGTGGGCTCAACCCAGCCACTGGAGGTTTTGAAAGTAGAAACCTCTCGGGTGTAGTAGAGAGTCAACTACATGTCAGGCACCAGTGAGACTCAGCTGTGTTCCCTCCCAGGTTGAGGAGGGCTCCACACCAGGCCGGGGCATGTCTCCAGAAGCAGAGAGAAGGGACCTGCTGAGAGCATGGTAGGGACCCTAATCCCAATCCAAGTCGGAATGCCGACCTCCACAATTGCTCCTGAGCCCACCAAACCCCTGGTTATTACAACAGCCCGAGAAACTAGCCTGGGTATTCAGCCTCACCTTCCTCCCTTGGGAAAGAGGAGACCTTTACCAACACCACCCTGGAATCCTCCAGGGCCCACATGAGCTCAGTCCCAATCCCACCAAGCCTGAAGTTTAAAGCCAGGCTTCTAGTGGGTGCAGGCCGCCAGGCAATCCAAGGGCGCGGCTTGTGCCTGCTGCTGGACCAGACACTGAGCCCTGCACCATCCCCGTCTTTCTTTGGCCCTTGATCGTGCGCCAGGCAGAAAGAGTAAGGATTAAGAGACGGCTCTGACAGGGACTGGAAGGAGCGAGGGCCAGGCCAGCTGCCAGCTGCAGCCGGGCTGCTGGGGGAACTGGATCTGTCCGGATCAGAGCCTGAGCCCAGCTGCCCTAATTAACTAGGCTCAGTCACTTGTCCCCAAGATGCTAATTAAACATAGAAGCCGCAGATCAAAGCAGGGAAAGGAGATGTGCTCCGCGTGGGCCACCCTGGGGAAAGGAACTAAGAAGTCTAGCGACCCTCTCCACATTCATCTCTTGCTCCTAAAATGAAGAGGCCAGAGAGGTGGCTCGGCAGGTAAAGACCCTTGCCACCCAGCCAGACGGAGTTTGATTTCGGGACCCTAATGGTAAAGGAAGAAAACTGACCCCTGTAAGCTGTCCTCTGGCTCTCACATGTGCGCCGAGGGGGGGGGTGTAGAGAGACAAGGATAGGCCCAACGAAAGTCATGGAAAGTCCACCCGTGTGTCAGCCTGACTGTCCTCCTGTAAGGTGGTCCGATAAATTGTCCGAGGGTGTGGAGTCTTCTCCTAGGAGACAAGGGCCCCAGCCTGCGGCCTTTCCTTCTAGTGTGACACTTCCTTGGGGACAACTGCCTGGGCAGTTACACCAGGGGACACAAATGAGTCCTTCAAGGAGCAGTCTCAGTTACCAACCTGCAGAATGAGGAGCACTGTAGAGCCGTCTGGAGTTAGAGATGGAGCGTCTCTCTCTCTCTCTCTCTCTCTCTCTCTCTCTCTCTCTCTCTCTCCTCTCTCTTTCTCTCCCTCCCTCCATCTCTCCCTTTCCTTTTTTTCCTTTTCCTCTTTTTCCAAGACAGGGTTTCTCTGTGTACCCCTGGCTGTCCTGGAACTCATTACTCTGCAGACCAGGCTGGCCTTGAACTCCTGGTGATCCACCCGCCTCTGCCTCCCACGTGCCAGGACTTAAGGCGTGAGCCACCATTGCCGGGCCCTTGGTACCTCCTTCCTAGGATTGTCCACATGTGCTGTGTAACAGCTCTGGCAAGAGTGAGTCTTTCCCCACAGTCCTTGGTTCAGCCGTGTGGAAGCAGGACAGGGAGGAGAGAGAAACAGAGACAGAGAGATAAGAGAGACAGAGACAGACGGAGACAGAGGGAGACAGACAGACAGACAGATGGAGACATAGACACTGACAGAGACAGAGACAGTTATCAAGGGTTAGAAAGCCAGGAGGGTGCTGGGGACTCCAGGGAGGCTGTCATTAGTTCCTTGAGACCCACCCGCACACTGATGTCTGCTCTGACCACTCTGGGTACCATGTAAAAGCTTAGCATCCAGCTTGGTCATCAGGGAGAGGAAGAGAAGAGACGGGATCTGAGCTCTAGAGGGACCGGGACCTACTTCCTAGGAAAGAAGGCTGAACAGGGCAGGCAGAACTGCGTGACCCAGGGCCCCTTGGTCCCTGAGTTATTTGTAAAGTTCCTGCTTTGAACAAAACACTGTTTATAGTTTTTCTAATTTTAGGTTGTATTAGTCCATTAGCTCCCCTGTATACATATATACATATATGTGTGTGAATGTATGTGTATGTATATATATATATGTGCACACACGCACGCACATGTGCACACACACACACACACACACACACACACACACACACGTACTTTATTGCTGGTCTCTGCTCTCCAGAGAAGGAAGCCACACCCTGGCATAACCCAGAGTAACCCAGCAGGAGTCAGGATGCGGAGCCTGGGACTTGGGACACCAGCGCGCACACTGTGTTCCTGGGCCTTGGGGATCTTGGTACGAGGCAGTCTGGCTTTGCAGGTCTTGCAGGGCTCCTGAGACTGCACCTCCAGCCAGGTGACTCTGAGGGAATAATCCCGCTGGATGCTGGTCCTTAGGAGGCGTTCTCCCCTCAGCCTGTCCCTGCTTAGTCCCACTTCCTGGTGGGGGCCGGGGGGCGGGGCCAGGGGCGGGGCCGGGGATCACACCCAGGGCCTGTGAGGGCTAGGCAGGTGCTCTGTTAGTCTACCCTGGCCCTGTAACTGTTAGGCTGAGGTTTACCTGGGCTGTGTAAGGAATCAGGGGCGTGAGAAGTTCAATTTGGAGCTGGAGAGATGGTTCAGCAGTTAAGAGCACTGACTGCTCTTCTGGAGGTCCTGAGTTCAATTCCCAGCAACCACATGGTGGCTCACAACCATCTGTAATGGGATTCGACACCCTCTTCTGGTGTGTCTGAAGACAGCTATGGTGTACTTATATACATAAAATAAATAAATAAATCTTATAAAAGAAAAAGTCCAATTTGTGGAGGTCTCGGGATGGAAGCGATTGGAACCGGAGTCTGTGTGTCAGACGGCTGCACCGCCCATGGTGGTGGGGATAGGAATCCCAGCTCCCCCCACCCCAAGGACCACTGTCACGCAAGGCCTCTCTCCTCCAGGTCCCCGCCCTGGACTAGAATGGTAGCATTAGTCACTACCAACCTCACAGCCAGCCCTGATCCACTTAATCCCTGCTAAGTACCCCTGCCAGTTCACACCCAGACTGCCGCTGATAATTGTCACGGTCACTCCAGGGCCAGGTGCACATGAATTGTCCCGATCGCACCCCACGAATCCCCCTCCTAAATCCTCGGACTTCAAAAGGGAGGCCCAGCCCCCGCCCTACACAATGCTGCAGTGAGAATGACATCATTCCCGGGTCACATGGGGAAAGTCAAGGAACTTCTCGATGGTCGACTGTCGATGGTCGGCAGAGCTGGACTCCCTGCAGAAGCCCAGGAGAGCTGCCCGGCTGACTGCTCTCCCTCTTCGGCAGGGATGTTCTGGGGACCAGTCTCAAGCCTTACAGTTTAGGCTTCTGTCTGGATCTCAGCACTCACTGAGCATCAAACGAATAAATCTGGCTCTTCAAGGGATAACACAGAAACCCGCAGTGAACTGGTAAAACAGCCAAGAATGTGGCCTAAAGACTTAGAAGTGAGGGATAGAACATTCTGGAACTTATAGAGGGTTCTATAACCCTTGGTGTTTACGGGACTCAGTTTTCAACTTTTAAGCTTTTTGGTTTTTTTTTTAATTATGCTTATGGGTGCATGCACACTTTGTGGGTGCAGTGCCCAGGGTGTCCAGCAGAGGGCGACAGATGCACTGGAGCTGGAGCTGTGGGGCTTATGAGAGGGCAGACCTGCGCGCTGGGACCTGAACTCAAATCCTATGTAAGAACACTGGGAGTTCTTAACTGCTGGCCGCCTCTCCGGGGCACGAGGTGGTACGCCATCTACCCGGGACACGAGGTGGTACGCCATCTACCCGGGACACGAGGTGGTACGCCATCTACCCGGGACACGAGGTGGTACGCCATCTACCCGGGACACGAGGTGGTACGCCATCTACCCGGGACACGAGGTGGTACGCCATCTACCCGGGACACGAGGTGGTACGCCATCTACCCAGGACACGAGGTGGTACGCCAACTACCCGAGGCTGAGATCTGAACTCAGCTCTGGCCTTGTTTCAGACGCCTTGAGCTCAGTCTCTAAGGAGGGCTTTGGTGCTGTGGTCCTGATGCTGTGTTGATATCACAGGGATCCTTCCCATCCCTGGTCAGCGTCCAAGTCTCTAGGGCCAGGGCCAGGCCAGAGCTGTTGGCAGAACTCTCGGCGCTAAGAATTCCCTCTGAGCTGGCCGTGCTGACAGAAACACCCCTCCCTCCCTCTGTCTCCCTTTCTGTCTTTCCGTCTCTATATCTGTCTCTCTTTCCCTCCTTCTCTTCTTCCCTCCCTCCCTCCCCCCTCTCTCTCCATTCTTTTAAGATATAATCCTGCTATGAACTCAGCCTAGCCTTGAACTCGTGATCCTCCTGCCTCAGCCTCCTAAGTACTGAGATTGCCACTGTGTGCCACTACACAGAACTTCGAGTCCATTAGGATTGCTCTGAGGGTGAGGAGACCATTTCTGTGTATCATTCCATAGTGAACACTGTCCCTGGTCTCTGCTTACCAGATACCAGTAGCATGCACATGTGTGCATCCATGTGAGCACACGAATACACATTCACACGCATTCCCCGAATGGTCAACCCAAAGTCTCTCTGGATCCTGCCATGTGGCGTCTGGGAAGGGACCTTCCAAGCCTAGACCACCACTCCACAAGGATTCTCTCCAGGACCCTCACAGCCACTGAAGGGTCGTCCCTTTGATTGTCTGTATTGAACAGGTGGGGAAACTGAGGCCTGTGCATAGTAGCTCAGCTATCCAAAGCTGTGAGGTCTAGTGGGGAGTGGGGACACAGTCGTGGGCTTTTAGCTTCTGCGAGTGCAGTGAGCTTTGGCAGACAGGTATGCCTGTGCGGGGAGCTGCGGTGGTGGGTGCCTGGTATTTCCATAGATTGTCACCATAGGACAGTTTGGGGAGACCTGAGGAAAACAAGGCACTTGTGTGTACTCTCTCAGGTGTTACCAGTTTCTTTTCTGAATCATCCTCACAAGCAGACACACAGACACACATACACAGAGAGACAGACACAGACACACACAGAGAGACACACAGACATACAGACACACACAGGCACATAGACACACACAGACACAGAGACACACACAGACATATAGATGCACACACACACACACAGACATATAGATGCATACAGAGACACACAGACATACACAGAGAGAGACACACACAGACTTACAGATGCACACACACACACACACAGAGTTACAGACACACACAAGTACATAGACACACACAGACACACACATACACATGCACAGACACACACAGACAGACACATACAGGTACATACACATACATGCACACACAGAGAGACACACACAGTCATACAGATGCACACAGGCACATAGACACAGAGGCACACACAGGCATATAGATGCACACAGACACACACTGAGAGACACAGAGAGACACACTCAGAATACAGACTTACACACTTGACTCCTGCCCTGTTTCTCTGTCAACTCCCTGGCTGAGTTGTGAGGTCTGTGCCTTCCCAGCCCCCTCTCCCACCAGCTGCCCCACCCGCTTCAGTTGGCTCCCACGCCCGCATCTGCTAAAGGACCACATGGCCACTCCTCTGTCCTCACGAGCCCTCTCTGAGCTCTGGAAGATGACGCTCCCTTCTCCTTGAGGCTCCGTCTTTCATCGGCTTGCTCACAAGGCACAAGCAGCCTTCCCTCCCTGGAGCCTCTAAACATGGGAGGTGTGTCCCAGCACATCTGGCCAGCTGCACATCTCTGCTCACACAAAGAGAGAAACACAGCTGCCGCCCAGATCCTGAGGGTGTGGCTCAGGGCACAGTGGATCCCGGGCGAATGGCTCAAACAGAGCTGAGGTTGCTCAGTGGGACAGACCTTGGGGTCACAGGTCGGTGGAACAGCCCATGGGGGTGTGGCTCGGTGGCACAGTGCAGGGCTCCATGGTACAGCCTGTTCCTTGCATGCAAGAGGCTCTGGGTTTAACTCCTAGCACCCACTGCAAAATAGGAATGCTTAGCCAGGCAGTGGTGGCGCACGCCTGTAATCCCAGCACGTGGGAGGCAGAGGCAGGTGGATTTCTGAGTTCGAGGCCAGCCTGGTCTACAGAGTGAGTTCCAGGACAGGCTATACAGAGAAACCCTATCTCAAAAAACCAAATCCAAAAAAACCCAATATGTGTGTGTGTGTGTGTGTGTGTGTATGTATAAGAATGCTTAGGACAATCAATTCTATATACTTTGCCATAAAGTTTTATTGATGCAGTTTCAGGTGTACTCCAAAGTGCAAGAATTATACAACTTCCCCGTTACCCTCACTCACCTCTCCAGGTTTCCCAGATTCTAACAAAACATTCTTCTCTGCCCCCCTCGTTCCCCCTTTTACATTTTTCTCTCTTTTGTTCTTCCTCTCTCTGCCTTTCTCTCTCTACTCTGTATTTATACTTACATCTTATATACAGCACACTTTTAATAAATCACATCTATTTATTATGGTGGTCTGATTGAGAATGGCCCCCACAGGCTCATGTTTGAATACTCGGTCTCCAGTTGGTGGAACTGTTTGGGAAGGATTGGGAGGTGTGGCCTCGGTAGCCGTTCCCAGACCACACCTCCATGTCCTACCCTCTCCCCAGTGCCTGCTAGCTGTGAGTCACAATGTGAGCTCTGAGCTCCAGCTTCAGAGACATGCCTGCCTGCTGTCTGCTCCCTGTCTCGACAGTCATGGGTTCACCCTCCGAAAGCCCAAAATCAACCCTTCTAGAAGTTGTCTTGGCCACGGTGTTTTATCACAGTAATAAAAGATGATTAAGATGATTAAGAGATTTATGTCTCTACCTCTTGTGTATTAGCCCAAGCTCCCTGCTCTTGCGTTACAGCCATGACAGCCTTCATCAGGAAGGAGTCCACTGTGAAACCAGAGGAAATCAACAAGGACACACTATCTCAGCCACAGAGAGGAGGTCTCCACAGTTCTCCACATAGTCTCCCTGGGAGCCAAAGAGCGGCCTGGGTCTCATGCAACATCCAATCGTGTCATGGCATTTCTTTCTTTTCTTTTCTTTTCTTTTTCTTTTTAGTTGGACAATTTCTTGGCCTCATGTTTCAAGGCCCAGATAACAGGATGCGTCCTGGTGAATTGTTTATGGCTGTCCTGTCAGGTGCCCGCCCCACCCCAGGTCACTCTGACAGACACATTATCTTTCTCCTCCGAAAATTCCTGATGAAGTGGTCGCTCGGCTTTTCTTGTCCCCTTTCCCTCTCACCTTCTAACGTCAGCTCTGAAGGGTCATCCAGGGAAGCGGTTTCTTTTTCCCTATGACAACATCCTGCTTTTGCGGGGGGGGGGGGGGGTTTCACAATTTCTTCTATTTTTTTGTTTTTTTCTTTTCTCCTCTTCCTCCTCTTCTTCTTCCTCTTCCTCCTCCTCTTCATCTTCTTTTTCCTTCCCCCTCCTCCCCCTCCTCCTCTTCTCCTCCTCCTCCCTTTCCTTCACCTCCTCCTCCTCTTCCCCTCCTCCTCGTCCTCCTCTTCTTCTTTCTCCTTCCTTCTCCTTCCTCCTCCTCCTCCTCCTTCTTCTTCTCCTCCTTCTTTGCCTTCTTCTCCTTCCTTCTTCCTCTTCCTCCTCCTCCTCTTCCTCCTCCTCCTTTTCCTCCTCCTCCTCCTCTTCCTCCTCCTCCTCCTCCTCCTCCTCTTCCTCCTCCTCCTCCTCCTCTTCCTCCTCCTCCTCCTCCTCTTCTTCTTCTTCTTCTTCTTCTTCTTCTTCTTCTTCTTCTTCTTCTTCTTCTTCTTCTTCTTCTTCTTCCTCCTCTTCCTCTTCTCCTTTAGGGCAGCATCTTATTGTATAGCCCTGGATGTCCTGAAGTCACTCTGTAGACCATGCTGTCTTGGAACTCAGAGATCTGTCTGCCTCTACCTGAGTGCTGGAATGGTAATCACAGTTTTAATATAGTGGGGTTTTATTACACTTTAGTTCCCTTCCATGTCCATGTCCATGTGAGCCCTTGTGTGGGGGTCAGAGGGCAACGGATGAAAGTCAGTCCTCTCCTTCCACCATGTAGGTGCCAGGGGTCAAACGCGGGTCAGACTCGGGTCAGACGCGGGACAGACGCGGGCCATCGAGCTTGGCAGCAATCGCCTTGACCTGCTGAGCCATCTCGCTGGCCCCTTTAATATGAACCACCATGTGCTTGGTGGGGTGCCTGACACCCCCTATTCATTCTCCTCCCCTCTGCACCTCCAGTGCTTGTTTCTGGTGTGCTTGGAACCTGATGGTGCCACAGAAGTAGACCGTGGAGACCCTCAAGGCCAAGGGCCTCACTCTCTTCCCCCTCACAGACCCTGGCTCTCCCACCTCAGGCCCTGCCCGTAGACACCATGGCTGGGGTAGCGGCTGGGTAAGCAGGAGCTGGGACTTAGACCAGTGTGGAATTCATCTTGGAAGCATCCCCAGCTGCTCACATCCCCAGAACACACGTAGAACCCTCGGGCAATACCAGCCTTCTTCTTCTTTCCTTTTATCCCCTTAATTTATGCTTAATTTTTATTCACACACATGTGTGCTTGCCAGCATGAATGTGTGTGTGTGTGCACCACCTGTGTGCAAGACCCACAGAGGCCAAAAGAGCTTTGGGTCCTTTAGAATTGGAGTCACTCGTGGTTGTGAGCCACTCAGTGTGGGTGACTGGAACCAAACTTAGATCTTCTACAAGAACAGCCAAAACTTCTTTTTTTGTTTTGGTTTTGCTCGTGTCAGGCTTTCTCTGTGTAGTCCTGTCCATCCTGAAACTTGCTCTGTAGAGCAAGCTAGACTCAAACTCAGAAATTCACCTGCGTCTGCCTCCCAAATGCTGGGACTAAAGGTGTGTGTCACAACCACCCTGTAAAAGCTTTGAACAGCCGAGCTGTCTCTTCAGCCCCGGAAGCACCCTTCTGTGTCTCCCTCTTGGCTAACAAGACTCCCTCCTGGCCTTCAAGACCCAGTCCAAAACCCAGAAGTCCAAAACCCTTGCCAGCATGTGAGTCCCAGAAACAATTCACATCTGGCCTTGACTGCTCTCTCCTAACACTCTCTCTCTGTTCTAGTGGGTTTGCTATTGAAGCCTGTGTGAGTGCCCACCAGACGTGGCACTGCTTGGAGACAGAGCCCGAGTCTAGAATCTAATGCAGTAGTAACCGTGTATCTCTAGTGTCCTGGCAGCATCTGTGGATAAGGAAGAAAATGGGCCAGACACGTCTAAACATAAATTCTTAAAAATAACAACATGATTGGGTCTGGAGAGATGGCTCAGTTCAGCAGTTCAGACCATGGCTGCTCTTCCAGAGGACCCAGGTTCGATTCCCAGCACCCACATGGGGGCTCACACCCATCTATCACTCCAGGGTATCTGACACCCTCACACAGACACATGTGCGGGCAAAGCACTGGGGCACATAAAAGTAAATCATTTATCAAAAAACAACAATGTGCTTAAGCCGTGTTTCAGGAGAAGCCTCTAGAATCCACCCAAGGACTCTCTGAAACTGGCTTTTCAAGAATAGACGTGTGGAACCGGGAAAGGGCACTTCCTGACGTGCTCAAGGCCCTGGGTGTAATCCCGGGACTGTAAGAAAAAAGAAACTTCTGGAAGGTGTGGTGGCCTATAGTGTGGGATTTTCACAGACCCACCAACTGTATACATAAAGGGCATGGAGACTTCTATAAAGTTTAAAGCTTAGGCCTTTTGCTGGGGCAGTCTTCCAGCTATTGTTTAAACCTGACCTGATTATTCCAGCCTACGGTGCACCACGTGGATAACTATATACCTCTCCACTTGTCTGTCCTCCTCTGTGTCTGCTTCCTAATTTCCTCGGTCTCTTCTTCTCTTGGCACCCATCGCTATGTCTGGAAGTTCAGGCCAAGCTACTGGCCGTCGGATCTTTATTACGGCCAGTCAGCAGCAGTGAGACAAGCTCTGATGCAGCTCCAAGTTGCCTTTAGGCAGATGAGGAAGGATGGATACTCGGGGATATCAGGCCAGCGAGGGGCCATAGAAACGACCACAGCGAGATCTGCTGGCATTTAACACTCCCTGGACACAGAATTAACAGTTGAAAACACAGAGACACGCCCTCATACAAAGTTTACAAAGTCACCCAGACAGCGGCACACACTTGGAAGGCCAGCACAGGCAAGCGGTGACAATGTCAAGCCTGGGGTACAGAGTGAAAAGTGCCTCAAAAAGGAAAAAAGTGACCGGGGTGCTGGAGTAAAAAGCGCTCTCTGCTTTTCCAGAGGACTTTAGCTCAATTCCCAGGCCCAAGTCAGGCAGCTCACAACGGCCTAACTCCAGCTCCAGCGAGCTGGCGCCGACTTCTGGCATCCCCACAGGCACCTGGCACGTGCGCACAAGCATACACACACACACATGAACCATGTAAGTGGTCAGTAAAGATGATAAGATGCCGAAGCAGCAGCTGACACAACGTACTTTCCCTAAATCTTTTTTCTTCTTTTTAAGAGTTATTCATTAGCGCTGCAGAGATGACTCTGCGGTTAAGAGCACTTTGCTGCTCTTCCAGAGGTCCTGAGTTCAATTCCCAGCAACCACGTGGTGGCTCACAACCGTCCATAATGGAAGCTGATTCCCTCTCCTGGTGTGCATGAAGACAGAATGCTCATATACATAGATAATAAATACAAATTTAAAAAAAAAGAAAAGAAAAAAGAATTATTCATTTACTTTATGTATATGAGTACACTGTTGCTGTCCTCAGACACACCAGAAGAGGGCATCGGATCCCATTACCGATGGTTGTGAGACACCATGTGGTTGCTGGGAATTGAACTCAGGACCTCTGGAAGAGCAGTCAGTGCTCTAACCACTGAACAATCCACCCAACCCCTCCAACCCCCCAATCTTTAAACCTTTGTTTGATGGCTGCCAATCCACTGCAGCTTGTTTCTAGCAGGGTCTTGTTGACACTTGTCTTTTTAAAAGTAATCTACTTTTTAAGGTTTATTTATTTTTATGTGCATTGGTGCTTCGCCTGCAAGTATGTCTGGGGGGGGGGGGGGACGTCAGACTCCCTAGAACTGGAGTTACAGACACTTCTGAGCTGCCATGGGGATGCTGGGAATCAAACCCCGGTCCTCTGCAAGAGCAGACAGTGCTCTTACCTGCTGATCCATCACTCAAGCCCTGTGTTGACATTTTTCTCTGAGTGGTATTTGGGAAGGAGAGTTTGGATCACGACATCTCTGTATTATCTACTATTAAAACCAGTGGAGCCGGCTGGGTGCTATCTGGTACTCATCTGTAGTCAGGACATTCCAGAGACTAAGGCAGAAGACCCAAAATTTCCAGCCAGCCTGAGCATCACCCTAAGATGCTGTCATGAAAACAAACAAATGAAGGCCAGAGACACAGCTCAGTTGGTATAAAGTGTACTTGGCATACACGCAGGAAGGACCTGAGTCTGGATCACAAGCCCACGTGTAAAAAGCCAAGCATTGTAGCAAGCATCTGCAATTCCCACATGCCGGAAGTGGAGACTCAGGAGTCCCTGAGGCTCTCTGGGCCAATCTAGCACAACTGGGTGAATTCCTGGTGCCAGTGAGAGACTGTGTCTTAAACACTAAGGTTGGGGCCAACAAGGTGTGTAAAGGTATTTGCCACCAACCCTGGCAACCTGAGTTCTGTCTCCCCCTCGCCCCCCCCCACAGAGACACAGAGAGACAGACAGACACACATACACACACACACACACACAGAGAGAGAGAGAGAGAGAGAGAGAGAGAGAGAGAGAGAGAGAGAGAGGGCAGGAAGCTTCAAAACCCAGGTGCTTCTGACTTTGAGATTCTAGGCTGAGTCTTGGGGTTGGGGATTTAGCTCAGTGGTAGAGCACTTGCCTAGCAAGCACAAGGCCCTGGGTTTGGTCCTCAGCTTTGAGAGGAAAAAAAAAAAAGAAAAAGGACAATAACAACAACAAAAAAGGTAACTAGGCTGAGTCCTGCTAGAGATTAAGCTCTGCTCCCCGGTTCCCAAGGAAGGAATCCCTGTTATTTTCCTGTTCCCCAGAAGTCCTTCCACTGTCCTCTTATGGGCTTAGGCAGAGCTCCTTGGGTTCCCAGAGCCTGCCATTCCTAGGGGTGGGGGGGGAGGTTAGTAGTAGGGGTGGTCGGGAGGGGGGAGGGGAGGGGCAGTTGTTCACGGCATTCACCCAAAGTCTCCAGGAATTGTTCCAGAAAGTTCTTTCATCTCCACAGTGCCTCTCATCCAACTGGTTCATGCGGCCACTGTCACCTGAAGCATAACCTCCCACCTGTACGTCAGCCGACATCAGATGACATCGACACCTCTGCCTCCATGGGCGCCCAGACACACGTGTGTAAACCACACACAAACACATCATATATAAAAAGAAGAAAATTACACTTTAACACACTGAATCAATAACCAACACATCAAAGTGATAGGATAGGCCTTGTGGACCTGCCTCTACTGCCCAACCTGAGGTGTGATGGCAGCTGGGTCTCTGGGTCCCTCACTTGGGTTCCCCGTCGTTCCTCTGACCAGAGAGCAAGTTTCACCCGGCAAACCCAGCATAGACCTGACCTGATCTGACACAAATGGCATCCCTGAATCCCAACCCAAGCCCCAGGGAGCAAGAGGTCAGACAGCTGCAGGAGGCTTAGTCACGGAGAACACTGGCTCCCTGTGCCTCTAGAATGGAGATCTGGTGCCACCTTGTGGCCATTGCCTCTTCCAGCCTTTGAGGGATCATTTCCTTAAGTATCTTCTACTGGTGGATGCCTAGTGAACTGTAGGTTTTGGCTCACTCCACCAAGTATTGTGCTGTTGTCTTCTTCTTGTTCTTCTTGTTCTTCTTGTTCTTCTTGTTCTTGTTCTTCTTCTTGTTCTTCTTGTTCTTGTTCTTCTTCTTCTTGTTGTTGTTGTTCTTCTTCTTCTCCTCTTCTTCTTCGTCGTCATCGTCTCCTTCTTCGTCGTCATCGTCTTCTTCTTTTCTTCTTCTTCTTTTCTTCTTCTTCTTTTCTTCTTCTTCTTCTTCTTCTTCTTCTTCTTCTTCTTCTTCTTCTTCTTCTTCTTCTTCTTCTTCTTCGTCTTCTTTTCTTCTTCTTCATCGTTGTCTTCTTCATTATCGTCTTCTTTTCTTCTTCTTCGTCGTCGTCATCATCTTCTTCTTCGTCGTCGTCTTCTTCGTCATCGTCTTCTTCTTTTCTTCTTCTTCTTTTCTTCTTCTTCTTCTTTTCTTCTTTTCTTCTTCTTCTTCTTTTCTTCTTCTTCGTCTTCTTCTTCGTCATTGTCGTCGTCTTCTTCTTCTTCTTCTTCTTCTTCTTCTTCTTCTTTGCCGTCATCATCCTAATTGATACCATCCCCCACTGCTCCTCGTTTACCAGTGGACCAGTTACCCATCCACAGGGAGAAGAGAAGAAACAGGACTCTTCTGGGGGAAAGGGCAGATGTGAGGGAATGAGGCACTGCCAGGCCTGCCAGTCCCTGGCACAGCAATCGTGGGAGAAGTGGCCACCTCTGTCTCAAGTCCACTCTGGTCTGTAACCCGCCAGGATTCCTGTCTCCGCGGGGAGTCTCCTCAAGTGAGGTCAGGCCACCATCGACTTCCAGAGTGTCCCATGGCTTCCCATGACCTTCAGATAGAGCCCAAGTCACAAGGCAGAGCCAGGCTGTCCCTCACAGTGTGGACATTTTGAGTGTCTATGAAACTAGCCCAGTGAGGAGGCCCTTTGGAGAAATCTGCAGAGAACGGAACTATGCGTTAGTGGGGCTGGGCTGTGAGCCCAGCATTTGCCACCGGCACTTTTATCATCTGCCATCACACACAGGCTGGGTGCTACGGGGGTTATCTTTATGGAAGGAGAAACAGAGGGGGTCCCAGAGAGTGAGGACCAGCGTCAGATATGACCCCGAGTCTACCAAACTCTCAACGTGGGAGAGCGTCAGAGCCCCTCCCAGCACAGCCTTGGGGCTTCGTGTCTTGGCTGTTGCCTCTGTCGGACCCTGCAAGATGAGACTCAGAACATGGCAGAATGCTCGCTGTACCCAGATGAGCAGGGCGGGTGGCCTTGCTCGGCCCCTAGTCCTGCTAAACTGTTGAGTTCCAGGTTCCTGGAGAGACCTTGCCTCAAAGAAAATAAGGTGGAGAGGCTGAGGACACAGAGACGATTCGGCTCAGTGGTTAAGAGGACCGGCACCCACATGGCGACTCACAGCTGTCTCTAACTCCAGCTCCAGGGCATCTGATGCCCTCTTCTGGCCTCTGAGGACATTGGGTATGCACGAAGTGCACAGACATACATGCAGTCAAAACACTCATACATATACCATGTGAAATTAAGAATTTAAGGTCTAGAGGCAGGCTCCTGAGTCTGACCTCTGGCCTTCACACATGCACGCTCAGGTGAGCACAGCCACATACACGTGTGTACACACTGGAAAGGGGAGCATCTACTGAAAAAGAAAAGGTGTTCACATTGGTCTTTGCTGCTAGGTCCTGGATGGTCATGCTTTTTAAAAGTCTTCCCCAGTGGGTTGGAGAGATGGCTCAGTGGTTAAGAGCAAGAACTGCTCTTCCAAAGGTCCTGAGTTCAGTTCTCAGCAACCACATGGTGGCTCACAACCATGCATAATGAGATCTGATGCCCTCTTCTGGTGTGTCTGAAGACACTCCAGTGTACTTACATATGATAAATAAATAAATCTTTTTTTTTAAAAAAATCTTCCCCCAGTAGCCGAATTTAAAAAAAAAAATCTTGCCTGTATGATACCCCTGGCAAGCTGCCCACACAAAGGTGTAGATGTTTTAAGTCACCTCCAGCCAGACTCCCCAAGCCAGGCACAGAGCCACCCCGCCACAGAGCTGAGCATCTGACAGAGGAAGCCCCTGCAGGCTCAGCCTCTCTGGTCCCCCGTCTGACAGGAGTTGTCTTGGAGGAGTGGTCCAGGACTGTCAGTGCTGGGAACTGGTCAGATCTGAGTCTGGCCTTTGCTGGCACCCTCCAAAAGCCACTGCGAGATGCCGTGTGGATTTGCCAGGCTCCGGGGGCAGGGGGGTGACGGCAGGAGCGGCCGTAATGTGTGAGACCTCCGGCCCTCAATCCACCAACAGCTGTGACCACTTCAGCTATTTTAAACCCTTGGGCTCCGAAAGCCCCTATCCTGGCAAGCCAGGCGCTGGGCCCAATGGGGTGAAGCAGGTCAGAGGCCCGAGTGTGGGTGCCAAGAAAGGGGCAGGTTACATAAGGGGAGGGGCTTTGTATCCTGAGTCCAGGACCAGACTCTGCCAGAGTTTTCTGAGTATCGTCTCATTTAATATCAATTCGTACCTCCCATGATGCTGAGAGATTACCTATGAGCTTTCTAGAGGCGGGGCCAGCCGCCCTCACCCTGTGTCCCCCCCCACCCAGGGTCCTGCACTGCCACTGGCAGGAGCTGTGCACCCCTAGGTTAGTTCGTCACCTTCTCTGTGCTCTCTTTCTTTATTTCAAGAGTGACAGGGTTCCTGGAGAGATACAATAATTTAATTCTAACGCTTTGGGACTATGGCTCTGGTGCAGTGTGGTCCCCAGAAACCGCATAAGTAATGAGTGCACGCCGTCCTTTCTGCCCAGCTGGGTAACCACAGCCTTTGGCTGATCGCACAGCACTGGCTCTGTTGGGATGCACGTGGGCGAGAGGAGACATGTCCTTGTTCCACACGGGACCCCGCTTACTTGGTAGGAGTGAGTGACATACAAGACTGCCCTGCCCCTGTTGGAGATGGGAACTCTCTCGCCTGCGTGCAGAGGGGTCCTCAGACTCAAGCCCACCTCTGCAGGGGTGGGGCTTCCCGGGCTAGTGCCTCTTGGAGTCTTTCCCACATGCTGCCTCCTGATTGGAGAACGGCTCTCCCAGGGACCAATCAGAAGTTACCAGCTTCTCCCAGGATCTGAACCCCAAGCCTTTCAGGAGACAGTGACCCCTCTGGCTGGGACTCTGGCTCTCTGCTTCTCCACCCACATTCCTCCTAGATCCCTGATACCCAGGGACAGCTGGGGTCCTTACCATCTCCTAATTTGGGCATCTGGAGAAGGATGGAGTCGAGGGCTGGCTGGGCGTGCCTGGGCACACCTATGAGCAATGTGTTTAATTCAGTGCGCGCCCTTTGCTGGGTCTCCATCGGTCTCCCTCCCTCTCCAATCCGCATCCCTCCAGCGGCCTTTCAGTCTTCATTCCCTTAACGAAAAGGCCACTTCCACAAACTGCATAGCGCCAGGCTTGGGTTCATCTAGAAAGGGCCTGAGGATGGGGTTCAGAGGGCTTCAGACCCCACCCCCGCCACTAGATGTCACGGTGCACCTTGGCCTTCCAGGACCATACACTGACCTCTACCTTGGCACGCCTTTTGGTGTCGCAGGCTGGAGCCCTAATCCTCTCCCGCTCTCCCCCGCCAGTCCCTTGTCCTTCAACCCGGCACATCCTCCCAGTCACCGGGAGCCACCCAAATCTCCATCCATAAACACCGCTCGGATCAGTCCTCTGCTCTCCAGCCCTCTCACGCCCCATCCGGGGTCTTCATTCCTGGCTCCAGCCCTGTCTGCTCACCGTTGTCTGGGGCAGCCAGAATGCTCTCCCAGATAACCCCGTTCCAGGCACATGCCGTCGCTCTCATGCTTGGGCTTAGCATTCTGGTCCCTGCCAAGGGCACGGTTCCCCCGACTCCACCCCCCACTCCCTATTTCCCATGGCAATGTGAATCTAATGTGGGGGTGTCCAGCTTCCCGAAGGTGTTCAGGAGGCTCCTCTCCTCTCTCCCCCTGGTGTTGGCAAGATCTTTAAGAAGCCTCAGAGGTTTCCTCTGAGAAGCATTCCTCAGCCCCAGGCTGGCTTTGGTTGTCACCCACTCAGTCCTGTCCTGTCCCTTCGGCTGCTCCTGCTCGCATTTTTCTGCCCCTCCGAGCTGGAGGAGGGTGGGGGGCGTCCAGAAAGGGGAATTTATTTGAATAAAAAAATGGAACAGCCAAACACGGAAAGCAGGAATTGACAACTTGCAGGCAGAGATGCTTAGGGGCGGGGCCAGGCTTGACGGACAGGCTTGCAGGCCCACTCCAAGAGGAGTCCGGCGGCCGGCCACGCCCACGCCACGCCCCTCGCCTGCGGCTTAAGGCCACCGGCTGCCCGGCGGCGAGCGCAGGCGCCGCGGAGTGCTTACCTGTAGCAGGTGCCGGTTCCTGGGAGCAGCGCGGACTGCAGCCGCCTCTGCGTGGAGGAAAATGCTGCGGGAACGGACTGTGCGGTTGCAGTACGGGAGCCGCGTGGAGGCGGTGTACGTGCTGGGTACGCAGCTCTGGACCGATGTCTACAGGTGAGCCGAGACGGGCGAGTCACCCTCTCACCTAACTTTTTACAAACCCTGAGATCCTGGACCTGGCTCCAGTATCCCGGTTGTCCCTGAATTCGAGAGCCTCAGAAATCCAGAGACGAGGCCCAGGCCAGTATCCACTTCCATGCAATCCTGAGACCCCTCTAAGACACCCAGTTACGGCCCCTGTTGCAGCCCCCTCGCTGACACTGCTCCTTAAACCTAGCCTTCCCAGGCCTGGTCTCTCCAGCCCCTCTCGGGGTGACCTCAACACGCCCCTTTCACTCCCCCCACATCTTCTTGGTTCACCTTTCACCCCAGACCAGCCTCCTCCACCAGTGGCCTTCCTAACCCCTGCAAGCCAAAACACCCTGGGATGTGCTGGGGACTGTCTTGCCCAGAGGGGAGCTGCCCACGTGGAATCTGGCCTGGTACTTATCCGATTTCACCCTCCGGGGGGTTGCTGGTAGTTGCCTGTCCCCAGGCACTGGCTGTGAGCTGTGTCCCTAAATGCCTTTCCTGACTTCACCCTGAGATCAGAGAGGGGTCACTTTCCACCCTGCTGCGGCGCCCCGGGAGCCAAGACCTGTTCCTCCCCATCTTCTCTGCCCACACGCTCCACAGGGGTTAGGGCACCTGAGACAGCAGGGTGAAGGAATGGGGCTGAGTGTGCCCCGCGCCGCACCCCGTGGAAACGGGTCAGGTGTAGTGTGGGACCTCGGAAAGGTGCTGTGGGGAAGGAGTGGTGTGGGCAGCCGGAGAGGCCACACCATCTGCTGGGAGGACTCTCAGTGCTCTCCCTTGCCAGGGTGCGAGGGCTTCGCGCTGGAGGGAGGGGCATGCGGGATTCTGAGGCGAGACCCTGTGCTGGTGATCTGGGGCCGCCTGAGCTTCCTGTCAGGCTCCCCTGCCCACCCTCCAGCTCCCTCCCAGCGACACAGCCACTTCTACAGAAGGCCCTGGCCCTGCTGGTCCCAGCCAGCCTGAGTTGGGGCCTCTCTCTGTTCCTTTTGCCCTTAGGCCTCAACCCTAGCCTCCTCTACTTCACCTGGGCCTGGACTCCCATGGTCCTTCATACAGACCCCAAAGCAGGAGTGTGACATAGGGGTGGAGTATGGTCAAGGTACCAGTGGCTTGGGAGGGGGCCCATCTCTTCCCGCTCCCAGCTTTGAATTGGGCACTGCCAAGGGGTAAGCCAGGATCCAGGGCGCTCAGGTCCCTAAGCCACAGCTGTCACCGTGCCTGTCTGCTTGCCTGCTGGGGCACTGTGGGGGACTGTCTGAAAGACTGGCATGCTGCTGGGGGCTAAGGAACAAAGGGGGTCTGTGCCTAAGTCCTTGTCCTGGCCCCCACCTAAGCAGAGAGAGGCCCAGCGTGGTGGAGGGCGTGGGGGCAGGTGAGTCCTAGCTGAGGCCACAGTAGGAGTTTCTCAACACCATGAGAGTCAGAACAGCCTAGGCCATAACCTGCCCAAAGGAAGCTGAACACAGGCCGTGGTTGTCGTTGTTAATGTTGGAGTTGCCTACCTCTAAAGCTAAGTTAACCAGGGTTGGTGGCACACACCTGTAATCCCTTATATACCAAGAGCTGGGCCAAGAGGACCACAAGCCAAAGTTTCATTTAGACTACACAGTGAGTGCCAGAACAGCTTTGTACACAGCATGACCCTGTCTCAATATAACCCCAACACACGCATGCATACCTCAGAAAGAAAAAAAAAAGTGGCCTGTAATCCCAGCACTGGTGGGAGGCAGAGGCAGGACAGTTCCTGAGAAAGCTGATGTTCTTTCCAGGTAACACTGTGTGACCCTTAAAGTTCATCTGGAGTGAGCTGCTGGTTGCTCTGCAAGGGTCCCTCGGTCACCTATGCTGACGGCCACTGTCCTGGACAGCACATGTCCAGACCAGAGACCCAGTACCTCTCTGGGCAACTCTTTGTTGAAGGGATTGTTCTGTACAGTATAACGTAATGGGTGGTATTCCTGCCTCAGTTTACCAACTGGTAGTAGCAGCCTCTCTCCTACACGATGTGACAACCCAAAATGCCTTCAGACAGTATCAGTTATCCCAGGGAAAGAAAGTCACAGGTGATTCATGTGCCAGGCAGAAAGGAACCTCCCTCACCAGGACATGTCCAGCGTCTGCAGGGACAAGCCTCTTCTCAAGCGGGAAGGACCAGGAAGGGATGCACCGCCCCTTCCTTCTGTGTGAGACCTGAAAGATGCTCTGTGAGCATCCCAGTCAGCAGACCAAGAGAAGGAGGCTCAGAGAGAGGGAGCCATTTGCCTGGTGACAGCCAGGACTCAGGTGTGAGTGGCGGTCACTCAGAGCTCACGCTTCTCCCCACCCCACCCCCACTGTGTCACCCCTGGCCACCCTCCTCTACCCTGGACGGGAGTCCCCTGCCCCCTGAAGCATTGCCACCCCCATCCAGCCCCGCTTTGCACAAAGTCCTCCCTAGCTGAGACACGAGTTCTGGCTCAGGACCTCAAGGGATGCTGTCATCCCAGCGCCTCTGAGAAGACGCCACAGAGAAAGACCTGTGGGTAGTGCACCCATTTATGTAGGAAGGAGAGCAGGGACCCCTCATTCTTTCATCAAGTCACAAAGGTGAATGAGCAATCTGACATACACACACACACTTACACACATACTCTCTCTCACACACACTCTCTCACACACACATGCACACACACTCTCACACACATACTCTCTCACATACACACTCACGCACGCACGCACACTCTCACACACACACTCACACACACTCTCTCACACACACTCTCTCACACACACTCACACACACTCTCTCACACACACTCTCTCACACACACTTACGCACACACACTATCTCTCACACACACACTCTCTCACACACACACTCACACACACACTCTCACACACACACTCACACACATACTCTCCCTCACACACTCACACACACACACTCACACAATACTCTCTCACATACACACTCACGCACACACACTCTCACACACACACTCACACACACTCTCTCACACACACTTACGCACACATACTCTCTCACAAACACACTCACGCACACACACTCTCTCACACACACACTCACACAATACTCTCTCTCACACACACGCACACACTCACACACACACACACACACACTCCACCATCAGAGGCTGAGGGTGACCTTGTGGCCCTGGCAGGAACTGCCTGTCAGCCGGAAGCCAGTCCCCTCCCTTGTCTCCTATGGAGAGAGCAGTCTCTGAGTGGAGGCTGCTTTGAGGAACTTAGAAGCTGTTGCCACAGTTGACAGAGACAGTTGATTGTTTGTTTTGGCTTTTAAAGATCTTATTATCAGGCTGGAGAGATGGCTCAGTGGGTGGGCCTGGGTTCAAATGCCGGCACCCACAGAGAACCACTATAACACCTGAGCTGAGGGAGCAGAGGCTTGCCAGCACTAACTGCCTAGCAGCCCAGCACCAAGGTCAGTGAGAGACCTTGACTCAAAGAAATGAGGCAGGACTCATGCCTTTGATCGCAGCGCTTGGATGGCAGAGGCAGGTGGATGTCTGTGAGTTCCAGGTTAGCCTGATCTACATAGTGAGTTCTGAGACAGTCAGGGCTGCATAGTGAAACTGCCTTTAAAAAGGAGAGAGAGAGAAAGGTAGAGAGAAGTGCACCCTATGTCTTCTGTCCTCTGTGAGTATGCACAGATAAGCATTTGCACGTGCATACACATGTGCACACACACACACATACACACACATACACACACACACACACACACACACACACAAGAAAGAGAGAGCACTTGCCGTTATTCACTTAATATCACTTCCTAACATTGAACCCCCAGCAGCCTTCCCAATAGGTACGTGCTCATTTCATATTCATACAGTAATTTGCATATGCCCCGCCCTCACCTCCTTCACGAGCTGTTATCACCCCTTTCATCCTTGAGGGACCTAAAGTCAGACCACACCGCTGAGGAGGGGTGCAGGAGTAGAGCCCAGACTGTGGACTCCTCTCCCAATCTGTCTTCCGGAGGCTCCTGTTTGGGGACCGGCTCCTCCCTGCTCCGCCCCTTTGACGGAATCATTATCGGCTTTGGGATGAGCTTCTGAGTGCGGCCATTGGTGGCTGCAGACCGCCTAGCACCGGGCTGAGCTTGCCACCTTCGACCTCAATAGACAGGCCCCGTTGGATGGGTCCATGGAAGGTCAAGGGTGTGGGGCAGAGCTTGGCAGAGCAGCGTTGCTTGCTGCCGCTGCCCAGAGAAAGTGACGAAGGAAAACACCAGGCCAGGTCCCGTGGCCCCATAAATTAGAACAACACCCAGGGCTCTGGGCCTGGGACGGGAGGCGCTGCCAGGCGCTACTTAAGATTCAGGTTTCAGGCTGGTGCCCAGGAGTGGGAGGGGTGAGGAAGGACCTGGCACCCCGTGTGCCAAGCTCACAGTTGCCTCACTTAGTGTGGCGCCTGAGGCTCTTCCTCGCTAAGCAGAGGTCCCCGAGTTAGGGAAATAATGTAGTCCCAGTAGCTCGGACCCCCAAACACCAATGTTTAGAAGTGACCGGCTCCTCTCCTGCCCACGCGTAGCCATGCAGGAGGACCCTGAGCCCAAGAGTCCAGGACAGGAAGCCACCGCTGACTGTCCCCTCTGGGCCCCAGACTCTTATCTACAAATAAGCGGGGTGTTGGGGGAATCTTGAGATCCCCACGAGCCTCTTGATCACGCCCCACTTGATCTTCTCTGGGTCCTTACTTGGAGGGCCATGGTGAGGACTCCAGCCTATGGGCTCTCCCGGGTCCGGGGCTCCTGTAGTTCATTCACGCCCTGCCTTGAGGGTCCCTCTCTGAAGCAAGGTCGGATTCTACGTGGACCTCAGTGTGTTTGTCTGTGAAATGGAGGTGAATCAAGCAGGCTTTGTGGGATTGTGTGACGCATAGATTGAGAGACTGTGGCTTGCTGTGGTAAATTCTCCGTATGTCCTCGTCATTGTGAATGAGATCGGGTTGATTACAGTATCACCCATCACGAGGAGCCAGTTACTGCCCTCAAAGTGTTCATGAGACTCATGGGAGAAACGCGTTGAACACCTGTTAGTACCCAGGGCGCTGGCTAAGGGAAAGAGCAAGATCTGGCTGATAGGATCAGGGAAGACTTCCTGGAAGAGGTGGCAGCTGGGCTGGGTCTTGTAAGATGCACACGACAGATGATAGGTCCCATGGGAGCAACGCCACCTGGCAGGAAAGTGGGGCCCATGGAGACAGTAAAGGTGTCATTTCAGTGGCCTGCAGTATAAAGCAGGAGGCCAGAGATCAGAAAGTGGACCTTTGAGGAGCCGGGGTTGGCCTTTGTTCAGGAACTAGACATTGTTCTGTAGGTAGGAAGGGCTCTCTGAGGCTTCTGAGAAAGGGAGTCACCAGAGATCAGACTGTTTCTTCCTGTGGAGAGCACCAGCTCCCTGTGATGGGTTTCTGGTAAACCAGGTAGAGGAGGAGGCCGGCTACACACACATGCCAAGGCTACACACACATGTCAAGGCTATACACACATGCCAAGGCTATACACACATGTCAAGGCTATACACACATGCCAAGGCTATACACACATGTCAAGGCTATACACACATGTCAAGGCTATACACACATGCCAAGGCTACACACACATGTCAAGGCTATACACACATGCCAAGGCTATACACACATGTCAAGGCTATACACACATGCCAAGGCTATACACACATGTCAAGGCTATACACACATGTCAAGGCTATACACACATGCCAAGGCTATACACACATGCCAAGGCTATACACACATATCAAGGCTATACACACATGCCAAGGCTATACACACATGTCAAGGCTATACACACATGCCAAGGCTATACACACATATCAAGGCTATACACACATGTCAAGGCTATACACACATGCCAAGGCTATACACACATGTCAAGGCTATACACACATGCCAAGGTTTGCCTCTACCAACCCCGCCTCAGCCAGTGCCAGCCCTCAGGACTCTGACCACCACAATGGTGAGGATCGGGAGTGAGGCCTGGGCTGAGATCTCCCTCCCCTCCCCTCCTGTCCCCTCTGTCCCCTCTGTGCTTACCAGGCTGGCACCCACAACTCCCCCCTTCCAACTCCTCCAAAGTCCCAGGGACAGGGTGTCACACCTCGGTGGCCAGGAGCTGGGGTCACTCCAAGGATGAACCCCGCCTGGTGTTAATGAGAGACCAGGCCAAATGGACAAACTGAGAGCCAGGGGCTGGCAAGGGACAGGCCCATCACACCCTCAAGCGTGGAGCGCTGCGGGCCTCCTCAGCCCTGCCAGGCTAGGCCTGGGACCTTCTCCCACTGTCTGAGACAAGATCAGACAGGCTGGGTGACTCCCCAGAAGCCACACAGCATTTCAGAAGCTGGGCACACGTCTGCCTAGCCGTTTCTCTCCATGGCCACCATCCAGCCCCAAACCACCGCCACCCCTCACCCAGCTGCCCCCCAAAACTTCCATTAATTTCTTCTAAAATCTCTCCTTGCTTGCAAGTGCTTGGTGACTTTCCTTCCTCGGGAGAAAGGCTAGCCCCGCCATGTCTGGGCCTTCTCTCCTAGTCATGACCATGCCCTTCCTTCTGTCTGCGCATGTGTAAGCTCACACGTGTGTGTGTGTGTGTGTGTGTGTGTGTGTGTGTGTGTGTGTGTACACAGATCCACTCTGCCCATTTCTCCACGTCAGGCTTCTGGGTCCCACAGCATCAGGGCAGCTGGAGCTCTGAAGAACTCTTCCTGAGACAGAGTGTCCCACCCTGTAGCTGATCCTGGAGTTCCAGGTCCACGAGCTAAACTAATTCTGAATGAAGTTTAGGCTCTTAGCTCAAATGTTACCTCCTCAGAGAATCTGTCTGAGAGCCCCTGACATCACACACCCCATATCTTCAGAACCTTTAAGCATGGTTGGTGTTACACAAGCGCACTGCTAACTGTGCCACGTCCCCGGCCTGGCCATTCATGTCTCTATTACAGTCATCACAATTGATCACATAATCTACAAAGTCTTTTGCTTTCACTAGGAATATAATCCCCATGGCCCAAGAGATGTTTTAACTTTTTAACCAGTCTTCTTCTGCCTGGTACATAGTCAATGTTCAAGAGATGTGTGTTGAGTGAATACAAGACCGTGTGTCCCAACCTTCCTCCTCCAGCCTGGTCCAGGCATGCAGTCAGTAAAAACATTTGATGGAGATGGGGCTGGAGGCAGACACTGGGCAGGCGCAGATTGGGGGAACAGCATTCCGGGGATCAGGAACTACATACAGTGCACAGTGAGGGGCTGGAAGCGCTTGTGCGCAAGTGTGAGGACCTGGGTTCAGATCCCCAGCGCCCACATAAGGTCTGTGACTGCAGCACTGGGGGACAGAGACAAGCGGGTTCCAAGGCTCACCCGTCTAGCCAGAACAGTTCGCTAGAGGTTCAGTGAGAAACCCTATCTCAGAACTAAGGCAGAAATCAATACAGGAACCTGCACCAACCTTTGATCTGCGCACACACACACACACACACACACACACACACACACACACACGCACACACGCACACACACAGTTAATAGATGTATAAACTGCTCTGATACCAGCTTGGAAAGCATATCAGAAAGCATTCCTTTACTGTCCCTCCTGGCGCTGGGACACAGGGCGGACGTGGGTCTCAGGGCGAGCCTCCTGTCCCATGCATGCTCTCTCTGTGGGACTCTATCCAGGAAGCCAGGAGGTCAAAGCCACCCCACCCCATTCCTTTCCCTCCCTCGATACTGTCCCACAGCCTCTAGGGACCCCCAAGCCATCTGGAGCCCCAGGCTCTCGGGTTTCTGCAGGGGATTCTAACAGGATCTTCCCCGGGGAGGAGTCAGCCAACAGGATCCACATGGGACAATGGCTCCTTTGTGGCCTCTGCCAAGGCTCCAAGAATAGCTGTTTGGTCAGCCTCAAGCGAGGCTGGTGCAGGGCTGTGGGAGGCCTGGGGCCCAGGAGCTCTGATGTGGCTCTGGTGTTAACCCACGAGATGCTCCTGGATCAGAGGGGTGGAGGCAGGCCCGGGAATGAAAGCGGTCCTGAGGGATCTTGCTTTTGGTGTGGTTTGGAAGGCATTGTTATCTCAGAAAACCTGCCTGTGGTAACCCGATATAAAAACCAGATGAGGAGCTCTTGTTTCAAGGAGGGCGGGGCTCCAGCACCCTCCACTTGATTTCAGCCAAAAAGACCAAGAATGGGTTGCAAGCCTTGCCAGGCTGTGGCGGCTCACGACTTTAGTCCCAGCACTTTGGAGGCAGAGCCAGGAAACCTCGTCTACAGAGTGAGTTTCAGGACAGCCAGGGCTAAGAGGATCCCTGTCTTGAAAACAAAACAAACAGAATGAACGCATTGCTTGGCAACCTCTGCGAACTGCCAGCCACGGCCAGTGCCCACCCCAGCTCTAAAAGGATGGCAGGACCACACTGCAGGAGATGACATCAGTGTTTCTCAAACGGTGGCCCCATTAGTTTCTAGAATATTCTTAGGTCCCAGCCGTCTCTGTTTGGATGAGCGTCTGGGCTGTCACAGAGGCGGCTGCGGCTGCAGCATTTGAGAGTCGCAAGTTTAAGCCTCCTGCTCAGCCTCGCCCCCTGCCTCATCACCTCATCAAGAGCTGCGACTCTTGCCTGGCCCTGACAGCCAGCAGCCTCTCAGGGGATGGGACCCCTAAGTCTGTAGGCATGGGTCAGGGGGAGCTCTGAAGACTTAAGTCCAGGCATGGCAGCACAGGCTTGTGGCCTCAGTGCTCCCAGCAGAGGCACGAGGGTGGGGGCAGGTTCGAGGCCAGCCTGGTCTACATAGTGAATTCCAGGCCGGGCAAAGCTACATATGGAGACCCTGTGTCCGAAAGAAAAATAGTGATGATGATGATGAAGAAGAAGAGGAGGAGGAAGAGAAAGAGGAGGAGGAGAAGATGAAGGAGACTGAGAAGGAAATGGAAAGACAGAGATGAGAAGACAGAGATGGAGATTAAGACAAAGAAGAACAAGGAGAAGAAGAAGAGGAAGAGGAGGAAGAAGAAAAAGAGAAAATGCCTAAAAATTTAAACGGTGTGCAATGTTTCTGAGACTCTTGGACATCAGAGCCCTGCCCCCACCCCCAGCAGCAGCTATGCCTTTGAGACACACTCAGGCCTGCACTGCGGTCATTTCAAATCCCACAGGAATCTTTCCAGAGCCCCCGACCCACTGAGGTCCTTAGGAGCCTTCAAACCTGGTTTACCCAAACGGCCAGTCCTGGCCCCTCCACCCCTGGCCACCCTGGCACCTCCGCCCCTGGCCGCCCTGGCCCCTGTTGCCTGCACTCTTTTCTTTTCTCTCTCACACTTCTTAAAAAGCCACCATTCATATTTGATTTGAGCCCTGATGTCCCCTGCAACCTTGGCCATCTCCTGAAGGTCTCCAGACACCACCCTGGTGAGTTAGAATGTCGGCGTATACATTGTCCTACGTAAACTCCCGTATCTGGCAGCCAGAGCAAGCCAGTGCCCTCCCTACCCTGAGTCCTGCTGAGTTCTCACAATCCCCAAACCATTTCTCCTTCAGCAGGAAGCCATGCATGAGTCCCGAGATATGGCCTTCAGAGGTAAAGAATTCCAGGCCTGGGGACCCTTGAGACAAAGCCTGGCTCCAGGCCCCATCCTGTCCCCAGTGGCACCAGGCAGGGGATGGGGTTCTAGTCCCAGCTCTGCCTGTGGAGCAAACTCATTATGTCCAGGTTTATCACCCTATAGAGCCCTGTGCTCCCCAAGCTGGTGCTCCCCAAACTGGTCACCCGTCTGCTGAATTATCGAGAACCCAGTAAGAATTCAAGGCCTAAAATGGGGATGTGGCTCAGCTGGTAAAGTCCTTGCCTAGCATGGTCAAGGCTCTGGGTTCAGTCCCCAGCACAGCAGAAACCAGGCCTATAATGCAGCCTGTGAGAATCAGAAGGTTAAGATCATCGTTACCTGCATAGCAAGTTCAAGGCCAGCCTGAGCTACAGGAGACCATGTCTCAGGAATGAATGAATGAATGAATGAATGAATCAGAGTCTAAGTCAAGGGTGGCACTACATGCCTAAATATCCCAGCACTTGGGAGGCTAATGTTGGAGGATAATAACTTTGGGGACAGTCTAAGTGGCATAAAAATATTCTAACAAGAAAAAAATATCCTGGTCTTTTAAAGGCGTTGTTGAGTAGCTTGTGTGGGCTCCATCTGTAACACAGCAGAGAGAGAGAGAGAGAGAGAGAGAGAGAGAGAGAGAGAGAGAGAGAGGAGAGAGACAGAAAGACAGAGAGACTGAGAGAGACAGAGACAGAGAGAGAGAAAGGAGAGAGAGGAGAGACAGGGAGAGAGAGGAGAGACAGAGAGAGGAGAGAGAGAGACAGAGAGAGAAGACAGAGAGGAGAGAGAGAGAAACAGAACCAGACAATCAGGCACAGAGAGGAGAGACAGAGACAGGCAGACGCAGAGGAGAGAGGAGAGACAGACAGAAAGAGACAGATAGACAGACAGATAGTTGGACTCCAACTCAGCAAATGCAAAGTTAGCCTTTCACAGTCTCCTGCCATCAGCTGGCCATGGCAGGGCAGCTGGGTCTGCCCGGGTCCCCAGACCACACAGCAGGGAGGCCCACTCCTCTGGAACTCTCTTACGGACTCCCTGGTCCCTCCTCTCCCAGGCTCCGACTGACCCTCTGTCTGTTCTTCCTACAGTGCAGCCCCTGCTGGGGCCAAAGCCTTCAGCCTGAAGCACTCGGAGGGTGTGAAGGTGGAGGTCGTATGTGATGGAGAGGCAGAGGAGGTGGTCACCAACGGCAAACAGCGCTGGGCCCTGTCACCCAGCACCACACTGCGGCTCAGCATGGCCCAGGCCAGCACAGAGGCCAGCAGTGACAAGGTACCGTGGCCAGGAAGACAGTCTCTAGGATTGAGGGAGCCCAAAGCCAGGGGGCATCTTGTGGGGCGGGGAGCACCCCAGCCTGAGTCATACAAACAGTGGGAGCACATATAGTGCTTTCTGGGTCCCTAGAAGAGTGGGGTGGGGGTGGGGGACATGGGAAGCTGGGTGGCCAGGCATGAAGTCACACACCCATAACCCCAGCCCTTAAGAGGCAGAGGCAGAGCCGGGCAGTGGTGGTGCACACCTTTAATCCCAGCACTTGGGAGGCAGAGGCAGGTGGATTTCTGACTTCAAGGCCAGCCTGGTCTACAAAGTGAGTTCCAGGACAGCCAGAGAGCTACACAGGGAAACCCTATCTTGAAAAACCCAAAAAACCAAAAAAGAAAGAAAGAAAGAAAGAAAGAAAGAAAGAAAGAAAGAAAGAAAGAAAGAAAGAAAGAAAGGAAGGAAGGAAGGAAGGAAGGAAGGAAGGAAGGAAGGAAGGAAGGAAGGAAGGAAGGAAGGAAGGAAGAAAGAAAGGAAGGAAGGAAGGAAGGAAGGAAGGAAGAAAGGGAGGGAAGAAGGAAGGAAGGAAGGAGAGAGAGAGAGAGAGAGAGAGAGAGAGAGAGAGAGAAAGAAAGAAAGAAAGAAAGAAAGAAAGAAAGAAAGAAAGAAAGAAAGAAAGAAAGAAAGAAAGAAAGAAAAAGAGGCAGAGGCAGGAGGATCAAGAGTTCAAGGCCTGCTTTGGCTAGCATGGGGCATATGAGATCCTGTCTCAAAAAGTGAAAACTGAGCCAGAGAGATGACTCAGTGGTTAAGAGCACAGACTGCTCTTCTAGAGGCCCTGAGTTCAAATCCCAGCAACCACATGGTGGCTCACAACCATCTGTAACTCCAGTTCCATGGGGATCTGATGCCCTGTTCTGGCCTCCAGAGGTACCAGGCATGCACATGGTACACAGGCATACATGCAGTCAGAACCCCATACACATAAAATAATGTTTCAAATGAAAACTGGTGCTGGCAACACAGCTCAGTAATTTTGTGTCTAGCATATGTGAAGCTCTGAGGTCAACTCAGGACAGAAAGAAGGAAGGAGAAAGAAAGAGGGGTTGAGAGGAGGAAAACAGACTCGGGGAACTGAGGGAAATGTTAGCTGAGGCAGGAGGATTGCTGCAAGCTTGAGACCAGCCTCATTAGTACCAGGCTAGCCCAAGCTACATGGTGAGAGTGTTCAGAATGCACACGTCAAAAGAGAGGCCAGGACTTGGGGCACACACCTGCAATCTCAACACTTGAGAGGCAGAGACAGGAGCATTGCTGTGTTGATGTTAACCTGGGATAGATAGCTGATTAGAGATGACATGTGGAGCGCCTCAGACCTCACCATCCCTGAAGTGCGGTGCTGAACAATCAGGGGTAAAATGGTGTGCCCAGATAATGGTCCCCACTTGGACTCTAAACAATGTTACTCTGGGCCATTTGCAGTGTTGGCACCTGGCACCTTGCAGAGGAACAAGTCCCTGGGGCTTGGCTGGAGCTAGACACACGGCATAGTGGGTGTGCACCTAGGAAGGTGGGGGATGTGCCAGGGGAGGTCAGGTAGGGGAGAGGAGCCCCTTCTCCAGTTAGATTATCTGTGAGAAGCATCTCAACAGCCCAGGAGTGCTTCCTGGAGGAGAGGGCCTTGCATCTAGAGAGGACTGATGGCCTGGGAGGTAGGGGGTTATTCCTGGTCTTTTGTTTGTTTCATTTTTCACCATAACCTGTGACCTCTGCCCTTTCTCTCTCGTCCCCATGCATGCCTCTCACCAAGGTCACTGTCAACTACTATGAAGAGGAAGGCAGTGCCCCCATTGACCAGGCTGGGCTCTTCCTCACGGCCATTGGTGAGTTGATGCTGGGGTCTGGGTGTCTTCACTTTGGGGGGGCTGGAAAAGTACTCAGGGCAGGTTTCAGTGTGGCAGACCAGCTCTGAGAGCCGCTTCCAAGTAATGCACGTGTGTACATGCAGAAGCATGTGCACTCGCACATATGCACACGAACACACACACACACACACATGCACACGCTCACACACTCTGCAGCCTGCAGGCACTGTCACTGTCCCTGACAATCCTCGCCACCATCCCCGCCCCAGCCCCGGGCACAGAGACACAGCCTGGGGTTCTCAACTCATCTGGCCTAGGCTCTTCATTTGATCCACAAAAGATGATGTGGCCCGGAAAACTCATTCACAGTCACACAGCAACAGTGTGGCAGGTTAAGTCCCAAACTGGAAACAATTCCCTCAGTTCTTCCCCTGCAGGGCCCTGCCGTGGGCGTCAGGGACACTGTGGTCTAAGCAGAGCCCAGGGACGTGACCCTTCTGAATACTCAGTCCCTGCTGCACCTAAGATTTTATCTTTATGGGTGCTTTCAAGCTAGAGGGAATCCAGTTGCTCATTCTGTCATCCAGCTGTGGTTAAACATTGACAGAGGTGGGAACCCCCATCCGAGCACTGTCCCCTGATTCACTGCTGCAGAGGCTGGGTGCTTTGAGGAGAAGGAAATGGAAGAGAAAGAGGAGGCAGATAAACACAGGACATTCACTGTCCTCCAGACCTTGATGTCCGTCCATCAAGCTGTCAGTCTATCCTTTCAGCTATTGCGAGGAGAATCACAGGAAGTATACCCATTAAGCAGATGGGAAAACTGAGGCTCAGAAAAGGCAAAGCAAAGTTGCCTGGGTTACACCTAGAAATAGTCAGTAGGACACCAAGTCATATCAGTTATCTCATTTTCTAAGAGTCGTGAAACGTCCTCTAAAAATGGGTATGTCTCTGTGAGACTCCCCACCCCCCTTCTCTTCTCTTGTGTCCCTTTGGAGGCTGGAGGACTCTCAGTGGTAGTGATCTCCCCAGGGTCCTGAGTGCTGACACCATGTCCTTCCCTGTGTACTGAGGGCTTCTTAGCCCAGGAGTGAGGAGGCCCTGGGATGACGGGGAGATGGGGGGTTGAGAGTTGTAGCCTGAGCCCCCAGCGTGCTGTGAGCCCCGGCATGTGACCGAGCAGCATTGCAAACTCACAGCCCCCACCTGTCTCAGATGACCGACCCCAGGAAACCCAATCCTACAGAGCCAGGGATACCTGAGGACAAAGGCGGGAGGAGGGGAGCGACCTGAGACCTGTCAGAGGTGACCAGGGCTGGCGCACCCTCAGGATGTGCGTGCAGGGAGGAGATGCAGGCAGAGAGATGCTCAGAGGAGGAGGTGATCATGTCCTCCACCTGAGACCTGAGGCTGAGCTCGAGGCTCCGAGGGAGCTCAGGTGTGGCCCTGGGGACACCCAGGGGACAAAGAAGCTGCGCCAGCGCCCATCTGCCATCTAGGGAGTGTTCTGTTTTCGTGGCTACTTAACTGTCGTGAGGTGCAGGTGTCTTGGTTCATGGGACAGTAAGACGTGTCCCGAGGCTCTCCTAAAGACAATGAGGAGAATGGGAGCTTGTCCCTATGAAAGGGAAAACCAGCATTAGAACAAGAGTGTGTCTTCAGCTCGCAGCACCATTTTGACAATAAAAAGCAGGAGGTGTTTGAGATAGCTCGGCAGATAAATCCTGACGACATGAGTAATATATATAATACATACACACACACACACAAGCACGGGCAGCATGCGCACACATACATGCACACAAGCACGTGTGTGTGCGCACACACACATGCACACACACAAGCACGCGCACACGCACAGAAGCACACATACGCACATGTGCACGCATGCAAACACACACACACACACACTCACCATGAAGGGCTGGGTGTGGAAGCACACTAGTACAGGAGGACAAGGATTTTAAGGCCAGCTCTGGCTACATAGCAAATTCAAAGCCAGCCTGGGCTGCATCCGCCCCTTTCTTAAAAATCTATATAAATGAATAGCGTTTGCTGGAGAGATGGCTCAGCAGTTAAGAGCACTGGCTGCACTTCCAGCAGACCAGGGATCAATCCAAGCACCCATGTGGCGCCCAGAACTGTCTGTAACCCAGCCGGAAGCGATCTGACACCTGCATACAGGTATACATGCAGGCAAAACACTAATGCACATAAAATAAAGACAAACAGATCATTTTTTAAAGCAGAAGGGGAAGCGGGCCTGGAAACACATACCTGTTATCCCAGCAGCTCAGAAGCTGAGGCAGGAGACTGACTGCCAGTGCCTTTCTGGGCTAAAAAGAGATTTCAAGGCCCATCTCGATGGCTTAAGTGAACACTGTCTCAAAAATGAAAACAGAGGCAGTTCTGAGATACAGCTCGGTGCTGGAGGCCTCCCCAGATGGCATCCTCTCAGAGTTCTGAGATACAGCTCCGTGCCTGAGGCCTCCCTAGACAGGGAGGGCATCCTCTCAGAGTGGAAGGCAGCGTTTACACTGTGACAACCAGGCTGACTGAAATCCGCTGGAATCATGTCTGTTTCCTCCAGCAGGAACCAATGGCCCGTCTGTGGTGTGTCCCACCCGACCTTCTCCTCCCTCTGGTGTCTCCACTCTGAGGGATTAGAGGCAGCACCTCAGAGGCAGGGACACCCTGAACTGTCCTAGACACTAGGCCTGGCCCCACAGAAGCTCTTCTGAGCGCACCTCACTAGGACTGTCTAAGTCCACGTTGACACCAAGAACCCCGGGCCTCAGCACAGACAGGAATTAGCAGTTGGCCTCCTGTGTCCACCTTATGGTGATCTCACACCAACTCCATCATCCCCAGCCTCAGTTTCTCCATCTGAAAAAGGGGAGTTTGTAGAGCATTCCAGCATGGTATCTCCAAAGGATTCAGGGGAGTGAGGCGTGCAAAGGGTCTGTGACCGGGCACAGCAGGTGCTGAGCCGAGGCCTCGCCTCGTCTCCCTTCTTACTCCCTGCCTGGAGGGACTTCATCCTGAAATAGCAGAACAAACCAAGGAGGCCCCTGGCCAAATCTCTGTGTCTGGCCTGCTGTGTGACCCTGACAAGCAGACCACACTCTCTGGGCTCTACCTCTCCCCAGCAATAGACTTTACTGAGGAGAGTGGGGGTGAGAGAGAGAAAGGTGGGAGGGAACAGTCACCCTTCCTGCGGCTTCCATACTGGTGGCGCCTCAGGGCCTTTCTCCCCTTTGCTTGCCCTCGCTTCCCTCAGACCCAGGGCGGGAGCTTTCAGCATCCATTCTTCTCCCAGGCCCCAGAGTGCTTCTCCACACCTCATCCCGAGCCTCTCGGACAAGTCAGAAGACCAGGCCAGCACAGCCACCGTCCACAGGGCTGGCCGCTGGCCTAAATGCCGCCACAGCTTCTGTGTCTAGGTTCACAGGGCAATGGCCTCAAACTCAATCCTGGTGACATTTGCCATGAATCTACCCCACACCCCGGCACCAGGCGCCACCTGACACCTTGGGGCTATTCTGGGTAGCTGAGGCAGGACCCAGAGCCTCTGTGAAATGTCTGGAGCTTAGAAGCTATAAAACAGGTGTGTTCCCCTTTCTGTGGGGACGGCAGAGCTCAGAAGGGCTGTTCCAGCCTCTCCTTCTTGGCCTGTAGACAACGCCCCATTAGAGCCCGGGAGAAGGTTCAGGGTACGGCTGGGAACTGGGAAGGCTAGAATGGTGATGTAGGTTGACCATGAGGACAGGGACGGGTCCTAAGAGAATCGGGAAGTACTGGGAAATGGAGAGGGTGTGACTGAGAGACTGTGAAAACGGAGTTCATAATGGGAAACAGTCAGGTCCTTCCCAGAGTAATAAATCAGGACACAGGCTGGGTGGTGGTCGTGGTGGCTCACGCCTTTAATCCCAGCACTCTGGAGACAGAGGCAGGTGGATCTCTGTGAATTTGAGGATTCAAATTCTACACAATGATTTCCAAGCAGAGGAGGCTACCCAGAGAAAGAGAGAGAGAGAGAGAGAGAGAGAGAGAGAGAGAGAGAGGGAGGGAGGGAGGGAGGGAGGGACGGAGGGAGGGAGGAAGGAAGGAAGGAAGGAAGGAAGGAAGGAAGGAAGGAAGGAAGGAAGGAAGGAAGGAAGGAAGGAAGGAAGGAGAGAGAGAGGGAAGGAAGGAAGGAAGGAAGGAGAGAGAGGGAAGGAAGGAAGGAAGGAAGGAGAGAGAGGGAAGGAAGGAAGGAAGGAGAGAGGGAAGGAAGGAAGGAAGAAAGGAAGGAAGGAAGGAAGGAAGGAGAGAGAGAGGGAAGGAAGGAAGGAAGGAAGGAGAGAGAGGGAAGGAAGGAAGGAAGGAAGGAGAGAGAGGGAAGGAAGGAAGGAAGGAAGGAAGGAAGGAAGGAAGGAAGGAAGGAAGGAAGGAAGGAAGGAAGGAAATCAATCAGGAAGCCTGAGAAGCCTGTTGCATGACTTAGTGAGGCAGGGGCGCTGCAGGGCTCACAACCATCCGGACCCCAGGGACCCGATGCCTCCGGCCTTCCCAGGCGCCAGGTGCAGACAGGTACATTCAGGCTGAACACCCGTATAAATAACGTTTATATTTCAGAGAAGAAAAGGGAGCTGGGTGCAGTGTGTACACACACCTCCTAGCCCTGCTCAGCAGGTGGGTCTGAGTTCAAGGCCAGCCTGGGCTACATAGCAAATTTCAGGCCAGGCCAGCCACCGCGCTCACGGTGGGGCCTGGAGGGGTGGGGCACTGGAAGGCGCCTCTCCCCCGTACCTCATGTTCTTCCCACCTTCGTCTGCACCCACAAAAGCTGTAGTCAGGTCAGCGGGAATTGAACTGGGGACAAAGCAGACACCAGAATGTGACTCTGTACCCCACTGGGCTCATCCTTCCTGTGTCAGGACCTTCTGCCCACCAACCCAGGGACAAGGTGTACCCCCAAAATGGGGTGGCTAATTTATCCCTTTCCATCCTGTTTCTGCCGTGGTTGACGTCATAGTTAACATGCGACAGGCGCACATCTCAGGCCGAGAGCACCCCCGTGCCTCCCCAGCAATCCTCACCCTCCTCCCACCACCCCCTAACTCCACTGGGGTGGTAGACAACAGCTGGAGGCATGAGGGATGTTACCAGCATCTTGAAGGTGGTGGCCAAGGAAGCCGCCAAACGCCCTGCCCCCCAGGACAGGCCCACCCGTGGAGTTACACAGCTCAGAGAGTCGGTAGTGACGGCTTTTGCAGTTGGTACAACTCCTATAACCAGAACCCCGTGCCTTACAAGAGGGAATAGGGGCCGAGAGAGGTTATGGAACCTGTCCAGAGTCACACAGCTCATGACCAAAGAACCAGAGTTCCCACCTAAGGCCATCTCATGTTGAACCTTCTCTACCACACAGACTTTTCTGTGAGAGCTTCCAGGATGCTGACAGCCTCTTCCCCAAGAAAATGGGTCAACAGGGACCCTGCCCTGGATCAACTATCTGGACCTGACATCACAGGTTCCCTTAGATGGACAGGGGTTCAACCATGTGACTTGATAAATGAGGAGAGACAGAAAGGCAAAATATGGAAACACAGACAGGCGTGTATATGTGTATGCATTGATGTTCCTGAGACAGACCAGAGGACGGAATTGGAAATTGACCGGCTGGTTTGCCTGTGACCTTGGGCACGTGATCTGGGTCTCCCACACCTGTACCTTGAAGTTCAGCCTCCCATTCCCATCAGGGTTTGCAGGGACCCGCCCACTTCCAAAGCTATTTGTGTCTACTGAGGGTCCCTGGGAGATGATGACCTCAGCATACCTCTCCTTCCAGCAACCAAGTGAATGGGGGAGCTGCGCCCCACCCCCCAGCTTCCCACTGGGCTCCTCCAACCACGCCACAACTGGCTGGCTGGCTGGCTCTCCAACTCACAGTTGTCTCTTGTCTGCAGAGATCTCACTGGATGTGGACGCAGACCGGGATGGAGAGGTGGAGAAGAACAATCCTAAGAAGGTTGGTTAGCTGGCCTTGGGGGTGGACACACAATCTGGACCCTGACATGGTGGAGGGGAGGGGGAGGGAGGCCTGGGGAGGGGCAGGTGGACTTCCAGGGCATCGCAGCGACTGCATGGGGCACTCGGCCAGAGCTGTCCACCAGAGAGGTCAGCTACCACTGCACGCATCGGGCAGGAGGCTGAGGCTGAAATCAGGCTGCAGGAGCAGCGCAGCAGCCGGGATGGGCCACAGGCAAGCCAGGCTCCCTGCGGGATCAGCTTCCCCAGCACGCACCACAGAGCTGATGGAAGAATTCATGCTCCTGAGACAGAGGCTGTCCAAGAAAGCCATCTGTTCCCCCTGTGCCTCTTCTTTTAAAATTAATGTGCTAGAGGGTGGTGTTAGCACACACCTTTAATCCCAGCACTCAGGGGGCAGAGGCAGGCCTGGTCTACATAGGTAGACAACTCTAGGCCAGCCAAAGTTATCTAGTGAGATCCCGTTTCAAGACACCAGATAAATATAAACAAATTAAAAGGGGCTGGAAGAGGTGGCTCTTACCCGTTAGCTCTCGGGAGGAAGAGACAAGAGAACTGGAAGTTCATGGCCGACCTAAGCAAACCCTGTCTTTAAGAGAGAGAGAGAGAAAAAAGGGCTGGAGAGACGGCTCAGTGGTTAAGAGCACTGGCTGCTCTTCCAGAGGTCCTGAGTTCAATTCCCAGCAACCACATGGTGGCTCACAACCATCTGTAATAGGCATCCAATGCTGTCTTATGGTGTGGCTAAAGACAACTACAGTGTTTTATATATATATATAATTATAAATATAAATATGTATTTATATATTATATATATATATATAATATAAATATATATAATAAATATATATAATAAATAAATCTTGAGAGAGAGAGAGAGAGAGAATGGCACTTTGTAGGGAAATCTCTTAAAAACAGATTGTAGGTCTTGATAATCCTGAATAGACTCCTCAGGAGGCTGAGAGTGTATCTCAGTGGTCAGAGCACCTGCCATCAATGCAGGAAGCCCTGAACCTGCTCCCTGGCATTGAGCTGGGGCTAAGCAACCAAGGCGAAGTCATCCAGTCCCTTAATGAGAATTTTCCTACCTGGACAGTGACGTTTTCGCAATGCCTTTGTCCACCCTATGAATACCGTCTCTATTAGCTAGTAATGGTTGTACATGCCAGGAATCCCAGATCTCGGGAGGTAGAGGAAGGACAATCAGTTCAAGGCCATCCTCTGCTACATGGTGAGTTAGAATCCAGCTACTTAGACCCTGTCTCCAAACAAGAACAAAAGTATCTCTTGGATTCTAGGATCAGCTCAGGCCCAGAGAATAACAAAAACCTCAAGACTCAAGGTCAAGGAAGATTGATATGACTGCATTGTCACCACCGTATGAGCTCCGAGCTCCTGACTGAACATATAAAGAAAGGACCGACCGTGTCCTGAGCACGACACGTGTCCTAGAGATCAGACAGGCATTTTTCAAGGAGGGCCCGATGCAGTGAGGCCGAGTGGAGCTGATTGGGAAAGAGGGCCCAACGTGGCAGAGGGAGTCTCCAGGGTGCAGACGGGCATCCATGTGGGTAGAGCAGAGTGGGTGGAAGAGACGAGATGCAGAGGCCGTGGGTCTCACCAGCCTCACGGAAGATCAGAGAATCCAGGCTTTATCTGAGTTAGCCGTGAGGGCTTCACACAGGGAAACGGCATGACCCAGCTGGAGTCTGCTTTGGGCATTGAGGCTACAGGATAGAAAGCCGAGCAAGGTGCCGGCCCCCTTGGGAGCACTCAGAGCGTGTCCGGAATCAGCCACCTCAAGCCTGTCTTAGAATGTCAGTCCCGCCACCATCTCTGCCAGGCACGGTCCTCTCACACCAGAGCTGAGGCTCACATGCCCCGTTCAGCCTCCCTGTCTCTCCGTGCTTTTGAATGTGGGTCCCTTTGGGGCCCTGGATTTGGGAATGGAGCCTTCCAGGTCACAGCTGCTGTCCTGGAGGGCAGGAAGTGTTCCTTGCTGTGTCTGTCCCTAAATATCCTGCAGAGGCTGCACCGGGATGGAACCAGGGGTGGCACTGACCGTGTCACTGCAATTGCAGGCATCCTGGACCTGGGGTCCTGAGGGCCAGGGTGCCATCCTGCTGGTGAATTGTGACCGAGACACACCCTGGTTGCCCAAGGAGGACTGTAGTGACGAAAAGGTCTACAGCAAGCAAGGTGCCAGTGGGGTCACACTGGGGGGGACCGTGGGAGCGCTGTGTTCTGTCCCAGGCAGGACAGAGGGTGAAGCAGGAGTATGCTTGGGCCTACAGGGGGTAATGCTCAAAACAAATGACTGAAAGTGTGCTTCAACAGCACCTTGTCAGGCATGGGTAAAGAAAAACCTGGAAGGGCCAGCAAGATGGCTCAGAGGGTAAAGGTGTCTGGCAACAAGCCAGATGATTGACTTGGCTTCAATTTTGGGGACACATAAGATAAAGAGAGAGAACAGATTCTCCCAAGCTGTTCTCTCCCTCCCCCTTCCCCTCTCACTCTCACTCCTCTTTCATACACACACAGACACACACAAATAGATGAGTCAGGCAAATCTGAGTTCCAGACCAATGTATGAGAAAAAAAAAAAAAAGACTAGGGAAAAAAAAAAAAAAACAACGGAATTCCCAACGGGTTGACCAGTTCTCCCTGGTGCTAGAGAAAGAAACCCTTAGGTTTCTGGTAGTTACATGCATGAAGGAGGGGGCTTGAAAAAGCAATGGTGAGGCCAGCCCCCACAGGATCCTCTTTCTAATCTCCCTCATCTACCCACAGACCTCCAGGACATGTCTCAGATGATCCTGCGGACCAAGGGCCCTGACCGCCTGCCCGCCGGGTATGAAATAGTCCTCTACATTTCCATGTCGGACTCGGACAAAGTTGGCGTGTTCTACGTGGAGAGTGAGTGATCCCCAGCCCCCACTTTGGCGGCCGCTGCCCTGCTCTCTGTGTACAGGGTTCCCCCCACCCCCAGGGCCGTGACGCCCATAGAGTGACTCACAGGTACATATCTCTCTCTTCCCCTGAGAAGGTTCAATGTCCTCGAGGGAGGAAGTCAGGGTCCTGTGGCCTTCGTGATACCTGAAGCGAGACAAGCACCTCCTCTGAATAGTGCCAGGCGTTTCTGACTTTCGAAAGTCCCCGGAGTTGCCATAGCAGCCCTTCTTCCCCCTGGACGTGACAGGGTGTCCTGGGTGCCACCTTTCTCTCTGTATTGTAACTATTCATCTAATCGTAGAGCCACCCGGGTGCCCATGCTCTCAACACAATTGTCCCCTCACTCCTGGAGGGGCTGCCCCTGAGTGAGGAAGGCCTGTCAGAAGAAATGGGTCAGCACGCGTTGGCTAAGGTGGTCCGGAGAGGCCTCTCTGGAGAGTGACATTTGGGATGAGACTCAAAGGGAAAAATGAGAAGGCTCTGAGGAGGAGCTGGAGAGGAGGGAGCTCAGTAGGGCCACACCATATAGCAAGCTCGAAAAGGGGACGGTTTCAGTGCTTCAGAGGAACAGCAGGGCCAGGCTAGTGAGTGGCCTGTGCTGGGAGAGTCGAGATCAGTCAGCCAGGCAGGGAGGGCCAGAGCAGCAGAGACAGGGTCTGCAGTTTGTTCTCAGTGCAGTAGAGAGTCACCTCAGGGGCTTTGTGTTTGTTTGCTGAGACAGGGTCCTGTGGTCTCCAACTCCCTCTGTAGGGAAGGGAGGATGGCCTTGACCTTCTGACCCTTCTGCAGTCACCTCCCCAGTCTAGGATTGTAGCCACAAACCATTCTCATGCCCCATATTGTGGTGCTAAGGATCAAACCCAGGGCCTAGCTAGTACAGGCTAGACGAGCAGTCTATAGCTGCACCACATCCCCAAATCCCAGAGGGTTTGAGGCAGAACTGTTAAAATCTACCCATTCGAGGGGTTCCCTCTGTAGAGCCCGCTTTGCAGTTTGTCAAGCATGATGGACTCCGCTGTCTGGAGCCCAGAGCCTTGAGCTTCACCCCGGGACCCCTTCTGGACAGACCATCTGGAACCAGGCAGTTGCTATTGCAGGATCTTCACCTCAAGGAGTGACTTACTTAGTTGGGACACTGATGGACAGAAGTCCACCCTGGGCTCAGACTGCTGGTTGGAATGTCCCAAATCAGGCTGGCTCCGCCGCCCCAGGGAGCTGAGACGCTGATGTTTACATGGTCCAGACCAGAGTTGCCATGCAGCAGAGGGAGGGGGGACCCGAGGGACCCAGTCTGGGCTTTGACTCAGCCTTGGCATTGACCCATGGCTAACAGTGACATCCCTGCATTCTCTAGACGCTTCTTCGCTTTGCTAACGGGAGTGCACTCAGAGCTGGCTCGCTCTCCCCTTCGCTTGCCATTCGAGATGGGTCCTGAGCTGGCAAGAATGGGCTCCCGCTGTGAGCAGATGGAGAGTGTCCCCCCCCCATGCCTTAGCTGGGTCACCATGGGGGGGCGGGGAGGAGGGTGACTGCTGGGTTGGGGACACCGCCTCCCCTCATAGTCAGTTTCTCTCTAGATGTGGACTGCAGGTGTCTTAGTTGCTGCTCCTGTGATAAGATACTCTGGCACAAACAATTTAGGAGAAAAAGGGTTTGTGCCATCTCTCAGTTCCAGGTTCCAGGTTCCTGTCAATCACAGTGCGAAAGCCACAGCGGCAGCTCAGCTCTCTCCTCTCTTCAATCTGTCCAGGGTCCAGCCCATCAAACGGTGCCTCCCACATTAACACACCTCAGCTGCCCAATTAAGAAAATCATTCAGCTGGGCGGTGGTGGTGCACGCCTTTAATCAATCCAGCACTTGGGAGGCAGAGGCAGGCGGATTTCTGAGTTCGAGGCCAGCCTGGTCTATAGAGTGAGTTCCAGGAAAGCCAGGGCTACACAGAGAAACCCTGTCTCGGAAAAAAAGAAAAAGAAAAAGAAAAGAAACTCGTTCACAGGCCAACCTAATCTAGACTGTTCCTCTTTGAGACTTCCCTTCCCAAGTGAGTCTACATTGTATCAAATAGACAATCACCCAGGGGAATACTCTTGAGTCACCACAGATCAGCACAGGGGACAATGGATTTTAATCTTTTTCTTCAGTGTGAGCATATGGGGGCTTCTGTCCAATTCTGACTACCCTGTGTGTCATGTGTCATGTTACTTCAATGTCATGTCCTGTGTCCCAGGAGAGACAATCCGGTTCCCCACAAGGTCAGGAGCTGGACTCTGGGATATGCAAGGGTGGCCTCTGTAGTGTGTCATGGGCTGCATGGGACCCCCAGTCTCATGCTCTCTGAAGCAGTTAACCTAGAAGAAGGTCTCTGTAAAACTGTAGCTATCAAGCGACAGCTGGAATTATACAAACTGGGGATTATTAGGACCAAGATGGACGGAAATCTCCAATGGTCCTTGGAGGCCCTAGGGACTTTATCTTCCAGTCTCAGGTCTCCCCAAAAGTTGGAGACGTACCTTCTCCCACAAGGACATAGTAACTATTGTCCCCATTTGCCCAGGACCTCCCTGGGTTTCAGCACTGGATGTCTGTCATGCCAAGATATCCATCCATCGCAAGCAAGTTGAGACAGACGGTCATACTATCTGTCTCCCTGTCACTGAAAAGGTTGTGGCAAATCAGACCACGTGCTGGCCAGCCAGGGCAGATGACTGAAGCCCGGGAGAGGCCAGGGGGTGGCTGGCAGGTCCAGCGCAAGGCTGGGGGCACTCAATAGGCATGCATTGTTGGTGCCTGTAAGGACAGCCAGCCATGTCGGGGGTGGCAGGCTCTGCACCGAGTCGGGGACTCTGACCAGAGATGGAGGCTCCTTAAAACAAGGGCTGTGTTGTTCCGGCCTGAGATTCAAGCTGCCTGGTGCTGGCACGGACTGCCAGAAAGCAGCCCCAGATAGAAGATGCATTGTGAATCACAGGGCACAGTCCACATAGGGAGCAGAAAGCCGCCAGCCGCCAGCCGCCAGCCGCTGTGCAGAACAAATCCTCCCACCAGACCCACCTCCCTCCACTATGGATCCTCAGCCCAGGCCCTGTGAGTGCTTAGGGAAACTTGATGACTCCAGCCTCTGCGAGATCAGGGTGGTTTTGATGTCTGATGTCACTTCCGTGAACACAGCTGAGGTGCAGCCTGTGTCATGGTGTGTCATGGCGGATGTTGTAGTTAGGGAGGAGTCACCATAGATACACATCCATCTGGATCTGAACACAGACAGGGCCCTGGGGCACCTGCTGGAATTTGGGGTGAGAAGATATCACTTTCTGTGCCGGCCTGTGGTAGGGTACTTGGCATCTCAATGCTCAGCCCTGCCCCTGGGAGGCGGAAACGCTACTCCTGAGCCTTCTTCCATCTGGAAGACATTGGATGGCAGAGCGCTGAGTCCCCAGTGATAATGTGGCAAGGGCCAACGTCACCACACCCAGATTCTCCTCCCTCCCAATCCCCTCAGGTCCCAGCTGTGTTACCCATGGCTACCCGTGTTCCCAAGGTTACTGAAGCCTTAGATACTGTGGCGTCTGTGGTGACCCTGTGACCCAGGGACTGCTGTCCCCCAGTTAGCAGTTGAGTGAGCTGTATGAGAAGTGAATGTGACTCCCAGGTTTGTAACTTACAAATAATGTGTGACCTGAATTCCCTCTGACTCGGGTAGTGAATCGGGTCACCTGTTCATGTGTCCCTCAGAATCAGGCCCCAGGTGAGCACACTGTCCTAAAGGAGGTGCTATCGCAAGCCTGTGTTTTTGGGCGGCATCCGTCTTGGCGGATTTTAAGCCCTGTATCCTGGGAATGGGCCTGTTCCCCATTCTAACTCTTAGAACTTAGCTGGTCATTCACTGATGTCATCCTTGCTAAACGTACTAAGCTGAACCTGATCTGCCCTTCCAGATTGTCGGGGTGTAAAGAAGTTGTTTCAGGAACTCTGTAGGGCCCTAGCTCCAGGCCTTCGCCAACGCAAGTACTTTCTCCCTCCTTCCACATTCTTGCAGGCACCCTGCTGCCCCACGAGGCTGTCTCAAAGCCACTTCCCTCTGCTCACAAGTCTCCCCTGCCCTTCCCCACCCTAAGTAACAGATAAGATCTCCACCCTGACACCGCTGTTAAATCCTTCCCACATCTGCCATCTTTATCATGGGCCGAATAACAGCCGTAGACACAGAGATCTTTGCTCAATGCTGGCCAAAATAATTCAATTGGTGGGACCAGCCCTGAAATCCCCTGTGGGGCCTCTCCCGCAGGGGCTGATGGGAGTCATGACATCATTCAATAGACATGTGTTAAACACGATGTACCAGACAGGCGGATGGCCGGGCAGGGTGGTCTCTCACAAACATCTGCACAGGCTGCCGTGGGCAAGGGCCACACAGACCCCCGGCTTACTCTCTGGGAATGTACCAAGGACTCCGTGAGAGGATTAAGAACACGAGTCCTCCAGGCAGAGGGACCAGCGCTATAAAGAGCTGGAGGTTTGAGTGAACAGGGCGGGAGTGAACACCTTTCTTCCCACCAGAGAGCCACGTAGCATGGCTTCCTCAATGCAGAGAAGACTGTCTCAAACAAGTGGCATAATCATGTTATAGTCATAAGAGGAGAACAGGAACTTGGCATCTGGAATTGGACGTGGAGGCCCCGCCCAGCCGTTTCTGCTTTCTGGGCCTGTTTCCTCCTCTGTAAAATGGGAATAGCCTCTCCTCATGCTGTGCTAGCCATCCCGTTCCCCTCAGCTCTCTGTTCCTACATGCCTTTCCCAAAGCAGCTCATTTTCCAGACGAGGAAGCCAGCAGGCCACGTGCCGAGACCACAGCGTTGACCTGTCTGCAGCAGCAGCCTGTGGTGTTTTCCGTTTGTGCTCTTGTCTCTGTGTCTAAAGGACAAGTCACCCTGTCCCTTCTCCCCCATCAGAGAGCTCCCTGACCTCCTGATGGAGAGGGTCCTAATGTGGGTCCACTGCCCTCCTCTCCCCCACCCCTGACAGACCCGTTCTTCGGCCAGCGCTACATCCACATCCTGGGCCGGCGGAAGCTCTACCACGTGGTCAAGTACACCGGCGGCTCTGCGGAGTTGCTGTTCTTCGTGGAAGGCCTCCGTTTCCCCGACGAGAGTTTCTCAGGCCTGGTTTCCATCCACGTCAGTCTGCTGGAGTATATGGCGGAGGTGAGAGGAGAGCCCCAGGCCTCCTGTGCGCGGCCGTGTATGTCCCCGGCTCAGACCTGGGAACTTTGACGGGGCAAGTATGAGTGAGAATGGGAACTAATGAAGCCTAGCCATGTGACCCTACCTTTCCGTGACTTAGTTTCCCTATCTGAAAAGGAAGGACAGTGCCATCTATCCCCTGGGGATGAATTGGTGCATGCAGAAAGACGAGACGTGGTGTACGGAGCCGGGAAGATGGCGGTTAAGAGTACTTGATGCTCTTCCAAAAAAGCAGAGTTCATTCCCCAGCACCAACCTGACAGGCACCTCACATCTGCATGGGACTCCAGTCCCAGGGGACCCGAAGCCCCCTTCGGGCCGTCACGGGCACTTGCGCACACACATCTACATGAACACCCACAAGCACAAACCCACGCGTGCACACAAAGACAATACTTGGCACGGCACACAGCACACAGCACGTGCTCAGTAAATGTCCCGCTCTAAGAGGGAGACGGGGACCTCACGCATGCACCCAGTGTGACTCCGCGGTGTCCCTCTTCTCTCCCACACCCAGGGCATCCCGTTGACGCCCATCTTCACAGACACGGTGACGTTCCGGATTGCGCCCTGGATTATGACCCCTAACATCCTGCCGCCCGTGTCAGTGTTCGTGTGCTGGTAAGGGTGAGGCGTACCCCGCCCAGGCAGGGCGGCAGGGAGGCCAAGAGCTGGGCTTCAGGGTCAGACTCACCTAAATTCAGCTCCCGTCTCTATCACTTAGCAGCTATGTGACCTTCAGTGGTTCGGGTGGCCTCTCCGTGCCTCAGTTTCTCTGAAATGCACATACCCCAGCCTTGCTGTGGGGACTGAGATGATGTCTCTGCCTTGGATGCAGTTATCCCGGCTCAGGCTGTATGCTGCAAAAGCCATGCTTCTCCAGCCTCTTCCCTTGGCCCTCCACTGTGTGAGGCAAGCTTCCCGCTGGGCAGTGGTACCCAGCTCTTTTTGCTCACTCATTCAACCAAATTTTATTGAGCATCTACTATGTGCTTGGTTAACACTGCAAGATGATGAACAGGAAGGGCAAGACATACCTGCACATGTGTGCATGACAACATCAGAAGGGAACCCTCTGTCCACTCCTACCCTTCACGCCAGGTCCCCCATATCCCAGGCACAATTCTTTATAAAATTTGGGGAGTCAGAGAGGTAGGGCTTTAGGCATGTGGGGTGAGGGGTTCCTTCCTTGTCTTATTTATCTGTGACCTTGACATAATTGCATGAGGGTGGGGTTATGTGGCCCGTGGTCCAAGTGACCTTTACAAAGTAGCTGTGGATATAGATCAGGCCTCGTCACCACACCTCAGTCTAGAGTGCTAGCATCTGTGGCCACCCAAAACGGGTGACACTCGCCTCCTCCTGGCCTCTTTCCCGATGCGCCCCTCCCCCAGCATGAAGGACAATTACCTGTTCCTGAAAGAGGTGAAGAACCTGGTGGAGAAGACCAACTGCGAACTCAAAGTTTGTTTTCAGTACATGAATCGCGGTGACCGCTGGATCCAGGTGAGGGGCTCAGGGCCGGAAGGGGTGTGGTGTGAACACCCTGGTACCCAGCTGCCCGCGCCTGCGCAGATCCCTCTGTCTGCTCGAGAGCGCAGAGACCCGAGAGAGCTAGTGTGGCTTCCGGCAGCAGGCTACACCGAAATCATCTGTATGCATCCACAGGGAATGGTGACAGCCTCACGGGGAGAACTTGGTGGCAGTTATAAAGAAAAAGGCCCACCGGGTGGTGGTGGCGCACGCCTGTAATCCCAGCACTTGGGAGGCAGAGGCAGGCAGATTTCTGAGTTTGAGGCCAGCCTGGTCTACAGAGTGAGTTCCAGGACATCCAGGGCTACACAGAGAAACCCTGTCTCAAAACAAAACAAAACAAAACACAAATGAATTTGGACAGTGGTATCTTATACCTTTACTCCCAGTACTCGAGAGGCAGGGGCAGGTGAATCTCTAAATTAGAGGCCAGCCTGGTCTACAGAGTGAGTTCCAGGACATCCAGGGCTACACAGAGAAACCCTGTCTTGGAAAAATAAAACGACAATAGCAACAACAACAAAAATAAGGTGAGTGTCTCCAAGAGATGATTGCGCGTCTTGCGATGGGCAGAGAGGGTCTGCTGAAAGATGCTCTGCTGTCAGTTGCTCACTGGGAGGCAAGCTGGGCGCCCGAGGCATGCTGGGAAGGAGACACACTCCTGTGCCAGGCTTACTTGTATTACTTTTGTGTTAAATCTTATATTGATTATTGGGGGTGGTACACGTACCACAACCCACACATGGAGGCGGTCAGAGGACAACTTGGAGCGGTTGGTTCTCTCCTTCTGTCCTGTGAGTGCAGGGAACCAAACTCAGGCCACCAGCCTTGGCACGGAGCTCCGAATCCTCTCCCTGGACCTCCGTCGGCTTTAATTTTTGAGCTCGACTCTCACTCTGTGGCCCAGGCTGGCTGTATATTCCCAAGCTTCTGGCCTCTCAGAGTGGTGACATTACAGGCGGATGCTGTCATGCCCAGTTTGTTGGTGCTTTTTGGTTTGCTTTGCTTTGGTTCTGTAATAAGGTCTCCCACACACCCAGGCTGGGCCTTGAACTCACTATGTAAGAGGGAATAGCCTTAACCTTTTGCTCCTTCTGCAGTCATTCACCCAAGTGCCAAGGATTCCACAGGCATGTGCCAGCATGTTCGGTGTATGCGGTACTGAGACTTGAACCCAGGACTTCATGTTTGCGTTAGCCAAGCAGTCTACCACCTGGGTCACATCCGTAGCTCCTCGTTTTGTGCTTTGAGTTGTTGTTTTTTTTTTTTTTAAACCAAGGTCTCACTATGTAGCCAAGGCTGGCCTCACACTCTTTAGCCTCCTGCCTCTGCTTCCTGAGATCTGAGATTAAATCCCTATCTGTCATGTCCCAGACACCCCTGGGTGCTGCCGCAGCTGACAGCTCTCCCTATTCTCTCCCACAGGATGAGATCGAGTTTGGCTACATTGAGGCACCCCACAAAGGCTTCCCGGTAGTGCTGGACTCCCCTCGAGATGGAAACCTGAAGGACTTTCCTATTAAGCAACTCCTGGTGAGATGCTGAGGGCCCCTGGGGGGGGGACGACAGTGGGGGCTCTTAGAGGAAAGTATAGTCGGGAGATGCGCGTAGCATACCAAGATAACTAGTCTCCCACCCAGGGCCTCTGTTTTCTCATCTGCAAGATGGGTCAGTGGGCCCATTCTCCAAACTGGGAAAGTTGCCTTGTGGGAAATGAGAACCGTGGGAGCGGAGCAAAGCCCAGGTCCAGAGGCCTTGACTCCTGCTGATGTCCCAGGCATCCGACTTGTAGCTAAGTGAGTTTCAAAGAGCAAGACAGAAGGTGACAGAAGTCACTGCTCACCAGGACTTTGTGATGTGAATCTCGGCAATGTGGGGTTTATTAGGACCGCTTGACTCCTCTCCATTCTGGGAGGCCATTATCAACCCCAAGTTGTGGCCTCAAGCAGTGTGGAAGAGTGAAATGTGTCTCTCTACGTCCCTGCCCTTCACTCTGAGCCGGAAGCCAGCGTGTCCCACGGTCACATGAGGGACAAACTCTACTACAGATGCCTGCCCGGCCATTCAGAGGTGACCCTGCCCATGTGCCCTCTGGAGGTGTGGAGGAAGCAGTGTGTGAGCCCAGCTCTGGGATGGCAGAGGGACATGTCTTTTTTTTTTTTTTTTTTTTTTTTTTTTTTGGTTTTTGGTTTTTTTCGAAACACGTTTCTCTGTGTAGCCCTGGCTGTCCTGGAACTCACTCTGTAGACCAGGCTGGCCTCGAACTCAGAAATCCACCTGCCTCTGCCTCCCAAGTGCTGGGATTAAAGGCGTGCACTACCACTGCCTGGCGGGACATGTCTTGAACAGCACCCCCCATATCGGAAAGGGGACCTCGGGCAGACTTCCAAACTCTCAGGAGCCTCAGGGTCCACACCTGTAAGACAGGAAAATGTCACCCAGGATGGTGACTCCATCAAAGGCATCAAACCTGTGCCTGATCAGTGGCTATCCTGGTCTGGTTCTGCCACCCTGCTGCCCTTGGCCGCACTCCATGTGGGGGCTGCCCATTTTCCCTGACACTGGGGGAGAGGGCCATCAAATGGACCACCCCAGGGACACCCCAGGAGACAGGAATGGGAACCAAGCCCTGTCCTTTCTCTTCCCCTGGCCTCCAGGCTGGCCTGGTGCCAAGGTCGAGCCTGCATTGTTCCTAGAAGCCAGGCCAGGCCCGGCTTTATGGTGCGTGCCCGCCTGCCCGCCCGTGTGATGCTGTAAAGCCCCGGCTGCCACCTGTGGCCAGCTCACACGTGGCCCCAGCGAGACCGTGCTAAGCTCCTGCCATGCACCATGCCCGGCGTGCCTGTCCCTTGATCCTCTTAGCTAAGGCAGCCTAAGCCACATCTGCCTGCCACACAGAGTTCTCTTCTTGTGTGTGTGTGTGTGTGTGTGTGTGTGTGTGTGTGTGTATAATCTTAAAATCCAGGGACAGGTGGGATCTTCCCATTTACTGAAGTGCTATACTAAGGATGAAGAGTAGGCTATGGGCCCAATGGACCAACGCAGTTGTTTTGGATGGGTAGGGGTGAGGGTACCGGTCAGCTGTCAGTATATAAAGCTGCCGTGACAAACAAGTCCCAAACTGTAGGACTGACAACAGTCGGTCTCTCCTGCTGTTCACAGCCTTAACTAATGGCTGACTGTCTGAGTCCTCTTCCTTCAGCTATACAGCCCAGTGAGAGCGGCCACTCCCCTAGTGTGGGAAGAGGAGAGAGTGAGGGGACATAGCTCAGAACACTGGCTGACTACAGTCCATCTCGCTCAGATTTCATTGGCCAGAGCAAGTCATGTGACCCTGAGCTCTTTTTCCAGGGAGATGACTGAAGTCATTCAGGATGGCTTGGGGTGTACAGTTCTCTCTCTCTGGACAGATCTAGCAAACCCCAGGGAGTCAATCAGTTTGCTACCTTGCCTCCGACCACCTAGCTGAAGGCCTCTCTCACAGAAATGGAAACTGAGGCTCAGAGAAATCCTGAGATGGTTAGTAAGATCAACAGAATCCGAGAGGCCAGACCTGGATATCACATCGGGTGCCTGTACCTATGGATCCAGGGCCCAGGCAGAGATGGGGTGCGCATACATTATACTCACACTTACTCTGTCGATCTGCTTACAGACTAGACTCCCTGACAGCAATAAGCAGCCTCAGGTCACAGCCACCCTTGAGGCTGAGACTCCAGAGTGCCAGAATGCAGGTGACAGGGAGGTTGTCACCAGAGAATGGCTGCTGAGGGAGAGGGCTCCTGGCTGTAGGGGGCGAAAGCCAGATAGATGTGTGCTTTCTCTCTCCCCCCCCCCAGGGCCCGGATTTCGGTTATGTGACCCGAGAGCCCCTCTTTGAGACTGTCACCAGCCTCGATTCCTTTGGGAATCTGGAGGTCAGTCCCCCAGTGACTGTGAACGGCAAGGCATACCCACTTGGCCGGATTCTCATCGGGAGCAGTTTCCCACTGTAAGATAACCCAGGGTATATGAGGGGGCTGGGGGCGGGCCTATGTCTCTTGGGGGGGTCTATGTAACTAGAGTGAATCTATCCACAATGGTCTGTAAATCTATAGTCAACCATGGAAAGAAAGCCAAGATAGGGGCTGGAGAGATGGCTCAGCGGTTAAGAGCACACTGACAGCTCTTCCAAAGGTCCTGAGTTCAAATCCCAGCAACCACATGGTGACTCACAACCATCCGTAATTAGATCTGACACCCTCTTCTGGTGTGTCTGAAGACAGCTACAGTGTACTTAGATATAACAATAAAAAAAAACAATAAATAACTCGAAAGAAGGAAGGAAAGAAAGAAAGAAGGAAAGAAAGAAAGCCAAGATAGCTTTTACATCTTGGTATAAAGTAAAGTCTGTATACCCAGTCTTATAAAGTCTATATAACCCAATAATCCTCTTCCGCAAATGGGAGATGATGTGTAGAAAGGCATAGTGAGATGTAAGCCGGGTGGGGGAGGGTTGTGGGACTCTAGTGAAGGTACACTGGCGGGGGGAGGGGGGGCTGCCTGTCAATTAAAAAGATGAAACCAGGCCTGTCTCACAGGCGTGCGGCCCCGGATCCTTTGCCCACAATAACCCTACTCTCAGCCCAGCCAATGAAAAACGCTGAGTCTGCTTTAATCCAAACATTGCTGCGAGAGTGAGCAGCCTGGGTCCCCAGTTCACAAGAGTTGCCTGGAGCCTGAGGTCACCCACAATTTGAGGATCAAGTCCCTCTAACCCACATGGAATGTTCTTTTATCTGTGGCACGTGGGCAAAGACCATTAGCCCGCCCTCCCCCAACCCAGTAGTCACATGCACTCAGTAGCTACTTCCTGTGCCTCAGTGGAGTGACAAGCAAGCTCTTGTCCCGCCTTCAAGATGATGGAAGTCTCAGACACTCAGTCCCCTGCTGAGCATGGAAACTGGCTGCCGCTGCTTGCTGGCAAACTCTCGGGCCAAAGGCTGAGCTGTAAGCCCTCCACATCGATGCCACAGGGGCCGTCCTCTCTTCTGGCCCAGGGCTCCCATGCCACGGCGCCAGGGTCTCAGGTCTGCAGCTCAGGGTCCCGCCTGCGCCCTTGATGGCCTTACCCGGATCTGGCCTGGGTTCCAGATGCTGACCTGGGGCAGGGATTGGGCGGGGTGTGCTCTGGTGCAGAGGCACAAGAATAATCTGCTAAAAGGTTCCTCTTCTTCAACCCTGCCCTAGGTCTGGAGGCAGGAGGATGACCAAGGTGGTACGTGACTTCCTGCAGGCCCAGCAGGTGCAGGCACCCGTGGAACTCTACTCCGACTGGCTGACTGTAGGCCACGTTGATGAGTTTATGACCTTCATCCCCGTCCCAGGCAAAAAGGTGAGCTGACGGCCCAAGGCTAGAGTGAATCTGGGCACCGCTGCTGGGGATGTGGCCGCAGAGGGTGGGGTCTTGAGTGAGGAGGGAGTAGCTGAAGTTGGTTTTGTAATGTTGTGATCAGGGCAGGCAGTTCTAACCCACAGATCCAAGAGATCAAAGAAAAGACACCAGGACCAAGGCCAATCTTTAGGAAACAAAAAAAACATTTACTTGGGGCTGGCTTAGAGGTTCTTAGGTTTAGTTCATTCTCATCATGGTGGGGATGAATAAATATACTGGAGGCATGGCTGAGAGTGACATCCTGGGTGAGCAGGCAGAGAGAGAGAGAGAGAGAGAGAGAGAGCCTGTGCAAGCGCCTGGGCCCGGTGAGAAGTTTGGAAACCTCAAAACCCTCCCCCCATCCCTCCCATCCCCACCCCAGTGACACACTTCCTTCAACCAAGGCCACACCCCTTTATCCTTCTAATCCTACCAGAGTTCCTTTCCCTGGTGACTAAGCATCCAAATATAGGAGCCTGTGAGGGACATTCTTATTCAAACCTCCCGCAATCTCCATTCCCAATGAGATTACACTATAGTACCTGGCTTTTTTTCCCCCCAAAGTGAGTGCTGCGACCTGGATTAATTCCTGTCCCCTGTGTGAAAATTATTATTTTATATCCTTTTTTTTTCTTTTTCTTTTTTAAACATGTATTTATTTTATATATGTGAGTGCACTGTAGCTGTCTTCAGACACATCAAAAGAGGGCATCGGACCCCATTACAGATGGCTGTGAGCCACCATGTGGTTGCTGGGAATTGAATTCAGAACCTCTGAAAGAGGAGTCAGTGCTCTTAACCACTGAGCCATCTCTCCAGCGCCCCCCCCCACACACACACACACACTCCTTTTTTTTTTCAAGCCAGGTCTTCCTATTCAATTCTTACAGCCCACCTCAGGTTGAACTAGCTTGTCACGGCTCAGCAGTCACACCCACATAATAGCTGATTGGTCACAATAGTCCAGGAGATGAGGTTGGGCTGAAGGCTCTGGGGCAGAACGTCCTCTTTGAAACGAAAGGCCTGGCTGTCTCCGGTTTCCTCAGATTCTCTGCAAACTGCCTGTCCCTTTGGAGAAGCCCTTCCCTGCCACCCTCCCGAGCCATTTTGGGGCCTGTACTTTGACCTGATGATGTTGCTGCAGTCAGTCCTAAGATGGACGGACCTTCCTAGGAAGCCAGTGGCACTCAGCACGGAAGGCACAAAGTGCTGGGCAGCCGTGGCTCTAGTCCCTGTGATGTCCTGGCTACCTCCCCTCCCCACCCCACCCCCCACACAACGTCTCACACACACACACATACAACATGCCACCCACACACACACAACGTGCCACACACACACACACAACGTGCCACACACACACACACAACGTGCCACCCACTGGGGCATCTCTTGCAGGAATTTCGGCTGCTCATGGCCAGCACCTCCGCCTGCTACCAGCTCTTCCGGGAAAAGCAGAAAGAAGGCCACGGGGAGGCCATTATGTTCAAGGGTGAGTGATCACAAGCTCTTGGCTGAAAGCCCCACAGAGCTCAAGAGGACCGTGTCACTGAGCACCCAGCTGTGCCACCAAAGCCAAACCAAAGATCTCGCCTGGTTGGGGATGCAGGGTTGGTGGACCGCTTACCTAGCATGCACAAAATCCTGGGTTCGATTCCCAGTACCGCATAACCCAGTGGTGATTGTCTGCGATCCTAGCACTCCTAGATGGAGGCAGAAGGGTCCTAACTTCAAGGTCGTGTAACCCTGTCTCAAAGGGGAGAAGAGCAAAGTATAACTTCAGAACTGATATTTGGTAGGGCACCAGACCTAGAGAGGGACCAAAGGACCCAGACTGCCACGTGATCTGTACCCAGGACCGTCTGAGATGGTCATGCACTCTTCCAAGCCACACCCCCTTCTGTCGCACCCCATCCCCCCCAGAACAGTAAAGAGAGGAGAGAAACAGTGCCAGACACTGGAGGCCCAGGAAGGGAAGTGGTTTCAGTGACGACATTGTGCCTGCCCTGCAGGGCCTGGAGCGAGGCTCTGTCTCCCTCCTAAGTGGGGCAGACCCAGGGATGAGTTCTGCACCTGAATTAATCATGAGAAAGTGAATGAGCTGGGGAAACCCTGCCAGGCAGCATCTTGAGAGGCGCCAAAGCACAGCTGAGGTAAAACAGACACAATGTATCCGTCATGGTCAGCTCTTACCTTCCAATATATTGTTACATTGTTGCTAATGATCACTACGGTCTCTGTCTGGTTAGGCTTTTTTTTCCCTTAAATTATTTTCTGCCTGATTTTAGTTTAGTATCCTGACGCTCATAGTCACTGGTTAATGCTTATAGTGTTGTCCTGTGTCCAAGGAGTGGGACTGGAGTATTGCCCATGTCCAGGACAGAGCCACTTAAGACTGCCATCCTAGCCAGGTAGTGGTGGCCTAGGCCTTTAACCCCAGCACTCAGGAGGCAGAGGCAGGTAGATCCCCGAGTTTGAGGCCAACCTGGTCTCAAGTTCCAGGACAGCCAGGGCTGTTACACAAAAGAACACACTGTCTTGTAAAACAACATAGATAGATAGATAGATAGATAGATAGATAGATAGATAGATAGATAACATTGCTATCCTGTTCTAGCCTCCTGATGGCAAGTTTTTTCTGGGTTGGCAGGTGTGAGGCTTGATCTTCTAGAAGCTTCCTTTCTATCTTAAGCTTGCCTCAAATGCTGCCCACACACCCCATGACTAGAAGCATTCATGCCATAGGGTCACAGGGAGGGCTGTGGTGTGGTGGCAGCGCAGGGGTGGGGTCCCACAGCCCAGGTCTCTTTGGCGCTGTGATGCTACAAGTCTGGGCCTTGCTAAAAGGCTATTCCTAGATCAAGCAAAAATAAAATATAATGGTCTTAGCACTTGGGAGGCAAGGCAGGAGGTTGCAGGTTCAAGGAGAACCCATACTAGAGAGACTCTATCAAAAAAATTTTTTTTAAGAAAATAAATTGTTAATCAAATATAGGAGGCTCACAGCCTTGTGGGCGAGCTGCTTGTGTGGCCACTTGCTGTGTGTGTGTGTGGGGGGGGGACCGCTGGGACTCAGCGTCTTCAACAGTAGCAGCTACCTCATGGGAACATGGGGAGGACTGTCTGGGGAGGATGGCTAAATTAATCCACATCAAGCATTTTAAAAGATTGTTCGACAGGAAGTGGTGGTGCACGCCTTTAATCCCAGCACTTGGGAGGCAGAGGCAGGCGGATTTCTGAATTCGAGGCCAGCCTGGTCTACAGAGCGAGTTCCAGGATATCCAAGGCTACACAGAAAAACCCTGTCTTGAAAAAAAAAAAGATTGCTTATCTAGAGTATACATGGTCCTGGCTTCCGACCAAAGAACGGATTGCAGGCACTTGGACCTCACTAATGTGACCTAAAGCCTCCATGCTATGGAGCTGGAGTCAAAGGCAGGCTCTCTCCAGGGCAGGCACTGAGTGCCACCAAGGGGAAGGGTGTTTGACCCTGGTCAGCTGCTAACGGCCAAATGGGGCACCCGGTGTCTTCCCTCCTACCAGAGAGCACAGGATGCCCACACCCCGTTCCTGGCCGAGGAGACATGGTGGAGCTGATGTGCATACCTCCCTGGGTAGAAGATCACACACACACACACACACACACAAGCCCGTCTCCCTCCCCCTCCCTCTGCCCCTCCCCCACTGCCAGCATGTAGCTCAGATGGGACACACCCAGGCAGGCACCTGAGATTGACCGGCACCCTCTGACCCCCACAGGCCTCGGGGGCATGAGCAACAAGCGCATTACCATCAACAAGATCCTGTCCAATGAGAGCCTCACGCAGGAAAACCAATATTTCCAGGTACAGGGGCGGGAGGTCTGGAGGGATGACACGGAAGGGACAGCAAACTGTGTGCCATCTTGTCAGAGGCTGGTTCTATGGGAAAAGGTCAGGGGCTTGGGGTTTCTGGCCCAGAGAGACCTCAGCAAGCACCTGCTGGATCTGCTTGCTGTGTTTCTGCGCCAAGAGGGGCAGCGGGCTCCAGGAGCTGCCAACCCACACAGGAGACTGGAAAGCAGTTGTACTCACAGGCCCAGAGTTCTATAAGACAAGTGCTAGGAGCAGACCTCCCCTTAAAGCAACGCCAAAGCTAGAGACTTGCTGCCCGGACAGTGGTGGTCTGAACCAACCCCTCACTTTGAAGCTTTTGCAGCTGACAATTCCTGAAGGGCTGCATGTGGGCGTGGCATTCTGCTTTGAGTCTTAAAAGTAGCACAGGCATTAAACCCAGCGCCCAGGAGAAGGCACTCCATTGGTAGAGCTCCTGCCTTCACAGAAAGCCTTGGATTCCATCTTCACGATGACCTAGGTTATGCCAGGGGCAGGTGGATCTGTCAGTTTGAAGCTAGCCTGGTCTACGGGACAGCCAGAGCTACACAGAGAAACCCTGTCTCAAAAAAAGAAAAGAAAAGAGAAGAGAGAGAAAAAATCAAGCAGAGACGATTGATAATAAATGGCCCACTTGACTCCTGAGAGTGCAGGGTGTTGGATTTCTAAGTCAGTTTGAAGAGTCAAGAGGCAGAAAACAGACCGGAGGCCAGCCTCCACAGACTGGACTGTTTACTTAAAACAGTGAGGGCAGACATGGCAAAAAAGGGGCATCTGCGGGATGTGGGCAGGGATACTTGGGGTTTACATAGGAGGTGGAGGAGGGGTGGTTAAGTTCAACTTAATTCGGGTTTCTTGCAAACCTGAAGTTTTTCTCTCCCAGAGTTGTTTGTCTAGACAGGGCGGGCTTTATCTTTAGAATCTGCCCTGACCTTGCTATCAGGTTGTGGGTCACAGTCGGCAACTGAGTCAGGCGACGGAAGTGAGGGAAGGGGCAGGAGTCTCAACATGAGGTCTTGGTCAGGGTTGGGCGGAGTTCATTCAAAGTCCTGTGGTTGTGTGGACTTCAGGCACAGGCTGATCAGGGCTCCAGCTGTGCTAGCTCTGTTGGTCAGTGTGCACGGGCACCCTCATGGCTGCGGAGGTTCAAAGCCTCACATACACACCTGCCCAGCATCCTCAAAAAAAAAAAAAAAAAAAGACAAAAACAACAGAGCTCTTAGATGGCCTGCGGCATTTGAACAGAACCCTTCATCTTACTCTGCCTTGGGGTCAACCTGAACTGATGACCGTGGTCGGGGAGTTTTCCAGTACCAGTTTGCCCTCTTACTGAGATGGGGGGAGGTGGCAAGGGACCCCCAGTTAGCTCTCACCTGAAGCTCAGAGAAGTTGGTACAACCCAGCCACTCTCTGAAGCAGGACCTGCTGGAGCTGAGCCAACGCCACATCAGGGCTGACCTCTGACTATCCCTCCATGATATGATCCCTGTAAGAAACAAAGACAGGAGCGCATGTGTACACACACACTGCAGTAAGAGCTCTAGAGAGGCAGAGTATCAGAAGCCAGGCAGTTTATCTTACAGCTTTGCAAAACCCAGATGGCAGGTGCAGTGACTGACAGCAGAGGAGAGTTTAGGCGCTAAGGCCCGCCCCTCCCGGCTTTCCTCTTTAGCTGAGTAAACAGGGCAGCAGAATCCTTCAGGGTTGGCTGGGTTTCAGCGAGGACTGCGCTGAGTTCAGTCTGTTTTACGCCCTGTTTTTACAGCTGTCAGGAACATGACTGTCACATCTGCTGGTCATAGACAAGCTCAGCTGCTAGCAATTTTCTACTATGAAGTTTAACTTGGGAGGGGTGGCTAGGCTAACAGCTTGGGGTGTAGCTAGACCAGCAAGCATTAGCAGGAGTCTAGAGTTTCCTGTTCGTTTGTAGCTGTGCCTCAAGTCGGTTTTTGGAAAACGGTCCATTCAGCCAGACATAGTGGCGCATGCCTTTAGGCCTAGTATCTTGGGATCTCTGTGAGTTCAAGGCCAGCCTGGTCTATATACAGAGTTACAGCACAGCCAGGGCTACAAAAAGAGACTCTGTCTCAAAAAAAAAATGGATCCCCCCCCCCCCCTTATCCCTGGTGGCGAGATGCTGGAGAGGTGACAGGGATAGCAGCTAAGCAAGTATGTGTCCCCTGACCCCAACGCTTCCCCTTTCACCCTCCGCCAGCGCTGTCTGGACTGGAACCGTGACATCCTTAAGAAGGAGCTGGCGCTGACTGAGAAGGACATCATTGACCTGCCCGCTCTTTTCAAGATGGATGAAGACCGGCAGGCCAGGGCCTTCTTCCCTAACATGGTGAGACAGATATGCCAGCCCCAGCCTCTCATGCCACCCCCAGAGGGTGCAACCAGCGCCAGAAGGGCCCAGCTGAGTTGCTGTGCGACCTCACCTCTGGCTCTAGCCCTCTCTGAGATCCTCCATTTCCCTGCTACCGGGTGGCATGCTTAGCCTTGCGATCTGACTAGGTGTCCCCATCCCCCACCCACCCCCTCCCACCCACCCCACCCCCACCCTGCCCATGACAGATAGGAGAGTGCTTTGCAAAAAGATCACAGCACAAACCAGGCTTAGCGCAAAATCTGTGCCTGGGTTTCCCCACGTCTAAAGGAGGATCCCTGAGAACACGTCCTACGTAGGACTGCACCAGGGGTCCGAGGGCCTGGACACCCACAGGCACACTGTCTGCTCCCTAAGCACTTGCTCCCTTCCCAGGTGAACATGATCGTGCTGGACAAAGACCTGGGCATCCCCAAGCCTTTTGGGCCCCAGGTCGAGACGGAGTGCTGTCTGGAGACACATGTTCGAGGCCTGCTGGAGCCCCTGGGCCTGGCCTGCACTTTCATCGATGACATCTCCGCCTACCACAAGTTCCTGGGCGAGGTTCACTGTGGCACCAACGTCCGCAGGAAGCCCTTCGCCTTCAAGTGGTGGCACATGGTGCCCTGACTGCCAGGGGTCCTGACCTTTCCTCCTCCTCCTCCCCTGTGGTCTCCGGGTCCTTCCTGTACCCCCAAGTCCTTCCCCTACAAGAAGCGGGTGGGAATGGGGGCTATATGTGCCTTGCTGTCCCCTGGGGAAGGACCTCAGTGCCCACTGAAGACACCCCAAGTGAGCCCAACCATCTCCCCACCTAAAACTAGCCGCACGTGCGGTCAGTGTGCAGAGCCCTGGCAGGGAAAAGCGGGCTTCAGCAAATCATGTGGTCAGACTGTCCCCCAGGAATACTCAGCCTCTACTCCAGATCAGAATGAGGAGAGGGAGAAGGGAGGCTCTGGGGCCATCGGCTCTCCTAGCACCCATCAGACATTCAAGGTAGACCACGAGCGAGGACCGGGGCTGGGGTCCTGGCGTATTTTGGACGGCGCCATCACTTCAGACTCACCTCCCTCGGGGCCTCCTGGTGGCTCTCTGTATCTGTTCATTCCTTACAGCTTCCCTCCGGCACACACTGCGTCCCGACTCCCTGAGGGTCCAATCAGTTCAGCCTAGAATCTTCCGGAAATAGGTCTTAGCAGAGGAGAGTTCTTCACTTTCTGTGGATGCAGCCTGCTCAAATTTGGGGCGAGGGGGCTGTCTCAGACTAGCATCCATGGTCCAAAGTTCACTACACGAAGATGCTCCTGTCTGTCAACGCTATTTCTGTTCTCCCTCCCGCTCCTCAATCCTCTGGCCAGTCCTGGGCTTCTCTTCCATTGGTCTTCCTGTTCTGGACTTTGCCCCTCCAGCAACTACACAGGGTTTTAGTTTGTTTGTTTTTGTTTTTGTTTTTGTTTTTTGCCACCAGCCAGATTCAGGCCTCCCGAGAGTCTGAGAAGCAGCCTTTCCTTCTTCCTGGATGCTGGCTCCAGTGTCCAAGGCTGCTGGCATGCCCCAGCCTCAGTGATCACTTCCCAGCTAGCTACTGCTCCAGAGGCGAAATGTCCCAGCATGCCTTCCAAAGGCCTCCCATCCAAATACAGGCAAATGTATCCCCTCCGCTTCGATTAGAAAGGCCCCTTGGAGCTGTAGAGATGGCTCAGCAATTAAAAATACTTCCTACTCTTGAAGAGGACCCAAGTTCAGTTCCCAACACCCACGACTGTCTGTAACTCCAGAGCCAGAGGCTCCAATACCCTTCTCTGGCCCCTCAGGGCACTGCACATGTGTGCACAAACCCATACACATAAAACTGTTAGGGTCTGGAGAGATGGCCCAGCGGTTAAGAGTGCTTGCTGCTCTGGCAGAGGACCAGGGTTCAGTCTCAGCACCCAGGTGGTGGCTCACCACTACCTATAACTCTAGTTCCAGGGGGTCCAGTGCTCTCTTCCGACCTCCACGGGCTTCTGCACATGCATGGTTCACATACACACACTCAAACACACAGATAAGTAAAGTAAAATAAATGATATTTTAAAAAATTAAAATATATATTTTTTTTAAATAAAGAAGGTCCTTTAAGGCCAAGAAGTTAGGAAATATTAATTCTACCTTGAAGAGTTAAACAGTCCCGTTTTATAGCCAAAGAAAGGATTATAGACTTATATTCTTAGGGAAACAAGATTGTTAATTTGGATTATTTCCTCAGTTATACAAATGGGTTGCTACTGAGCAATGGGCAAAGACTTGGACTCAGAAACTGGCCATAGACTCGCTTGTCCCCAACAGACAAACCCCACATCCACATAGCTGCCCTTCGCCCTGCTGTGATAGGTTCTGCCTTTGCTGTGGTAGGCTCCGCCCTGCTGTTGTAGGCTCTTTGGAAGCACTACCCAGTATCTTCACTAAGCACTCAGCACAATAGCCACTGCCTTCAAGAATTAGGGGTGTGTCCTCTTTTCCATCCAGCTGGGCCTACCACCATGACAAGTCAGGCCCCTGAGCCTCCAAAGCTGTCATCCCCTGTCTCTGCAGACCGTGGTTCCTGCCCTTGAGGGCAAAGCCTCAAATCCTGCCTCCCGCTGCAGAGTAGAAACCACAGAAAACCTCTCTGAGGAAGCTGATCTGGAGATGTAGGGGTTTGTCCTGTGTGGTGTTCAGTTAGAGTGGCTTAACTGCTTTTATTTTTATCTGCGGTAGGAGGAAATGAGCACCTCCCACACGGAGGCCGCTTGTCTTTGTAGATCGTGCTACAGTGTCCCCTGGGGATGTTGGTTGTCTCAGAAATTTCTGGAACTCCAGGACTCAGACACTCACTGCTTGTCCCATCTCACTTACTCACCCAGTGTGACTCCCCCGAGTGTGGATGCCCCACCGAGTGGACTCCTTGCTCTTCCCCACCCCCACCATGTGTGTATGTGTGTGTGTGTTTTAACTTAGGCCCCGATGCCCAGATGCTTCTGGGCTACACCAGTTCCTGTTTCGATGTAAATTTTGAAATGCTCTGCGAAGGGCGGGGGACGGCAGGAAGATGGCAGGAACCAGACTGTATCTACTTCCTGGTTGGAAGAAGAAGCCAAGATGGGCACTGAGAAGTGTTTGGGGAAGGGCCAGAATAAAGAGCAATAAAAGAAACTGTTCATGGGAAGTCATGTGGCTCTGGGTGATATTATCTGTGGCTTCCGAGACATGATCACAAGTCATGCGGTCGCGTGTGGGCCTCGGGGTCATGAAGCTCCTATTGTTTGGAACCTAAAGTCTTGATCTTCATCAGACTCATCTCAAGGACATGGCACCACCCCCATCCCACCCACCCCCCCCCCACACACACACACAGGACTGTGTGTCACATGGCCTCTACCCAAGGTCATGACCAATATCCACAGTGAGGTAATCAATCTGAGTTTCCCCAGATGCACACAGTGAGATAAGCATTTGGGAGCCAGTGAGTTGTTAACCAAGTATCTCCAGGAGAATCGGGTCCAGGGACTGAGGGAACAGGGCATTGAGAGTGAAGACACAAGCAAGGGGTGTAATCTCGGGGCCAGTTCATCCCCATACCTCCTGTGAGCTCTGCAGGGCTGACGGCCCCTTGAAGTTGATCCCCACGGAGCTCAGGTCCTACTGCACCTGACCGCCAGGGCACTAACTCTGGTCCCTTTGGTCCCTGATGGGGAGAGCCACCGGAAGTCCACAGTCCACAGTACCGCCTAGAGAAGGTTGTATCTGCTGCATTAAGAACAGAGCTAGCTGGGAGGTGGTGGCGCACACCTTTAATCCCTGCACGGGAGGCAGAGGCAGGTGGATTTCTGAGTTTGAGACCAGCCTTATCTACAGAGTGAGTTCCAGGATAGCCAGGGCTACACAGGGAAACCCTGTCTCAAAAAACCAAAAAAAAAAAAAAAAAAAAAAAGAGTCTGCCCCTCTTCCCCTCCACTCCTTCCCCCCCCCTTCCCATGTCTCCCCAGGCTCACCCCCACTGATCTCTCTTTAAAAAATACAATAGAGTTAGAGAGTGGGGCTTGGAAAGATTGCTCAGTGGTTAAACGCACTTGCTATTCTTCCAGACAGATCAGGGTTCAGCTCCCAGTACCCACATAAGGTGCTAACTGCCACTTTTGACCTCTGTGGGCACCTGCACACATGCACACTCAAGTTCATACAAATAAGTAACTAATATAATAAATTTGTGTTTAAAGGGGGCAAAGGTAAGCCCATGAGGTGGCTCACCAGGTAAAGGGGCTTACTTACCGTGAGCCTGCGGCCTGACTGTTGTCTCTGAGACTGCCGTTATGGCAGGAGGAAAGGGTCAACTACACGAAGTTGTCCTCTGACCTCCACATGCCTGCCGTGGCACATGGGTCTACATGCAAACAAAACACTTCTAGCCAGGCGTGGATGGCACATACCTTTAATCTCAGCACTCAGGAGGCTGAGACAGGTGAATCTTGTGAGTTCAAGGCCAGCAAATTCAAGGTCTATGCAGCAAGTTACTTCCAGACCAACCAGGGATAAACAGGAGGCCTCTGTCTCAAATATAAATAGATAGATAGATAGATAGATAGATAGATAGATAGATAGATAGATAGATAAATAAATAAATAAATGCATCAATGAACAAAAGACTTAACTGCTCACTAGCTACAACTGTCCACATATTGGTTGGCATAGTTCTAGAACCTTCTCTGACAGGTTTAGCCCCAATTATGGAAACGGACACTTTTATTAAATCCCTAGAGATGCCAGGAGTTAGTGGCACACACCTTTAATCCCAGTACTCAGGAGGCAGAGGCAGAAGAGTCTCTGTGAGTTTGAGGCCAACCTGGTCAACAGAGTAAGTTCCAGGACATTCAGGGTTACACAGAGAAACCGTGTCTCGAAAGACAAAAACAACAACAAAAACCTAGAATCCAGTCATCTGAGTGCCATAGCTCATCAAAGCTGATTTCTGTATCACAGAAAGTAAAAATGCAAAGGTAACTCTGCCCTTTTCCTTCCAGAAAGTCCTCTTGCCTAAGCTACGGCCATCAACATGGGGGTGGGGGGGCTTTGCTATGTCACCATTGCCCACTGTCGGGGTGACCCCGCCCCCATCTTGTGGAAAGCGAACCACATGACCCCTTCTCTCTGCCGCCTTTCTCCTTGTAGATCAAGGATAGAACTTGGTTCTGTCTTTTAAAAAAAAAAAAAAGATTTATTTATTATTTATTATATGTGAGTACACTGAAGCTGTCTTCAGATACTCCAGAAGAAGGAGTCAGATCTCATTACTGATGGTTGTGAGCCACCATGTGGTTGCTGGGATTTGAACTCAGGACCTTCAGAAGAGCAGTCAGTGCTCTTAACCACTGAGCCATCCCTCCAGCCTGATTTTGTCTTTTAATGTTAAAGGTTGTCTTGCAGGGAAGAGGATGTTCTCTTTCTTCCTTTCCTTCTTGTTCTCAGCCTTCTTGTCCTTCCTCCTCTAGCTCCTCCTCCTCTTTCTCCTTCTCCTCCTCCTTCATCACTAACCCTATTCCATAGGTGCTTTGCCTGCATGTATGTCTATGCACCACATGCATGCAAAACCCACAGAAACAAGACGAGGGCATTGGAGCCCCTAAAACTGAAGTTACAAACCATTGTGAGCTGTAATGTGGGTGCTGGGAATTTAACGCAGCTCCTCTGGAAGAGAAGCCTGTGCTCTTAACCGCTGAGCCATCTCTTCAGCCATCTTTATTATAACCATGCTCATGACCCAAGTGATGCCCCGACAGCCGCAGGCCCACAGGCTAAGACTCCTTCCCCAGGCTACTGCTCCGGAAGGGAGCCTGTGCCTTTCTGTCTGTCTCCTTATGTGTGGCCATTACAGGGATTTGGTGGGCACTCACAAACTACATCTGAGTGAAGTACCTGTTCAGATGCCAACAGGAGAGGAGAGTTCAGTCTGTCTCTTCCTTTCCTGAGGTTAACCCTGACGATTCAAGGAGAAAGGCCAACCACCAACCCAAATCATCATCACTAAAGTAACTGGAACAACAGTTAATTAAAGCAAGATTTTTTTTTTTTTTTTTGGTTTTTTGGATTTGGTTTTTTCGAGACAGGGTTTCTCTGTGTAGCCCTGGCTGTCCAGGAACTCACTCTGTAGACCAGGCTGGCCTCGAACTCAGAAATCTGCCTGCCTCTGCCTCCCAGAGTGCTGGGATTACAGGCATGTGCCACCACCGCCCGGCTTAAAGCAAGCTTTTTTATTTGTGTACACAGGATGCCTCCCAATAAGGTGGGGTTCAAGAGGTCAGCACTGGATGTGAGGAAGACAAAGCTTTTATAGCTCAGGGGTAGGGGGTTTCCAAACGGGGGGAAATGGGGGAGGTATTGGAGCAGGACGTAAGCAGAATAAGATGATCATACCTGGGCAGTGGTGGCACATGCCTTTAATCCCAGCACTTGGGAGGCAAAGGCAGGTGAATTTCTGAGCTTGGGGCCAGCCTGGTCTACAGAGTGAGTTCTAGGACAGCCAGGGATGCACAGAGAAACCCTGTCTCAGAAAAAAAAATAATAATAAAGAAAGAAAAGAAAAGGAAAGAAAGAAAGGAGCTGATCATACAACCTTTTTGAAGCAAAAGCATGATCACAAGGTGCTCACTGCAAGGTAGTCATAATAACTGGTTGAACAAAGGTGAGGTTACAAGATGTCCGTGACATAGCTGGGCAGTGGTGGCGCACGCCTGTAATCCCAGCACTCTGGGAGGCAGAGGCAGGCAGATTTCTGAGTTCGAGGCCAGCCTGGTCTACAGAGTGAGTTCCAGGACAACCAGGGCTATACAGAGAAACCCTGTTTCAAAAAAACCAAAAAAAAAAAAAAAAAAAAAAAAAAAATGTCCGTGACAACTCTCCGAAACAAAGGTACAGTTGTCCTTTCCTGGAACAGGCCCAGGCCGTCCAGCACCATCTGTAGTTAAGGTTGCAGGCGGGGCCTAGCTCAATCCTTGAGAAACAGTAGTCTAGCCATAAACAGGAGTGAGCCTCGTTTGTCTTCACTATACGATGACTTTTAAGCCCAAGATGGAGGCAGGCTGGTTTGTCACTTATTTTCTGTCTTCTTATTTAGTTATATGTTATTTATTTTTTTTGCAGACCAAACACAGATTTATTAAGGAAAATGAGAAAGAGCTCCCCAGAGTAGGAGAGGCTCTGAATGAGAAATAATCTTTGTTTCTTTGCTTGTTTGGTTTTTTGGTTTTTTGGATTTGGATTTTTCGAGACAGGGTTTCTCTGTGTAGCCCTGGCTGTCCTGAGTTCACTCTGTAGACCAGGCTAGCCTTGGACTAAGAGATCTTCTTGAGAACTGAACCCCAGACTTCACGCCTGCTTGTCACCCTCCCAACCCCAGGCTCGCCCTGGAGACCCTACTAACCTGTGAGCCACATGAAACTCTAAAGGGCTTCTGGCCCCTCACTGGGCAGTGTCATTGACACAAAAATGGTGATTGATCTTTTTTAAACATTGCTGCTGGAGCAGAATAATGATTCAACTACCACCCTTGGAAAGAACTTAGAGACTTACATTTTTAGCATTGACCACCATCCTCAGGAAGAACTTGGAGATGCAGATTGTTAGTAAAGTTAGATTAAGAGGGTTTGTTTTTTTTTTTTTTTTTTTTTTTTTTAGCAGCTTTGATATAGAAACTCTTGGGGAACAATTTAAAATTCAGGAAAAAAAAAACTTTCAATCATTGAGCAAGGGATTTTTTGAGGTCAGTGAACAAGAACAGTGGTAGCCCGACCAGAACTAACTGACCCGCCTCTCTCCCTAAAGCTGGGCTGGTGAGCGAAGTGATAATTAACTTCTTGTACCCATTTTGCACTCAACTTCCTGATACGATTTAATAAAAAATTGTTAAGGAGTAGATGCCACCCTGAGGATTTAAGGTAGGAATGGCTGATTTTTTTTTACATAAAGTTTAGATTTATGATTTTTTAAAATATATTTATGAGATTACTCTTTAAGATTAATAAAAATAATTGAATCTTTCTTTGTAACTGCACATTGCAGCCCTACCAGTACTAGAAACCAGCTGAGAAAATTACCTTGCTTCCTTACACTTTGTTAAGTCTATCACAAGTTGCTTAGTTACAAATGCATGTGGTTTCTTGGGAATAACTTTTTTTTAAACCCATAAAATGTAAACTATTTCAGCACTTGGGAGGCAGAGGCAGGCAGATTTCTGAGTCTGAGGCCAGCCTGGTCTACAGAGTGAGTTCCAGGACAGTCAGGACTACAAAGAGAAACCCTGTCTCGGAAAAAAAAGAAAATTATTTGATTGGGGGATTTTTTTTTTTACATATACTCAGTGTAATCGTTCACTTAAAGAAAAATAGAGTGGGGCTGGAGAGATGGCTCAGTGGTTGAGAGCACTGACTGCTCTTCCAGAGGTCCTGAGTTGAATTCCCAGAAACCACATGGTGGCTCACAACCATCTGTAATGGGATCCAATGCCCTCTTCTGGAGTGTCTGAAGACAGCGACAGTGTACTTACATATAATAAATAAATAAATAAATAAATAAATACATAAATAAATAGATAAATAAATAGAAAAAAGAAAAATAGAATGTAATCACAGTGTACAGCTTGAATGATTTTCTAAGCTGTGGGAGAAAAATAAAGTTGTTGGAGCTTTGCTGCATCTGCCGTGTGTGTGTGTGTGTGTGTGTGTGTGTGTGTGTGTGTGTGTAAAATGTTTGGAGCTCTTTTGTCCAACGTTTTTGTTTCATCCACCAGGTGTGTATGAATGTTTGCCACTTTACATCGTGGTTGACCCCACAACCCCTCCTCAGATTGCTAAACATACTGTCGGGCTGGTCTGTGACACCTGCTGCTGCTAGACTGGCTGGCCAGCCAACCCTCAAGGTCTGTCTCCCCCCACTCTCCACCCCCCCAGCCCCACTCCCCCATCCCCCAATCCCCGCGCTAGGGTTACAGGTGACCCAGCCAGGCCTGGCTGTTGGGGACCTGAACCTCGCGCAGCAGACACATAACCATACCCCCCCTCCCCCGCCTTCCATACGTGCCTTCTTTTTGAGGTTGGGGTGAGAGACGGTGTTTCCCTGTCCAGTATTTCTCTATGTAGCCGTGGCTGTAGACCAGGCTGATCTCAAACTCAGAGATCCACCTGCCTCTGCCTCCCAGGTGCCAGGGTCAAAGGTGTGTGCCACCACTGCCTGCCCTTAAGTACTTTTTTTTTTTTTTTTTTTGGATTTGTTTTTTTTTGAGACAGGGTTTCTCTGTATAGCCCTGGCTGTCCTGGAACTCACTCTGTAGACCAGGCTGGCCTCGAACTCAGAAATCCGCCTGCCTCTGCCTCCCAGAGTGCTGGGATTACAGGCGTGCGCCATCACAGCCCGGCCCTTAAGTACTTTTTAATGATCGTTAAAACTGCCTGAATTCTGTGGCAGATTAATTTCAATCAAGTCTTCTTACCCGTTAGTGTAATCCATCTCTCCTAAGGACCTGTGACTCTTCTTCCCCCACTTCAGCTGAGTTTCCCACAGGAGGGACTTCAAATGAAGAATTCCTAGTGACATTATCCTCTGCCTTGGTAAGGGACTGATTATCTCCATTCATTTGACTAATGCACAGAGAAGTTTAGTAACTTACTCAAGGTCACAGAGTCCATGTTTGACATAACAGCTCACACTCCCAAACCTACACTCTTTTATTTTTAATTTATTTATTTATTCATTTTTATTAGATATATTCTTTATTTACATTTCATATGTTGTCCCTTTCCTGGTAAAAATATGGAACGGTTCACGAATTTGCGTGTCATCCTTGGCAGGAGCTAATCTTCTCTGTATCATTCCAATTTCAGTATGTGTGCTGCCGAAGCGAGCACCCAAACCTCTACACTCTACAGCCCTGCCTTCGACGTTCTGCACCTCACTGATGCATTTTGCTTCTGGTCTCTAGCCAGCGGGAACCGAATGAGTATTTGCCAGTGTCCCTGTCTACATTTCACTTGCAGGACTCTGATTTTTAAAACATTCGAAAATTCAAGGCTCAAACGGAAGGCGGCAGATGCAGAGCGACGCGTTGTCCGCGGTGTGAATCCACGTCCGTGCTTACTTGGAAGATCACACGAACTGCTAATCTGAGAGTTATGCTGGTGACGCTGGGTGGGTCACAGTCCCCCCAGAAGGCCCTGGGCCACTAGCTAAGTCCCAGCAGCTGAGCTGACCTAAGCTGTGTGAGCCGCGGCGCGGGCCCAGCTGGAGCAGGGGTGGCTCGTGACTCTCCGCTCCAGGAGTTCATTCCATAGAGACTGCTCGTGAAACGGGAGAAGCCTGTGCCCTCACTCCCACACTCGGAGGGCGTAGTTTTGAGATGTCTAATTATACGGTGGGGTTTGTACAGGATGAAAGAAAGGGGTTTAGATAAGCCGTTTCTAAGGGCAAATTGGCAACAGCTGTCAGAGAGGGCTGGGCAGCGCTGCGAGCCGGGGGTGCCCCCTGGAGGTGGAGCCGAGTAATGCAGCCAGCACTTTTCTTAGACACAGCGCCCACGGCCCGTCCAGTTGTGGGACTCTCGGTGGCCTCATCAACAATGAAGACCTTTAATTCCCACCTGGTGGGTTTGCTGTAATGATTATGCACAAATGTAGTCAAAGGGTTGCTTATACCACAACCTCCGGCAAAGCCTCCAAGAGTCAGAGGATGACCTAAGAGACAGGAAAGGATTTCTCTGAGAACCAGGCAAAATAGAGAAGGGAGGGGGACAGGAAATGGGGAGGTTGACATCTGCTCTGCCAGCTGTGCCAACTGATTCTGGAATAGCCAACTTTCACCTGGGCGTCTCTCTTGAGCCTCATGATACGGAACGAGGGTACCCTAGAAGGAAAATAGCACAGCCAGAGAGCCGATGTTTCTGGAGAAGTCGACCTCTCGCCCAACTCAGAAGCCACAGCCCTGCCTGCTTGGATGATTGAGCCACAGAAGGGCATCCTTCTGCAGTAGCCAGAGGGGAGGCTCCAGGGCTGAGGGGACTGGGGCCCAGCCTATCCGAGGGTACCCTGCTTCATGGAGGGATACACTGAGTCAGGGGAGGGTTGGATGCTGGTTGGCTGATCACACCGACTTGCCTTTTCCCCATCCCTGACCACCCAGGCCTTGAAGAGGCACCCAGTGTCCCGATGTACCATGGAAGTCTCTCATGCTGACAACAGTGAAGCCAACAAGGGCTGATGGGGCTAAGACACAAAGGAGTTGAGGGACAGGCTTGGGGATACGGCTTACTGGTAGACCAGCGGCCAGGCACACATGCCTGCACTCAGCTCCCAGTAGAGAACGATGTCTCTACTTAAAACATTCCTATTTTATTTATGATGATTTTTTAAAAGATTTATTTATTTATTTTATATGAGTACACTGTCACTCCCTTCAGATACACCAGAAGAGGGCATCGGATCCCATTACAGATGGTTGTGAGCCACCATGTGGTTGCTGGAATTTGAACTCAGGACCTCTGGAAGAGCAGTCAGTGCTCTTAACCACTGAGCCATCTCTCCAGCCCTTATCATGATCTTTTTAAGAAAAAAAATTTAGATTTATTTACTTGATTTCTCTGCGTGTGAATGTTGTGCCTATATGTGGACTACATGCATGCCTCGTGCCCTTGGAGATCAGAAAAAGGCATCAATCAGACCCCAAGACTTGAAATTATAGATGGTTGTAAGCCACAGGGTAAGTGCTGGAAACTGAACTCTGGTCCTCTGGGGAGAAAAAGAAAAAACAGCAAGTGTTCTTAGCTGCTGAGCTGTCTCTCCAGCCCCGTCAATATGAACTTTTAAAAACACTCTCTGCTCTCGCCCTCACCCGAGTCACCACGGTGGCTGAGTCTCTACATGGCTCCCAAACACCCTAGACCTCTCCTCTCCCTGCTACAAGAAACCAGCTCACCTTTCTTACTCCTCATCCTTTCATCCAGCCAACGTACTTGACATGTGTGTGTGTGTGTCCGCGTGCACGCGTGCGTGCATGTGCTTGTGCTGCATCCTATGCCAGGCACTTTGGCAACAAAGATGAATTTGTTCGCTTGCTGAGGATTTCTCAGCCGCCCGCTGTGCTGCAGGTCATGGAGCAGGCTCTGGATGTGACCGTGAACAAGAGACAGATCCTCACCTGGGTCTGGAACCTTCCTGAAATCAACATCGTTTATAAAGAATCCAGAATCCAAAGAGAATCCAAAACAGATTATATGACCTCCCGCTAACTAACTGAGGCAGGAGGATCACAAGTTTAAGACCAACTTATACAGCCAGAACCCAGAACCCATCCCCACCCAAACAAAACCAGAGAGAACGAATTCAAGACAGATTTGCAGACAACAATAAATTCAGTGAGGAGGTCAGGCCTTTGAAATGACCCCAGTTGGGCATAAAGTGGGTCGTCCTCAACCCAAGTCTAAGTTGTACTGATGTCCCGAGTAGAGGATTTTGTTGAGAGTGGTCAAGTAGTTATTTTCTACAAAAGCAGAAAGTTGGGGCTGAAATTTTGCAAATAGCTGTAAAGGAGGAAAGAGCAGGGAGGTGGCCCTCACCTGTAACCCCAGCACTTGGGAGGCTTAAGAATTCTGGGCCAGCCTGGGCTACATGAAGAGACCTTGTCAATAGATAGATAAGTAAAGGAGGATAGGGCATTCTGGGTCCAAGCTATGGAACTGTGCAGAGAAACAGAGGTGAACAGAGAAGAGAGATGGACAGACGTAACTGCAGGGGTCACCGGACCCTGGAGGCCGGAGTGGCAGTGGGTATGTGCTGGAAAGGAGACGCAGGATCACGTCAGCTTCCTAGCGCAGGCATCAATAGGCAGAGGCGGTAGGGGTGGAAATGTGACTATCTCAGGCCACTGGTTGGTCTAACCTGGTCTACTTCCAAGAAGTAGAGAGAAGCGGGAGAAGGGAGAGAGAGAGAGAGAGAGAGAGAGAGAGAGAGAGAGAGAGAGAGAACGCACAGAGAGAGAGATCTGGGATCCACGCCCCTTTTTGGTTTTTTTTTAAGATTTATTTATTTATTTTATGAATATGAGTACACTGCAGCTGTACAGATGGCTATGAGCCATCATGTGGAATTGCTGGGAATTGAACTCAGGACCTCTGCTCGCTCTGGCCCAAAGATTTATTTATCATTATATGTAAGTACACTGTAGCTGTCTTCAGACACTCCAGAAGAGGGCGTCAGATCTCATTACAGATGGTTGTGAGCCACCACATGGCTGCTGGGATTTGAATTCAGGACCTACGGAAGAGCAGTCAGTACTCTTAACCACTGAGCCATCTCTCCAGCCCCACTCCCCCTTTTGGGGGGTTTTTCAAGACTGAGTTTCTCTGTATAGCCCTAGCTGCCCTGGAACTCACTCTATAGACCAGGCTAGCCTCAAATCTGAGATCCACCTGCCTCTGCCCCCCAAGTACTGGGATTAAAAGTGCACTGCCAACACCACCTCTTGCCCCCCTCCCTTTTCTCTTTGGAAGGTTGTGGGACAGGTTCTCACTATACAGCCCAGGCTGAGCTGTAACAAACAATCCTCCTCAGTGCTTCCGATGCTCTCCGGAGCTGGTGAGCCTAGCTTGGTATCATCTTTGTTCCTGGACTCAATGTCTAGCCCTGGGGGGAGAAAGAGTCCCTCGAGCAGAATTCCCACCCTAGGTTACCCAGATTTCCCAGTATTCAAAGACTGTCTGCAAACGGGGACAGTTATTCCAGCCCGTCAGGGTTGTTGTTGGGAGGACCAGAGGAGACTGTTGATGTAAACACATTTGCAGGCGATGAGGTGAGGTTCTGCATAAACACAGGGCGCCCGACAGCGTGTCTGATGAAAGCAATATATCACGCTCTCCATGGATGGCAACCAACCAGCCAGTTCCAAACCCCGCGGTCCTATGGCAAGGACACCTTGGCAACCTAAGTCAGGAAGAAGCCACGAAGACCTTTAAGTCCTATGGCATCTGTGCCCTTCTGCTCACGGCGGAGGTAGCACCGCCCAGGAATTTATTACCCTTCCATAACATTAAGCTCCCCAAATCCCCACGAAGCCCAGGAATGATGTGACTGCAGGGTGTGTGGGCACACTGGCACCAAGAGCCCCTCCATAAATCAAGGGCTCACTTCTGCTGGCAGCCGACGGCTTTTTCCAAGGTGACCTGGACAAAGTTAAAGAGCGGCCATTCATGTAGGGGTGGCGTCTGTCTTTGACATGGGGGTTACAAATGGCTGGGGAGGCCGATTCTCTAGAAAATATTGCCTGTTGACACCTGGAGGAGTTACAAAGGAAATGACAGTCTTCCTACAACCTTGACCCGCTTGGGTGGCTCTGATGGTCCCTTGGGTAGACTAGAAGAACCTATCCAAGGCTGAGCCAGGCGCCCTGAGGTGCCAAAGCAACCTTGCTATCTGCTGCACAAGACAGCCATACCAATCATAGAATCTTAAGTCAGCTGCCACAACCCTTACTGAGTCCCGAAAGGACACTACAAGTCAGAAGTGGCGAAGGACTTGTCAAAGGTCACATGGCATCGAGGAGAACAATCAAGGTAACCCGAGGGGTTCGGGCCTCCCCACACCCCTTTAATGAGGCCTCCTGGCAGAGAAGCCAGTTTCAGGGTGAGCTCTCAGAAGCTTGGCTCCATTAGCCATTCCTCCTGTGGTGGTAACTTCTCCAGTGGCTTCTACGTGAGCCAGAGGGAGGAAACCCAGGACTATAAACAGTCCTCTCCCTCTGCCAAAGGGGAGCGGAAAGAAATAGAAATCATTCCTCTGGGAACGAGAACCAGCAAAGTCACTGGGTGCCTCGAGAGGTCAAGTGACTTGGGATACCAAGATCACACCTGCCCAAGGTGGTCACATCCCCAGTCGGGGGGCTCGCTTGCGAATACCCATTAAAAGGTGACTAGGGAAACTGACAAAATCTGAGGACACAGGTAGGTTAGTAGAATGTTTGTCCAGCACACACAGACATGGTGGCCCACAGCCGTAATCCCAGCTCTCCGTAGTTCTCTACCTGTAGGAAGATCTGGAGTTTGAGACAGTGGACAGCCTCCGCGTCCTCGGTGGACAGCCTAAGTCTTTCCTATTGTCACCTTCCTCCCGGTTAGAGAGGAATTAGGTGAGCAGCTGGCTCACAGCCCACGGCATCCCAGAGCCTGGCGCCAGCCACACAGTAGGTGCACTTTCTGATTGCTTTGGTTTTGGTTTTGTGTGTGTGTGTTTTTTAAAAGCTTTATTTATTTATTATATATAAGTACACTGTAGTTGTCTTCAGACACACCAGAGGAGCACGTCAGATCTCATTATGGATGGTCGTGAGCCACCTTGTGGTTGCTGAGATTTAAACTCAGGACCTCTGGAAGAGCAGCAGTCGGTGCTCTTAACCATTGAGCCATCCCTCCAGCCCCGGTTTTGTGTGTTTTGAGACAGGATCTCAAGTATCCCCAGATGGCCTCTACCTCCTTAAATAGCCGAAGATGAGCTTGATTCTCCTACTGTTTCCATACACCAATTGCTGGGATTCCAAGCAGGCAATTTATGTACATATTTGTGAATAAATGGATGAGCGACACCTTTGTCAATTATCTTTGTGATCGCCTCAGTCACTTGACAACTGTCCCCACTCAGGTACGGTTCGCTAGACTTAGCACAAAACTGATCGGAGTCACAAGTGGTTGACAGACACCACTGCAAGTAGAGAGGGGTTAAAATCACAGGCACTAGCAAAATAGGAAAGCTCCGCCCCTCCTGGCCTTTGCCCCGCCCCTCCACTCTTCCCTCCCTCTCTCCCGCCCCTCAGACTCCAGAGGTCACCTTAGGAACTTAGAAAGTCCAGTGGGCATGCGCCCTAATGGCCACTACTGCACATGCGCATTTCCGTTTGCTCGGAAACCGGAAGCCGCCTTCCACTCGTTGGCGCTTAGGTGGCTAGCGGACCTCAGGGTGAGAGGCCCGCTTCCCACCGCGGTGTTCGACGGGATGCCGGAGGGTAAGGGGTGGGGCTGACGTCAGGAGCCAAAATGGCGGCGGCGGTCGGGGTCTCCTTGAAGCGCGGCTTCCCGGCTGCCGCACTCGGCAGAGTCGGCCTGCAGGTGAGCCCCGGAGCCGTGGTTCAGTGGGGAGCCGTGCCCGTCACCGAGGCTGCCTGGGTAGAAAGGCGGCGGAGAGGCGGAAGGAGCCCGGCTCCAGGCCTCAGGGGAGGACTTCCCTACACCCTGCTCCTGAGCATCCTTTCAGACAGCCATCCCATGCTTCTCCATGGGGGAGAGTCGCGGTCGGCAGGAGGTTGGAAAAGATAACGGAAAGACAGAGGTCAGGGAGGACAAGCGAACTGGTCAAGGTCATGTGATGAGCGACCTGTTGTTGGAACCCCAGAATCAAATCCTGATACTGGCACTTGACCAGCCTTGTGTGAAAGGGAGACCTGCGGGATGTCTGGGGTGGGACCCGGGAGGCCAGGTCGCACCTCCAGGTTAGGCTGGTCTGGATCGGTAATGCCGGAGACGGTGAACTCTGGAGGGCAATGCACACGACCCAACCCCTGAAAGGTGCGGACTGTGGAAGTCTGCAGGCTAGACCCGGTTCTCTGAAGCGGGTTTCTTCAAGGGTGTGTAGCGGCTCTGATCTCATACCGTTGGCATGGGGTGACAGGCAGAGCCTGGAGCTGCTTCTGTTAATACTACTGTAGTCGCTCTGTCATAGGTCTCCCCACACGCCCTGTTTCCTCGAGAGCTGTACACACTGGAAGCATTTAGAAAGGCGAGAGTAACTGCCTGTCCTTAAAGATTTACAAATACCATTCAGTCCTCCTCCAGCGTCCTGGACAGTCCTTCACAGGCGGACAACAGGAACTCCCAGACATCTTCTTGCAGACTTAAAAACTGAGCCTCTCCACCAGCGCCCATTTTTTAAAAACTGTAGATCAGGGCAGATTTTGTTGTGGATTTTGTTTGGGTTTTTTTGTTGTTGTTGTTGTTGCTTTTTTTAAGATCTTGTGTGTGTGTGTGTGTGTGTGTGTGAGAGAGAGAGAGAGAGGGAGAGAGAGTGCTTTTATGTATAGACACCATGTGCCAATGGAGAAGAGGGAACTATATTTCCTGGAACTGGAGTTACAGGTGGTTATCAGCCGCTGTGTGAGTGCTGGGAACTGAACTCTGATCCTTCCAAACCGCTAAGACAAATCTCCACCCTGGGAGAGTTTTATTGTTGTTTTGGTTAGGTTTTGGCTTTTTGGACAGTGTCTTTATACAACCCTAGCTGGCCTGGAACCCAAGAGATTCTCCTGCTTCAGCAGGAGATTAAAGGATTAAAGGTGTGAGCCGCCGCCGCCCCACCCCCGACCTATGCATCTCTCTGTATGCACACCTGTCATACCAGCTCTCAGGAGGCTGAGGCAGCAAGATGAGGAGTTAAAGGACATCCTCAGCCCCATGTAGAGTCCAAGGCCAACCTGGGCTACTTGGGACCCTGTCTCACCAAAAACAGACAGTGCCTACCAGAGCCTCAGGCTGATGTCCCAAGTACTCCGTTAATGATTCTGTTTTTGTTGTTGAGGATTTCATGCAGTCCACCCCCTCTCTTCTCCCATGCTGCCCCTCCCTTTCAAACTCAGGACTTCTGTAATTATCATTGCTACAAACATACATACATACATACATATACACACACAATCTCTTAAGCCCACTTAGTGTTCCTTATGCATAACATGTTTAGGGCTGAGAACGTGGGATCGGATAAATAATGATGAATAATCTCCACACCAGTTCATGCCAACGTGAATGGGAGACATTTCATGAGGCCCCACCCTTAATTTAAAAGCTACAGGCAATCAGTGGCTGCTTAAGAGGGGCGTGTCGGCTTCCTTGTGGGAGGAGCCTCCTGATGGGTTGTCCAGTTAATGTGTCTCGTTGACCTTGTTTATCGGCCTCTTTCCAAGTAGCTGAGGCAGCAGTTATGCTGTAAGCCCCACTGTAAGGAGTGAGGCCTTCTAGAATGAACTGTAGGAAAGTCTGGTTTCAGAGGTCGGTGTTAGGATTTCAGAAGAGGCCTTTGCCCACCTTTCTAGGGCAGTAAGAGTGGCAGAGGCCTCCTCCCTGTGGGAAGGTGTATTTGTGTCTGAGAGCGCCATCCTGAGGTTGCTGTGGGTTCTGGCACAGTCTCCTGTGATGTGGGCTCCTCTGGGCTGCAGTTCTGCCTGTGGGTGTTTAGCTGTGATAGGTTAGCTGTCAGTAGCACTGCCTTATTTCTTCATCTGGACTGTGAACTCCAGGAGGGCAGATGCCTGGAACACCTTTGCAAAGGAGGAAGTGGGATCATAGTGGTTAAGAGATTCTCTAAAGAATGCGTAGCTCAGAGGTGACAAGCCCACTGGCACACTTCAGATACAAGCCTGACCATCCCCCCACCCCCCAAGTCTGTGGGTCTGACACTGCCTTTGCCTTCATGCCTCTGCCCACCTCCCATCTTGGTGGCCCTGTCATCTGTCTAGCTTCAGGCCCGCCCCTGAGGAAGCCAGAGGAAGTGCATCTCCTCCAGGATTGTCTAGAAATGTTCTTCCTGTGTGGCACATTCAACTAGAGTCCTAGATTGAGGTGCAGATGTGTTCACACCCCCCACGCCCATGTGGAACTTGGTGTGTAAGTTGCTGGACAGGGAGGGAGGGAGAGAAGGAAGTCTCACCCCTTGGCCCATCTCTCTGTCCACGCAGTCTTTTAAAAGCAAAGGTTTATTAGGAAAAGCTCCAAGAGCGGAGGAGATGGCTCAGTGGGTGGAAAGGCGTGTTGGTCAGGACTGATGACCAGAGCCCTGTCCCCGGAGCCCACTGAAGGCAGAAGGAGGGAACCTACTTCGGAGTGTTCCTCCGCCTTCCACATGAGCACATCCTCACCTCTGACATCATGCCCACAATCCGAATAAATATGTTTTTGTTTTTAAGAAAAAGTTTTAATATAGATTTAGGCACACACATTAGGGGAGGGGGGAAATGTCCTGTCACTCACAGCCAGCTGTAATTCCAGCCTTGGCAGGCCCAGTGCCAGCTTTGGCCTCCCTGGGCACCTGCACATGTGGCATATACTCAGACACACTGCATACACATGAATGGAAATCAGACAGGCTGGCGCGGTGCCTTTAATTCCAGCGCTCAGCAAGCTAGACAATCAGACCTCTGTAAGTTTGAAGCCAGCCTGGTCTACTAGCAAGTTCCAGGGTAGTCAGGGCTATGCCTGAAGACAAGACTAGCCGATTCCTAGCCATTGATGGTGGCACACTTGGAAGGTGGATGCAGGATTGGCAGTTTAAGGTAATTCTTGGCTACATAGTACTTTGGAGGCCAGCCTGGGCTATGTAAAGCCTCATCCCAAAGTAAATAAATATCCTATCAATTTCAATCTGACCCTAGTCCCTTTTGAAAAGTATGCCTGATCAATGTCTTTGTAGAACAAATATTTAATTAGGAGAAAGATGGTGAAGCAGGTACCCTGTCATTAAATCAGGCCTAGAAGTCAGCTGAGGGTGGTGAGCCCTTACTGTCCTCAGAGGGGACTGCTGAATTGGTCTTCCATGCTATGGGGCCATAATATTGTCTCAGCACTCAGGAGCAGAAATAAGAGGTTTGCCACATGTTCAAGACCAGCCTGAGCTGCATAATAAGATGTCTCAAAAGCAAACAACCAACCGAAGCCAGGCATGGCGATGCCCACCTGGAATCCCGATGACTTGGGAGGTAAATGCAGGAGGACCTGAACTCTAGGATTCTCGGCTTCATGAGCCTGGGCCAGCATCAGTAGAAAACAGAAAAGGCTGGCCCTGCATTAATTAGGCAGTTCCGCTTATTAGTGCTGAGCTGGTAACGCAGAACATCACAGGCAGATGGTGGGTGCTGGGTGCTGTGGAGTGAGGATGGAGGCGTGGCCTTGAGAGAGCGGCAGCACCGAGGCTCCTGCGAGCCACTGTTCTGCATCTGAAGTCAGTGTGCAAGATACTACACAGTAGCTCTGCCTATCCCGGAAGCATCTCAGTGCTAGTACAGATGCATGGGTCGGTAATTACCTGGAGAGTCCAGAAGAGGGCGCAGGATGCGTGTCTGTATCATCCCCAGCACCCGAAACCAGGCATTGTCCATCCCTGCTGACCCAGCATGGGGAGTGGAGGCAGGAGGATGGGGGTTCAGGGTCATCGTCCCCGCCTGTCTGACTCACATGACGAGTGAGTTTTGCTGAGATGCAGCTGAGCGGGGCAGAATTTGTTCCTCAGTTGCTGTTCAGACATTCTTCAGCAGCGTTTTTCAGTATGAGTTTTTGCTGGGTTTGGGAGAGGTGCTTTCTTTCTAAAAGCCTGGTCTCGGCCTCCTCTGGCCTCAACTGCATCGTCCTGCCCTCACCTGTTGGGATTGTAGTCCTGTGCCACTGTCCCCAGGTCTGTGCCAGCTTGAAAATGGTACCACGTTGGGTTTTTGTTTTGTTTTGTTTTTTTGAGACAGGGTTTTCCTGTGTAGCCCTGGCCAACTCAGAACTCACTCTGTAGACCAGGCTGGCCTCAAACTCAGAGATCCATCTGCCTCCCAAGTGCGGGGATTAGAGGGATATGCCACCACCCCAGCTGTCGTGTTGGGTTTCTTTGATGGGGAAGCAGCCCGTGCCACAGTGTGGATCGTCAGACTGTCCATCTTACCTGCTCCTGGGGAGGGAGCAAGAACTTGACCCTCAGCCATCTCACTGGCCACAGCTTCTTGTTTTAAAAGCCAAAGTAGCTTTCCGCCTGGCTTCTTCAGAGCTCATGTAACAAGTCTCCCTTTTAAAGTGTCACACAATGTTGTCATCACCTTGGTTAAAAGTTGTATATGCCGGTCATGTGGCCCACGCCTATAATCTCAGCATTTAGAAGGCTGAGGTGGGAAGATTGAAATGTTTAAGTCCAGCCTGGACTATGTGTGAGACCCCATCTTAACTGAAGTTTCACTGTATTCCATGGTTCTCGGGACAAAAGGAACCCACCTCGGTGTGCTCCCCACCTCACTCACTCCCGTCAGCCTCCTGTATCCTGGCGGACCATGCCTCTTAGATCCACGCGTTCTCCACACACACACACACACACACACACACACACCCGTCTACTGACACTCTGCTCATGGGGCTCCAGCGAAACCCTAGTCAGTGCAGCCCACAGCCCCTGCCCTCCCTCAGGACGCTGGCTTCACCTCCTCAGGATCCCTCTGTGCACCTCGCCATGCAGGTCCCACCTCACTGTAGGTCACCACAGAGAAGTTCTGTGAAGGGCAGGTTCTGTCTGTGCTGTGTCACTAGCCCCTAGACCTATAGCTGGCATATCATGGGGGTTGTTGTCTGTTCCGTGTTGGTGGCTGCGCCTTCCAGGGAATCTGGGTACCAACCTGTCTGTGCCCAGTAATACAGTTATCACGCCAGCTAAGTGGGGAAGTGTCGTGCAGTCTTTAATGTTTTTCTCTCCCCCCCCCCCTTTTCAGTTTCAGGCCTGCCGAGGGGCACAGACAGCCGCTGCTGCAGCTCCCAAAATCAAAAAGTTTGCCATTTACCGATGGGACCCAGACAAGACCGGAGATAAACCTCGAATGCAGACGTACGAGGTGGATCTGAATAAGTGAGTGTCTGGGCCAGCCAGGCGCTTGCGGAGGAGAGGGCGGGAGGTTTGCTGGGCTCTCACTCTGCCAGGTCTGGTGTCTGCTGGTGTTCGCGGTGCTAGGGGTAGAGCCATGGGGTCAGGCCTTTCAGGTCTTAGACATAAAGTCTGAGCCCCTTAATGTTTTAGAGTCAGTTAGATCTCTCTCTCTCTCTCTCTCTCTCTCTCTCTCTCTGGAGAGACAGTCTTTTGTACTCACATTTCTAATCTTCCTCCCTACACCTACCCAGTTCTAGGGTTAGAGGCAGCTCTGTGAGTTGCTATACCTGTTGTATAAGGTGCTAAAGTACTAGCTAACTGTTTTATTAAGGAAAATATTTAAAATATTGCCAGATACTTAGAAGACAAAAAAATTTTGCAACTCAAACTCAGTAAGATGGGCGGTGGTGGCGCACACTTTTAAACCCAGCGCTTGGAAGACAGAGGCAGGCCGGTCTCTGAGTTCAAGGCCAGCCTGGTCTGCATGAGCTGCAGGACAGCCAGGGTTGCATAGCAAAACCATCTCAGAAAACAAAAACCAAAACAACAGAAACCCACCTCAGTAATAATGTGGCTAAAGTCATAAAATTTAAGAAATATATAAGGCTGTTAAAGAATTAGCTTTAATATAAATGTAAACAGTGAATTAATCTTACAGCTATATTTCTTTACCTTACGCTAGTCCCCAATAACCACACAATAAACCAGGGTTCGCTACACCTCAGTAGCTGAGCAGTTAATGATCTACCTCAACCTCTATGCTAATCCAGGTGTGTTTTGAGGATCTCTCCAGACCCCTTTCTTATGGCTCCAGATCCTCCACTCTCCTCAGTGATCCAAATCCCCCTCCTCCCTCCCCCTTCTCCCTCCTCCCTCCCCCATCCTCTGGCCGGCTGAAGTCCTGCCCTATCCTAGCCATCCGGTGATCAGCATTTATTGACTAGGCAGAGAATAAATGGTACGAACTGTTTACACAAACTTGAGACCGGAGATTCTTGGTATAAGCATTACAGTGCCAGGTCTGGATTGAACAAGATATGAGGGCTGGGAAATCAGCATTTGAATAACACAAGGGTAAACTATTCAGTGTAGATAATCTTTATGCCTTCCCAAGGCCTTCCTGCTGTCCCTTTCAGTCATGATAGAGTAAACTTTTCTCAGACGGACCCAGGGAGCAGAGGGTGACTGCAGGCACTGGAGAGAGGCTGGCCTTGAGCTCAGTGGGCTGTGTGGTTCTCTGTGAGGTAAGGCCCTAACCTCGCAACATCAGAAAGACATGGAGAGTGGGGGACCCTGGGGAGGCTCAAGGGGGATGCAATCTCTGAACCTCTTCCTGGTGCTCAGGTCCGCCATGTTGATCACCATCTAAAAACGGTCAAATGTGAACACTCCTCAGGAAAGCTTGGTGGGCTCCAGGACTGCTGGTTACACAGAGACAGGAGGCAGACCGGCCAGGCATGGTGACCCAGGCCCAGGTCTCATCCCTTGGGCCTTAGAGCATAAGGACAGGCATTGCAGGTTCATCCTCAGCTACATTCAAGGCCAGCCGGGACTGTGTGAGACCTTGTTTCAAACAAATGAACAGCCAAAACCAGCTGAGGCTGAGGAGCTGGCTCAGCCGCTAAGGTACTTGTGGGCCCACAGAAAATCTAAGTTTGGTCCCCAAAATACATGCAAACTGTGGGGCGTGGTTAGCACGCACCTCCTATCCCAGCAATGTGGAAGCAGACACAGGCAGACCCTGGCCAGCCGGCCTGGCCACAATAGCCTGAGTTCCCAGGAGAGGCCTTGTCCCAGTAGAGCACAGAGGCCATGCTTGAGGGTCTGCACCTGAGGCTGACCTTGGCTCCACACGTGTGCATGCACCTGAACCAAGCAGGGGGCCTCACTCCACACCTTATAAACTTAGGTTATTGTTAATGACTGTGCTGAGACATCCAGCTTCAGCAGTTCTGATGAAGTGAGCTAAATTCCTAAAGACGACAATGTGCCATGACTCACATAAGATTCCTGCCGACTCGGGGACACTCGTCGGGTCTGGACTATAGCACTTTGTACTATTACTGAATGGGTAGTTTGTTTTAAGACACAATTTCAGTTATGTGGGTGTACACGCATGCGCATGTGTATGAATGCCTATGTGCATGCCTGCTTGTGTGTAAGTGCTCCAGGGCCAGAGAGACTTTAGCTCCGCTGCAGGAGAGTTACAAGCAGTTAGGGAGATGGGGGGTGGTGTGCTGGGAACTGCACTCAGGTCCTCTGCAAGAACAGCATATGTGGGCTGGGCAGTGGTGGCGCACGCCTGTAATCCCAGCACTTGGGAGGCAGAGGCAGGCGGATTTCTGAGTTCGAGGCCAGCCTGGTCTACAGAGTGAGTTGCAGGACAGCCAGGGCTATACAGAGAAACCCTGTCTTGAAGACAAACAAACAAAACAACACAAACAAAAAAACCAGAACAGACAAAGAGGCTGAGGCCGTGGCCGGGTGGTACAGCTTAAGCTTCGCAGGCACGGGGCCTCGGTGTGGAGCCCAAGCATCCATGAACGCCGCTGCTTGCTCTGTAATTGCAGCACTGGAGCGCAGGAGGAGCCGGAGCTGGGGCTGCCTGACTGCCAGCCTAGCTCCGGGTTCAGTGGAAGACCTGTCTCAAGGCAGTGAGGCCAAGTAAGATAGGAAGACTCTGGGCATCCTCCTGTGGCTTTACATGCCTGCCTGTATGTGTGTAGCGTGTAGTTTTTGCTGCCCGGTCTGAAGCTCCTGCCAGACCAGGCTAACAGCTCCGCCCACGTTTCCTCGGACCTGCGGATAAAGCACACACACATTAACTTACTTTCAACCTGCCTTCTTGGCTCAATCGCTGGGTGCTTCCAATTTCCCACGGCTAGGGTGCCCTGCCCAGTTCTCTTAGCTCGGCACCCCAAATCTGACCTCAGCTTTAGTTGCTGCCCCAGGCCCCCTTGGGCCCACTCCACCACAGATCTCACACGACTGGTGGCCTTTTCTCCTCAGAAGCATGGGGAAAATCCCTTTCCCCTCCTGTGGGGACCTGGAAGTCCCACCTCTTTCCTTCTGCCCAGCAATTGGCCCCTGGCATCTTTATTGATAGATTAAGAACCAATTGGAGAACAGGACCTTAGCATCAGAACCACCCGCTTCATATACACCTGCATATATACTACCTGCATATACACCTGCATGCACTACACACACAGGATGAAGGTGATGGTGGTGCTGCCTTCAATCTCAGCACTCAAGAGGCAGGGCAGGCAAAGCTCTTGAATTCGAGGCCTGCCTGGTATACAGAGGGAGGGAGTTCTAGGACAACTAGAGCTGTTATATAGAAAAACTGTATCTGGGGGGAAAAAAAGAAAGCACACACACACACACACACACACAAAAGGAATAAACACAACTGGCAGTTGTTAAACCTTAAGCAAGTCAAAATAAAACTGTTAAACCTTAAGCAAGTAAAAAAAAATCTGGCACTGATAGGAGATGAAGTGGGCCCCGCCTCCGAGTACCCTGACCGCTGCACCGGAGCGGGGCCAGATGCTGGCTGTAGTTGAGCCGAGCTCCTCCTCCTCAGGTGCGGGCCTATGGTGTTGGACGCTTTGATCAAGATCAAGAATGAGATTGATTCTACTCTGACCTTCCGAAGATCGTGTAGAGAAGGTGAGCTTGGCTTTCTTTATCTCTAGACCTTGACCTGGTTCAGACTCCAGTGAGGTATGGCTCCCACGGATGGAGCTATAACCCTGCGAGGTGACCTTGCCACTGAGACCAGTACAGTGTTAGGGACTGCACTGACTCGGGCAGTAGGGAGGGAAGGAAGGAAGGATGGATAGACAGACATGGAGGAAGCTTGGACCAGGTAGGCCATGCTTGCTGTGATGGAGGGCCGCAGCTCCACAACCCAGAACCTCGGGGTGTTTGTCACACACAGCACAGGGACGAGGCTGGCTGGTGCAGAGGAGGGCTCTGTAGGGGAGTCGTCTCAGACCGTCATCTGACAAGAAGCTAGTCAGTCATTCGTAAGCACTCATACTCAGACCAAAGGAAGCTTAGCTATCCTCTGGGCCTCACCTGGAGGAAGACCTTGCCATTTCTATCCACAGGTATAAGACATTGCGGTCCTTGACACACCCACCCAGGCCCTTGTCAGGACCCCTCGGGTCCCCATGCCCTGCCGTACATCACCTTGATCATGGGATGTGGTGGGATGTGGCTTCCAAAGTCTGAACTGTGATGCAAGTTCTGATTTCCCCTGGGGAGCTTTGTCTTGAGGTTCCTGTGTCCCGTGGTTCCTGTCAGCCGCCATGGGCCTGGCGGCACCAGTGAGGACAGGCTAGCTGGCATTTGCAGTGTGCACTCTGTGTAGCGGAGGTGGGAGTTTGTGGCTGAGGCCTTGCCCCAGGGTGAAGTGCCGTGTTGGGCTGCTGAGCTGGAGAGAAGGCAGCTTCCTTCTCTAACGCCATGCACGCAGTCTGTGTCTGAGAACACGGAGAGTGTGGCGCACTGGGGTGGCCGGCGGCTCCATGTGAGGCTTAAGGCCAGCCCAGTCTCCACAGCGAGGTCTGGACTACATAGCGAGACTGTCTTAAAAAAAGAAAAGCCAGGCGGTCGTAGCGCACGCCTTTGGTCCCAGTACTCAGGAGGCAGAGGGAGGTGCATCTCTGTGAGCTTGAAGCCAGCCTGGTCTGCAAGAGTGAGTTCAGGACAGCCAGGACCACACAGAAATCCTGTCTCAAAAAGAGAGAGAAAGAAGAAAAATAATTGCTAGTGATAATACAACAAAGGTAAAATGTTTTAAAATAGGATTTTAAGTAAAAATCAAAATCATTTAATAATAATAATTAAAACAAAAAACTTAAAAGGCCCCGAGGCCGTGGAGCCGTCTGTCAGGCAGAGCTGTCATGTGAGGTAGGTAGGTGACTGAGGACTTTGTGTGTGGGCAGTGGGCCTGCTGAGTTATGGGACTCTGCAGGGACATGAGATGAGCTAAAGACCAGAAGTCGGCCCAGAGACAGTCTCCGTGTCTGCTCAGCTGCCCACCAGCCTTGGAAATGGGTATTAAACCATGACGGAAGGAGCTGACTGGGCCTCGGGGGACTGAGGATGGGGCCTAGAGGGTAGACTGTGGGCCTGGTTCAGGTCAGGTCTAGGTAGGAAAGAAAGGATGGAGAAGGACACATCCTGTCAGTGCACCTCCTGATGTGGTCAGGGTGGCCCAGGAAAGGATTGGAAGCCTGTGTCCCGGTGTCTCCCTCAGGGATCTGTGGCTCCTGCGCCATGAACATCAACGGAGGCAACACTCTGGCGTGCACGCGCAGGATCGACACGGACCTCAGCAAAGTCTCCAAAATCTACCCTCTCCCACATATGTATGTGATCAAGGATCTAGTCCCTGTGAGTGCGCGGCTCTCCCACCTGGGGGGTGAGGGGGTATCCTGCCAGGGCGTGGACAGCAGGCTAGGTCTGCAGGGCGTGGAGAGCAGGCTAGGTCTGCAGGGCGTGGAGAGCAGGCTAGGTCTGCAGGGCGTGGACAGCAGGCTAGGTCTGGTGTTCGCAGCCTCCTTGGTGGACATGATGGAGCGGTCAGACACTCCCTGTCTTTATACAAGGGAATCCCACAGTGTCCCCTTCCCAGACCCACACTGCTGTGGCCTGTGTGAGCCTAGCAGGTGGTGTGCATGGAGATCTGGAAGCGCAGATGGGAGGCTTGTGTGGGACAGGGGCTTAGAACTTCCGAGTTGGGGCAGCCCAAAAGGAAGGTTTGGCCATAGCTGCAGAGTATTCGTGTGGAATCCCAGTGGGAAGACAGGCAAGGAGGCTAGACTTCCTCGCAGTCCCTCCCTCTGTCCACCTTCCCTGACTTGAGGCGTTGGAGAAAGGACTGCAGGTTCCAGGGCTTCAGCTGGTATGGAAGAGCTTTCCCGGCTCTGCGGCCCACACTGACCCCGTGTCCCCTTCCAGAACTTTTATTTGTCACAGCTTCTGAAGAGTTCAGTTTCTGTCCATCATGGTGGGTAGCGCATGGTGTATGTGAGGTCATGTGAAGCCAGCAGCAGAAGGCCCTGCAGGGTCTGAGCCCACTCCTTCGCCTCTCCCCTCAGGATCTGAGTAACTTCTACGCACAATACAAATCCATCGAGCCTTATCTGAAGAAGAAGGATGAGTCCCAGGAGGGCAAGCAGCAGTATCTGCAGTCCATCGAGGACCGGGAGAAGCTGGTTAGTACTTACACCTGTTGTCACGGTTGGCAAGGTGCTTTCTGGAGGTGGGGTGGGGTGGGGAGCAGAACACTTAGTGTGCGCTAAAAGAAATGGGGGAGTATCTGACCCGTGAGTGTGTGTGTGTGTATAGTTGAGGGTGAAATCTCAGACTTGCAGAGTCTGAGTTTGCTGGTGAGCCACTTGTACAACATCAGGGTTTGCCACATTCCGCTACTATTGCATAACGACAGTGTGGCCGACTTCACCACAGATCCAGGCCAGGCAGTCACCCGCCTGCCTCCCTCCATCGGGTCTTCAGTAGCATTGGGTGTCCTGTCTCCATCGGCTGCCCTGTGCGAGCAGACACACACACACACACACACACACACGCACGCACGCACGCACGCACGCACGCACGCACGCAAGCAAATCCCCTGGGTGGCTGCTTCCCAGAATCAGGAAGTGTAACTTATCAGGCCCAGAGAGGACTCGCGGCTGTGTGGCAAGTGTACTGACAGGATGCCAGCGGCACGTGGGGTTCAGGCGCCCTCGCTGACCCCTCCTTCCTCCCTGGAGTTCAAGGGTCAGTGTGTGAGACAAGGAGGGCAGCTTAGGGTGCTCCTGAGGCCCCACGGGAAATGTGAGGACTGCCCAGCTTAACACACTGGACAGACTGCCCTCACTGCAGACAGCACCCCAGCTGGGTACTCCCCGTTCAAGACTCTTAGGTCCGTGGGGTGGTCAGTGATCCTCCAATCTACATGCATTGTCGTCGGGCTTGAGGCTCTGGTCTCTGGTCCCGAAAAGGTTTGCGTTTCATTACAAGATCTTTTGTTATGAATCTGTTATGGTGCCCCACACCACCCTGGGCATTTCACCAAGAAAGCCCACGGGCGGTCTGCCGTGGCTGCCGTCAGCCACTGACTTCCCTCTCCCCACAGGACGGCTTGTACGAATGCATCCTGTGTGCCTGCTGCAGCACCAGCTGCCCCAGCTACTGGTGGAACGGAGACAAGTACCTGGGGCCTGCGGTTCTCATGCAGGTAGGGGGCAGAGGCCTGCTGGACGACCCGCCCAGCTCAGACGGCCAGAGGCCTAGGGGACAGCGGTCTGCTGGACGACCCGCCCGCAGCAGCATGCTGTCTGTGCCATGCAGACCACCGGGGAAACCCAGCTCACCGGGCGAGGGCAGCTCAGCGAGTCTGAAGCTTCACCTCGCCATCCTTTGTAGCGGGGAGGTCACCCCAAAGGGAGGGTCACCCAAAGGAAGGGACCCAGGGTGAGCTAGGCCCCTGAACCGTGGGCTCTGTGGAAGGGAGCAGTGTCTTGGGACAGCAGGACTGGGCTAGGGGCTGCTTAGAAGGAAGCAGTGTTGTCATTGCCCGTCACATGTGTACAGCTCAGTGCAAAGGTGGCGTCCACTCCCAGGAGACCGCTTTCAGATTTGTGGTCAGTGCTCTGCAGAGAGTTAGGCAGCGCAAGATAACTTCGTGTTTCCAACTCTCCAGTAAGAAGAAAGTTAGGCTGTGTTCCCACGCCACAGCGCCAACCCTGCAGTGTGTAGGCAGGTGTGCTGTGTGACCACGCCACAGTGCTGACCCTGCCGTGTGCAAGGAACCTGTGCTATGTGACTACACTGCAGCACACCCTGCCGTGTGCGGGCAGGCATGCTCACACAGGCTGCTTGCCCCCAGCATGTGAATTGTTGAGAACCACACTGGTCTCAGTAACACAGCTGGGCGGGGCTGGGGCCCTGTGGTAAACTGTTATGAATTGCTGCCCTCGGGGCATGTGTTGATTGACAGAAAGACAAACTCTCTGTGACGGTATCCTCAGCAACCCGTAATCCCTTGCACTTGGGAGGTGGAGGTAGGAAGATTATGAGTTCAGGGCCAGCCGTTGCTACAGACCTAGCCTTAAAATAACAAGCCAGGCATGGCGGTGTGTCCCTGTAACTTCAGCACTCAGGAGGCAGAGGGAGGCAGATCTCTGAGTTTCGGGCCAGCTAGGGCTGTCCAGTGAGACCCTGTCTCAAAGCATCCATTTAGTCAGTGGCAGGTTCTCGCACAGGCAGGAGCTGTGAGGAGGACGGGCATTTGGCACAGCCCACCCGCTGATTGGAACCTGGAACGTGACAAGGGCTGACGCCCAGGGCCATGTCGTTAGCACCGTTAGCACCGAGGGCCAGGCCAGGCTGGGGTGGCTCATAGGCTTGGGACGTGGACACGCAGGGTTAGGAAAGGGCTAGGAGCCTGCGTGCACGGCCAGAATGCCGGAGCAACGGTGAGCTTCTGCCCTGCGAGCCTATCCAGGCCGGCGCCCCTCTCAGCCAACACCCCGCTTCCCCAGGCCTACCGCTGGATGATTGACTCCAGAGACGATTTCACAGAGGAGCGCCTGGCCAAGCTGCAGGACCCCTTCTCCCTCTACCGCTGCCACACCATCATGAACTGTACGCAGACCTGCCCCAAGGTATGGCACGAGTGGCCGCGCCGCTTGAGGTGGATGCCTGCTGTTTCACTTGGGCCTTGGAATGGCTCTCGTCACAGACTCCACCAGGTCCCAAGACGGGCAGGCCTTACCTGGGGGTCCACAGAGATGGAAGGGGCAAGAATGTCCTCAGGACCCTTGAGTGGGAACCCGTGGTCAGCCTGACTACAGGAACCAGAAGCCAACGCTATGGGAGGCCGGTGGCTCTGGGAGGCTGGTGGCTCTGGAAGGCAGGGTCCCTCAGCCATGTCACAGATGTGGCTGCTGATGTGCCCCAGCCAGTGAGCAGGCGCCTGCTCTGCAGCACTGTAGTGGACTCGGTGTGGCAGGTCTGCTCTGCAGCGCCACTGTGGACGCCGGCCTTCAGCCTCCCTGGTCCTCACCCTTTCCTCATCTCTCTTGTTGCTGTGTTGTCCTATTTGAGACAGAATGTCTCTACATAGCCATGGCTGTCCTGGAACTCACTCTGTAGACCAGTCTGGCCTTGAATTCTGCCTGCCCCTGCCTCCTAAGCGCTGTGACTGAAGGCGTCTATTTACATTAATTAGGGGGAAACTGCTACACTGCTGCATCACCACCGCCCGGCTCCCATTCCTGAGAGAACTCTTGGGCCTTCTGTGGGGTGGCTGCCTTCTGATCTAGTGCCAACTGTGGACACGTCAGCCTGGGCCCTGGGCAGGAGCTCTGAGGTGTGACCCTGACTGCCCTTCAGGCAGCGACTGGGCAGCAAGCTAGGAAGCTATAGGGCAGCCACTCAGCAGGGTCAAGAGACTCCAGCGTGTCTTGGAGATGGTTGCCAGACGGGCCCAGGCTCTCAGCAAGTCTATATCAGGACAAGCCAAAGCTGTGCAGGAGACGGGGGCTCTGCCCTGTGACTGCAGCCACGCGGCACAAGGTGCACTATGTCAGCCCCACCTTTCCTGTGCCACACCCTCTGTACCTTCCACCTTGTGTACCTTGAGATCACTCTGTATTAGTATGTGACGAGCCTGTCCTGTCTTGGGTCATTTTCTCTTTAATACTCTAGTTTCTGAGTTACTCGTCTAAAGTGAGAATCCCGTGCCCCTCCCCCCCACCTCAGATAAGTCCAGGCCTGCCACCTACCTGCCATTTCCCTCCCCTTTTGCAAGGCCAGCCCTGACTGGGATATGTATCCGTCCTGCAAGCAAGTCACAGCTGCAGGCCGCAGTTGGGTCATGGTGTATGGTGTTAGCCAGTCAGATGCAAGCTAGGAAGCAGTCCCCGGGCTGTTTCTTACAGTACTTTGAGAGTATGTAGTCTCCGCCATCTCTGGCCTGGAGGAAACTCCACCCTGCGGGCCCTGAGCAGTCGGACGCTGCCTGCTGCCTGCCGTGGCGTGGCGTGGCGTCAGCATGGGGCAATCGTGGGGCAGGGCTGCCTCTCTTCCGTCCCTCCACTCCTGGTACTGAAGCTCTTCCCTTCCCTCCAGGGTCTGAATCCAGGGAAAGCGATTGCTGAAATCAAGAAGATGATGGCGACCTACAAGGAGAAGCGGGCACTGGCTTAACCCTGCCGCACTGAGTGTGGGAGGCTGTCAGCTCTGGCGTGAATCCCTTCAAGCACCTGGAGTCTTCCTGAGTACAGCGTATATAATAAACATTTAAGAAATAAACAGGTGTTCCTCTCCATTATTACCAAAGACAATCGGAACTGAGTCCTTGCTGCCCAGGACTGTGAAGGCCTAGGGAACCCTTGTCCCTGTGGACAGAGCTCCAGACCTGAGCCCTGCTGAGGATTGTGGACACCCAGGGCTGGAGCGTGTCCCCAGCGTCACGTCACACCTTGCCCTTCTGTGAGACAGGACTTGTAGCCACCTCCTCATCGGCCACGTAGTCCTGCGTAGTCTCCGGCTCCACAGTATTCGCTAGCACCCATGAGCAAAGGCCAGTCGCAGCCTTCAGGGCTACAGACAGGGCAGCCCCTCCACGCCATGGAAGCAAGGTCAGATGCTTCCAGCCCACAGCGGCGACCCTGAGCAGCTGCCTGCTGGTCACTCCCGGCCGCAGCTGCCCGCCCTGGCCCCACTTCAAACCACACAGTGATGCTGGGCCAGCAGCACACAATGGGAAGTACACCAGCTGAGGCAGGAGTCACAGCCAGCCTAGGCTACATAGCAAATTCCAGGCCAGCCTGAGCTACATAGTGAAATGGAGTCTGGGGAGAAAATAAGGAAAAATGAAAGGTCGCCTGTCCAGCATTCCGCATCTGTTTCCCGAATGTTTGACCAATCTAAAGTTCCCTCCAAGCCAGGCGTGTTAGGTGACGGTAGTGGGTGCCACCCAGTGTGTAGGGGGGCAGGAGTGTGTGGCATTACCCCCCACCCCGCAGTCACAGCCGCTGAGTAACAGATTTAACCATTCTGGCGGGCGTTAAACCTTATGGGTGCCGCTCTTGCTTGACTAACTTTCTGCACTGACAGACCGGTCTAGAGGTCAACATGGAGTCACTCCTGTCACAGTTCTGTACAACTTACCAGATGTTTCCCTGACCTGCCTGGGCCGGAGAGAACGCAGGCCTGACCCAGTGGTCACCAGACATTTGCCAGGCAGCCACTTTCCCTTGCTTTGTGTCCTGGTCACACCCTACAAGAACAGTAACTTTGATTTTTTTTTTAAGATTTATTTATTTTATTTATTAGCACACTGTCGCTGTCTTCAGACACACCAGAAGAGTGCATCTGATCCCATTACAGATGGTTCTGAGCCACCGTGTGGTCGCTGGGAATTGAACTCAGGATCTCTGGAAGTGCTCTAGAAGAGCTCTTAACCACTGAGCCATCTCTCCAGCCCAAACAGTACCTTTGAAATGATCCAGCAGAGACAGAGAGGAGTGTTTAACTCCGAAATTGACTACCATACTTCAAAAGGAACCCTGGCTCAGCCCCTCAGTGCAGTTACTCTATTTATGAAGTGAAGCATCTCAAGGCTCTAGAATCTAAAATCTACCAGGTTTGAGCCCTGTCCATGGAGGAAGAGGGGGTAGAACCTGAGGTCTAGCCTCTGTGAGATACTGACCCAAAATGCAAATAAAGATTTGGGGTGCAGCTCAGTGGTGATACACTTGCCTAGCTTGTCCAGCCTCTAGATCCCACTTTTATACTACATAGAGAAAAGACACCCCAAAACTACATCATAAGCTTCAGCTGGAGACTCAGACCGTCCCAGAAACAAAGGCTTTTTTATATCATGAGCCAAGTACCTAAGGAAATGTCCAGTGCCCCCGAGAATGAACCTTAAAGCATTTCTGAGCTGAAAATGGAAGGTGCATCTGTTATCCTAGAACTCGGGAGGCCGGGGCTGGAGGATTAAGAGTTCTATACTAGCCTGGGCTACATAATTCTAGCCCAGATATACATGTGGGGATGGAATCCCTACAGAATGAGGGTGAGGTACAATGTTACCAGGCCTAGTGGCACACTCAGGAGGCTGAGGCAGGAAGATTACTTAGTTCAAGGTCAGTTCCACTCCACTACACAAGTTGTGGGAGAGAGATTGTACTCAGCAAGTGTTAGCATCACCTCACTTATGGGAGGTAAGGTGAAGTGATGTTTGCTACCGGCCACTCAGACACCAAGGCCACAAATTAAAGTGTCCTCTGGACACTTAGAGCATGTGCAAAAAAACCTGGTGTGATTCCTAGTGCTACAAAAAAAAAAAAAAAAAAAATTGGGGGGGAGGGGAGTTTGCCCTCCCAGCATCTGAGTCCCTGAGTCCTAGACTCACGTAGTGACACTTAACCCCAAGTGACAAGTGAAAAGTGCGGCCATTCCAAGGCCAGCACTTGAGATGTGGCAGGGTAACCCCCCCCCCCCCAGGCCCTGTCTGTGGACAGAAATCAGTTCAATTCTAATGACCTTGTGAGACCTGGGAAAGTCACACTCCTTAGCTTCAGGGGTAAGGAGACTTTGCTGCTGGGACCTGGATCTGGAGGGCAAAGTGGGTTGTTGTCATGACTGTTGTCATGTTGGCATGAGTGGTGCAAAAGGATGAACTGCTGCTGGGAGCCGCATTTGACACGTGAGGTGGCTCAGAAGGTAAAGGCTCTTGAGTGAATCCTGACTAATCAGCCATGGGACTCCGGGGTGGCAGGGGCTCTGGGCAGGTGGTCCTGCTGTTGCCAGTGGTGGTGTGAGACAGGGCCTTGGGCCTTGCAGCTCAAGCTGGCATAGAACCCACTCTCCTGCCTCCTGCCTTTGCCTCTTCAGACATGAGATTACTACCATGCTCCACCATGTCAAGCAAGACTTTTCTTTGGTATCTTTTTAAATGTGTGTCTTAGGGTTTCTATTGCTGCAATGAACCACCATGACCCAAAGGCAAGCTGTGGAGAAAAGGGTTTATTCAGCTTACACTTCCACGTTGCTGTTCATCATTGAAGGACATCAGGACAGGAACTCACAGAGAAACCCTGTCTGGGGTTTGGGGGGCGGGGGGAGGACCATCTGCAGAAAAGGCTACTTTTTCTGCCTGTTTAGGCAGCCACAGTCTCACTCATAGAATGTCACTAGTTGAAAACACACTGCTTTGTTGCAAAAAAAAAAAAAAAAAATCCCACGAAACTAAAGAAATGAAGAAGTAAGGCTGTGCTCTGAGATAAACTCTCAGCGTCCACGTCTTCTCAGCCTTCTGCAACGTGAGCCAGGCATGGGGCAGCCCCCACCAGAGCCCCCGAGACCAGTAGCCCCAGAGGGAAGCTGTTGAATCAGGCCTGGCCCTTGTGACTGCAAACTTTCTGCTGCGGTTTGCTGGGAGAAGAGCCCTGCCCACAGACCGCCTGGGGAGGCCACACAGGGAGAGCCACTTCCCCACAGGTGCCTGTGGCAGGTGGGCGGGGCCTTCTCTGTCCTCTGTGGTTTAGCAAAACCTGGCACCTGGTCCCATCAAGCTGTGGGCAGCTCGGCTAACTCCCAGAAAGCTTGGGATGGCGTCTGTGGCTTGGGATGGCGTCCGTGTAATAAATCGCTTTTCATGGCAGACAATATGGCAAGCAACCTACAAGGCTGTCTGATCCCACATCCCTTAGAATCTTCAAGGCTAGTCGGGCGGTGGTGGTGCGCGCCTTTAATCCCAGCATTTGGGAAACAGAGGCAGGCAGATTTCTGAGATCGAGGCCAGCCTGGTCTACAGAGTGAGTTCCAGGACAGCCAGGGCTACACAGAGAAACCCTGACTCAAAAAAAAAAAAAAAAAAAAAAAAAAAAAAAAAAAAACAAAAACAAACTTTTAAGTCTTCTAACCCAGCTCAAGGATCTCACGAAATTACCGAGAGAGGAGAAGCCCAGAGAGGAACGTGACCTTCACCCAAGCACTCGGGGAACAGAGGTGGGAAGCTCTCTAGGAGTCCAAAGCTAGCCTAGGCTGTAACCTGTCCTTGTCCCAGTAAATACATCAAAAAGCGTTCACATAGCTCGACAGGAATTGATGCTCTGGGCCTCCTCAGGCCCCAGGCCAGACCCATGACACCGCCCCTCTGGGACCAACCTGAGTCAGCCAAGCCCAAATTTAACCCACCACCCTCCAGGCCCCACCCTCCAGGCCCCACCCTCCAGGCTCCCCAGGCATCTAGGTGTCCTGGAAAGGTCACCTGCTGAGGCCTTGAGGTGGGAGTGAGGAGTGGGGGAGGCAGCTGGTCCCCACTGGCAATGTCATCTGCTAATGAAGTCTCACCTGACCTAGCGAAGCCAGTCCCACGTCCCACATGGCCAATAGGAATGCCCCCCAACCTGCTCCACCGGCCGCCTGCCCCAGCTCAGGAAATGGCTCCGCTGTTCTCCAGCTGCTGAAGTCAAACCTCTGGGCATGCCTGAGCCTCACATTTCCACACCCACACATCTAGTCCACAAGTCCTGCACACATGGTTCCTGGAGCGTAGCGCTGTCGAGGCGCTCTACTGTCCCATAAAGGGAGCCCCTACCCCGCCCCATCATAGCTCTGCACGCTTCTAGCGCTTTCTGCAGCCTGTTGTTTTGCTTTGGTGTCCTCATGTCGCTCTCCAGCAGTCCCCACTGGACAGGGCCGGATGGTCCAGCTCCTAGCTCTCTGCCTGACTCTCCCTGAGTTCACAGGGATGCTGTGGTGCTGATCTGGCCGCAGCTTTCCCTGACTTACCCCAGGTGTCTGATACACCCTCTGCCTCAGTTCAGAGGTCATTGACCACCCTGGGGCCGGGGGACGCCCTGGCTGCATCGGTCACTGTGGGACAGTGTAGTAAACGCTGTAGACAACTCTCCTAGGCTTTTCGGGGTCCTCATTCGCCTCACTTGTGCAGGGGTGCATGCAGGCCATGCTTCTGGGTTTCTGGGCTGGGTCCTACCTCCAAAACAATGGACTGCAGAAAGCGCTAGAAGCGTGCAGAGCTATGATGTGGTGGGGGAGGGGCTCCCTTTATGGGGACAGTGGAGTGCCTTGACAGTGCTACCTCCAGGAACCGTTGGCCATGCACGCAGGACTTGGACCTCTTTACATCCTCACTGTCAGCCAACCTGGATGGAGCCCCTTTCTGGCCATCTCTGACCGTGGGAGTCTATGGGAGATGTGACCTTCCTCTCCTGACATCTACCCAGTAGTATCAGGCTTTGGATGAGCATTCTCATGTGGCACTTACAACAAGCAAGCACTGTTGCTGTTTGTCACTGTACAGGTCAGAAAAAAGAGGTCCCGGGGCTGGAGAGATGGCTCAGTGGTTACGAGCACTGACTGCTCTTCCAGAGGTCCTGGGTTCAGTTCCCAGCACCCACACACACACACGGTGGCTCACAACTGTCTGTAACTCCACTTCCAGAGGACCCAATGCCCTCACACAGACATGTATGCAGTCAAACACCAATACAGTTAAAATGAAAAATAAATAAAATAAAATAAAAACAGAGGTCCAGATCCAGAGACATGGCTCAGCCGGTAAAGGCGTTGCTGTCAACCTTGAGGGCTTAAGTTCGATTCCCGAGACCCACAGGGAGGAAGATGACGGACTCCTGAAAACTGTTCTTTGATGTGCTGTGATGCATACATGCCCCCCCCCACACACACACACAACGAATCAATAGGGTTTTGTTGTTGTTGTTGTTGTTTGTTTGTTTTGAAGAAAATAAAAGAGGACCCATGGAGGTTAACTGATCCATCCACAGTCACACAGCCTGGAAGAGACCAAGGCAGGCTTGAATCTGCACGCATAAGGCTTAACTACTGAGGTGTGCAGTTGAGGCTGTGTTCTGGACACGTTCTCTGTCTATTCATACGTTCTGATTGTCCTATTTCCCATTCATCAGTTCCGGACCGTTCCACCTGTGTCTCCAGCATGTCCCCGCCCCCCTGTCTGCCACCAGCCTATCTGCCTGCCTGTCTTGTTGTCGTCTGTTTTGTCTCCCAGCATATTGGTTTTCTGTTTGTCTGTTTTGTCTGTAGGCTATCCCATCTGTGTCTCCCAACCTCCCACTCAGCCTGCCTATTTGATGTTTGTCTGTCTGCCTGTTTCCTGTATGGTTGTTCTATATGGAGGCTGTTCCAATGGGGTGTCCCAGCGTTCCCTTCGGTTTGCCTGTCTGTCACCTCTCTGCCTCTTTGTTGTCTGCCTGGTCTGCCAGACTGTGCCATTTCTCTCTCTTGTCTAGGAGCCGTCCCACTTGTTTTCCCAGCATCGCCCTCTGTCTGTCTGTCTACCTGTCTCGCAGCCCGTCCTTGTTCGTCTATCTGTTTTGTCTGGGGACTGTCCCGTCCACGCTCCACTGCTTCCCATCTCTTACCCTTTTTTCCCCCATGCCCCGCCTCCCGCCTCCCGCCTCCACCCACTCTGCCCCCAGCTTTAAGATCTCTGCGAGCTCTGTACTGAGGCCAGACTGGGAACTACAAGTCCCGGCAGTCCGCGCGGCAGCGGCGGACGTAGGCGCCGCGGAGGGGCGGGGATTGACGGCCGCAGACTGACTGCGGCACTGTTCCAGTCTCCGTCGCGTCGTGCAGGTGCCGCCCAGCCCGGCCTCTCCGCAGATCGCCTCGCCGCAGCCGGCGCCCCCGACCGTGCCCCGGGGCCTCGCACGCCGAGCCCAGGCCGCGGGCCACAGCGGCCGGCGATGAGCGCGAGGAGCCGAAATGAGCGCAGGTGAGCGGCGGCCCGGCCCTCCCTTCGGGTCTCATCCCCAGGCACTCAGAGACAGATTTAGGATGCCAGGGCGCATACCCTGGGCCAGAGGATCCCCTAGGGTCGGGGATTCCTGCCCTCCCCATCCCCTCTGAATGCATTCGGCCCTGAGTGACAGGTCCCGATGATGGACGCAGTGCATCGCCGCGGGGCCTCTGAGCAGCACAATATGTGCTCTATGAACAGGGTTAGGGAAGCCAGCTCTCTGCCGGGCCTGGATGGGAGACCCGAGGCACAAATGCACTCCTTACTCCAGCCTCAGACCCACACAGAAAGCTTGTCAGTGGCCAGATCCAAGAAACACATCCTGCATGACCCATGCCAGAATGAGTGTCTTAGGCTAAAACCAGAATCCCACCAGATGCAGATGGCCTGCTAACCTCCGGGTGCTAGCATGCCCAGCCCTCGGTCTCTGTCTCTCAGCCTATCTCCGGCCCAGTCCACAGCTTCCATCCTACCGTGTCTTAGGTGAGGCGACAATTCAGCTTGTGATAAGAACATCGTCCGCGCCCTATGCCCCAGACCCTTGGGTCTGCACTTGAGCAAAGTCTCTAGCGTCTAGACTCTAGCTAAAGACCTCCCAGGCGCACACCCTCCCAGCTTGAAGGAAGCCAGGAGCTCCTGGCCATGGAGGGGTGGGGGGCACCAGAAGTAGATGCTGTTGCCCCAGCCACTGACTGATTAGCAGCGGGAAGCCTGGGCTTCCGCAGGAAATGTGAGGTTCCCAAGTGGCTTTGACTCCCGCCCCTCTGCTCCCCAGTGCTGGTGCGGCTGCCCCAGGGCTGCGAACCCTGCTCAAGCCTTGACTCTGCCGTGCATGCCTGCATGTTGGTCTTTCTCTCGTGGTCTGCCTTTTCTTGGGCTTTTGGTTTGGGTTTCTGGCTGGTGCTGAGACGGGAAGCAAACCCTGGACCTTTTGCTCTACTGGACCTATATTGCAATCTTCCCAGTATTTTATTTTATCGTTTAAAGATGTGCTTTTAAAATTTTTAATAGTGTGTGTGTGTGGCTGTTTACATTAGATTGTGAGTTCCTAACATGACTGCTGAAGAGCGAACTCAGAGCCTCTAGGAGAGCTGACTGTACTCTTAACCGCTGAGCTCTCTCTCCAGCCCCTATTATTTTTTTATTGTTTGAGATTGGGGTCTCATGTAGCCCAGGCTGACCTCAAATCCAATATGTATGGATCCAATATGACCTTGAACTAATCCTGTTTCCATCTCTTCAGTGCTGATCCTACAGTCATGGGCCGCTAAACCTAGCTCTCATTTTAAATAATTGATAATTTTTTATTACTATTTCATGTGCACCCGCATACACTTATGCTCCAGCCTGTGTGTGTGTGTGTGTCCGTCAGAGGACTTTTCCACCGTGACTCCAGGTGTGGAACTCAGAACATTAATCTTGTGTAGCCAAGGCCTTTGCCTGCTGAACCCTGCGGCCACCACCCCTCCCCCTCCCCATTTTAAATGAGAACCTACTACTCAATGCTTGAGGCTGTGAGGGGGAATTCACCACAGCCAAGCATGCCAGCTTCCCCATTTGAGGTCATACGATTCAGGACCTGACTCTTCACAGTCTGTTTCCTCAGTTTCCCCTCTCTGAGGGGAACTCTTCAGCCTTCTCTCCCTGGCAGAGCTGAGGTGAATTACAGTGTTGCCACTGCTTAGGAAAAGGCCCTGAGGCTGCCTTGGCTGTGACACAGGAGCTCTGAGAGCTTAGAGTTATCATCCCCCAAAGCCCACAGCCAGTGCAAGCCAACTTGAGGTTGTCTTACTGGTGAAGTCTTGAGACACCTTCCCTTGAAGGGTGATCTGTGGCTACACATATCCAAGTGCTTTAAAGATGTCCCGAGTCCCTGCCAGACAGTTCACCCCTGGGTGTGGCCCTTTTGGACGCTCTAGAGGACTCCTGAGATGTCACTTCCTCTTTAGCTCCTTTGCTGCCCTCCTTCCCGAGGCTGGCTGTGAACATCCTTGTGAAATAATCGGTGTGTGATGGACACTGGGAAGGAACTTTCCAGATTAGACCCTAGGGGCTGAGCGTAAGGAAGAGCTTAGAGACGTGGGTGGGTGCGTGGGTGTATGGGCAGGGACGCGCAGGGGGGCAGACTCATACTCTTCCTGCTCCACCGCAGTGCTTGGCTGTGAGTTCAGTGCCAGCTGTGAGTAGATCAGAGGGTGAGAGCGGGGATAGTAGGGCTTTGAAGACGACAGGCCTGTTCCCAGTCTCCGGCCCCTGGCGGCGTGGCCGTCGGAAGCTCAGCCCGTCGTCCATCCTTAACCACAGTAAGAGGCCACCTCTCTGCTGTTGGCAGGTGGAATCGGTCAGGTGATTGGCTCAGGGTTGGCTCTGTGACTTCCTTATCAGCCTGAGTCCTATCTAGCTGGTGCTGTAAGGGTCACGAGCTGTGGGAAGGAGCTGATCTCCAGGCCTGGAGGCCAGCACCCTTGGGGGTTCCTGTCTGTCTGGGTGATGAGAAAGGAGAAGAGCCGCCCCGCCCTGGTGGGAAGCCACGCAGCTGGCACCAGGCTCAGACGCCCGCCCTCCGTGGCCCAGGCTGATGCTCTTCCTCCTCCACGTCAGTGCCGTCGCCACGCACACTGTCATCTTAGAGATTGGAAATGGAGGCCCAGAGAGGCCGGGGCACCTGCTTTCTGAATCACAGCTTGGCAGAGAGCGCAGTTGATGATGGAGACTTTAAGTGTAGCTCTTGGGCAGGGTCCCTCCCTGCACCTGTGTCCCAGCCATAAAATATAGAAGCCTTACCTGCTCGGTAGGGTTGTGTGGAGGAAAAAGCCGGTGTCAGCCCTGTGAAACCCTGAGGTGCTGTTTCCTGACCACCTGAAGGTGGGTGCACCCCCCACCCTGATCTGGCAGGCAGATGAAGGGCTCTAGCAGGAAAGGCTGTAGCTGCTAGAGGTGGAGGGGCTGAGAACTTCTTTCTGAGCCTCCCGTCCTGAATTCAGGTCCCCTGTGTGAGAGCCAGGCTACTCCTTGGGGCCAAAAGGAAAGAAATGACGTTCTTCCTGGCTGGCTCCGCCTTCGTGCCAGGGTCCGCGGTTCTGTGGAAGGTGGGAGAGCGTCCACTGGTGGGGCTCTGGTTCAGCTATTTTCTGGGTCCCCCAATTTAAAGAGGCCTCGGGTGGAGCTGCACACACTAACACCCTAACTCCAGTTCCCTGTGAGTGGGCCTCCATTCTAGGAGTGAGAACAGCTCCTGGAATGTGGGAACTCTGCTCTTCCTTCTATCCTGGTTGCCACACCTAGATTTGTCTCTGGTTTTTGTTTTGTTTTTCGAGACTGGGTTTTTCAACTCTGGGTAGCCCTGGCTGTCCTGGAACCAGATCTGTAGACCAGGCTGGCCTTGAACTCATAGTGATCAAGCGCCTCTGCCTTCTAGGTGCTGGGACTAAAGGTGTGTCCCACCACCTCCCGTCCTAGATTTGTCTTTGTTCAAGACCAATAAACTTATTGTTTAATTATGAAAATAATAAGCAAAACCAGTCTGAGAGCAGCCTGCCTGGGCCTGCCTCCCCACGCTCCCAATGCCTGCTGTGTGATCTTGGCCGAGCTATGAAACCCCTCCCTTTTCTTTAAGATGGAGAGGGGAGGCTGGGAAGATGGCTCGTGGGTAAAGTGCAAGCTGAGGTCCTGAGTTGGGATCTCCTGCACCATCGTAAAAAAGCTGTGCCGTAGCACACACCTGAAATTCCGTCGCTGTGGGGACAGAGACCGGTGGATCTTGGGGACACTCTGTAGCCAGTCTAGACTAACTAGTGAGCTCTCGGTTCAGGGAGAGACCCTGTCTCAAGTGAAGTAAGGAGGAGAAGAATAAAGATCCCTACCATCAACTTCTGGTGTGCGTACATATATGTATATGTATACATGTGTACACTTGAGCCCGTACATGCACACACAAAACGCTACACACAAAATGAAAGTAAAATGGAGTGATACCTGGCAGATTTATTAAGATAACCATGTGAGAAGGGCTGGGAACTAAAGCCCACACGCTGCTAGCTATCAAGCCTCAAGTAGGGAGGCTGGCCACCTGCCTCCGCCCCACAAGCCCCGCCCAGCTGGTCAGGACTCTTTAATGGTCTGGGAGAAACTACAGGAGGCTCCGCCTCCAGGGACTGAGCAGTCCTGAGGCTACGGGATGCTGAGACTACAGCATCTGCCGGAGGAAAAGTTGGGCTTACTGCGTAGAAACTTCTAGAAAGTTCCCTGCCCTGTTGGTGGGGAGGAGGAAGGGAGATTCTACCGCAGCATCCTGATGCTAGTTTCTGCCGCTGACAGAATCAGTGTGGACTTGACTTTATAGGGGACTGGGAACCAGGTCTAAATGAGAACAGCCGGGCCCCTGCCCACGGGTGGCAACGTCGAAGGGAATGTGGGTGATGTGTAGTGCCCCACGCATGCAGAAGCAAGACCCAGGGCTGCAGGGCAGTTATGTGCGTCTCTCCAGCTCTGTCGAGAGAGAGCACACCGTGAGAAGGAACAGGCCATTCAGGTCACAGGCTCAGAAGGCCTGGGGACAGAGTGACCAGCTTGCCAAGCTTCAGAGGAGGCCTGGGGTTGTGGCCTGGTGCTGGAGTGGCCTGTCTAGCACCACAGGGCCTGGGCTCCATCCCCAGCGCTAAAAACCAAGGGCCCTACCCTTCTCTGACATCTCTCCTTCCTGTCCACAGACAGCAGCCCGCTCACGGGCAGCACGCCCCCCAGCTATGGGACCCTGATGACAGGGACATCAATCGATCCCCTCAGCTCCTCAGTTTCATCCGTGGTAGGTGGTGGTGGGCGGAATGGCACACACGGTCTGCCCCAGCACCCTCCTGACATCTGTTCAGTCCCCCTGCCTGCCCCACCCCCCAGCTTCCTCAGCCCTGTCTCCTGCATCCCCAGAGGCTCAGCGGCTACTGTGGCAGTCCATGGAAGGCCATCGGCTATCACGCCGCGGTCTGGATGCTGGCCGGGATCCCCTGGCTGCTATTCCGCTGGAAGCCCTTGTGGGCCGTGCGCCTGCGGCTGAGGCCATGCAGCCTGGCCCGCGCCGAAACACTCGTTATAGAAATAAGAGACAAAGAGGTGAGTGAGGCCGCCCGGAACTGAGGAGGAGTGATGGGATACTGGGGTGCTCTGTGCAACCACCGCTGGGCCTTGGCGCGGGGTGGGCAGGGGTCGAGCCCTCATCTTCCTGTTTGTACCTCAGCACCCGGTCTGAGCAGTGGACAGAGGCGGCTGGGTATGGGCCGCTGGGCCCCCTTACACTTCTTTAGAAAATACTTTATTAGTTTTAGCAATCAAGGCCACATAAATAAGATTTTACCAGGAGATGGCCCTAAATGGGAACTTTAGTTAGGGCTTTCTGTTGCTGTGATAAACACCATAGCCAAAATGCAAGTTGGGGAGGAAGAGGTTTATCTCAGTTCTAAGTCCATACCATAGTCCCTCCTCAAAGAAATCCTGGCAAGAACTCAAGTCCGGAACCTGGAGGCAGGCTCTGAAGCAGACGCCATGACGGAGTCCTGCTTACCGCCTTGCTCCCTATGACGTGCCCAGCACAGTCTGTCTGCTCTTACACTGCCCAGGACCACAGGCCCAGGGTGGCACTGCCTGCGGTGGGACGGGCCTTCCCACACGATCATTAGCCAAGGAAATGTTCCACATGCTTGCCCGAAAGCCAGTCTAATGGGGACATTTTTCCCCATCTGAGATTCCCACCTTTTTTTGTTTGTTTATTTATTTTTATTTATCTGAGTACACTGTAGCTGTCTTCGGACACACCAGAAGAGAGCATCAGATCCCATTACAGATGGTTGTGAGCCACTATGTGGTTGCCAGGAGTCGAACTCAGAACCTCTGGGAGAGCAGTCAGCGCTCTTAACCGCTGAACCATCTCTCCAGTCTGAGTCCTGCTTCTCAAACAACTCTAGCTTGTGTCAAGTTGACAATAAACCGGGGATAATGGAAAAGAGGTTTGCTGCGTAAGCGCTAGGACCCGAGTTCGAATCTCCAGCCCCCATGTTTAAAGTTGCCCAAGTGCCCGTAATCCTTAGCGCTGGACAGTAGAGCAAGGACAGCGGGCTCTCTGGAGTTTGCTGACCTCCAGCCTATCTCTAGGGTCAAGGAGTGACCCTCTTTTTTTTGTTTTGTTTTGTTTTGTTTTGTTTTTTTCAAGACAGGGTTTCTCTGTCCTCGAACGCAGAAATCCGCCTGCCTCTGCCTCCCAAGTGCTGGGATTAAAGGTGTGTGCCACCACCGCCCAGCTTAGAGTGACCCTCTTTTAAGGGTCAGGCAGAGGTTGGCCGATAGAGCAGGACACCGGATATCCTACCCTAGAGTCTGTGTGTGCATGCGGGTGTACTGGCACACACGTGCAGACACCACGGTCACATGCATAAGGACTGTTGGGTCTAATGTGCTGTCTAAATGGACAGCCCTGTGTCTTTGGCTTTCCCCAAGGCCACCTGGCTAGGGGACTGTCCTGGAAGGATGGAGGCTCTTTTGAAAGGCTGATGTCACACCTCTGTGTTCCAGGGTAGCTCCAGACAGTTCTTCACGGTCCAGGTGCAGACTGAGGCTATTGTGGAGGGCAGGTGAGACACTGGGTGTCCCTTCCCCAGGCCGGGGTTGGGGGAGAAGGTCTGGGCCGTCCCCTGAGCTGCTGAGTAACTCCCAAACCCTCCCCAGCCTGGAGCTGCCCCCACGGGCCCAGGCAGAGGATGGCCGGAGCCAGGCAGCTGTGGGAGTGACACCAGAGGGCACATGGCAGGACACCACCCAGCTCCACAGGCAGGAAGAGGCAGTGAGTGACCAGCTGGGCTCTAGACCTGGTCTTGCCCTTCTTTGGGCACCCAGGTCACACACAGCGGGGAGGACAGTGCTCACCAAGCCCCGTGTCCCTCTGGCTCCCGAAGGCCTGTGATACTCTCTGGCTTGCAAGCTTCTCTTTCCTGGGATGCTGTCCCCTCCCCCACCTTGTGCGGGTGGACGCCCCTCCGCGCCAGGCCACCTCCCACCGGCCTCTCCTCTCACCCAGAAGCAGGTACTGCGCTATTACGTCCTCCAAGGCCAACGCTATGTCTGGATGGAAACCCAGCAAGCCTTCTGTCAAGTCAGGTAGAGGCCCCAGGCACGGCCATGCCATCTCCAGCAGGGTGGGTGTGGTACCAGAGCCCGATGCGGTGGCCTAACCCAGGCTACCCTTGGCTGCCCCAAAGCCTTGGGCAGTTGATGAAGCATCAGATGAGGGGACAGAGACATTAGACCTGGGACCGCACTGGGAGGTGGCAATGGAAGGTGCCAGGCCTGTTACTACCAAGAATGCCAGGAGCCCCTTGACCAGCGTGGGACATGTAGTACCTCAGGGATATCAGACGTGACCCCTGGGCTCCCACTTGTGAGGGGTGGTGTGCTTCTCCTGAGGAGGCGGGTTCAGCCACATTTGGCTCTTTTGGCCTCTCAGACATCTTATGCTCACCCAGCTGGGACAGTCCTCTGGTAAATCAGGGTGTTTTTAGGGGAAGAGGGGCTCCCCCAGCCTTTGCTGTATGGTAGTGACAGGAACAAAACTCGCTGACTGCTTGTCACTCAGTGTTGACTTTACCTCAGGGACCCACAGCCTGATGAGGTGGGTGTGTCTGCTGCACCCATTTTGCAGTTGAGAAAACAGAGGCACAGCAAGGTTAACTGCCTTGCCTAAGGTAGCATTGGTGTAAATAATGTTTTGTCACTGACATAGCACACCTATCCCCCACTGCTGTCATTCCTTAGTTTGTGGCCCGGTCACAGGAATCCATAAGCTGAGTTCTCTCCTCAGGGTTTAGTGTGACTGTGGGGGGCCTGACAGCTCTGGAGCCCCCACCCCGCCAAGTTCTCAGCCTGCTGAAGATGGGGTGTGGAGCTCAGGCCCTGCCACTCAGTGTCCCCTCTCCACCTCAGCCTGCTGGACCACGGTCGCACCTGTGATGACATCCACCGCTCCCGCTCTGGCCTCGGCCTCCAGGACCAAGCTGTGAGGTATTTGCTGCCCTGGCCCTGGGCTCCCTTCCTTCTCACACTCCTGCCCTCCCATTGGTGCCTTCTCGGGACCGTGGTTTCTGGGATGGAAAGCGGGGTCTGTGGCACCCTGGGACAGCTCAGTGGCCTCCCTTCTTACAGGAAGACCATCTACGGCCCCAACGTGATTGGCATTCCTGTCAAGTCCTACCTGCAGCTGCTGGTAGATGAGGTAAAGCACCCGGTGTCACCCACCCCAGCTTATCCGAGTAGGGCTCAGTGCTCTCCTCAGCCTGAGAGACCAGGCTGAGGGTAAGGAGCGTCCGTGCAGAGCTTGGACCAAGCCTGCTGCAGGGCTGAGGCGGACACACACACAGTCCAGCGCAGCCTTGGGCTAGGAGGTCTGCTGTAGAGCTGACCCTGCCCCAGCCCTGAGTGCCCGGTGCAGTGGCTTCCGGCTGTCAGCCCTGTGTATAAAGGATAAGGACCTGGGAGGAACCCACGACTCAGGGCCGAACAAGATATTGCCAAGGTCACGCGCAGTCAAAGGGATTCCTTCTACTTGGAAATGCCGCCTCAGCCTTCCACACTGCACAGCCTGCCACTTGGGCGCCGGGTGGCTTAGGCGAGTGGCTTAACCCTCCTGTGGCCAGTTTTCACCCGTGGTGGCGGCTTGGGCTTAGGGGACTGTCCTCACTAGTGTGTGACACAGAGAGTGTGGCAGAGGTCTGGGGACAAATGCCTGTGTCTTCCTAGCTGCAGCCTGGGGGATGTCAGGTGGAAAGGGGGCTGGGCCTAGGCAGGGGCCTGGCTTGGCTTTCCTCAGGACAGCCACCAGCTCTGTCTCCAGTATCCAGGCAGCCCAGGGGTGCTGGGGATGCTGTTGATGCCACCTCTTGTCCCCCCCACCAGGCGCTGAACCCCTACTACGGGTTCCAGGCCTTCAGCATCGCGCTGTGGCTGGCCGACCACTACTACTGGTACGCCCTCTGCATCTTCCTCATCTCAGCCATCTCCATCTGCCTGGCTCTGTACAAGACCAGAAAGGTGAGGGAGGTTGGCCTGGCGGGGCTGGACAGGGTGTCCCCAAGGTGGCCTGCCACCCACGCAGCTCTACTTGTCCGTCTGTCCCACAGCAAAGCTTGACCCTGAGGGACATGGTCAAGCTGTCTGTGCGCGTGCGGGTGTGCCGGCCCGGAGGAGGTGAGGAGCAGGCAGGGGGGAGGCTGGGAGTAGGAGGGCGGGGCGGCTGACCTCACTGAGCCCCGTGTGACCCCAGAGGAAGAGTGGGTGGACTCCAGTGAGCTGGTGCCCGGAGACTGCCTGGTGCTGCCCCAGGAGGGCGGGGTGATGCCGTGTGACGCCGCTCTGGTGGCCGGCGAGTGTGTGGTCAACGAGAGCTCCCTGACAGGTAAGTCCAGCCCGGCTGGCCGGGGATGAGGCCCGAGCCTCCACAGCTCTCGCCAGCCACATGCCATTAAACACTCTGTGCCTCAGTTTCCCCACTTGTAAACTGTGACTCCCAGGCACTCTGGGGTAGAGCATGCACAGACTCTTTTAGAGTCTACCCAATGGCTGAGAGTCTGCACCATGCAGGAGGATGTCGCAGGAGGATGCGACACATGAGTCACGGTCCCTGCTTGCGTCCTGTGTCTTTCAGCTCTGCGCGTGGGCCTACAGGCCCGTTTGTTTGTTTCTCTGTTGTTTTTTAAAGATTTGTTTATTATATGTAAGTACACTGTAGTTGTCTTCAGACACTCCAGAAGAGGGCGTCAGATCTCATTACAGATGGTTGTGAGGCACTGTCTGGTTGCAGGGATTTGAACTGAGGACCTCTGGGAGAGCAGTCGGTGCTCTTCACCCCTGAGCCATCTCTCCAGCCCTCTGTTTCTGTTTCTCGTGTCATATGTGTGTCACACTCCACACGCAGCCTAGAAGGCCCTGGTGGTCGTGACTGATGTGCTCCTGAGTCTGTACTCATGCAGATGGAGCCATGAGCAGCCTCACCTGTTTTTCCCAGTGTTCATGAGATCCGTGGCTGTCTAGGACGCTTTCGCCTGTGATCCCAGCACTCAGGAGGCTGAGGCAGGAGGATCACTAGGTCTAGGCCAGTTGAGCTAACAGTGTGATAGGAGTGGATGGTTGTTTCCCAGGAAAGTTCCAGCTTGAACTTTGTCGCTGTTCCTGTGCTGGTTTGTGCTCTGTGGCACTAACCGTGGCATCCAGGGCCTGTCCCACGGTGTGGCACTAGCCGTGGCGTCCAGGGCCTGTCCCACGGTGTGGCACTAGCCGTGGCGTCCAGGGCCTGTCCCACTGTGTGGCACTAGCCGTGGCGTCCAGGGCCTGTCCCACTGTGTGGCACTAGCCGTGGCATCCAGGCCCTGTCCCACTGTGTGGCACTAGCTGTGGCGTCCAGGGCCTGTCCCACTGAGCTAAGCTTCCAACTACTTTGTTTCCACCTTGTATTTGAGCAGAGTTGCCCAGGCCCCCTTGGAATAGACTCTGTAGTCCCAGCAGATTTCAAACTTGTAATCCTCCTGCCCCAGTGTCCTGAAAAGCTGAGATTACAGGCTCTCCACCAGCCCATCGATGGGTTTTACCTGTGATAAGTTAGTGAAGCAAATGTGGTTGTAACCCCAGCACTCAGCACACAGAAGCAGGGTCACTCCAAGTTTGGGTCTAGCCTAGACTACACAATGAAACCCTTAACTCGAAAGAACAGCAGCAACAACAAAACCCTTAAAACACACACACACACACAGAGCCGAAGGACTAGTTGTGGTAGCACACACTGACAGTCCCAGCACTGGGAGGTTGAAGCAGGAGGGAGGGGCCAGGACTTCAAGGTCATTGACTAGATAGTAAGTTGGAGGCTAGCCTGGGCTATGAGACTGTGTTAAAAAAACAACACTTACAGCCTCTGGCCCCCATGGATTTTCTCACACTTACCTAATCTTAGGGATGCAGACAGGCTGGGTACTCTTGAGTTCCCTTAAAACATGCATACCACAGAGGCCCAATAATCCTGTCCTCACAGGAACAACGTAAGGGGTCTGCTTTGACAAGCTGGGTCCCCAGGGTTTTGTAGCAGTGAAACCCCACTCCATGCAAATATCCTTATTAGTTAGATGTGAAGTGTGTGTACTAGCACACATCATTAACGCAGCACTCAGGAAGCAGAGGCAGGTGGCTGTCTGTGAGTTTGATGCTGGCCTGGTCTACATTATAAGACTTTATCTTTTTTGTTTTGGTTTGGTTTGGTTTTGGTTTTTCAAGACAGGGTTTCTCTGTATAGCCCTGGCTGTCCTGGAACTCACTCTGTAGACCAGGCTGGCCTCGAACTCAGAAATCCACCTGCCTCTGCCTCCCAAGTGCTGGGATTAAAGGCGCGCGCCACCACTGCCTGGCTTGAAACCTTGTCTTAAAATGAGAACAACACAATAAGCAGGGTGTGGCCAAGTGTGGCGGCTCATGCCAGGAATTCCAAGATTCTACAAGCTAAGTCAGGGAGATCACAAGTTCGAGGCCAGCCATGTTACATGGCAAGGCCAGTCTAAAGTCCACAAAAATAATGTGTTTGTGGTGAGCTATCTCCACAAGAGGGGCTCCCCAAACATTGTCCCTCATATGTTCTCACTAGGTGACCCAACCACCCAAAGCAGCTTCCTAGGAGCAGGTGCCCCACCCCCAGGATTGCCTCACGGTCTCAAGCCCCTTCTAGCTTATCCCTCTCACCGTCCACCCAGTCACAGAGTTGTGTGGCTTTAGAACAGCTGTGGGCAGCTCTTAGCTCGGTGGAAGGAGGGAGGGAGGGAGAACCCTGAAGGGCTCTTACAGGCCTCACACCATGTCACTCCCAGGGGAAAGCATCCCAGTGCTGAAGACGGCCCTGCCGGAGGGGCCCAAGCCCTACTGCCCGGAGACCCACCGGCGGCACACTCTCTTCTGTGGCACCCTGGTTCTGCAGGCCCGGGCCTACGTGGGACCCCGTGTCCTAGCAGTGGTGACTCGGACAGGTATGTATCTGGAGGTGGGAGGAGTGCTGAGCTCTGCATAGACAGGAACTGTGACCCAGGGCAGGACAGGACCTGGAGTGTGTCCCCCACCCTACCCCACCTCTGCCGCTGTGGGATTCTTCTCACACCCAGTAGAGCCTCTAGGTGCCGACGTTTGTATTTTTCATGTCTGTGTGTATTTTGCTGTATGTTTGTCTGTGCATATGCATGCCTGGTGTCTGCAGAATCCAGAAGAGGGCACTGGACCCCTCGGGAGCTGGAGTTACCGATGGTTGGGAGTTGCCATGTGCGTGCTGGGAAATGAACTTAGGTCCTCCTGAAGAGCAGCAACCGCTCCCTAACCACTGAGCCATCTCTCCAGCTTCATATCTTCATCTTAGCAGAAGTCAGGCCAGCTGTAAACTAGCTTTGCTGTGTCTGTAGGAGACAGCAGCGATCCTCCTGGGGGCTGGGAAGGGCTTAGTTCTCTCTTGATGTAAATCAAGATGTAAACCACCCATTTAAGAAGCTATTAATCTCCTGTGGGAGAACCCTGCCCAGTGACAGAGGCTGGTAGCTCACAATTTAATCCCAGGCAGTCAGGTGGATCTCTGTTAGGTTTGAGGCTAGCCTGGTCTACAGAGCAAGTTCTAGGCAAACAGGGGGTACATGGTGAGACCCTGTTTAAAATAAAATTCTATGGGAGTCATCATCTGTGACCCCAGTCCTGATGGCTGGTCATGGCCCCGGGGTGCAGGCAGTGTGTAAGGACTGAGAGGAGCTTGCCCTGACACACACGCACACAGACACAGACACACACACAGACACACACACAGACACACACACAGACACATGCACACAGACACACACACACACACACACACCTGTCCCTGCCTGGGCTGTCTGTCTGCCCCAGGGTTCTGCACAGCCAAAGGAGGCCTGGTAAGCTCCATCCTACACCCGAGGCCCATCAGCTTCAAGTTCTACAAACACAGCATGAAGTTCGTGGCCGCGCTCTCTGTCCTGGGTGAGTGGCTGCGTGCCTCACCCTGCCGACAGTCCCCACCCGGGCGGGTCGGGGTCCCGCTCACCCCTTCCTGTCTCCCCAGCTCTGCTCGGCACCGTATACAGCATCATCATTCTGTACAGCAACCGGGTAAGCCAGGGCCGGGTGGGACTGCCAGTCTGCATGCGGACCCGCCCAGCCCCGCCTCTGGCTTCACAGTGCCTCCTCCCAGGTGCCCATGAGGGAGATCGTGATCCGAGCCCTGGACCTGGTGACGGTGGTGGTGCCACCCGCCCTGCCGGCCGCCATGACGGTGTGCACGCTCTATGCCCAGAGCCGGCTGCGCACACAGGGCATCTTCTGTATCCACCCGCTGCGCATCAACTTGGGAGGCAAGCTGCAGCTCGTGTGCTTTGACAAGGTGGGGCCCGGCGGCAGGACTTGGGGGGCTGGGCACTTCGGCAGATGGCCTGCTGCACCCAGACGGCATCCCGGTGGGGAACCCTCACAGACTGCCCTTCACGGCCGGTCCTACCCACTCTCCATGCCTGTCAGATAAAGTGCCCGGAATCATTTCATTGTTGAAGAACCATTGTGGGCCTGCTATGCTGGGACCTCGTTCATGGCCCTGGCATCCAGGCGGGGGTTGGTGCGTGTGTGTGTGTGTGTGTGTGTGTGTGTTTGTGCGCGCACACGCGCGCAAGCATGTATGCCTTTGTGTGCCTGTGTACCAGTGACTGTGTCTATGCGTGTGTCTATCTTTGCCTCCGTGTCTGTATATGTGTGTGTGTACGCGTGTGCATGTGCCTGTGTCTATGGGTGGAGTGTGTGCCTCTGTATGTCTGTGTGCCTATGTCTGTGTATATATTTGTGCCTGTGTCTGTGTCTCTGGATATGTGTGTGTGTGTATCTGTGTGTGTGTGTGTGCGCGTGTGCGTGTGTGTGCGTGTGTGTGCGTGTGTGCATGTGCCTGTGTCTATGGGTGGAGTGTGTGCCTGTGTGTGTCTGTGTGCCTATGTCTGTGTATATATTTGTCTCTGTGTCTCTGGATATGTGTGTGTGTGTATGTGTTCGCGTGTGCGTGTGTGTGCGTGTGTGCGCGCTTGCGAGCACTCATGCCCCTAGCAAGTGAGTATACGACACTGAGGACAGTGGGTATTAAAAGAGCCCAGAGCCACCTTGATGGCATGACCAGTTTCTCCCACTGAGCTCTCTGTGGTGAGAGCAAACAGACCTGGTGGTGAGGAGCAGGCGTGTCAGTTCTTTAAGGACACACTGAGCTGTGGTGTCAGGCGAAGACACCAGCTGAGCTCCACCTGATGGTTCCTCAGGGCCTTGAAGCTGTCAGACTCAGGGGTGTGGAGGTGACTCCAGCAGGGACACGGGGTCCAGAACAGGCCTCCTGCGGGACTCGGGCCTGGCTTGGGTGTGGGACAACCTCAGCAAGACCCGACTCAACCAAGCACTTGGCACTGTCCCCTTGCAGACAGGCACCCTCACGGAGGACGGCTTGGACGTAATGGGGGTGGTGCCCCTAAAGGGGCAGAGGTTGCTGCCACTGGTCCCAGAGCCCCGCCACCTGCCCCCGGGGCCCCTCCTCCGAGCACTGGCCACCTGTCATGCCCTCAGCCAGCTACATGACACCCCGGTGGGCGACCCCATGGATCTCAAGATGGTGGAGTCTACAGGCTGGGTGAGGAGGCCAGACAGGCCAGACCCCTGCCTAGAGGCAGCTACGCCTACCTTGTATCTCCCCGAGTGGTCTCTGTCCCTGCAGTCACTCAGACACGGCAGAACCTTGTGTGGGATGTCTGCCCTCTGCTGGCATCCCGTTGTGTAAACCTTTTCTCCGTCACTACTACCATGGCCCTAGCCCAAGCTTGAAACCTGCCTCGTGGAGATTTTAGTAACTTGTCCAAGATCACTCAGCAATTTACCGTTGGGACAGCCAGAGTGTCCACTGGGTCTTATCTCTCCAGTCAGGAAGTCTTCCATGAGTCTACTCCTGCTGGCCCTCAACCTTCTTTGTTTGTCCCCAACCAGGTCTTAGAGGAGGGTCCCGCTCTAGGCTCGGCGCCTGGGAGCCAGGTCTTGGTGGTAATGAGACCCCCACCCAGGGGCCCTCAGCAACAGGTAAGCTGCAGAGTAACTGGGGCTCTGGGCCTTGGGTGTGGGCCTCTCAGCGGGCCTCTCAGCGCCCCTCACACCCACAGGAAGAGCCCCCCGAGCCGGTCAGCGTCCTCCGCCGCTTCCCCTTCTCCTCTGCCCTGCAGCGGATGGATGTGGTGGTGACCTGGCCGGGGGCCACCCAGCCTGAGGCCTACGTCAAAGGCTCCCCAGAGCTGGTGGCCAGCCTCTGCAGCCCCGAGACAGGTGAACGCGGCAGGCCCATGGTCCACTAGTGGGTGTGAGCATGGGGTCGGGGGGCAGGTTCCAGCCTGTGACACACACATCCCCCTCCCCGCAAGCCCTGATAATACTCTCCCCCCACAGTACCCAGCGACTTTTCTCAGGTGCTGCAGAGCTACACAGCTGCTGGCTACCGAGTCGTAGCCCTGGCCGGCAAGCCGCTGCCCATCGCGCCCAGCCTTGAGGCCGCTCAGCAGCTGACAAGGTGAACCCAGTCCCAGGGTATTTGGGGGGCTAAGCATAGGCAACTGCCCCTGTCTGGGCACTGGGAGGGGGTGTTGATGCCTGCCTGACCTCTGACCCGGGGATGCCAACCCTCCAGGGACACTGTGGAGCAAGAGCTGAGCCTCCTGGGGCTGCTGGTCATGCGAAATCTACTGAAGCCACAGACAGCCCCAGTTATACAGTCCCTGAGGAAGACGGGTATCCGGACCATCATGGTGACAGGTATGGCCCGGGGGAATCTGTGAGGAAGCCACAGCCTGTCCTGTCCTGGCGAAAAGGTAGCTTCCCAACATGCCCTGCTGCAGCATCCTTTTGGTGCCAGACTCTTCCCAATCTTTCTGTCACATGTGTCACTGTCACTCACAGTTGACAAGAGCTCAGAGCTCTGGGGCTCAGAGAGGGATGAGTTCTTAAGAGCGAGGTGGGGGGTCCACCCAGACAGCCCCGTGCTTGCATACATGTGCCATGCCCCAGTCTTGAAGCCACGTGCAGAGTGCAGAGCTGGAGTCCAGCCTCCAGTGGCTCCTCTGACTCTCTGGTGACTCAGTTTACCACTGAGGAAAACAGTCTCGGAGCGTGGCTATGTGGCTGGTTTGCCCTGCTCAGCCAGGGTTGACAGTTCTGGTGGGTGGTCTACCTGGAAGGGTCAGGGTGGGGTCAGGGTGACAAGGCCCTGAACAGGGTTAGACTCTGACCCTGCCTCACACCCTTAGGGGACAACCTGCAGACAGCAGTCACTGTGGCAAGAGCTTGTGGCATGGTGGGCACCCAAGAGCACCTAGCTGTCGTCCATGCCACCCACCCCGAGCAGGGCCAGCCTGCTGCCCTGGAATTCCTGCCAACAGAGTCCTCTGCAGTCATGAACGGGACAAAGGTGAGATGAACCCACCAGCCCTGGCTGTGCCCCACCCCATGACCATTGTCACCTGGCCCAGGACCAGGCTCCAGGGAGGAAAGGGTTACTGAGCTGAGTTTCCTGATTGTCTAGGATTCTGTCCAGGCCACAGGCTATCCCGTAGAGCTGGAGCCCCAGCCCCGTCACCTGGCCCTCAGCGGGTCCACGTTTGCTGCCCTTCAGAAGCACTTCCCCAAGCTGCTGCCCAAGGTATGACTGCCCAGGGAGGGGCTCTGCCCTGCTGTCTGTGTGCCAGGTCATGTGTCAGCCGTCCCCTCTTATGCCGCAGGTCCTGGTGCAGGCTACCGTCTTTGCCCGCATGGCGCCAGAGCAGAAGACAGAGCTAGTGTGTGAACTGCAGAGGCTTCAGTGAGTTCTATGTTGTGGGGACACTGAAAGGGCCGCGGAGTGACCATGCGCGTGCCCGTCCGTCCACTTACCTCCCTGGGCATTAGTGACCCTTCACCTTTCAGAAGCTCCCAGAAGGCAGATGTGCTGGCATATGCTGTAATCCCGGCACTTGGGAAGCAGAGGCAGGAGGATTGCTGCTAGTTTGAGGCCTTTGTGGATTCTGTAGGGAGACTGACTAAACAGGCAAGCAAAAAAAAAAAAAAAAAACCAGGGCTGAGGATGTTGTTTAGTGTGCTGCAGGCCAGCCAGGACCCAGCAAGGGCCTGTCTCAATCACGGGCAAATAAACAGTGAATAACAACACCGAGGTTGAGCTGGGACTGTGGACGAGGGCCTACCTAGCATTTAAGAGATCGTGGGACCCGTCCCGAGCACAGCAAAAGACAGAGGATCCCGGCAGGCTCCCTTGTGTCTGCTATGCCCAAAATAATTTCATCTATTTACCAAGTGCCCCTCAGTCACCAGGCTGGACTCCGCCAGTAGCCTGTGGAGGCTCAGGCCATACCTACTCTTTCTGTCAGGTACTGTGTGGGCATGTGTGGGGATGGAGCCAATGACTGTGGGGCCCTGAAGGCAGCCGATGTGGGCATCTCGCTGTCCCAGGCGGAGGCGTCTGTGGTCTCTCCGTTCACCTCCAGCATGGCCAGTATCGAATGTGTGCCCACTGTCATCAGGTAAGGCAGGCGGGGCTGGTGGGCCAAGGGGGCGGGGCCTACAGGAGGCGGGGTTAGTGGGTGAAGGTGGGGCGGGGCCTGTCAGGAGGCGGGGCCGGTGGGTGAGGGCGGGGCCTTCAGGAAGCGGTGCTTTCAGGAGGCAGGGCCTGTCTGCAGCTAGAGCCACTGATGCCCTGTCCATCTTTGCCCCCAGGGAAGGCCGCTGCTCTCTGGACACTTCATTCAGCGTCTTCAAGTACATGGCCCTGTACAGCCTGACCCAGTTCATCTCTGTCCTCATTCTCTACACGGTGAGCATCAGTAGAACCCCAGACCCCAAGCCAGCGAGCACTCCAGCAGTGTCCCGCCAGGGATAAGTCAGGACAGCGAGGCTAAGAGCCCAGTCCCTCCTAAGATGTGTGACTCTACCATTTGCCGGCCATGAGTCAGGGCAGAGAAGCTCATGTGATTCTAAACCTTAGGACCGGGGTCCTGAGAAGTGGGGCCGGTGGCTTGTGTTGTCAACTATCTCAAATTCCTGAAGCTTCCAGTCTGTGTGTGTGTGTGTGTGTACATCCCAGAGTGCTGCACACGGGAAGTTGAGGTAGAGCCGGGGCAGAGCGACACAGCCAAGACCCTGCCCTGCAGGCCCTCCCTCTCTTCCCCTGCTCAGAGCATGCCCTGTTTGCTTACACCGATGGCAGGAGCGTCCTGAGCCAGACCCCCCTCTCCCTCAGACTTTCTCTAGAGCAGAGACGGTGTGGCCCCACAGAGCAGCTGCTGGGGAGTTTTGCTGTGTGTAACGCAGCCTTCCACAGGAACTTTAGACCAGGGGTCAGGACAGCCTGTGTCAGATCACAGATCACTGGGACACGCCTCCTAAAGATGCTGGGTCAGACAGAGGGCAGGAGGATTCTTCCCCAGGCTCCGCAAGGACTGGGGCTCTCTGCAAGAGCTGGTCCTCAGCTGCCCCTGGCCTCTCCCGCCACAGATAAACACCAACCTGGGAGACCTACAGTTCTTGGCCATCGACCTGGTCATCACCACAACGGTCGCAGTGCTCATGAGCCGCACGGGCCCTGCACTGACCTTGGTGCGGGCGCGGCCTCCAGGGGCACTGCTGAGTGTGCCTGTTCTTGGCAGTCTGCTACTGCAGGTGGCCCTGGTGGCCGGTATCCAGCTGGGGGGCTACTTTTTGGTCATAGCTCAGCCCTGGTAAGTAGCAGAGTTCCTGGCACCAGACGGCCCCTGCCGCAGACACCCCACCCTTCACTCGTTCCCTAACCCAGCGCTGCGGTCCCCAGGTTTGTGCCTCTGAACAGAACTGTGCCCGCACCCGACAACCTGCCCAACTACGAGAACACGGTGGTCTTCTCTCTGTCTGGCTTCCAGTACCTCATCCTGGCCGCAGCGGTGTCTAGGGGGGCACCCTTCCGCCAGCCACTCTACACCAACGGTGCTGCTGCGTGGGGGCGCTGGGGGTGGGCCGAGGGGGTGGCCGCTGGAACGGAGAGGGGACCCTGAATAGAGTGTACATCTGTGTTTGGTTTGCGTGCGTGTGTGTGTGTGTGTGTGTGTGTGCGTCCCAGGGCGCAGCGCCAATGCTGACAGACTCCCCCACCCCCAGTGCCCTTCCTGGTGGCCCTGGCGCTCTTGGGCTCTGTCCTGGTGGGCCTCATCCTGGTGCCCGGCCTCCTGCAGGGGCCGCTAGGACTGAGGAACATTGCGGACAGCTCCTTCAAGCAGCTGCTGCTGGGTCTGGTCGCCTTCAACTTTGTGGGCGCCTTCATGCTGGAGGTAGGGCCCACACTGACAGAAGCCGTGGGAAGGATGGGGAGGGCCCAGGCCCGGCTGTCCCTCCACACCTGTCCACTGTCCTCTGCAGAGCGTGCTGGACCAGTGTCTCCCAGCCTGCCTGAGGTGGCTGCGGCCTAAACGGGCCTCCAAGAAGCAGTTCAAGCGCCTGCAGCGGGAACTTGCAGAGCACCCGTGGCCCGCTCTGCCCGTTGGCTCCGTGAGGTAGTGCAGGCCTTGGATGGCGTGCTGGACACTGGATCCCCCTGCCCCTGAGCCACGACTGGAACTATCTCTAGAGACAGTACCAGTCACCTCCCACAGCCCTGAAGCTGCCTGCCGTCACACTCCTGTCGGGACACACTCGCCTGGGGAAGTGCTGATTGCTGTCTCACTGTAGACCATCCTGTGTAGAGGCGGCAGCTGCCAGCTCCATCCAGAGCTGCTGTCACTGTAGCAAATAAAGTGCTGGGTTTCCTGTCTTGGCAGCGCTGGTCTGTATCGGGACACTGTGGCGTGTCCCGCTGCCCAAGTCCCATGCTCACACTGGATACCTGTCTCTGACCTGACTGTCCTTTTCATCCGACAGTATGCTTCCCATAAGTGGGGTGCGCGTTGCACACGGCTTAGCCTTTTTATTCATGCAATCTTGTGCCCTACAACTGAAGGCCCAACCCCATTTTATAGATGGCCACGGCTAAACTGAGGCTTGAGGTCCCAAGAGTGGCTGCCCTGGGTCTGACCTCAAGCTCTCCCTCCATTCCTGGACCTCACAGCCCGGCCGGCAGGAGGGAGGAGCCACAGGCTTGCCTGAGAGCCATCTCTCTGAGAGCCCGTCCTCTCTGCCTGCCACTCCCACATCCTGGGTTGTGTTTGTGGTCTGGTTCCTCAGATAAAGCCAGGCTGTCAGCCCAGGTCTCCCAGCCAGAACCGCAAGCCCTGTCCCCTGGGAAGGGTGGGTGCGTCTGGCTTCGTCCCACCAGTGGGCTGCTCGCCAGGCTCCTCTGCTCTGGGGAGGCCAGTTGGCTTGGCTCCGGGTAGGGAGGACAGGAAAGAAGGGCTGTTTCCTCTTCCTGGGCTTCCTCCAGCCTTGTTCCCGGAAGCCTTCTGGCATTCAGAGGCCACTCAGAGCTCAGGGGATGTTGGCTCAGTCTGGCGTGAAGGATATACCCAGGTGCAGCTGGGCCGTGTGCCGTGGTGGTGGAAAGGGCTGTGTCTTAGTCAGTGTCCCACTGCTGTGAAGAGACAGGCTTTCTCTGTGTAGCTCTGGCTATCCTGGAACTCACTTTGTAGATCAGGCCAGCCTCAAACCCAGAAAGATTCACCTGCTCTGCCTCTCAGTGCTGGGATTAAAAGCAGGCTCCACCACCACCCAGCATGGCCATGGCAACTCTTGTAAGGGCAACATCAAACCGGGCTGGCTTACAGTTCAGAGGTTCAGTCCATTGTCTTCATGGCGGGAGGCATGCAGGCGGGCAAAGTGTTGGAGGAGGAGCGGACTATTCTATATTCTATATTCTATATTGGGATCTGCAGAGGGCGGAGCTTGAGCTTCTGAAACTTCAAAGCCTATCCTAACCTCCACCCCCGCCCCTGGGACGCACTTCCTCCTACAAGGCCACGCCTCCTTTCTTTTTTTTTTCTTCCCCACCCCCCCACCAGACAGGGTTTCTCTGTGTAGCCCTGGCTGTCCTGGAACTCACTCTGTAGACCAGGCTGGCCTCGAACTCAGAAATCCTCCTGTCTCTGCCTCCCAAGTCAGATTAAAGGCTGACCTCTGCTCGGCTGGCCACACCTCTTAATAGTGCTGCTCCCCACGGGCTTAGGGGGGCCATTGTCATTCCAACCACCACAGTCAGGATGGTGAAATCGGGTGGATCTTCCGTGGGTCTATTGGGCTGGCATGTCAAAGCAGAGACCGTGAAGTCAGTCTGGCCCACATGCAGCTTTTGACCCCAGCTGAGGCTGTTGGCAAACTGGGAATGATCCAGAAACAGAGACCTAACACTAACCCTCACCCTCACCGTCAGCCTGCCCCGACACTTACCTGGCTCCTCAGGACTGGGGCAGTAGGCAGGAGCCGCCGCAGAGCCTGGCCAGTACCGGGAGTTGGCGGCTGTGGGCCTCAATTTCCCCCTCTTGTCGAGTATAGAAGGGGACATTTCTGTCAGGTGGGTTCCCTTCCTGCTCAAGTGGGCCTGATAGTGGGGGACAGCTGGCTGACCCCACAGCTCCCTGCTCCTTGGCTGACAAGATCCCTGCTGGGTTGCAATAAATACATAGAGCAGGGAAGGGCAGGGCATCAGTAGAGTGATCACCAGGGCAGGGCATCAGTAGAGTGATCACCAGGGCAGGGCATCAGTAGAGTGATCACTAGGGCAGGGCAGGGCATCAGTAGAGTGATCACCAGGGCAGGGCATCAGTAGAGTGATCACCAGGGCAGGGCATCAGTAGAGTGATCACCAGATCACAGAACATAGGCTTACTCCCATGATCTCAGAACTTGGACCTCCAGGGATAAGAATTACTTCTGGCCAGCACTCTGGGAGGCAGAGGCAGGCGGATTTCTGAGTTCGAGGCCAGCTTGGTCTACAGAGTGAGTTCCAGGACAGCCAGGAGGGCTACACAGAGAAACCCTGTCTTAAAATAATAATTTAAAAAAAAAAAAAAAAGACTGTCTGGGATGGGACACTGAGGACACTGGGAGGCTAAGAAAGAATAGTGGAAGCAGGGAGGTGGTGGCACACGCCTGTGATCCCAGCACTTGGGAGGCAGAGGCAGGCGGATTTCTGAGTTCCAGGCCAGCCTGGTCTACAGAGTGAGTTCCAGGACAGCCAGGGCTACACAGAGAAACTATGTCTCAAAAAACCAAAAAAATAAATAAAAAATAAAAAAATAGTGGAACTGTTCCTGGATGGAGGTCAACTCCCAGGGTCAGAGTGTTGAGGGATTGTTGAAATTGGACTTGGGTGTTTGCTTAGCTTGATCTCCCCTAATCTGTCTCATCTGCTGTGCCAGGAGGGAAGGAAGGTCGGAAGGAGAGAAAGGGGAGGAAGGAGAGATGGGAGAGATCAAGCAAGGTTCCATTTGCAGCCCTGTGACCTCTGGACTCTGGGTGGAGAGGCCGGGATCCCTCTCTGAAAGAGGGGCGACCAGTAGGCTGGTTCTATCAGTACCAGGCCCAGATCCAGAGGCGTTGGGGAGGGGCTGAAGCATCAAGGGTGCGTCGTGGCGACGGCGCTCTCTAGGACCCAGCGACTCCGGGCTAGGGGCGGGCGTGGGCCTTGGGGGCCATAGGGGGGCTCTGGCTGCGGGCAGCACTCTCAGCCGCACTGGAGCACAGCGCAGAGGCCCCAACAGGTAGGCGCGGGTCGGGCATGCCCAGGGGTGTCTGAGCACCGTGCTCCGCACTCGGATCCCAGAGCTTGGGAGACTTCGGGGACCCTAGCCCCAGGATCTGGAGCGGATGCTGAGGGGACGTCTGGCAAGTTGGGGGGGGGGGATGCAAGATAGGACAGGCAGGGAGCTGGAACTTAAGGGGGTCACTAGAAATGGGGGTGCCGGAGGACAGGACAATTTTGGTTTTGCCCTCCCTCCCACTCGCAGCGTTTGGGATGTGGAAGGCGGGGCAGGGGTCGGTCGCGGAGACAAAGAGAGACCCGAGATGGAGAGCTAGTGAGCAAGTTTCCGCCGGCTGATTGTTCCCAGCTGTATAGCAGGGTTCTGCAGCATCTTGTGGGCCCCCTCGGTCTGAGCCAGCGAGGGGGCTCCCAGTCCTCCCCTAGAACCACAGAGGAGCCAAGGGGCTGGGATAAGGTCGAGGTCGTGGAAAGGGCCAGAGGTGGGGTTGGGCCAGCCGTGCCAATCGGCTCCTGACTTAAGGCCTCCCGAGCTTAACTTTTAGAGTTTGTCTGGGTCCCCTGGGAGCGATCCATTATTCTCTTCTTCATTCCGGGCCCAGCCAATGCGCCCCATTCCCTGCTGTACGCCTTGGCCTGGGTGCGCGTGGGGGGGGGAGGCTCTGACACACTTTGGCAGCCAAACTGCCTCCCCACGCACAAGGGACTGTTGTCAACCTCCGCTCTGGATGGAGCTGCTGACCCCCCACTACCAGGAGGCTGCCCAGAGTTCAAAGAGTAGGAATTTGGAGCAGTGGTCCCTATGGGAAAAGGGTCTAAGATGCCAAGGACCTCCAGCCCCCACCAGAGAGGAGGGTGCTTGAGAGAAATGTCTGAAATGCGCGTGGTGTCAAAGATTCATAGGGAATCTTAAGGAAACTGAGGTTAGGCACCATGTTTCTGCCTCTCCCCTGCGGTCTCTAGATTCCCAGGGGCACCTACAACAGAACTGGGCTTCAAAGTGTATGGAATAACTTCCCATGGTGGGGTAGGAAGTCCTCTAGGTGGATAAGCTTGCGGGCAGCATCTAGAAATCGCCAGCCACTGACTAGGACAGGGCATAGCCAGCTGCCTCTGTAGTCAGCCAGCACTGAATAGTAGAGGCTGGGCTCATCCAGGACATATCCTGTGCAAGTTGTGACCAGTCACCAAAACCGTACTCTTGTTATCCAGTGTCATGTCAAAGGTTGGAACCCCCCAGCCCAAGTGACATGCCTCTCCCAGGGAGCATGCTGGGAGCCAGAGGCGCCCCCATCTCCTCCAGCCCTTCTCTTCAGGCTTCCTGCCCCTGCAGACAAAACAGGCCTCAGTCTCGTGCTTGCGTGCTCGTGTCTGTAGTGAACACAGCCAGGTCTTGGGAGGCCTGGACCTGGCAGGAGGCTTCTTGGAGCTGGGAGTCCTGCCCAGCCCTGGCGGCTCTGGGGGCTCCTGGGGCCTGTCTGCATGTGGTTTCCTGCTGGGCGGCATGCTCAGGGCCCAGGGGCTAATTGGGAGCAGGTGGCAGGCTTGGCAAATGCTGCTGAGCTGGTGGCTGGCTGTGGTGTGGGCTGGGCAGGGCTGGTACCCTAAGGATGTGCCTGAGGTCATTGGAATTCATCAGAAACTTGGGGAGGTGATGGGCCGGGTAGGTAGGCAGTGTGTGCTGCATGCAGCCAGGGTGGGGGTAAGTGGCTATTAGAGCGAGCAAGACAGTCACCGCGTCTGGTCCACTTGTTAAGAGTTTTTGTTCTTTTGGTTACTTGTGGAACCCCGCCTGTTCTGGAACTTGATCTGTTCTGAATGGAAGGCTGGCCTTCCATTCAGAGATCTGCCTGCCTCTGCTGGGACTCAAGGTGTGCCAACACCTCCAGGCTAGACCCAGTCTTTATAGCCCACCCCTCCCCCGAGGAGCCCTGTGGCTGTCCCTCCCTGGCCTCCAGATACCTCGCTCTCAGTGCCCCTTGCCGTCTGGATCGGGGACAGAAATGTGTGCCGCCACCCTGGGCCAGCTGGGCTGGCATGCAGCTAGCTGTCCTCCCCTCTCTCTCTAGCTGTCCTCAACGCCACCCCCGCCTCCTCACTCCATGGCCATGAGAGCCGCCTGCCTCTTCCTGCTGTTCATGCCTGGTAAGCAAGCAGATGGGGGCGGGGGAGGCTCGCATGTGAGACTTTGTCTTACCTCACAGTGAAGGAGCCTCAGGGTGGGGAGTCCAGGCCCTGGGTGCTAGCTAGACCCATGTAAGGCTCTATCGTTCTGTAGTCTTGGCCTTCGAGGGTTCTCATCCATCACATGAGGAGATATCAGGGGGGACTGCAAAGGCTCTGCCAGCCCCGGGAGCCGCTCACTGAACACGTCCACACTGACTTCATCCATTCACTCAACATATCCATGCTGACTTCCTACTGTGCACCAAGTACTGGAGCTGCAGCTGTGAACTAGGCGGACATACCTATCGCGTGGCCAGGCTAGGGATGGACGAGGCAAATATCAGACAAGTAGACCTGGTAAATTTCATATTGTGTTGGCTGCTGTGATGGAAATACACAGCAAGGAGCTGGAGAGATGCCTCAGTGGTTAAGAACACTGGCTACTCTTCCAGAGGACCTGAGTTCAATTCCTAGCACCCACATGGCAGCTCACAACCACCTGTAACTTCTGTTCTAGGGAATCTGACATCCTTATACAGACATGTGCAGTCAAAACACCAATGTATATAAAGTAAAAGTAAATTTAAAAAAAAAAAAAAGAAACAGCCAGCAGGGAAGGGGGATCAGAGATAGCCTGGCAGAGCTCAAATGTCAGATGAGAATAAGGTGAGTCAGAGATAGCCCAGGTGAGTCAGAGATAGCCCAGCAGAGCTCCAGTGTTAGGTGAGAATTCCTGGAACAGCCAGGAGGCCACCCAGGGCAGAGGATCTGGGGCAGGGCAGGGGACTGACCCAGGACTCAGGGTCTGGATTCTGTCAGGCTGTAGGGTTAGAACCGCCACCTGCTTTCTCTTTGTCCTTCCAATGTGGGGTGCCTACGTGTGACCCTTGCCCTCAGCAGGCCTGCTGGCCCAGGGCCAATATGACCTGGATCCTCTCCCCCCATTTCCGGACCAGTACAACCACTATGGCGACCAGATTGGTAAGAGATGATCCTTTTAGTGTCCCCAAAGCTGCCACCCCCTCTAAGCACATGGGTCAGCCAGGCCCCCACTTTGGTGGGGTGGTAAGATCCCAGGGGCAGGTCTCTGGCTCATTTGTGACCTCTTTGCCCTATTCTCCTGGGGCTGTGGGCTAGCCTGATCCCATGGGCTAGCCTGATCCCACCCATTCTGTCTATTTCACTTTCAGACAACGTAGACTACTATGACTACCAAGGTAAAAGTCTGGGGTAGGATGGGTGGGGCCGGCCACCTGGTGGGGACCTGTGGAGACCTTGCAGGGGAAAGTGAGCAGACTTGTTACGCCCTCCCTGCTGCAGAAGCGAGCCCTCGGACCCCTGAGGAACAGTTCCAGTCCCAGCAGCAAGTCCCACAGGAAGTCATCCCAGCCCCTACCCCAGGTAACGCTGCCTTCCCCGGCCCAGCTCCTCTTGTCCCTCAAGATCAAGGGTCTGGGCCGGCCCTGAGAGGGGTGGCCGGAAGAGACCCCTCCCAGTAACCTGTGCCTATCTCCTCACACCCACACCAGAACTGGCAGTTGCAGGGGACCTGGAGACTGAGCCCACGGAGCCTGGCCCTCTTGGTAAGCTGGAGAAAGCTGAAATGGCTCCCGAAAGGGGAGGGCCATGCGGAATTTGTAGGGTTAAGCGGCAGTGGGATGCTGGGAAGGGGAGCTGGGAGGCCTGCCCAAGGCAGCTTCCGGCATCCACATGCAGAGCTTAGGGGGCCCAGCACTGTCTGGGTGTGGCAGCCTAGGCTGTGTGGTTCCAGTGGGCAGGTGACAAAGGACCAGTTAGGCCACCTGGCTGAGGGCTGAGAGGAGGGCCTGAAGGCTGTGCGGGCGGAGCAGCCTGTGGGCGGGTGTGGTGTGCAGGGGGGGGGGGACGACAAGTGAGGCAGCTGTCAGTTTGTGTTTTAAATGGGATTGTGACTTTGCATGAGGTATTAAGTTGGGCAATCCTACGCTACCTGGGTGCTGGATTTGTGTGGGTATCTGGGCAGGGCTGGAGGGTGTGTGGGAACCCAGACCTCACACATGAGCCTCCAGTGTGACCCACCTGTCCCCAGACTGCCGTGAAGAACAGTACCCGTGCACCCGCCTCTACTCCATCCACAAGCCTTGTAAACAGTGTCTCAACGAGGTCTGCTTCTACAGGTAAGGGGGGCTGCGAGGGCGGCCCTCAGCCGGGGAGGGGTGATTGGGGCAGGTGCTAAACCCTCAGGTGGACTTTAACTCTGAGGTGGGTCAGCCTGGGCTCTCCCAGCGGCAGTCAGTGTGGGTGTAGCTGAGAACACCCCTGGTTCATCTCTCAGCCTCCGCCGAGTGTATGTGGTCAACAAGGAAATATGTGTCCGCACGGTCTGTGCCCACGAGGAACTTCTACGAGGTAGGAAAGCCTCCAGCCCTGGCCCTGGCGGCGTCCACCGCCCACTTAGTTGCCGGCCGTCTTCTCCCTGTGACCAGAGCCATTTGCAGGCCCCCCTCCTCCACCCTCATCAGGACAGGGCAGTGAGTGCCTGCCCTGACTTCCCCTCCTTCCACAGCTGACCTGTGCCGAGACAAGTTCTCCAAGTGTGGCGTGATGGCCGTCAGCGGCCTGTGCCAATCTGTGGCTGCCTCCTGTGCCAGGAGCTGTGGAGGCTGCTAGGGTGGAGCTGGTGTGAGATTCGAGCCCTGGACCCAGCTCGGATCCACCTCAGGCCCTGCCTGACCTGGTGCTTTCTCTCCCACCCTGCCCTCCCCTTCATCCCGGACATTAGTGGGCCGCTGCCCTGGGGAGTGTGGTCAGAGCTACCTCAGGCCCCTCCCCAGCCCGTGGCCATCCTTAAGTGGGGGCTCCTGGCTGCCCAGTCTCCACCCCTTAGTGGGGTTTATCCAAGGCCTCTCCGTGGGGCCCGTGGTTCTCTCTGTGCCTTCTCAGTGCCTGGGGGCAGTCCTCCCCAGTCTCCTCAGGTAGGCTGTGCCCCTTAACCAGCTGGTCTGCTTGGACTTCCTACACCCCCAGGCATGAACCACCTCTGTTTTATACAAAATAAAATTTTTACAAAAGACCCACAGTCACTTTTGTGTCCGGGGACAGCTTGGCTGCCACCGATACTGCCGGCCCCCAACACAAGGCTACCCAGCTCCTTAGAAGAGTGTCAGGTGGCCCCACTTCTGTGTCCCACACCACCCTGGCTTCACCTGTGACCTAGAGGGAGGGGCCTGAGACTCCCTCCCAATATGCAGCTCTTCATGTGCATGCAGAAACACGCGAGTCACTTTGGCTCTTCCCGTGAGCAGCAGGGATCGCCCGCTGCACTGTTTCCCGTGGTGCTCTGGGGCCCTCCCGACAGATCTACTCAATGGGAAAAACCACTGTCCCTAGATGACACTGTTATGTGACCCCAGAGGCTCACCGCAGCGGGCGTCAGGTGCTCTGTGAGGCTCACTGTCGTCACACCATGACACAAGTCCTCACACTTGGGAGTGGTTCTGCCCAGCATCACGCCACAGAAGCACTGCGCACACCCAACCCTGCCCTGTTTCCTTAGGCCAAGCTGTCTGTGCCCTGGCTGTATCCAGAGGGGCACCTAAGCTCACGGTGAGGGCACAGCACCATCTGCTCGAAGCTAGATGGAGAGACAGGTTCGTCATGCTGTGAGGTGGCTGAGCTCAGCTGACCAAAGCCTCTGCCCCTGCTCTCCCAAGGAACCCCAGAGAGAGGAAGCATTTGAGTGCCCAGCCAATCCTAGAAAACAGGTCATGTTACAAAAAGCACGAAAGTTCTCCACAGTCAACATTACAAAAAGGTATAAAAATACAAGGGCTCTAAGCTCACGAGGGAGCTTCCGACGCGGATGCCAAGGAGAGCCCAGGAGCAGCTCTGGCTCGGGGATCCTTTCTAGGGAAGCTTTGCTCTCCCTGACCCCGCTGGCTCAGTCACGCAGGAGAGCTGTGGGCCATCACGAGGCTCTTCCAGGAGAGGCCCAGGGTGGAACGGGCGCGGTAGCAACTCTGAGAAGCCACTGTGGCTGTCACTAGAGCCGTCACCTCTGCCACCCCGGCTCCCTCACACAGCACTCCGATGACCAGGCCCTGGGCAGGTTCTGCTATAAAGGACGTCTCTCCTGCCCCAGGGCCTGCTCAGGACACCGGCTAGAAGGGACTCATTTCTCGGGGGTGCCAGCGGGTAGGGAGGCGGACGCCGAGCTCCTGCGAAGCTCCTGCTGCAGCTGTGCCTTCAGTGTGGACACCTGGAGGAGAGAGCGCCAGCTGCCTTCAGAGAGGGGCCGAGAGGGCGCCTGTGGCCTGTGGCCTAACGCCGGAAAGCCTCTGCTGCTCACTGGCTCCTCGTGGCGGTCTGTCTGTCTGTCTGCCCGGGCTTCCTTATCCCTTCGGAGGCCTGGCCGTGCATCATTCCACAGAGCGAGGCCCCCATGCCCACTCCAGCCCTGCCCTGTTACCAAGCTGTCTAGGAGTCCTGGCACTGTCCAGGAGGGGACCCTGGCCTCAGCAGGGTCAGAGAGAGGCAAGGACGAGCTGGCTGGGCCAGGCTCCTGCCGCAGTGTCCACAGCCGGAAGGACCAGAAGCGACCCCACTGGCCAGCAGGAGTCCTCTCCTTGGGCTCTTGCAAGTACTCCTGGGAAAGAAACCTCTGTCCCCGGGACCCCAGGCTGCTCAGAGGGCCCGAAGCTGCTAAGGGAGGCATGCTGGGAAGGAGATGCCAGAGAGTGGTGACAAGTGCTAGGCCAGGAGACACTGAGGCCAGGCAGCGTCACTCCAGCCGTGGCTGGAGCCAGCATCGGTCTGCTTGGCCCTTTTCAAGCTGTCGAGGTCCCGAGCAGTCCCTCCCCTCCGGCCCCACCTTCTCTCAGGGGAGGCCCGTGTACCTGCTCCTCCAGCCCCGACACCCGCTGGCGGTGAGCCCGCTCCCGGGCCTCCAGCGTGCGCTCTGTCTGTAGCTGGGCACTGCGCAGACGCTCAACCTCCTGTTGCAGCTCCTGCTGCTGCTCCTCCGCCTCTGGCTGGACCAGACTGTGGTTCCCCTCCAGGGCTTCCACCACCTGTGCCTGCAGACAGGGGCTGCCAATCAGGGCTCAGGCTCCGCGTGGCGTGCACGGTGGCATGGGCCCAGCCCTTATCTCGCTGCTACGCTATGACAGTGCGCTTTCCAATCCCGGGTCAGGGTCCCCAGGGAAGCCCACACAAACAGGCAGTACCTGGCACACACACACACACACACAGAGGACAAGCGTGCCCACACAGAGGCACACATGGGTACAAAGGCGCAGTAGCCTGGCAGCTGACATGGGCCACAGGCCACGTGTGGTTCCCGCTGTCCCCTAAGCAAGCTTCTACAGCCACACAGGTTTCCACACACCCACAGCACACGGGAACCCCAGGCTTGGCTGCCAATGAGCCTCAATGTTCTCTCTCCACCATGGCGAGGACCCAATGAAGACACTCTCCCGAGGCTCCAGGCTCCCCTGCTGCCTCAGCCCCCACCCCAGGACTCCTTGCTCTGCGTGGGAATGGCACTGGGGACCAGGCGAGGGGAGGGGCGGGGATGACCTCCAAGTGTTGGATCTGCTGCTGGGCCTCGGCCAGGTCCAGCTCGGCTCCTGTGAGCGTGCGGTCCAGGCGGCCTTTCTCTGCATTCAAGCGCAGCGTGTCCTCGCGACTTCGGAGCTTCTCCCGCTCCACCTAGGTAGGAACATGGAGTCGAGGGGGCTCGCAGCGGGCTGGCTCACAGGCGCTCTGTAGGGTAACCTGACATCAGGAGACCCTGCGGGGCGGGCACCTTGTCCAGCGTCTTCCTGAGGGCCACACGGTCCTTGTCGAGCTGCAGGGCTGAGCGTTCCAGCTCGCGTTTCTCGGCTTCCAGCTGGGCCAGGGCTCGCTGCAGACTGCCCAGGCGCTCCTGCAGCAGGCGCCGCTCCTCCTGCAGCTTCTGCACGGAGCGCAGAGCCATGGCCTCCCCTTCCTGCCGCTGTCGCAGCACCTGCAGCACAAGGAGGCAGTCCTTCATCCCACTGCATCTCAGGGCGACCATCTCAACGTGGGCACAGAGGCGCTGGCCCACTCATGCGTAGGCAACTGCAAACCAGGCCCGTGTAAGGAAGGAGCTGGGGCCGGGTGGGTCTCGGGTAGATGGGGCGAGTGATAAGTGGCTGGGTCAAGGTTTGGGGTGAAGATGAAATGGGCCGAGGCCCACACAGGGCACCCCTGGAGACAGAGGCCCTGCAGGCCTCACCTGCTGCAGCTGCTGCAGCTGGCCTTCAGCATCGCCCCGCTGCAGCTCCAGGCTGGCCAGCTCGCCCCGCAGAGTCTGCACCTGCTCACCCAGGGAGCTGCTCTGCCTCCGTGCCTCAGACAATGCCTGTCTGGCGGCATCCAGCCGTTCCTAGGAGACAGGGGTGCTGATGGTGCCAAGTCACATGGCCGGCCTGAGCATAGGTTCCCTCTGATCTATAGCTCTCCGTAGGCACAGTCTATCCCTCTGGAGGGTGCAGCACCTGACTGGTCTAGCCTGCTGCCAGTCATGTTCACTGACCTGCGTGAGGGTGACAGCCACTTGTATCCCTACTAGCCGGTTTCTTCTCTCACCGGGCAGCAACCCCTCTAAGCCTCATGATTGGCTAATCCCCTTGACCCATTCCTACCTCGAGACCTGAATTCCTGACTGAGCCCCATTAGCCAACTTCCAGGCCCCTCCACCCCTGCTCTTACTGGCTAACTCTCACTGGACTCTCTCTGGGAGAAGATAGATCTATGGCAGACCAGGGAGCCCCAGACCTGCAGCACTTGACGGTCGTGTTCGCAGGTACTCAAAGCCTTCTGGAGGTGCAGATTCTTGTCCTGAGTGCTGCTGAGGCTGGCGCTGCTCTGGGCCAGGGCATCTGTCAGGCTCTGCACCTTGCCCCGCAGGGTCCCCTCGCCCTCCTCCGCCTTGGCCAGTGCCGCACTGAGCCGCTCCACTGTGAGCTGTAAGGTCCCCGCCTTCACCTCGCTGTCTGCCACCTGTGGGGAAGGTGGAGGCCGGTCACGGGCTCCCTTCCCACTGTGACGTCCACAGGAGTGATGACCCAAGCTCCTCAGCTCTCTCTGGGCCTCATCCCGATTCCCCCTGGCTCAGCCTACTGCGGCCTGGCCTCACCCAGAGCCCCATCAGCCTGGCTGTGTGACAGGCAAGGACACCTCTACTCTGAAAGGCCACCCGTCCACCTCTGGAACCTGATGGTGAGAAGTCGTCCTTGAGGACCTGGGAGGGGCTCCCTGCATGGAGCCTGGCAGGGCCTGGAGGTGTGAGCAGGAGGGGGGGGGCCTACCTGTCTCTGCAGGGAGTCCACTTGGTCCTGGAGGGCCTGAGCGTGGGCCTCGCGGTCGCCCAGGCCGAGGCGGCTGCGCTGCAGTTCGCCCTCGAGTGCGCGCCGCTGCAGCTCCAGCTTGACGGCGCGGCTCTCGGAGGCGTCTAGCACCTCCTTCAGCCGCCGCTTGTCGCTTTCCAGCTTCGCCTCGGTGGCCTTCATCTTGCTGACTTTCTCCTGTAGGCAGCAAGGCTCAGCCCCATGTCTGCCCACAGGTCCCCACACCCCTCCACACAACTGGGACTCAAGGACTGTGTGATCTGGGACCAGCCTGTCACTGCCAGGGCCTCAGTTTCCCCATTTGTCCTGGGCTAAGCAGGTAGGAGGGTCCCAGAACCATTTTCTTTAAGCAGAGTGTAAGCCTACCTAAAGTTATATGACTTTAGTATGTGACTCTACCTGGGGCCTCATAAAATCCCTGTGGAGGGAGTTGCAGAATGTAGACGCTGGGCCCTTCCCCGCTCTACAAAAGGGCTCTCCAGACATGGCTTCAAACCCATCTGAAACCCGAGCTGAAGCTGGCAGCTAGGCTGGAGCAGGGCACGGCTCGGAGTTTCAGTGGGTACTCAGGACTCAGTGGGTACTCAGGACTCAGTGGGTACTCAGGACTCAGTGGGTACTCAGGACTCAGTGCGGGAAGCTTCCGGGTGGACACCGGGCAGGAGGAATTGAGACCATTCAATCTACACGAGGACCCCAGGGACTCAATGACCCTGAGTGTCAGTCACCAAAGCCTTCCTGCTCCTGCTTCTCCAAGCCCCGCCCTGCCCGGCTGGCCTGTCAGACAAGGGGCCCCCTGGCTCCCACCCGGCTTTGTTCCTGGCCTCCTCCCAGGCCCCGGGGGCTGCTGGGCCCAGAGCCAGAGCTGAAGCTGCAGACACAACAATCCAGTTCCAGCCAGAGGCAGGGGTGGGGGGCGGCTGACGAGGGCAGGGGCTTCAGCTGTGAGGCTGGACGGTCATCACACAGGGCCTGGGCTTCCTGCCCCAGACACAGACTTGTAGAAACCTACGCATCAAACAATGCTCTGCCTTTGTGCAGACATTCAGAGATCCAGGCCCTGGCCAAAAGCTTGTGAGCACTGCCTCTGTGTGAGCACTGCCTCTGTGTGAGCAGTGCCTCTGTGTGAGCACTGCCTCTGTGTGAGCACTGCCTGTGTGAGCACTGCCTCTGTGTGAGCACTGCCTCTGTGTGAGCACTGCCTCTGTGCAGCGATTACAGGTGACCCCCACCCAGAGGGTGACAGCTGGAGAACAGGCTGCTCCACGCTGAGTCTGAACCTCCATCTGACTCAGGCCCAAGCCCTTCTCCCTGACACACATGAACACTCAACACAGGACTGGGGTCTGCTCCACAGACGGAGCCTCAGGCTGTCTCTACAGGCTGTGACTCAGGCAGAGGACCACAGAGAACCTGGGGCCTGCTCCCTGCCTCGGGCCCTGCCCTGATGCCCACCTGGCTGGCCCGGAGCTCGCTCTCGGCGGCCTGCAGGCTCCGCTCCAGCACTGCCATCTGGTCCAGCGTGGCCCTGCACTCCCGCCTGCTGCGCCGCACGCTCTCTTCCTGCAGGGCCAGCTCTGCCTGGGCTCCACTCAGCCGCCTGTCTGCACTGCGCCAGGCTGCGGCCACCACCCAGTCCCATCAGGCAAGCCAGGGAGGCCCAGTCTGTACCCCACCCTCTCCACAGAGGGTCTGTAGGTTTGGGCCCATGGGGGCTGCCCAGGCAAGGTCTCCTGGAGGAACCAGCCCTGAGTCAGGTCATAGGACAGGACTGGACATGAGAGCCGCTGACAGTAATTCCCCAGCCTCCCACCTCAGCGGCTAGGAGTGTATGCGGGGAGAGGGGCCCTGAGGAAGACTCACCTTCCTCGCTCTCGGCTACGGCCTTCTGCAGCTGCTTGGCCCTGGAGGCCGCGTGGTCTCTCTCGGCCTCCACCTCGGCCAGCTGTTGAGTCAGGGTGCTGGTGTGCACCTTAAGTTCATCCTGTATCCCCAACAGGGAGGCAAGGGGAGGGCCCTGCTCAGGCCAACACAGCTCCTTTTCTCCTAGGCCCTGGTCTCCCCACCCAGCCATCCCCCTGCCTCACCCGCTCCCTCTGGGCACTCCGCAGCTCTTGCAGGAAGTCTCTGAGGGCATCGCGCACAGCTTCTGGGTCCAAGTCAGGAGGTGCAGGGGAGGCAGGGAACCCTGGAGATGGGGGCTGGGACCGAGGGCTATATTCCAAAGGACTGGGGCTGCTGAGACCATCCCCGCTTCCTGGAAGGGAATATGGAGTCAGGACACAGCAGGCCCTGGGTGGTGGAATCAGGCTCTCAAGGAGCCTCCTGCATTACAGAACCCACTACCCATTAGCACAGGACTTCCCAGCAGAGTGAGCTGGGTTCTCTTCCTGTCTAATTCCACCCCTACCTTTTTTTTCCCCAAGACAGGGTTTCTCTGTGTAGCCCTGGCTATCCTGGAACTTGCCCTGTAGACCAGGCTGGCCTCAAACTCAGAGACTGACCTACCTTTGTCCCTTAGTGCTGGGATTAAAGGCGTGCACCACCACTACCCGACTCAAGCCCACCGCCTTTATCTTTTAAAATAAAGCAGTCCCTTTATTTGAGACAGGATCTGTTCTGTGGCCCTGGCTGCTCCAGAACTCCCTTTGCAGGCCAAGCTGGCTTCACCCCCCAGCGATCTGCTTCCTCCGCCTCCCCTGCCCCTACTCCCCCCCTGTATAGACACGCACCACCGAAGCCCACTGTTGGCATTGCATGTGTGAGTGTTTTGCCTGCACATCTGTGTGTGCCACAAGTGTACCGTGCCACGGAGCTCAAAGAGGGCGTTAGACCCTGGAACCGGGGTTCAGGACAGCTGTGAGCAGCCATGGGAGGGCGTGCTGGGGAGGAAGGAGTCCAGGTCCTCGGCACCCCTTCCCCTGCCCCACCAGACGCAGGACGCACGGCTCTACCTCCCTTGCATTTACGTTTTGCCTTTTGGTTTTGATGAAATCTGTATTATTTGAAATGTGTCCCTTTGATCTTGGCTTCTTGCTCGGTGGGTGTCACAGCTGAGCCTGGGGCGGTGGGCGTGGTGGGCGCGCTGGGCAAGCACCATCACTGAGAGCCACAAGCCCCTCCTTGTCTCTAGATGGGGGTGCGTCTCATTATGCAGCACAGGCTAGACCTGACCTACAGTCCTCCTGCCTCAGTCTTCTAAGCATGAAGACTAGGTGTGTGCCGCCATGTCCACTTTTATGCAGTGCTGGGATCAAGCCTGGTGCCTGAGTGACTCAGGCAGCAATCCCAGCACCAGGCTTGTACATGTGTACACACATATATGTAGGTACATGTACACACACATGTATGCAGGGACATGTGCACATACAGGTATTCGGGTACATGTGCACATACATGCATACGGGTACATGTGCACACACATGTATGCAGGTACATATGCACATACAGGTATGCGGGTACATGTGCACATACATGCATGCGGGTACATGTACACATACATGTATGCGGGTACATGTGCACATACAGGTATGCAGATACATGTGCACATACAGGTATGCAGGTGCTCACACAAACACATAAAGGCTCAAAGATTCAGAATGGGAATCTCTCCCTAAGGCGGGCACACAGGAGTCCTGACAGTAGGGGGCGTGGTCTCGGAGAGCAGTCAACAGCGCCACAGTCAACAGCGCCACGGCACCCCTGATCAACTCACGGACTCACCTCCTGCAGGCGCCTCCCTAGCCGGGGAGCTGGACACTCGGCCCAGGCCCAGACCCCGGCGCAGGGCGGAGCGCAGGCCACCCAGCTGGGCCTCGGCCACCCGCCGCTGCGCCTCCACGCGGGCAAGCTCGACCTCCAGGCCCTGCGCCCGGCCCTCGGCTGCGCTCAGCCGCAGCCCCAGCTCCGAGGTCTCGGTCCGCACCGCCTCCAGCCTCAGCTCCAGGTTGCGAGCAGAGTCCAGAAGCTTCTTCTCAGCACAGCGCGCCTCCTCCAGGGAGCCCAACAGGCCTCGCTCACGCGCCCGGAACTCGGCCTCTTGCTCCTGCAGCTTCCTCTGGGAACCCTGCAGCTGGGGTGGGGGAAGCCGGGAGTCACAAGACCGCCCCCAAGACCGCCCCGTCCCAACTAAGTGTCTTGGTGCTCTCCACTCTGGGAGAGGGGGAGACCATCGTCAGGGAGGGGTAATGTCAATTGACTTCTGATCTGTCCTGCTGTTCACATGGAATGTGCAGTTAATGACAGTAACAGCCACACAGCCCAGGCAGCAAACACTTTCCAAAAGAACCCACGATCTTTTCACTAGTGATGAAAGGAGACGGGCCTGAGTCATGGTCCTTTCACTACTGAGGAGCCAGGCACAGAGAAGTGCAGTGATGTGTCCAAGGCCACACAGGTAAAGGCCATCCATTACAGACCTGCGACCCACGGAAAGCTGTCCTCTGGCGAGGCGCCGCCTCTCAGCCATCGGTTCCACAGGCTAGTCCCTCTATAGAGCACTAGCACCTCCCTCACCAAATCTCCTGCTAGATACGTATTCAGAAGCACAGAGTGAGACCTGGTGGCTGTGTGACACTGGGCAGATGCCCTGACCTTTCTGAGCCTGTCTGGTTGCCTGGGTAAAATGGGCAGAAGATGACCTACCTCATGCACAGGCTATGGGAGAATCAAGCAAGGCTGTCTTCAGAGCCTCCCCACCACCTTTTAGGATCTGCACACATTAGGTCTACATATCTTTCAGTTGTTAGTACTAACATAAGTCTCGGGCCTCAGGGGCAGGGGCCTAGCATGCTCCTCTGGAGGGAAGTCAGGCATGCAGTAGGCCGCCCCCCACCAGTTACCTCCTGCTTCAGGGCCTCCAAGCCGCTCTCCCCTTTCAGTAACTTCTGCCTCAGGCCCAGGACCTCTCGCCGGCTCTCCTTTTCTGTGCGCTCGCCCAGGGCCAAGCGGCCCTGCAGGTCTGCCAGCTCCCGGACCAGCCTGCCATTGTCACTGTCCAGTGTCTTCATCTGCGAACCAGAGCAGGCAGGGAGGCCAGCTGGGCCCTTAAAGTTCTGCCCAGTCCCGGCTCAGGAGGCTCTTGGGATGGACTGGCCTCAGTCTCCACAGCGGCTGGGATTGCATGCCCAGAACCATGCCCGGGTTACTACCTTACAACAGAAGGCATGTAGACATGGAGGCAGCCCGGGAGCCCTGGGCTGGGTCTGCTTGACTCACCAGCCCCCGGGGGCTACTCCTTTACCGGTCAAGTTTCCTTAAGACTGGACAAGATGCTGGGCCTCTCTCTAGGGACACTTAAGTCTCAATGTGACCCAGGGCACAGAGGTTCTGCAGAGGTTCACAGGTGGAGGGCCCCTCAAAGCCTGCAGTAACCCCAGTAAAAACTCACTGGTTCATCAAGTTGGACTTTTGGGGCAACCACTACTTTGCTTTGCTGTGGGTTCCTTTCTGGGGCGAGCTGATGGGGGGAGGGGCAGGGTATTGCATCTCCTCAGAAAAAGTCAATCACAATAGCCCGTGCACAAAGGCCAAGGGAGGAGAAAGGCCTTGCTTTTACACACAGTAGAACTGGCCTCCTGAGAGGGGTGCTACTGGCCAGAGCCTGTGGCAGGGCAGCAGCCAGGGACGCACCTGTCGCCTGAGCTCCTGCAGCTCCCGTCGAGCCTCCAGCCGCGATCGCTCCACCTCCTGCAGCGAGGCCCGCAGCTCCCCAGCCTCCTTGGCTACCGACACGCGAGCCTCTTCCAGGAGGGCCAGCTTCTGCTCCTTGTCCTCATTGGCAAGTTTCAGGCTGCAAGGTAGAGGCAGTGCTGGGACCGTAGTTCTGTGCTCAAGGCTTGCCCTGGGTCCGGGTTGGGCTGGCCCCATCCTGCCCCACCCCAGGTAGCCTAAGCACCTGCCCGCATGGCTGTCCTTGCACTGACACAGCATGTCTGGGGACAGTCTTGGAGGGAGAGAGGGGCACACCAGGGACTTAAGGAAGGGGCTGGGTTTCCAGGGTGACTGATACAGGGGAGGCTGAGTGTGACCCAGTCTCTCTGCTGCCACCTGTCCGTTCTCTGTGACTGGGCCGGCCCAGCGCTAGGCTGTGCTCAAGAGCAAGCGAGCCGTCTCCACGGCTCCCAACCATGGGGTGAAGTGGAGAGCAGGCCAAGGTTCACTTAGAGAAGTCGTTCTCTACCCGTGGGTCGCAAACCCTTTGCGGGTGAAGGAGAAGTCACATGTCAGATACCATCTGCCTATCAGATATCTACACTCAATTCATAACAGTAGCAAAATTACAGTTATAAAGTAGCAATGAAAACAACCCTGTGGTTGGGGCCAGCACACCCTGAGTGTATTAAAGGGCGCCAGCCTTAGGAAGGTTGCGAGCCACCGAGCTAGCGGGGCGCGGGAAGCGGGCGGTCCCCGGCAGCTCCCACCTGATGCGCTCGCTCTCGGCCTTCTTCACAGCAGACCTCAGCTCCTCGTTGGAGCGCCGCAGGGCCTCGCGCTCCTTGGTGCCCTCGCTCAGGCTGCGCCGCAGCTCACTGGCCTCCTGCCGGTGGGCCTCGGAGCTGTCCTGGCTGTCCCGACCCTTGCGCTGGGCCTCCAGCAGCTCGCGCCGCAGTCCGTCCCGGGTGTCCTCCACCAAGCGCAGCTGAGTCCTCAGCTCTTCCGCCTGTGGGTCCAGAATGGGGTCAGGTTGCTCAGGCTAGGGCCATGGCAGAGACGAGTTTGTGTGCCACCTCCCTCCCTGACTAGGGGTCCCAAGGTCCCAACACTGATCTACGGTGGGTGGCTGACCTCAGCTATGGTATGCGCAGGTATGCTGGACTCGGCAGTGAACTGAAGCAATCTTCAATGAATTCCCCAAACCTCCCTTGCAAACATCAGGTGCCTAATGGCTGTTTACTGACTGCCTCCTGACTGAGGTAGCCATTGTCTGTCCTCACGCAGGACTCCCAGGATGAGCCCTGGCACACGCAGCAGTGATGCCAGGACAGCAGCGCCCACTCACCTCACGCATGCAGGCCTCCCGCTGCCGGCCCAGGATGCCGGTCTGCTCCTGGAGTTCTTTCACCTTCTGGGCATGGGCTGCAGTGGCTTCCTCCAGTTGAGACCGGAGGTCTCGAAGTTCAGATGTCAGGGCGTTCAGTGTGTTCTGAAGTGGCCAGGATCCTCACTTAGTCCTGTCGTGGTCCCCGGCACCCACCCCGCTGCACTGCCCTACCCTGGCACTACCCCCTCCTGGGGCCCACCACACCTCCATGCCTTGAGGCTGATCTCTCTATACTAGCAGTCTCACCAAGGTGGAGCTGGCGGCCACCTCCTTCCGGTTTGAAGGAAGGGCTAGACCTTCCACATGACCTGGATGCATCTCCAGGGCTTCGGCTCTAACAGGCCCCTTCGAGCCATGCTGGTTTCCCCTCGGACCCAGGCCCAGGTGGGCTGCCTACCTACCCGGTCCTGTTCCTGCCGGCTCTGGGCATCTCGCTTCTGTCGCTCCATTTCCAGAGAGATGGCGGCCAGACTGTGCCGGGTTCCCATCAACTTCTCTGACAGGGCCGTCTTCTCAGACTCCTTCAGGGACAAGGCCTAGGCAGAGGCAAGGATGACAAGGCCTTGGCGTGGCTGGTCCTTTCTCCTAGCCTTCCGCAGGCGCTCGATAGCAACACTGGCCCACCGTGGAAGGACCAAGGGCAGAGGCGCCTGTTCACTGTAGCCCTCTGCTAAGAGTTCGGGAGCAGTAAAGGGCCTGGTTGATGACTGATCTAACTAATATCTAACTACTGCTTCAGCCTCCCCAGGGCGAGGACTTCCATGAGTCTCACATTACAGATGAGAAAGCTGTAGCTCAGGGAGAACGACTTGCCCAGGGCGACAGAGCAGGGTCTGTTGAGACTGTTGAGGACAGACTACAGTCGGCCCTGCTCCTTTACCTTACAGAAAATCAAGAATGAACTATCAGGAACTATTAGGTGCCTGTGGGCACAGCCTGAGGCCTCTGGCCTGAGGCAAGCAGAAAGACAGGAGAACGCGTGTCACCTGTCACTGCCACTGTGCTGGGCCTCCAGCCCTCCAGTTCTGCACTCCTAGCTGCTGGGCAGAGGGGGGAGAGCCCCGAGCCCGCAGGCTCACAGACCTGCTGCTTCTCACTCTCCGCCAGGAGCAGGCCCTCGTCGCGCTCCTGCTGCAGCGCGGCGATCTCCTCACTCAGCTCCTCCTTCTCGGCCTCCATCCGCGCCAGCAGCTCCTCCCGCTCCTGCTGCAGCTGGCCCTGCAGCTGGGCACGCTCTGCCTGAAGCTCCCGCCACGCAGCCTCCTGAGGGCCAGGGCAGGGCTGTGTGACACACTAGGAGGGGCCCAAAAAGTCCCTTGCAGACATCAGGTCAGAAAAAGGCCCAGACACCCCAGGGCTAAGAGACGCAGAAAGTGAGCAGGTCACAGTAGGGCAGGGCACTGGAAGCTGTGCAGAGGTCACCTCAGGTCTGTGAGGACAACGGGGAAACCCAGCGGCCTGGACTGGGGACAGGATGCCCCTGGGGAGGACGGTCAGCAGCCGTCCAGGGAGAAGGAAGAGATCTAGGCCAGCAGTGGAGGCCCAGAGGGAAGAGCGGGCTGGAAGCTCATGGTGGGGTGGGACTCGGTGACAGGGCCAAAGCCACAGGCACAGTCACCGGGCCTAACCAGGTGAGCTGTAGCATGGAGGGCTAAGGGGACAGTGGGGACCCTCAAGCCCAGGTGACAAAGACAACCTGAATTTACTTCTTAACCCTTTAGGTTTATTTATATGTGCAAGCATTTGCCTGAAGGTATGTCTATGCACCGCGCTCCTGCGGTCAGAACAGGGCATCGGGTTCCCTGGAACTGAAGTCACAGATGGTTGGGAGCCATCGTGTGGGCACTGGAAAGCGAACCCAGGTCCTCTAGAACAGCAGCAAGTGCTGTCAACTGCTGGGCCGTGTTGTTAGGCAGCTAGAGGGTTGTGTAGAGGGAAGTGGGGCTGGGACCCGGATGGGCAGGGAAGCTGAAGAGAATACAGACTTGTGGGCATTGACAAGGCCAAGAAAGACAGGGCCAGGGTCATAGCACATGGCTCCCTGGGACCATGATGCGGCCATGGCTGGGGTGGCTTTCTCAGGGCGAGAGCACTGTCTGGCCCCTAGTACTCCCTGGAGGGTGGTGGGTGAGGCCCTGCTTCAGGCAGTGCCCTGCCACCTACTGGCCATATATGGTAATTTCACCCAAATCCAAGGTAGTGGGGGGCGGAGGGGATCTCTCTCACCACTTTGAGTCCTGCACAGGGAACATGAAATTGCTGGAGGCGGCCCTGTCCAGGCTGTTTCTAGAGGCCCCTGCCCTAGGGATCACTTGGTATGTAGGGGATCGTCAAGGAACAGGACTGACAGGAAGTTTACTAAGCACCGGTGGCTTCATAAGACCCCATAGCAAGCCATCCGTTTCTATGGAAGGAAAGATGAAGGCACAAAAGCCTCATATAGCATCAGTGAAGAGACCAAGATGAGACAGGAGCTCAGGAAACGCAGCAGACTCAGTGTGCTTCACGTGACTTCCCCGGCCCACCCTGCCCTGTCAGCCCTGAACCGCAGCATATGAAGGAGAAACACGCAGGTGTGCACTTGTTTGTTTTCAGACAAGGCTCGGCTCGTCAGGTAGCCCTGGCTATTCTGGAACTACACAGCCGAGGCTGGCCTTGAACTCTGAGCTCTGCCTGCCTCCACTTTCCGATTAAAGCTGTGCGCCACTTTGCCCTCCTTTCTGCTGAGTGCTACACTGGCCTTCCTCCGATGACTGTGGGTCTCCATCAGGTTTGGACCTGGTTTGGGGCCTGGAGCTCTGCATATCTGACAAGGACAACCACCCCCACACACACCTTCTCAGCTATCCCCAGAGCCTCCATGGCAGGCGCCTATTTCACAGATGTGGAAACTGAGGCAGGGCAAGACAGAGGAGAGTGCAGCCAGGGAGACTCAGAGCCCAGCCTACCCCTCCCCAGCTGACCAAACCTTCTCCCGCTGGAGCCTCTGAAGATCCTCCTCATGGGCCGCCCGCTGCTCCCGCAGAGACGCCTGTGCCTCCCGCTCCGCTTGCACCAGCTTCTGGGCCATCAGCTCCTTGTCCAAGGCCGCCTTCTCCTCAGTGGCTGTTACCTGCTGCCGCAGGCCTGCCAGCTCCCCTGCACAAGAGGGACGGATGGCAGGAAGGCGGGGCTGAGTCACGGTGTCCCTCTGGGCCAGCAGACTTGGGCTGTATGAGCCACACACGGGCAAAATGAAAGGTAAGAGTGCTCTCATGGTGCCAGTGCTGACAGCCCGAGGAAGTGGCTCGCCCCCTGGGTAGCAGTTTCCCACCTGCCTCAAGGGTTCACTGACTCGTTCTCCTCATGAACAAGGGACAGAATGGCTGACAGAAGGGCTCCACAGAGGAGGAGGATATCAACTACAGTGACTCTGTTACTGACACGCTTGCTGGGTCAATATGACTCCCATGCCCTCGCACATCGCAGCACCCGCACGATGTGCCCGGCTAGTCTAACTCCACCCTGTCAAAGGCGATGCTCCAACCCCAGCAACCACTCAAGCTTTACGGAGCGTCCCATTAGGGATGGTGCCCTTCACTGAGGGACAAAGCCGTGTCCCACCTGGACCAGTAAGCACATCGGCCAGGTGTGAGCCCTCCCTGGGTCTGTCTGACTCAGGAAAGTCGCTTTCCATGAACCCAGCAGGTGCCGAGCTCCGCGGCCAAGCTGGAAGGACTGGAGTGTGTGGGACCCCTGGGCTGGGACCGCGGGGCTGAGAGCCACGGCAGCAGCTGGTGGTTCTCAGAGGTCTCCAGGGACCTCAGAACCCTCCGACTCCCTATGACGGAGGAGCGGCAGCCACAGCTGGCACTCTGCCAAGGCCGTCGCCAGCTCCTCCACCTCCTCCTGGCAACGGGCACAGCTGGTGGCCATTCCGCTACCTCTGGTGCCAAAGGGTCCTAAACTCAGAGAGGGTGGGTAGGGCCTGTTCCGGGAGCCTCGCCACAGCTCTGGACAGGAACCCAGGCCAGCCATTGCCGCACACCTCACCTAGGGCTCCTGACCCCTGACTGACTCCAGCTGAAGTCTAGCACAAAGCCCTGGGGCCCAGACCCTCGTACCAGTCAGGGTTTCCTTGGCCAGCAGCAGGGCCTGACTGTCGGCTTCGAGCTGCTCCCGGCGGGCCTCCTGCTGAGCCAGCTGCCTCTGCACGTCACACAGGCTGCTCTCCAGGGCCTCCTTCTCCAGGCTGCAGCACAGAGTCCCTGAGGCCTTGGCACTCAGCCTCCCCAGCCCCAGGAACTGTGGGCCTTAGGGTGCAGTCAGCGTGGGCCAAACGCCAGGCTACCTGCCCCGCTAACCCGGGCTCCCTGGGGAAGACTGCACCTGAGCCTGGCTCCTAAGCAACTGCTCCTCCGGGTTAACCCCAGGGCATGGCTGGCCGGGGTGTGGACCCAGCACGGCCCCCACAGGGAGCTGGGCAAAGCCCACCCCTTACTCACCGCAGGCGAATGGCCTCCTCTGACAGGGTCCGGCCCTCGCGCTCTGCTGCCGCCAGCTGCACGGCCAGGCCAGCCCGCTCCTTGGCCATGGCCTCCTTCTCCCGGGCAGCGCGCTCCAGGGCCTCCACCTGCCGCTGTGACTCCCGCAGGGCCTGCTCCAGCTCCTGGTCCCGTCCGTTCAGCTGCCGGGAGAGCTGGCCGACCCAGGGGCTATGAGCAGAAGCCTTGGCTGGTTTACCACACAGCACTCTACTGTGGGGTCAGGTCCAGCCCTGGCCTGGTAGCAGGGGGCTGGGCTTTGAGCACAGGCTATGCACTGGTGTGCCTAGGCAAACCCTAGCCTTTCCTATGCCTACAAATGCACACGTGCAAAAACTGGGGTCCCAGTCCCTCACTCTGCCCTGGGCTAGACCTTCTGAGAAGCTGAAGCCAGCAACTGAGAAGGAGAACAGGCTGAAGGGAGGAGCTGGAGCTGCACCTTCCGCCCAGGAGCCCTGGACCCCAGGATCTAGGCTGCATTCACAGCCTGGAGCCCTGGAGCCCTGGAGCCGAAGCTGCCTTCCCGCTATGTGGTTCCAGTTTCCCAAGTCCCTACTTTCTTCACCAAGGCTGGCCCAGAGCCAGCACATCCTCTGTGTGACAGAATCTTAGTCTCAGAGATAGACAAGTGCCCTCAGATTGTGAGGTAGAATAGCTTGCTCAAGGCGCTTAGTTGGTAGAGGTGAGTGTCAGCCTGTGGCTCATCCCGGAATAGCACACGAGTGTCCGGGAGTCCCCATCCACACATCTGCACGGGGCTCAGCCCACCTGGGCCAGCTGCTCCTGCAGATGGCTGCGTTCACCGCGCAGTACAAGGAGCTGCTGCTCCAGCGCCTCCCGGGCCTGCTCAGCCACACACAAGGAGCCCTCCAGGCCCTGCTTCTCCACCTCCTGCTCCAGCCTCAGCTGCTCCAACTGTTCCTGCTTCTCCACAGCCAGTGTAGTGGCGTGCTCTGCCTGCTGCTGGCGGCCCAGGAGTGCCGCCTTTTCTTCCTCTAGCTGTGTGGACAGAGATCTGAAGGAGCAAAGGGACTCTCCAGGACCGGGGATGCCCCTCCATCCCACCAACGGCCACAGCCAGTCAGGGTGAAGGAAGGGTGTCGTGGGGTTGAGAACCAAGCACCAGAATAGAGCAGGACGCCCGGAGCATCCTTCTAGGATGCACAGGACAGAAACACAGAAAGGCACACAGGACAGATGGGGTAGGGGTGGAGCCCTGGCAAGGCTCTGCAGAGTGCCCCCCTCGTGGAGGGGACATGGGGCGGTGCGCAGCGTACCTGGGCGACAAGGCGGTTTAGTTCCAGCTTGTCCTGGGCGAGACTCTCGTTGAGCGCGCTCATCTTGGACAAGGCGTCTCGCAGGGAGGCCTCCTCTGCCCTCAGCTTGGTCATGGAGAGCTCCAGCTGTGCGCGGCCAGCCTCAGCCTGCAGTGGGGACAGTGTGGGGACAGTGAAGTGACAGGGGGTAGAGATCCAGCAGAGCAGACCCTCTCAGACATCAGTCAGGCAATCCCATCAAAGAAGGTCACAGTTTGGAAGACACCTCATACTGATGAGCGGCCTGAGAAAGGACTGAAAGGCAGAGTCAGGGGTCAGTTGCAGCCTAGGGCGCCCCATGTAGAGTCTAGGCCACCAGAAGTAGGACAAGCACCTTCCAAGGACTCTCAGGACCATGACCCCCAACTTCCTCAGTCCCAGAACGCACTTCCACAGAAAGAATCAGGCAACCCTGAGCTTCAGGCTCTGGTCTCAGGAACCCCTCAAGAAGCAGGGATCTGTGGCCTAGGTTGAAAGTCAGCCTGTGGGGCCAGGGAGCCGGCTCAGGGGTAAACCTCCTGCCCCTCAAGCATCAGGACAAAGGTTCAAGTGACAGCTGTATGCAGAAGTCAACAAGGTTAATCCCCGTGTTCTCACAGCATGGTGGAGGCAGACAGCAGGATCCCTGGCAGCTGAGACCCAGCCAGGGAAGGACACAGAGCAGGGGACAATGACAGGCCTCAAATGAGGTGGGACACATGGATGGACCCCAAGGCTGTATTGACTTCTATACAAACGCCAGTGTACAGGTGCACACATGCTCGCACACACAAAGAGAAAGGGGGGGATTTAAAACACAGTAACAAATACGTAAGAATAAAAAAGTCAGTCTCCATCCAGAGGAAGGGGTCAAGGGCATGCTCGGCCCACAGCCTGACGCAGGGTTGGTCTGGCCGTGGGAAGAACCGAGTGTGGCCGGGTGGCTGACAGACTCACCTTGGTCAGCGCCTCGGTCACCTCTGCCTTCTCTGTCTGCAGCACGTCCCTCTGCAGTGTGGCGCAGCTCAGTGCCTCCCGCACCTCCACCAGCTCCCTGGTCAGCCCCGAGCGCTTCACTGCCAGCTCCTCCAGCTGCCTCTGGCTGAGGGAAGGATGCTGTCACTTCACTGCTTGCTCTGTGCCCCATGCAGGACACAGGACAGTAGGCCCGGGCGAGCGGGGCACTGGTCAGATCCAGAGTACAAGAGCCTCTCCTGCAAGGGCGACCTAGCCCACAGCCTCAGCTGTGACTCTGGGAACCGACCGTCACATCTGTACGGTGCCACGCAGGAGGTAGTTCAGATGGCATCTGCTACTTCCAAGGCTTCAGGAGCAACTGCACACCCACTACACAACTACACAACGCTCTAAGCATCACCACTGCCTATGCCTCTGAGGCAGACACTGAAGGTGAAATCCTGCCATCTCTGTGCCCTGGGGCAAGTTTTACCACCCCACCCCCAGTGCCTCGATTTTACTACGTATAAAAATGGGGCTACAGTGTCTGAAGAGATGGCTCAGCGGTTAAGAGCACTGACTGCTCTTCCAGAGGTCCTGAGTTCAATTCCCAGCAACCACATGGTGGCTCACAGTCATCCGTAACGAGATCTGACGCCCTCTTCTGGAGTGTCTGAAGACAGCGACAGTGTACTCATACATAAAATAAATAAATCTTAAAAAAAAACTGGGGCTGCAGAGATGACTCAGCGCCGAGAGCACTGGGGGTCTTCCTGAGGACCCCGCTCGGATTCCTAACAGCTACAGGGCAGCTCACAACTGTCACTCTCTCTGGCCTTCATGGGCACGAGGCATGCAGGCGGTACAGACAGAGATGCAGGCAAAACACCCAGACACATAAAAAAGGACCAAAAAGACAGCTACCCACAAAATGGAGACAACTCTCTAAATGGCGGAGTTATGCCGAGGGCTCGACACGGGAGCCCACGTGTTGACCTGCAGTTCTTGTTCCTGCTCCTGTACAGTGACGGTCACTGACACTTTCTGTTCTTGTTGGTTTTTGAGACAGGGTCTCTCTACATCTCCCTGGCTGCCCTGGAACTCACAGAGATCCTCCTGCCTCCACCTCTGAGTGTTGGGATTAAAGGTGTGCACAACCGTGCCCGGTGCTTTAAGTTTCTTAAATGAGAATTATTAATCTTTAATTGTCCTTATCACCCAAGCACGTCCCTCCTGGACCCACAGTGACTGCACTTCCTAAGTCTCAGTGTTCTGGAGTGGGGCTGTGCTGTCTGCCCCCGAGACTGCACGGGGAGGACCGTGTGGGAAGGTGAGCGGCCCACCTGCGCTCCAGCTCTCGGCGGGCCCGCGCGCCCTCCTGCACCGAGTCCTCCTGCTCGTCCTCCAGCTGGGTGTGCTGCCGCCTCAGCTCCTCCTGCGCAGCCTGCAGCTTTTCCAGCTCCTGGCGCAGCTCCTCGACCTGCTGCTGCGTCACCTGCAGGCTGTGGGTCAGGTTGCCCTTCTCCCTATAGGGCGAGCAGGCAGAGGAGAGAGAGCTTCCGAGGCTACTCTCCCCAGGGATGGGGGCTGGACTGACTACTCTGACATCCTCTGTCCTCCAGGCCAACGCCTCCAGGAAGCCTTCCCTGATGATTTCACAACTGACTCATCTCACTTACACCACTTAGCACCGGGAGCCTGGCCTTCCTTCTCCCCAGCCATCTCTACAGACCCAGAGGAATGGATGGAGATGCTGGTGTCACCTGTAAGCACCCCAGCAGGTAGAAGAGGCCAGGGCCAGGTTCCAAGGACACACTGGCATCAATGAATGGCCAGGAACCATCCTGTCATCTATCACCTCAATCTGGCAAACTGGACAGAGCTGGATCTGTCTGGCCTCAGGGTTTCCCACTGCATGAAGCAGCAGCACAACCACAGTGTCCCACAGAGAAGAAGCCACCAGGAAGGCCGAGGGCTCACAGGGAATGGCTCCACGGTCCTGAGCACAGGCTGGCTGGGGGTCCAGGTCAGGCGGAGGGCAGCCCACGCTGCATACAGAGTGCCAGCCCCGGCTATGCTGAGGGCCGCCCACGCTGCATACAGAGTGCCAGCCCCGGCTATGTGGAGGGCCGCCCACGCTGCATACAGAGTGCCAGCCCCGGCTATGCTGAGGGCCGCCCACGCTGTATACAGAGTGCCAGCCCCGGCTATGCGGAGGGCTGCCCACGCTGCATAGAGAGTGCCAGCCCCGGCTATGCTGAGGGCCAAGGTGGCAAACAACTGGTGCCACGACAGTAAGAACAGACACAGATGAGGCTCTCACCACAGACACAGTCCCTTCCCATGGGAGGGAACCAACAGTCTGGTCTCAGGTGACCCCCCTGCCACTGCCATCCCCACGCAGAACGTGAGTCTGGAGAGTCTTCCCGTGGCTGTATGACAATGACTCTGACAGTCGCACATGAACTGAGGGAACACAGGCACAGTACCAGGCAAATGGCATAGAATACAATAGGTATCGGAGGGCACACACGTGCACCTGTGCCTCCATGCTGTCGGGGCTCTAGAAGGCAAAACCAGAGCTCCGCCAGGGTCAGGAGAAGCAGAGGAGGCTGGGGGGCGGGTGCACTTTGACTTCACCTCTATTTTTTTTCTCTGTTTTGTTTGTTTTCTTTTGTTGTTGTTTTTCCAGACAAGGTTTCTTTGTGCAGCCCCGAAGTCACTTTGCAGACCAGGCTAGCCTGACTATGTAGCCCTAGCTTGCTGGGAATTGCTATATAGCCTGGGCTGACCTTCAACTTGAAACAATCCTCCTGCCTCAGTGTTCTCAGTGTCCTAACTTACAAATATGAGCTACACGTCTCTCTTTTTCTTAGAGACTTGTTTGTTTGAGACAAGGTCTCACTATTTAACCCTGACTGGCCTAAAGCTCCAAATGCCAACCAAGCTGGCCTTGAACTCACAGAGATCTGCCCACCTCTGCTTCCCCAGTGCTGGAATTAAAGGTGTGGACCTCTATGACTAGCCTTCCTGTTTTTATTTAAGAAAAGCAGATTAAAAACAGCAACAAAAATTTTAGAACTACCAGGAAACTGAGGGGAAAATAGAATGATGTCTCATTAAAAGGAATTGTAGCCAGGCAGAGGTGGCACACGCCTGTAATCCCAGCACTTGGGAGGCAGAGACTGGTAGATTTCTGAGTTCGAGGCCAGCCTGGTCTACAGACTGAGTTCCAGGACAGTCAGGGCTACACAGAGAAACCCTGTCTCAAAACAAACAAACAAACAAACAAAAAAAACAACAAATTGTATTACATTTGAATTAATTTTTGGGCTGTGTGAGGGGTGTGGCACGGCACGTGAGTGGAGATCAGAGGTTAACAGTGGTCCAGTGGTCAGTCAGTTCTCCTGACACATGCTGCTCTTGCAGAGGGGCACTTGGTCCCAGCAGCCACTGTGGGTGACTCTCCATCACCTGTAACTCCAGACCCACAGCTGACACAATTTCAAATAAATAAATAAATAAATAAATAAATAAATAATCTTCTTTTAAAAAGTCTCTAGCAGGGCTAGGCAAGTGGTGTATGACTTTAATCCCAGCTTTATGAGGCTGGGCCAGGCAGATCTCTGTATTCCAGGCCAGTCTGGTCTACAGATGAATTCCAGGACACTCAGGGCTACAGATAGATACATTTTTTTATCTATTGTCTCTAGGATAGCTGGGTTATAGCTGTGTGGTAGTGCTTTGCCCTGGCATGCACCAGGCCTTGGGTTCATTCCCAGCAAGAGGCAACCAACCAACAGGAAACAGTTCCAAACAGCGCTAAGAGCAGAATTCTAGAATGGTCTACAGCCACATGCGGCAGTCGGGGCACTTGAAATGCGACTAGGGTAACAAATGAATTTTACCTCCTTGAAAACTAAATTTCCCCACCTGGCTGGTGGGAGGGAACCCTCGGGCTGAAAGGCCTGACAGGCTAAGCCCTGCGTCCTGCTGGTCCCTGGGCCCCCGCACCTGCTCAGGAGCTCGTTGGCACTGCGTAGGCGCTGGGCCTCGCGCTGTGCATCCTCCTGGGCCTGGGCTGTGGCTGCTGTCTGGTCCCGCAGGCGCTGTAGCTGCTCCTCTAGGCCACGCCGCTCGCCCTCACAGTCACTGAGCTGCTTGCGTACGGACCCCAGCAGGTCTTGGCTGGCTTCATAGCGCCCACGCATGTCCTGGGGTATGGGGGTGGTGGGGTCTGGGGAAGCCCACTCGCTCTCTCCTAACAGCTCCATAGCCCTGGGCGAGCCTGGGGCAGCAGACAGCACCGCTCCTACTCCTGTGCGCCCCCCACTCCCCGTGTCCCGGGTTCTGGCAAACCGCCCAAGAACACCAGCGCCTCAATACTGACTCCACCCACAAAGCCCAGGCCCCGCCCCCTCACGTCCTCCCCGAGACCCCGCCTCTCGTTCCTAAGCGTTCTTTGTCCTAGGCTCAGATTCCTCCTCCCAGACTTGTCTGAGGGTCCTAGCCCCAAGTTTTATCTCCTTTTCTTGGGCTCCAACCCCTTTCCTGAGGCACTTCCAGCCATCCAAGTACTCCATACTCTGGTTCTTTCTAGAACTCTCTATCAGCAGCTATTTCTCAGGGCCCTGGCCCCGCCCCCTGGGTCTCTGGCTACCTGGACCTGTAGTTGGCGCCTGTGCAGGGCAGAGTGGATCAGAGTGAGTGTGGAGGAGTCAGAGCAGGCTGGGGACAGGCCTCGGCGCGGAGAACGACCTCGACCCGGGGAGGAATGCCGCGGCGGAGTCGGGGTCCGCTGGCCAGAGAGCCCGCGCAGGCTGCCATCAGAGGTGTCCGCAGTGCGCTCTGAGCTGCTGAGCTGGACACCGCTCTCAGTGTCGGATAGGGCAGCCTTGGGGGAAGGAGGAAGGAGTAGAGGTTAGCTGGTCACAGGTATGGGCGAGGCAACGTGACACTTCCCACAAGCCCCTTTCCCCAAGAACTCTTCCTGAGGCCATATCCGCCAGGATGCAGCCCACCAAGCAAGACCCTGCCCTTCAGTACCCTCACGGTTCTCACCCGGCTAACTGCATCAAGGCTGGGCGAGCCAGCAGAAGTGAACAGGCCCCACCCACTTCCCATTCATCCCAAGGCTCCAGGCATGGGGGGGAGGAGGGCTCAGAAATGTCTGGCCAGCCCTGTATGGCCCTGTATGTAGCGATACCTGTGCCAGGTCCCTCAGGGTCTGCTGCAGCCCCTCTCCATCCTCAGTGTCCAGGGTCGTCTGTTCCTGGAGCCGCAGGGACTCCTAGTGACAAGAAAGATTGGTCACAGTCATGCCAAAGTATGAAGTCGCTCCTTCCTGGTCCCCTCAGTTATGGAAATACCACACAGGCCTGCTGCCCTCGCCGAACAGATGAGGCCCAGAGACTCACAGGACTCACAGTGAGGAAGAGCCCAACCTGCCCTAGAAGGGCAGTTCCCTGTGGGTATGTGTCTGCTGGGGAGCAGTGGCCCTTCCCTGGGAGCCCAAGAGGGAATCGACCCTGACTCCCTTGGGCTTTGGTTTCCTCAACTGTGTACTGGCTTGCTGCAGGGAGGGCGGAAGGGCACAGAGGTGACTGTCACTGTGCTAACTGACGTGCACTGTGAGGACAGCACCCAGTCTGGATTTGGCTGGCACATCTTACCAGGGCCTCTAACTTGTCAGAGAGGGTCCTGTTGAGCTGGTCCTTCTCTGTGTTCTGGCTCTGAAGGCGCTCCACAGACAGGGCCAGCTCTGTCACTCTGGAGGGAAGAGCAAATGAGGTGAGTGGGGGATGGGCCGCCACCTCTCCAGCTCACCAGCATGTGCCTATGTTTCCCGAAACCCCACAAGGACCCCAGGATCCACCTCCCCAGGTGTGGGACCTGGAGTAAGTCACGTCTCGCCTGGGGACCTCTGATGGAATGGGCTTGCGGCTGTCTGTCATGGGACAGTAGCGGGGGCTCACCAGGAGGCAGGAGTTAGGGGTCACAGATGTCATCAGAGAGAGCTTAACCCGGTGAACCCCCTCCCAAGGTTCTAGGGATCTCTCTGCAGGGAAGTCGGCTGTGATCGGCCTGCTACCACCTACCTGGCACTGAGATGGGCCTTGTCCAGGTCACTCTGCACCTGCAGCTGGGCCAGGTCTTTCTCCCGGAGCAGCTTGGCCTGCAGCTGCTCCTCCAGTTGGGCCTGCAGCAGCTTCTGCTTCTCCAGAGCCGCCTCAGCCCTGCTCTCGGCCCGCTGCAGGCTGGCGCTCAGCCCCAGGCCCACCTCCTGGACGGCCCGGGATGTCCGGACTAGTTCCCCTCCCAGCTGCAGTAGGTCCCTGAGGAAGAGCAGAACAAGGGGGGGGGGGCATGTAGAAATCAAAACTGCCCATCACTATCTGTCACTCTCAGAATAGGGAAACAAAGTCACCTACTGTCCAGTGTGAGTGAGGCTGTGGGGAAATTGGCCTGCCCCTACACAACTCATAGGGGGCAAGTGGGTAGGCCCAGTGGAAGGCCACTAGGGAAAGCCCTTCGCATCTATGACACGTCTTCCATAGGCCCAGCACGAGGCAAGGGCAGATGGCTCATGTGGTGCAGCAGGAGTGGCAATCCTGACGATGCCAAAACATCCAATGGAAGGGAGATCACTACCAAACAAGCAATGGTGGATCCAGTTGGTGGGGCCTATGGCCCAGAAAGACTAACAGGGTATGGTGGGTTCGCCTCTGTGGTGGGTACGCCTCCGCGGTGGGTAAGCCTCCACAGTGGGTACGCCTCCCAGGAGAACGAGCAGATGAAACTGGCTTCTTCAAGAACAAAGCCGAGCGGCACAGAAGCACAAACTGGCCATTACAGTTCTCCGGAGGCAGAACAGGATGGGCTAGCCTGGACTACAGAGTGAGATCCCCACCTCCAAAAAGGGTGTGGAGGCAGTGAGATGACCTATGTGTAACGGTGCCTGCTGCCAAGCCGCATGGCCTGGGTGGGCTTGGAGACCTACACGGTGCACGGAGAAAACTGACACTGACTCACACACACACACACACACACACAAATAAAAACAAATTGGAGCCAAGCAGTGGTGGCACACGCCTGTAATCCCAGCACTTGGGAGGCAGAGGCAGGTGGATTTCTGAGTTCAAAGCCAGCCTGGTCTACAGAGTGAGTTCCAGGACAGCCAGGGCTACACAGAGAAACCCTGTCTCGAAAACAAAACAAAATAAAATAAATAAATAAAATAGCCAGAGCTACATAATTAGATCCTGTCTCAGGAAGAAAAAAAAAAAAAAAAAAAAAAGGTTTCTTTCCATACCAACTTTTTGTTTTGTTAACTTTGAAGTCCCAGTGTGGGCTCGCTCTCTGCATGAACTGCAATGCTGAGAACCCGACAGCAGGGGGCAGGCGAGTGCCGCATAGAAGTCTAGATAGCTTGACACAGTAGGTAAAGCACAGTACACAGACATGTGCCCCAGGCTAGGCGGCTCCTGTGGGAGACACTGCACTGCTGGGGGTCAGAGTCTTGCATGAAGACAGCAGTCTGCAATGCAGCCACAGATGTGTGGCAGGCTCACAGAAACACAGGACAGCAAACGCTAGACTATGGGAATCCCCCGAGGACAGCCGCTGGCTTCCTCAACACTTAAGAGACCAAAAGAAAAAAATGTTAGCCAGGTATGGCGGGTGACATAGACCTGCGACTCCAGCACTTGGAAGAGCAAGATCCAAGCATGAGGCTGGGGCATAGCCCGGTTGGTAGGGAGCTTGACTCACTCATGCAAAGCCCCAGGCTCAATCCCCAGCAATACATGATCCTGGCATGCTAGTGCATGCCTGCAATCCCAGCACACGCTAGCACACACCCGTAAGTCCAGCACTCAAGTGGAAACAGGAGGGTTAGGCATCTAAAGTCATTGTCCTCTGTACAGCGAGTCTCTGGAATACATAAGACTCTAAGAAAAAAGAAGATTAATGCCTATCTTTAATCCCAGCAATCAGAAGGCAGAGACAAGATCTCTGAATTTGAGGCTAGCCAGAGCCGCATAAGTGAGATATCTCAAATTAATTCATATTTCGTGACTATCTGTGGCTTCTGATTCAAACAATCTATGAAGACAAAAAGGCTTCAAGTCCGAACTCAGCTCCTCTCTGCTGTGTGACCTGAGACAGTCACTCAGCTTCTCTGATCCTCAGTGTGACATGGGGAAGGAGGAAGTTTCTGCTATAGGAAGAGCGTAGTCCCGCTGAGCCCCAGCAATGCCTCTGCTGGCCAGCGGCCGGTGGCAGGATGCACCCCATGGTCTCACCTCTCCGTGCCCATCTTCACCTCGCTGGCCAGCCGTCGGAGCCCCATGACCCGCCTCCAGAGGAGGAGCAGGCGGCTGTGCTCGCTGCTGAAGTAGGCGTTGAAGGACTAGGGAGAGAGACACTAGCTATGGTCACTGTGGCATGCCTGCCCCAGGGCCCTGCCAGCCTGGCCTAGGAGAGGACCTGTGTCTCCCTGAGGAACTGAGGGCCTGGAGAGACCTCCCAGCCGCCAGGGTGTGACCGTGACCATGGGCCGGTCACCAACTCTACATGCAATGGTGGCACTACACTTCCCGAGGAATAGAAGAACCGGCCAGCCTGGCCCAGAGCACGTGTGACCAAGGCCAGCTCCCAGGAGAGCCAGGACCACTCTGGTCAGGCTCCCTGTCCCTCTCCAGACTTGACTGAACCCCTGCAAGGACGCCCCGCTGCCGAGCCGAGCTCTCCCTCCAGGCCCCGCTCACCTCCTCCTCCCGCCTCCACGTCGCCTCCCTCTGCTCCAGCTCCTTACAGCTGCGGGTCCAGTCACTGGTCACCCTGCGGATGTCCTCGCTCAGAGCCTGGTTGGCCGAGTTTGCCTGGTCCAGCTGCTCTCGCAGCATGGCATTCACCTGGGCCAGGCTGGCACTTCTGGAGAGGCGGGGGAGGGGTGCTCAGCGGGCACTTGCTCACTTGTCCAGAGGGTGCCCATGGGCTATCCCACACCCTCACCTCTGCTGTTCCTCCTCCAGACGCACAAGCGCACTGTCCAGGTCCTGGCTGTGTTCTGTGTCCTGGGTGAGGAGGAGGGGCGTCAGGACAGGCGGGAGGCGGGAGGTCTAAGCCTGCCCGCTCCTGTCACCCACCCTCAGTCGCTGCTGCTCCAGCTCGGTGGACCTGTCCAGCAGCTGCTTCTCCAGCTCTGAGCACTGCTTCTTGTACTGCAGGATCTGGCGACGTTTAGGGAGCAGAGTGAGCCGGGGGTGAGTGAGGGCCAGGTGGGGCGGAGTGGAGGCGGGGTGGGGGGCGGGCAGCCCTGACCTTGGCCTGCAGCCGCTGCACTAGCTGGGCCTGCCGCTGCTGGCCCTCCTGGTAGGCCTGCAGCTTGCGCCGGTAGGAGGCCTGCTCCTCCTGCAGCTGCCTCCGCAGCTCCACGCTCTGCCGCACCAGCCCCCTGGGCTCCTGGGCCTCCAGCTCCCCAGTCTCCAGCCGCACAGCCTGCTCCAGCTGCAGGGAAGGGCCCTGGGTGAGAGTCCTGCGCCTCCTGGGAAGCAGGCCCAGGCCTCTTCAGGAGACATCAGGTTGGGCCTAAGACCCACAGTGCCTTGCAACCTGATAGCCATGCACTCCAAGGAGCTGTTACAGGCAGGTAGGCCCGGGACGCCATGCACATGGGCATGCAGATGGAGCAGGCATCGGCACACAGACAAGGCGATGCATTCAGAGGCATACGGAGCATGGCACACGGATAAGACACGCTTGGGCACACAGGGCAGACATGGGCACACAGATAGGGCATGCTGGGCACACAGATAGGACATGTTGGGCACACAGGGCAGACATGGGTACACAGATAGGACATGCTTAGATGCACAGAACAGGCACAGGCACTCAATGCAGACATGAGAATATATGTGGGGCAGGCACACACTGATGAAGAAGGAACTACCGGTAACCGAGGCTGGCTATGCGCACATGGATGGGTGGACATGGGCAAACAGTTGGAACAGGTATGGCACAGACAGTCAGGCAGAGTACACACACGAGACGAGCATACACACGGGTGGGTAGACCTGCCACACTCTGCACACATACGGACCTGGAGGCAGACGGTGAAGCGTCACCCCAGCATGCACGCAGCTCCTCCTTCAGTGTCTGCCCCACTGTGGCTGCTGCCTCAGACTGCTGCCAGGTCTCCCGACCCTCTCCCTTCCCCGAGACAAGCTCAGGAAAGCCTGGAATTTTGTTCCCCACTGGATTTAGTACCTATGACACTGGCTGTGGGGTGGGATGGCTCACACCCAGGGACTGTTTGAATCCACTGAACTAACAAGGTCAGTACATACAAATCTACTCAGAGCAGAGCTATCAACACACAGAAGATCCGAGTTCACAGAGAGCACCTGTAGTGAACACAGGCAGCCTCAAACACCCCAGGCTGACACAGAGGAGCCCCAGGAGATACAGCCTTATAATCTAGCTCTATGTCCCCTACCTAGCACCTGCTTTGGCCTCACCCCCATCTCTGTCACCTCACAGGAGACACCCCCCAGCCCTTCCACCCACCCCCACCCCCGTCTAACTTCCTCCACTCCAGCTACTGTGCAGCATGCCAGCCCCGGAACCCACGGGCACACAGACGCCTGTCCCCTAGGCCTCTCAGCCCTGCCCAGGTACCTGATGGCCCCGGCTGCTCTTTCTGGGGTCCCTCAGCTTCTAGCTGTTGGGGAAAGGGGCTGGGGGGAGGCCAAAGATGAGCATACACAGGGACCCTAACCCAGGTGACCGATGCTAACCCACGCTTACCATCCATCTCCCAAGCACCCAGGCTGACCAGCAGGACCCTCAAACACACACAAGTTAGGGCGACCAGTCTAAGGAAAGCTAGCAAGAGGGGAGAGCCTTTCTTGCCCACACTAACCAAAGGCCCAGGCTAGGTCAGTGGCCCTCCAGGCCTACACTAGCCCAATACACCTGGTAGATGCTGAGAGCCTCCCACAGTGATGCTGGTGGGCAGGGTGACTGTGCCCCCTGGGATGACACTAACAGAGAGGGGTCAGCACAGCCCATGGGGGCGACACTGTGAACTGAGGCTGCTAAGGAAGGCGGCAAGAGGAACTTCTCTGTATCTATGACAAGTGTCTACACAAAGCCCAAGCAAGCCTAGAAGTGGGCGTTGCCCGCATCTGTCACATAGCCCTGGGAGGTATGTGTGTCATGTGTCGGTGAGTGTGCCTCACACATGGGACCTTGCCTTGTGTGCTGGATGCATGGGGACATGTGGTATCTGGCCCTTCTCATGCTCCGAGGTGAGGTGCATCTGGACAAAGTCTCTGGGGGTAGGGCGGGCACTGTGTCCATCTGCGTGTACCAGGACATGTGCTTGTGTGTGTCTGTGTATGACAGAGGAACCTGGGAGGAGAGTCTGGGCTCCCTGGTCACAGGTGGTGGTAGTGACTGCACTTGCATGTCACATGTGTGAGTGCCTTTGTGGGCTGACAGGCAGTTCATTTGTGCAGTTTGTTGTCAGTGTGCAGACAGGAATGTGTAGAATGCCCTGTGCGGTTTGTTATGGGATGCACGGTGCTGAGGCTGTCCACCCAGGTGCTGCTGTGCCAGGGCAGGACTGTGTGCTCTGGCTACATATAGTCTGTGAGTTTGGGGGGACCAAGCCCTGGCTGTCCTGGAACACACTCTGTAGACTAGCCTTGAACCTAAGAGATTCTCTGGCCTCTGCCTCTCGAGTGCTAAAGGCCTACACCACCACCTCCCTGCCGGGTGGGTTTGTTTCTATGTGTTGTGTTCTGTGTGGGGTCTAGCTGTGTTGTGTGTGCTTTGCCCCTCCGGATGGCACCAGCACTATTGGCTGCTGCGGTGTGGAGGGGTTTCGACCAGTAACTACCGACTCCACCTGCTTCCCGGGTGCTCGGTGCCAGGCTACTGCAGGCCAGACCTCACCTCTCTCCACAAACTCTGCCCTTTACAAAACAGCCTTTCCATGTGACTTGTAATTCCAATGGAAGGAGGCTGCCCCAAGAATGGATAAAAGTAGTTTACTGTCTCCTTAGCAACCGTTGCTCCCCTGCCCCATTAACTCACTAAACCCAAGTTGCCATGGACACAGAACTGGGGGTATGAAACGGAGAAAAATCTGTTCTCCAGCGCCAAGGAATAAAGCCATTGTCTCTTTCCCACGTATCTCACAACACCTGTTTCTTGAAGACACTGAGGACCTGGGAGGTGCCCTCTGGGAGTCCTACCTCAGTTTCTCCACAGGACACGCATCGGACAGAGCATGGAACCCTGGCTTCTTGTTCCACTCCCTACCCCAGGGGGATGTGGGGTTTGAAGGATGCAAACAACTTCACTGATTGGTCCCAACCTAGTCTGCCAGGCCAGTGTGGCCACGGGGCACCTGTCATCTGCAGGCACAGGTTGACGCATGCGCCATACAACCACAGCCCTGACCGTGGTGTCTATCCAGGTCCACTGCTGACCTTGGGCCTCAGTTTCTCCATCTGTAACCACTAGATTCTTATGCTCTCTCTGGACCCTCCCCCTCCAGGAAAGGCCTTCAAGGTCATTTTCACCCAATCTCTGACTGCTTGCCCAAACTGTCTTGGGCACACAGCAGTTAAAAACACAGGCTATGCGTGCCAACATATAAGGGGAAGATCTGAAGGGACAGAGCCCCCACCCCCACTGCAGACCACACATAAGAAGAGACCGCCGACCTATCCTGCCCTCCCTTGTCAATCAGGGGCCAATGTGTCAGTTGCTGAAGCTGGCACCTAAAAGGCAGTCCCCAGGGGACTGGCACTGCGTCCTGGGCCAAGAACGATCTAGCCTGCAGGAGGCTGGTTCTGGCCCCTCAACAGTATCAGCCCAGTGCTCCTCCCACCCTGTCTCTGCACCCCCTGCGGACTCTAAGAAATGAATTCTGTAGTGTCCTTGGAGCTAGGGGACCACCATGGGGCCCTCACTCTGTTCCTTAGCAAGCCCCAACAAGTCAGGCTTGCTTGAGCAAGTGGACGCGGGCTTCCAGACAGACAGGGCCTCCCACTAGCACACCCTGGACCCTACAGCGGCCAGCAGGCTCCCTGACATCCCTGGACGCCAGGGTTCTTGTTTTAACTGGCTGTGACATGGGTCGGTCATGGTTCCCTCCCTCTCCCTTTCCTTCTCCCTCTCCCTCTGTCTCTGTCTCTCTCTGGACCTCCATTTTCTCCTTGGTTAAATGGGCATCATCAACTTTGGCCCACTGAATATAAAGCACTGAGCATCTTTCTGGCACACTGGAGGCATTCCACAAACGGGAGCCACCATTAAACCCATTACCCTCCCCCCACCCCAGCACGCTCCACCCTTCACCCACCTCTGCCTGCCCTCAGCCGCCATCACGCCCTGGTCACCGAGCGCTCAAGGCCACTCTAGTTGGCAGAGCTCCAGTCTGAACCAGGTGTCCTCCCTCCCGAGCCCCGTGGGCCTGGTCAGGACGCCTCCCTCGCCCGCCCAGGCCAGCCACAGCACCCACCCTCTCGCTGACGGCGTTGTACTTGATGGCGAGTTCATCCCGCTCTGCGCGGCTCTGGGCCAGCTGGTCCTCCACGCGCGACAGCTCCTGCTGCAGCAGCTGGTTTTCCTCCTGCAGCGACAGCAATGAGGCCATCTCCGGGACCTGGAGTGGGGCTGACAAAGGACAGGGGCTGAGGAGGAGGACTTCTGGCTAGCATGGAGGGCCACTTGCCCCACAGCTGTTCTACTCATTTATGAGACAAGATGGTGGATGGGGCAGGGGCCCTGGGAGGAGCCCGGGTGTGTGTGGCTGCAGCACCTGGGGGCCGAGAAAGCTGAGAAACAGGAAGGTTGGCAAGAGATGGCAAGAGCTAGACTTGTGTAGAAACAACGACATCCCCAGGACATACAGGAGGAAGCCTCTAGCTGCGAGTCAGGAGGATGCCTTTCTGTAGCCACCCACCCTCGAGACACAAAGCTCTGAATTCTTGCTCCCTCCTTTTCTGAGGACTATTCAGGTCTCAATTTTACTCATCTGTTAAATGGGTGGAATAGGATTAGACCACGACCAGAATGCGGTAGAGCTTTACTCGAAGGTGGGGCTTCTCATACCTTTGCTTTGTCTCCTTGTTTTTGAGATAAGGTCTCCCTAAGTAGCCCAGGCTGGGGTGGAACTCATGATCCCCTCCCCTCCCCCTCAGATGCTGAGATTTTAGGCAACCACCAACCATCACACCCAGTTCTCTCGGAACCTCAAAAACTACAGTGTAAGTCAGTGGCAGCTAGCTTGTAACTTTTACCCTGAAAAACACGACACACTGCAGGCCTTCTAGCCCTCGGGACTGAGGGGAGGATCATTAAGCCTCCCCACCTCTGGGGAGTCTCAGCATCATTGGCCCATTCAAAGAGACAGCCCAGGCCTGACGTGGAGTCTGAACCAGATTACAGCCGCCATACAGCCGCCATACAGCTGCCATACAGCCACCATACAGCCACCGGCACTCCACACCACTAACAAAGCAGCTGACCTTCCATCCGTCCAGGTGCTCAGGCTGCATAACCAAGTTATGCATGCTACACACCAGGAGGACCTGCTGCATACCAGGAGGACCTACTGTACACAAGAGGACCTGCTGCACCCCAGGAGGATCTGCAGCACCCCAGGAGGACCTGCAGCACCACAGGAGGACCTGCTGCACACCAGGAGGACCTACTGTACACAGGAGGACCTGCAGCACCACAGGAGGACCTGCTGCACACCAGGAGGACCTACTGTACACAGGAGGACCTGCAGCACCACAGGAGGACCTGCTGCACACCAGGAGGACCTACTGTACACAAGACCTGCTGCACCCCAGGAGGATCTGCAGCACCCCAGGAGGACCTGCAGCACCACAGGAGGACCTGCTGCACACCAGGAGGACCTGCAGTACCCCAGGAGGACCTCCAACACACCAGGAGAACCTACTGCACACCAGGAGGACCTGCTGCACACCAGGAGGACCTGCAGCACACCAGGAGGACCTGCTGCACACCAGGAGGACCTGTGGCACACTAGGAGGATCTACTACACACCAGGAGGACCTGCAGCAACACCAGGAGGACCTGCAGCACACCAGGAGGACCTACAGCACACCAGGAGGACCTGCAGCACACCAGGAGGACCTACTGCACACCAGGAGGACCTACTGCACACCAGGAGGACCTACAGCACACCAGGAGGACCTACTGCACACCAGGAGGACCTACTGCATACCAGGAGGACCTACAGCACACCAGGAGGACCTGCAACAACACTAGGAGGACCTGCAGCCCTCAGCTTTTGTGCCCAAGTCATTAGGCCTCTCTAACAGCCTAGTCTGAGCTGCCCCACAACCCCACCCCGAATTGTAGCCTCAGACAGCTCACACTATCCCTGGTAGGAAATTCAGTATTGGGGTGTTCAAACCTGAAGCAGTGAGTGGAAAGGGTTAGCCCTGCCCTCTCCTCTAGCTGTGCCGCATGGGGAATAACTAAGTTTATTGCATCTCAGCCTCAGTTTGCTCTCTCTGTGTGTATTCAAGGGGTAGGGGCCAGGGCTGAGGACGCGGCTCAGCGCGTGAGGCACTTGCTACATACACAAGCATGAGTAGCTGAGTTCCAATCCCAGCACCCGTGTAAAACGCCGGGCATGGCCCCACGGGCACCTGTAACCCAAAAGCTACTCAGGAAAGAGCCGGAAAGTCAACAGGACTTGCTGGCTGGCAGTCTAGCTCCAGGCTGTGTGAGACCCTGAGGTACGGGAAGAGGTAGAGAGCATCAGAACACCTCTTTGTCATCCTCACAGGAAATGTATCTCTGTACACACGTGTGTAGGAGCCACACATCACCCACACGCGCGCGCGGGCGCGCACACACATACACACCACACACACACACACACACACACACACACAGCACCATCTGAGTCATGGCTGCTGAGAAGGAGAAGGATCTGGGAACCCGGACAGGGTAGGGAGGCGGGGTACCTGGGGTCTCGGGCTGGGAGAGGTTGCTAGTGATGATCTCCCTGACACAGGCAGGCAGGCGGGCTCCCTGCAAGTCCCGGGCTGGGCTCTGCACACTCAGTGTCTTCTCTTGGTCTGGTCCCAGGACACAGCTCTCCAGGGTCTGTGAGAAGAGAGACCCTAGACCCCTGACTTCCGGGCCTGAAAGCTAGGCAAATCCTGTGGCCCAAGTCCTGGAGAAACTAGGAAAGAAGGGTGAACTGCAGAGAGCTCCTGCTGGGAGCCTCACTGCCTCACCGAGCTCACCGAGCTGAAGGGCAGACAAGGTAGGGAGGATCTTGCTGTGCCAGAGGCCAGTAATCCCTAAAGTCCATGAGGGGCCCTTCCCCCACTGCTGTGTGCTGGGATTAAGGAGTCCCAGCACTGGCCTTGTGGCCCCGACCTGCAGACTGTGACCCCAGCACACTCACCCACATTTCCCTCCCCTCACCACCTCTCACCACTGCTATAAGGTCGGTCACCCTACCCTGCCCTGCACTGCCCTGCCCTGCCCTAGAGAGGGTGAACACTGCCCTCAGGACCCACCTGGATCACAATCTCCAGTGCCAGCTGAGCCTGCAGGGACTCTGCCAGCCCCAGGCTCATGGAGGGGGATCTGTGGGTACATCACAGCCCCCCTCCCCAAAATATGTAGGTCGACGGTCCTCTCGGCTACATGCACCAATGCACTCACACACACCAAGGCCAGACTGCTGGGCTGAGCAGCCCAGCAGATTAAGCTTAAAGCGATGGTGCCCCCACGTGACCATGCCGGAGGTGGGGGGTGGGGGGGAGAGATTCAGATGGGAGAGAAGGGAGAGCAGCAGGAGGCAGAGGTGCCCGAGAAGGACCCAGCCAGCACTCAGGGACAAGAGTGCAAAGGAGCAGGAGGAGAACTGTGAAGGCAAAGGGACACATCCCCCCACCCCTCCCCCCTCCCCAGGCTGTGGGCACTGCAGCCTTGCAAGCCCAGCCGCGGGAGGCAGGAAGGATCAGAGTCCCTCGTTTACAGAGCATCTTCCCTGACCCGGAACGGAGTCACGTGGTTTTGCTCAGAACTCCTTTGCAGCGGGGCAGACAGATGCCTGGCCCTACAGGTTGGAAGCACAGCAAGCAGGAGCTCAGACTAGCCTAGGAACTGAGCCCCTCCAGGCCCCACCCCCGCTGTGTCCCAGCATCCTCCTGGGCAAGAGCTGGCACTAGTGATGCTCCCATTGGCTGCCTGGGAGCAAAGCACCTGCCTCTCAGCAGCATGCACACAGCAGGGTGCCAGCTCACCCAGTGAACGAACACTGGGTAAATAGTGTCTTCACGCAGTAGAAAACTCAACCAGCACAAAAGTCCGAGAGCAGTTTCCCTCTCAGAAGCAAGGAGGCTGTGTGGCACAGTGGTAAGGACCTGGAGTTGCTGGCCTCCTGTGATAAATTACCTCTCCTGGCCTCAGTTTCTTTATTTGTAAACAAGAACAGGTTCTTTGTGGGAATTCAAATGTGCCGAAACCAGGGAGGGGTTCAGAAGCACACAGGCAAGGCTGAGCTCACAGGAGCTCACTTTAGCACTGCCTGCCTCTACTCTCCAGGTCCCTAGGTTCTAGGGTGTGTTGAGCTCATCTAATCCTCTCATCGGCCCATTTCCAGGATAAACAAACACAGGCTCAGAAGGGTGGAGGTCTCACCTATTCAAGGTGACATGCTATGGAGAAGTGCAGGCCTGAAGCTCAGCTCCCTTAAGCTAAGTAGACTCCCCCAAATGCCTAAAGGACAAAGCCAGGCCCTGTGAGCTTCAAGACCTGCTGCCTTACACAAGTCAAACCCAAGGATGCATAGGTGCTGCATGCATACACTGCAGCCCAGACTGGATCTCTCCTTCCCAACTAAGGAATCCGGACTGCAAAGGGTGTGCACCTGGCCAGGAAGGCAGGTGCCACCAAGCAGCTGTGGAGGAAGAGAGGAAGGGACAGAGGACATTTTCCCAGGAGAGTTGGACAGGGACAGGCTGAAGAGAGAACAAGCTAGACACAGGTGAAGATAGAACAAGCCAGAGAATGAGAAGAAACCACAAGAGTAGAAAGCGCCAAAGTCAGTATGAGACCAAGCAGAGCAATTCGGTCAGAAGCTCAAAGAAGCCAGTTTGAACCAGTCAGTGCGGAGAGAAGTTTTGAGCCAGAACAGGTGAGTTGACCAGCCAGCCAGAGTTCAGAAAGAGCTAGAAAGGGTGAGCTTACTCAGCAGTAAGTCTCAGAGGCTGAGAACATTCTAGGCCTAGGTTAGCATTGTACAGAGGCTAGAAGCCCCCAGGACTAGGCCCAGATTAGCAGATGGACGCAGTTAGCCTCTGAGACAATTACATCAGGTGAACAAAAGATACATTTGTCCCTTCCCAAACTCTTGGTGAAATGTGGTCCCCAATGTAAATGTTGAGAGGTGATGGGACCTTTAAGAGGGGATCAGGTCAGAGAGACTAATGCCTTTCTCAACACTGTAGTTTACTGATCACGTGAGTGTGGGCTGAAGCAGGCATGGTGGCTCAGGTCTGTAATTCCAGTACTTTGGAAGTAAAGGCAGACGAATCTTGTGTTTGAGGCCCATCCTGGCTACATTAAGTCAGACAGACAAGGCAGGAGTTAAGATCCTGGCTGCTTTTGCAGAGGCCCTGGGCTCAGTTCCCAGAACCCACCTGACAACAGCTCCAGGGGGAATCCAAAGCCGCCTTCTGGTCTCTGCAGGCACCAGGCATGCATATGGTTTGCAGACATGCGTGCAAGACACACATAAAATAAAATGATCTAAAGGTGGGGTGCTTTGGCCGGCAAAGCACCACGAAAGCATGAGTCCTGGCGTTCTGATCCGTGGCATCTATGTAACACAGGGTGTGCTGGGTAGTTTTATGTCAACTTGACACAAGCTAGAGTTAGCTGAAAGGAAGGAACTTCAGTTGAGAAAATGGCTCCAGAAGATCCTCTGTAGGGTACTTTCTTAATTAGTGATTGATGGGGGAGGGCCCAGCCCATTGTGGGTAGGGCCATCCCTGGGTTGGTGGTCCTGGAGTCTATGAAAAAGCAGGCTAGGCAAGCCATGAGGAGCAAACCAGTCAGCAGTGCCCTCCATGGCCTCTGCATCAGCCCCTGCCTCCAGGTTCCTGCCCTGACTTCCTTCTACGATGAACAGCAACGTGGAAGTGTAAGCTAAATAAACCCTTTCCTCCCCATTTGTTCTGGTTGTGGTGTTTCTCCATAGCACGGTAACTATGGTAACTATAACCAAGACAGTGGGTAGGTCTACCCACCTCTAATCCCAGCACTCAGGAGGTGGAGACAGGGGTTCGTCAGATCAAACTGGATCGCTAGGCCAGCCGAATCTCTGACCTTGATTCAACGGGGGGCCCTGCCTCGGTATGTTCAGAGGAAAGCGACTGAGGAAAGATATCTGGCACCGATGTCTGGTGCACACATATGTACACCCACACATATGTGAACACACATGCACACATGCATGTACTGCACAGACACGCACACATATAGATGACAATGTAAGATGGCTGTTGAAGTTGAGCCCAGCCCTCTGCCCCCTTGCTGGCTTGTCTTCCGTCTTCCCACAGCATTACAGCCACCCATTGAGCTCCTGTCCATCAGCATCATGAATTAACAGACCTTTTATGAATGACCTAATCTTAGGGCTGGAGACATGGCTCAGAGGTGCAGCATGCTGGCTGCTCCTGCAGGGGACCTGAGCTCCGTTCCCAGCACCTACATGGCAAGTCTAGTTCCAGGATATCTGACGCCCTCTGCTGGCCTCCATGGGTCCCACACACACATAATACACATATACACATGCAGGCAAACACTCGTATACATGTAAAATAAAAATAAATAAAACAAAACAAACTATCCAGTCTTTTGTATTCTGCACAGCAACAAAAACGAACCCGGGCAGCAGTGTGTGGCTTGGCTCTAACCTTGGCCAGGCTTCCTCTGGGGCTTTGACACCTTATACAAGTGCTTCGTCCCTCTTCACCCCGAGTCTGTTTCCTTTTCTGCAGAATGGGGTGCTAATGGTGCCTGTTTCTCCCAGGAGGATGAAAAAAACTGAGCACCTGGAGACACCAGTCAGAAAATATGTCCAGATATGGCCATGTGACCAAGTTCTACCCAACAGAATGTTGGGTCATTTTGGAGTGACCGGTAAAATCTTCCCAGGAGGAGCTGCCTCCCTCTGTCCCTGCCTGCCAATTGGAAGGACATAACTCCGGGCACCCAGAGGATGCCACAAGATGGAAGGCTTTGGGTCCTAGGCTCACCGCATAGAAAGCTATACACTTAGTAGGAAGCCATTTGTAAATCTGCCTTGTTAGGTTTGAGGGTCACTGGACATGAGCTAGCGTTACCTTAAGTCCTCCTGCCGTTAACAGGACAGTGCTGCCTGCTGCTGCAGTAGTATTCACCCCATCTTTTGTAGTCTCTGGTTCTTCCCGGTGACTAGACTTCACGCCTCACCTCCTGACTCTCAGCCACTGTCTGCAGGGACAAGGAGATCCTTTGAGCTCACTCCCTTACCCACTCTTGCCGGAACTCCGAACCTATTTGCCATGCCTGCCTTGCCAAAAAAAAAAAAAAAAAAAAAAAAAAAAAAAAAAAAAAACCAACAACAACAAAACCCTAACTACTCACAAGTGCCAAACACACCAGTTTTTTGTACAATTTATCTATTTTCTCTGGTTGCTGACTAGAAATTATAACAAAAATGCTGAACCAAGCCGCCCCTACCTCATCAGAAGGTACCATTCTACTCACTTCGCAGTTGGTGACATAAGGCTGAGTGAAGGTAAATAATTTGCTCACACGCAGCAGCTCTGAGGAGTTGAAGCCACAGCTGAGACCCAGGTCAGCCTGGTCTCTGGAGTTATTTTGTTTTACTTTGGCTTTTCAAGACAGTCTTTTTTTTTTTTTTTTTTTTGAGACGGTTTCTCTGTGTAGCCCTGACTGTCCTGGAACTCACTCTGTAGACCAGGCTGGCCTCGAACTCAGAAATCCACCTGCCTCTGCCTCCCAAGTGCTGGGATTACAAGAGTGCGGCACCACGCCCAGCTCAAGACAGAGTCTTAAGTCTCCCAGGATCGTACCCTCCCTCCACCGTAATCCCGAGGGCTGGGATTACAGGTATACACCACCCACCACCATACCCGGTTCTTTCAGTGCTGGGGACTGAACTCAGCGCTTTGTGCTTATCAGACAAGCTGCAACCCAGCCCTTCCATTTCAAAGTTTTGAACAGTAACAGCAACAATGACTGTCATTATGTAGCCCTTGCTATGTGCTGGGTCCTGGTCTCTAATGTATTATATGAGCCCCTGCTTCACATGAACTGCTACGATGGCCCCCCAGGGTCTCCCACTTCCTCTCTGGTCTCCCAACCTTATTCTGCTCCACGCAGTGAGATCCTATCCATCTCTGCTCAACGCTCCCCACTTGCCCCAGCCGGAAAGGCTGCCTGAGCCTGGCCCCAGCCCGCCTAGCCTACCTCAATTCCTTCTCTTCCCCCACTACTCGGTCACACTGGCCCTGATTCTACAAACACGCCATCCACGCTCCTACCACACACCTTTGAGCCTGCCATCCTCTTGGCCTAAGACCCTCTCCCTCTTCCTCTTTGGACAAGATGAAGGAAGAGCTAGCAGTCTGGAGATCAGAGCTGGCTTGGAGCGTCACCTTCTGGGAGAGCTAGCTTGGACCTCCCAGTTAAAGTGGTCCCTGCTGGTAGTGAGGCACTGCTTACACCACTCTCTGTGGAGCGCAGGGAGCAAGCCATCTTTGTACATCACCACCGGCGTGGTGCCTCAAGCCCGAAGCTCTACACACGGTTGTTGAATGAATGATTGAATGAATGAATGAATGAATGAATATGGAGGAGAGCCACAATACAGGCCGACCATCTCTAATCTGAAAACACTTCCAAGTCAATGCCACAAGTGGCCCATCCCTAACCTTCTGTGACAATCCACAGTATACCAAAGATGTGTAAAGCTGCTGTAGGTCACGTGACCAAGTGAAGCGAGGTGCTCAGGTGCATTCTGTTTTGATTTGGTTCCTGTCCCTGCAAATCTTTGTATGTATGTGTAAATATCTAAAAATTTCTTTTAAATGTAGAACTTCTGGGATACTTAGCCTGACAGGAAATTAAATGGGAGGGAGAATAAACAATCCCCTTGACATTGGCTGTGGGCTGCATAAATCTCAGTCATGTCACACAGCCAGGGGTCACAAGACACCAGGAAATCCATGTCCAACACATGTGTGCGTGCGTGTGTGTGTGTGTGTGTGTGTGTGTTTGTGCATGTGTGTATATGTGCATGTGTGTGTGTGTGTGGGGGGGGGGTTCCAGGCCAGCCAGTGCCCCCTAGAAGGGTTAAGAGTGCCTATCATCAGAGGACACACTCAACCCGCAGGGAGGGAAGGAGCTAATGAGGAGAATGAATATTTGTGAGTCTCCCCAAGGAGCTATCCATAGCCTGTGCTAGTCTTAGGGATACTTGTGAGCTCAACAGGATAACAGGAAATCTGAAGTAGACAACACCCAAGGGTCTCAATCTTCCAGACAAATCCAGTACCCAGGGGACTGGATAGATCTCGGGTGGGGGAACACACATCCCTTCTGATTTGGGTTTGCAAAAAGCCTGGGAAAGCTCTCCAAATGCCAGTTCCAGAGTTGCTGGCTGGACCCATCCTGAAATCCCCTAGGTGAAGATGCAAATCTCTGCACTGGCTTCTGTGGCCTCGCCCTTCTGGAATACTCAGTAATCGCGCTAGACGTCCTCAGTTTGCTGGTATGCACTATGGAGAGCCTTTCCCCAGAGATCGGCTAAAAGGAAGAGGAAAAGCATCCCGCCGAGGGACGCAGGGCCGGGCCTAGCAGTCAGGAGGCCACGGGTAGTGGCGCGCGGCTGCCAGCGACCGTCCTCCCCGAGGGCTACGTGCAGGGGAGCCAGGGCACCCCCTGGGAGAGGCTGCTTGGGCCGCAGGCCCCGGGCCCCAGAAGGGGAGATTCCAATGGGGACGTACCGCTGTTGCGTCCCCTTCCCGCCTAGACCTGGCAAAGTCAAGTCTGAAAGAGGGTCGTCGGGGCGCTGGGAGCCCCCAGGACACCCACACCACTCCAGAACGCCTCCTTAGCCCGGCGCACCCGCCCCGTCCCCGCCCCGCGCACGCGCGCCGCGGGCTCCTACCTTCGCGGTCCGCCGCCAAGACCGAGAGGACACAGCCGGGGGCGGGGCGTGCGCTCAGGAGGCGGGGCCAAAGGCGTGGCAACGTAGAAGGTAGAGTTAGAATGGCGGGAGGGCTCGACCAAAGAGAAAGGCCTCCGCGGGCGCAGGGTTGGGGGCGGAGGCTTGGGAGACGGTTCCAACGGGCGAGGGCGGGACCGAGGTGGAGTGAGCGCCTCCTGCGGGAGAAAAGCGGGTAAGACGGAGCATGCGCTTCACGGTGAAGAAAAAAAAAAAACCGCTCCGCCAAAGGGGAGTGACGTGTATGGGCGTGGCTCTGTTAAAGGGGGTGTGTCTGAGGCGAAGCAAAGGGCCCACAGGGTGGGAAAAGGTACTACTGGGCGGGGTTATGGCCATGGGGCGTGGCAGAGGCGGAGCGAGCGCAGGAAGGCGCTCCTGCGAGGGACGAGAGAGGCTGGCTGGCAGCGCTCCCTCTGCTCCTTCTTGCGGATGCCCGCCTTTACTGCTCTGGACCGCCCATCAGGGGGATCGTCGGAGCCTTCCGTAGGGCGGGAAGCGTCCAAGCTGTAGAGGCTTAACTGTCTTATGGCTGCTAAGCCTCTTCGTTCTGGCCAAAGATAGCAGCAACCGAGGAGGTGGCTATCTCCTTCCGGCTCTCAGTCAGAGAGGCTTTGAAAATCTTATCCACGGAAGAAGACTGCTTTCCCGATGGTGGAGCTCTCCTGCTGAGCACTCTGCCTTTGATTTGTTCACTTGTAAAATGGTGGTGCAGACGGGAGGGAGAGTTAGCTTAGGGGTTAAGAGCTCTTGTTCTTACAGAGGACCTAGATTCGACTCCCAGCCTCCATCCACATAGGTATAGGCAAAACACAGTTACATAAAATAATTAAAATCTTATTTCTAAAAATGGTGGTGCCCCGATTGTTATCATATCATCCTGCAAGCTTATCTGTCTGATTCTTCTAAATAGAATAAAACAGAACCAGACCTCTGAACAGCTGCGTGCAGGAGACCTGCCTCTGTCTTCAGAAACAGTTCCTTGGTTCTACTTTGACTCTAGAGTTTGACGGAGTATTTGGCTTGAAAAGGCACCTTTATCTTTATGGATTTGCATTGGGGGGGGGGGTACTCAGAAAGCTTCTTTTCTAAATGGCTTATGCACTCAAGGGAGAAGCAGGCAGATCTCTCTAAGTTTGAGGCCAACCTGGTCTACATAATGAATTCCAGAACAGCAAGGGCTATGGAGAGAGACCAGATCTCAAAAAACAAAACAAACCAAAAAACTCTACAGAAAATTTGTAGGAAAAGGATGAGTCAGCATTTCATAAAGCTGGGCCGAGTAGAGCACATCTAGATCCCAGCACCCGGGAGGGCAGAGGCAGCAGGGTCCAAAGCTCAAAGTCATCCTTGGCCACTTAGTGAGTCTGAGGCCAACCTGGGCTACGTGAGACCCTGTCACACAGAAGATGACACTCACATGTTAACTTGAGCTGGAGATGGCTCAGGGATTACAATCATGAGCAGGGGAGTCTGAATCTCAACATCCACATCCTTCCACGCCTGTAGCCAGGACACACTGCAGACGCCCAGCTCTTCTAGCCTAGAACCCCGCAGATACACACACAGATACAGACCTTTTAAAAAGTGTTTTGAAAAATAGTTAACTATGCTTTAGCTTTAGGTATTGGTATGCTAGCTTATCTCCAAAGTACAGAGTTTATTTTGTTGAAAAGATGACATATATACTGGCTTCAAAAATTGAAATAAAGATTTTTTTTTTTTAATGTTTCTTTGAGACAGGGTCTCACACTGTAGTTCAGGCTAGCCTGGAATTATGTAGCCCAGGTTGACCCCAACTTTGCCTCTACCTCACCTTATTTCCACCTCTGTCTCTAGCCACTTGTAACCCCCTTCAGGCAACCTGCGGGGTACTGTTTCCTATGTCTCTTTAGAGAAAAATGGACATATTTGCCCTTCTGCTTTTGTGCAAGAAAGCACACAGTTATGTATGTACGGTGGGCTTTGTCAGCGCTGGGGCTTGACCACACCCTTGCATAGGCTAGCCGGGCACTCTATACTAAGCTCTGTCCAGTACCCTATAGTTTTTGTCCTCCCTGCCTGCCCTTGATGCAGTTTAGTGATCAATATATAACACCTCTGACCCATTCTCCCCAGGGATGTGATGAGCTACTGGGTACACACATAGTTAGGTAACCTGTCAGCAGACACTGTAATCATGAGACGCGCCAGATGGCGGTAGCACATTTCTGAGTTCGAGGCCAGCCTGGTCTACAGAGTGAGTTCCAGGACAGCCAGGGCTACACAGAGAAACCCTGTCTCAAAAAACAAACAAAAATAATAATTTTGAGACACAGACTACTGAACCCTGTCCTCCTCAGAATGTATATTCCAATCCAAATTCCCAGTACTTGAGTATGTGAACTTGTTTAGAAATAGGACTCTTTTGAAGCTATAATTAATCTTGAATTTCAAGGTGGTTTCCTAGACTCATAAGGGTCACTAAATCCAATGGTGGGCACACCAACATGGAGAAGGGATGCAGAGGTGCAGAGAGAAAACCATGAAAAAAGAGGCAGAGACTAGCATTGTACTGTCACAAACCTAGGGACGCTTGGGGCCACCAGAAGCTGGACACGGCAGGGATTCTGGCCTTTGAGGCCTACCGAGACGTCTTGTAAAGGACAGAGGTTTCTGCTGCTGTGTTTGAGGCAAGGTGAGGTGGAAACTTGAGGGTTCTTTGGAAAGTCGGCTGGATGGTGCTTCGCTGGGACAAGCACGTCGAGGAACGTTTTTTTTTTTTTTTTTTTTTTTAGATTTATTTATTTATCATATGTAAGTACACTGTAACTGTCTTCAGACACCAGAAGAGGATGTCAGATCTCTTTACGGATGGTTGTGAGCCACCATGTGGGTGCTGGGATTTGAACTCATGACCTTTGGAAGAGCAGTCGGTGCTCTTACCCGCTGAGCCATCTCTCCAGCCCCGAGGAACGTTTTGTTAAAGTGGACACAAGTGTGAAAGGCTAAGGCAGACTCATGAAGGAACGTGTCACTGAAGCAGACACAGGAGAGGATGTTCTGCTAAAGCAAGCAGGTGAAAGGACGCGTGATGAAGGAGTCTTTGCTAACAACAGACACATGGTGGTCTGCAGCCGCTGGAGGCTACATTCGAAAGGGTTACCAGGTTCCCTGGAAGGAAAGCTGGGGATAGAAACGGGGCGATGGGAGAAACATGGAGCCAAGACGAATTTCCTGTTCAAGGCTCAAAGTTTAATGGAGGTCTCCAAATATATATAGGCAGGGGAAGGCCCTTCCCCCAAAGGCTGGAAACAGGTCTGCAGAACTAGTTCGCTTACTCCTGCAGGTAGCAAGTGCCTCAGGGAATTGCTGGTCCTTGGAGAACAATGGGCTTCACCTAGGTCTGAGCGCTCCACCCTAGGTGGGGGGATTATGGCTAGCTTGGGAATTCCAGCTCCAAGGCTGGGAGAGAGGAACTTCACCTTGGTCAATGTCAATTTCCTGCCTGGTGGCATAGCACCCCAGAAGGGCTCTCTGCATTGTCCTCCTTACATTACGTAGTTGAGCTGCAGTTGTCAGGACTCCGTAGACCGAAAACTACCGAAAAGCTTCTGGTGGTGTGCTGCAGTTTCTCGTGGCTTCTGTGGAATCGGGCTGACTGGATGCACACGCTGAGGCAAGGCACGTGGAGGACACGTGATGTGTGGAGGGTATAAATAGGGCTCCACGAGTGCCGGAGACAGAGCTTGGCTTGCTGGGACATGGAGCTGTGCAGTGCTTGTGGGTTTCACCTGTGCTGATCTTCATTTCCCTGAGCGAGGCACAGCTAGGCCTCAGCACCACTGCTGCTAACCCAACTCTACAAGCTGGACTGCTGGAATATCCGTGAAGTATTTGCGAGTGGATTAAAGTGCCGTTGTCTGCTGGCCTGAGAAATTGAACTGCCAATTTCCAGACAACACAGACAGGAGTTGCTCCAAAGAACCTTTCTATACAGGCCCACTTCCCCCATCTCCTTTCTTCCCCACTACCTCTGGTGGGTGGTGGGCTATAAGGGAGGTTAGAGAGTTTAAGAACCATCGTTGAAAATAGGATTGAAAAAAATTAAAGTTACAACAAGGTCTACTGTAGCACCGGCTGACCTAGAACCGCTGTGTAAATCAGAATGGCCTCAAACTTAAGTGGTCCTTCTCTCTGACTTCCAAGTGCTGGGATTAGAAGTGGGTATTGCACCTGCTGCCGCTTAAGTGTCTCATGTAGCCCAGGCTAGTCCCCAATTCCTTACAGAGCTAAAAATTCACTGAATTTCTTTTTTATTTCTTTTTTGGTTTTGGTCTTTTTCGAGACAGGGTTTCTCTGTATAACCCTGGCTGTCCTGGAACTTACTCTGTAGACCAGGCTGGCCTTCAACTCAGAAATCTGCCTGCCTCTGCCTCCCAGAGTGCTGGGATTACAGGCATGCGCCACCAATGCCCCACTGAAATTTCTTATCTTCCTATCTCTGCATCTCAGATACTAGGATTACAGGCTGGGCCATGGGGGCGCAGTTTTACGCACTGATGATCAAACCCAAGGCTTTCTGCGTGACAGAAGCTAGGTGAGCACACTCCCAGCTGAACCACACACCTCTTCCGCCCGCCTCTTTTGTAGTGAAGCAGCTAGAGGCCCAGTCCAGAGACGAACTGTCGCTGTCACACTTTGACAGGTTGGTGCAGGCCGGCTTTCTGGACCCTCTGTAATGTTACAGTGTTGGCCGGGCCTGAGGCCTCTCTCCAAAGTTTGACTAGGAAGACCCAAGTGGCTGTGAGCACCCAGTCTTACAGGATGCTGCTAGGTCAGGCTTGGTCTCTCCCTGCCTGTCACTGGCCAGTTCTGGCCACAAGATTGTAAAACATGCTTCTTCAAGGCCAACAAAAGAATTTAAAACTTCTCAATGAGGTGACCAAAAAGAAAAAAAAAAGGAACTTGTGACATATATAAATACATATATATATGATATATATATATATCATATATACATGCATATATATGCGTGCGTGCGTGCGTGCGTGCGTGCGTGCGTGTGTGTGTGTGTGTGTGTGTGTGTGTGAGATCCCCACTCTGTAACCCTGACTGGCTTGAAGCTACATAGATCAGGTTGGCCTCAAACTCAGGGCTCTGCCCTCCAGGCCTCTGTCACACCACCCCACATGGATACTGCAATCTCACAAGACATAATCACCTTGGACCACTGCTGTGTTCTATTGGTTCAAAGTGGGGATTCTGTTTGGTAACGAACACCAAACTGCCCCCACCCCACCCCCACCTCAAGGTGGTGCTCCTCAGGTGACATTCCTAATAGCCTTCATCCCTGCCCCACCCCAAGGTGAGTAATCACCAAGGTCAGCAGCTCAGGTCAAGGTCACCCAACTCTAGATGCCTTACTGACCCAGTGCTCAGCCAAGTGAGGCCTCGACAAGGCTCCGACGCCCTCTGCTGGCCTCTATGGGTACGAGGCCCACGTGCTGGTCAGACATACACAAGGGCAAAATATTCTCAAAGACAAAAACCAAAATTTTAAAACAGGGCAACCTGAGGAAAACACCTGACACACAGAAAAAAAAATGCAGTGGCCATACCTCCAACGAGGAGTCACCCTAGATCCAGAGCCCTGGTCTGATTCCAGGAGGCAAGTGCTGACCTCAGAATATTTTTAAAAATTGAGTGGGAAGATATCTCGGTGGTTAAGACCACGGATGACTCTTTCACAGGACCCTGGTTCAATTTCCATCACCCACTTGATGGCTCACAACTGTCTGTAATTCTAGTCTTGCAGGGTCTGATGCCCTCTGTGTCCGACACATGGGCACCAGACACACATGTGGCATCCAAGCATATATATTCAGGAAATATACAGCAAACCGTGTATCTGTGTGTGTCCCTGAGTGCAGGTGCTCAGGGAAGCCGGAGGCACTGGGTGCCTTGGGAGGTTAACGGCAGTTGTGAGCTGCCGGCCTGGATACCTTCGCAGGAGTTGTGTGCACTTAGACGCTGAGCCATTTCTCCAGCTCCACAATGTTCTCATACCAAGTCTCACGGTGCAGTCCATATTCCCACCTCCACTTCCTGAATGCTGGACTAAGGTGGGCACTGCCACCCTGGGAGACTTCTAGTTCCGGGCACCTTATAGGTAGGTTGCACATTCCACTTTTTACGCTCCATCCACATAGAGGGCAACCGCTCAGATGGCTCCCGGCCTCTTGTGTTGTCAGTGGGCAGGAGCCCAGGTCCTGTGTCCCCTATGCTAGTGACCAGATACTGTGGCCGTAAGGCAGCCTCTTGTCCAGAGCCCTCAGGCATTAGCATTTTTTTAAAGGTTTTTTGCTGCTTGGCCTCTGCACTTTTCACACCTGGGCTTGTGTGATGAGTCTGCAGAGACAAGGTTCTCCACAGCTTTGTGCACCGAGGTCCTGTAACACAATCAGTGTCCACTGGTGACTCCTCTAGTCACACTAAGAGACACGCTAGTCTTAGAGTGAAAGGTTCTCTTCTGGATGACAGGATGCCCAGGCACCCAGGAGCTGAGCAGCCACGCTGTAAACACATTCCCATCTGAGATGCAATATGGAGTAAAAGCACTGCCCATCTGAGATGTAGTACAGAAGTAAAAACATTTATTTATTTTTCCATCTTTAAAACTCTGGTCCCACAAGGTCAGCACAGTCTTGGCCCTTCAAAAAAGAAACATTTTAACTGAAGGGAAGGTTAAGTCTATAAAGAAACTAGGAGGTTCACTGAGGAGACAGTGATTTCTTATAAATCACTACTCCTGGTGGCCCAAACTTCCAGCTGACAGAGCTCCCTCTGTCACAGTCTCTGAAGGAAAAGAAGGATGTATCTACAGATGTGTTCCTCCAGAAGCCACCAGGGAAAGTCACCTGGGCTGGCCACACCATGAACCTGGGAGCCCGGAGCAGAACCAGGAGCCAGGCAGCCTGCCCCAGTCTGTGAGGCTTCAGTTTCCCCACAGCACTGTGCTGCTCGCTTCCAGAGCCTCATTTGAGACTGGAAGACATGAAAGGCAGGTGTGCAGGCTGACTCCCACTGTGGCCCCGAGGCTCAGGGCAGGGAGAAGGGTGTGTCAGAGGCCCTCTCCAAGGTGGGTGCCTCAGAAGGGTGAGTTAGTGCAGGTCAGCATATTAGCAGAGTATTAACATTTTCAAAGAGCTGCTTAATCCCTTCCAGTGGACAGCCCATTCAAGCTGCAGCTCAAAGACTTGCTCGCAACCAGGAAGGACTCCGCTGGAAGGTACCCGGCAAAGGCTGCTAGGGACGGAGTGACAGGAATCTGGGACACCTGCCACCCCGAGAGCCAGAGCTGGGCCCAGGCCACAAATTCAATCCATTCTGTGCTTTGGGGGCTGTGTTTAATAAGGACCACTTGACGGAGGAAGGTAGTAGGTCTGGGCGTCTCTGGTGAGGAGGATGATGGGCCTGCGGGCCCTGGAGTGTTGCGCCTGTTTTCTGGCTGAGCAGCACCTGAGCCCCACCAACAGTGTGGCACGGTGCCAACTTACTGCCTCTTGTGCTCAGGCTGTCAAGACAGCAAGGCAAAGAGTCAGGGAGCATTTCCGTGGGCCAGGAGGAGGCAGCTCCCTCCCAGAAGTCGGCTGAGGAAAAAGTTGTGCAGGTCAAAACTGGACCCAGCCGGTACCTGGCTGAGACGAGCTGGAGGGGGACCTGTGAAAAAGAGTGGCAGGGTCCAGCTGCTACAGAGCGGGCAGAGAGGGCATCTGTTGGGGCAGGAGCTCTAAGCAGGCAGTCCCCAGATGGCCCAGAGCAACAGGCAACAGATGTGGCTCAAGGACCCAAGCTGGCCTGGGTGTGGGTTTCGGCTGTCTGTCCCGTTACAGGAAACAGACCTGTCCCCACAGCTCCAGAGCCTCCCATACACCTGGTCCCAGGAGCCTGGCATCTTCCCACACTGACCCCAAGGACAGCCTTAAAGCTCAGGAGATGCCTGGCCTCAAAGGTTCCGTGAAGACGGTCCTGGTCTAAAGTCTGGGTCTTGACTCTTGCCCCGGGACAACGCTTGGTGAGAACTGGGCAAGTTTGGGCCGGAGGTCTCGGACAGTGGGGAACAAGTCAGAACCTTCAGAGGCTGAGGGCAATGCCACCTGAGGCAGGGCTCTGCCCCGTGGCTATCAAAATGTCTAGCTAGAGCTGGTCTCACAGCCGGTCCAGCCAGCAATCCCGGGCTCAGCTCTGGCCACTCCCAGTCCAAAAGCCCCCCTCCTCACCCTGTGGATTTGGTGAAGTCGCCCCAGATATCAGCAGTGGCAGCGGCAGCAGGCTTAGATTGTGGCCAGAGTTCTGTGGCACCTCCTAGTGATGTCACCAAGTCCAGTGAGAGGGAGAAAAGAAACAGAGTCAGAGATATGCCACCCAAGGAGACATGTTAGGGGAACAAACAACTCCAGAGAGGGCCACATTGCCAACGACTTTCTACCAGGTGCTTGGTGGCCCCTAGAGAGAAGGCAGGAGGGAGGGTGCCAGGGAGAGTGAGTCACACCTGTGCCCTGCCCTGGCTTCTGGAGTGAAGGATGCCTCCTCAAAGCCAGAACTCCTTTCAGAAAGCCTGCAGAACTGTGTGGATCAACTGGTTAGAGCTACAGGCCCACACACTGCGGGGAGGCCACACACTGAGGCCACGTGGGCGCCAACTCCCCCCCATCCCCACTTTCCCTCTCCCCCCTCTCTCTCTTGGCTTCCTGGAGGCTTTCCCATGATGCCAACGGCCACAGTGCCATTCCTCTCTGCTCGGGGCTGGAAAACCAGATAAAACCAAGGTCCCCACTTGACAGCTTGCTGAGTGCTGAGCGTGCGTTATCTCATTTGAGCCTCAGACAGCCCCTAGGACGGTTAGGCCAGGGTTAGCTGTGTGACTGTGCAGGTCGTTTGAGCTTATTTTCTTGTCTCTCCCGTGGGTGGCAGGACCACTGCACGTGAGCACGTGAGCATGCCCACTGCAGGCCATGAGCACTGGGAGGGAAGCCACTGAGGCCAAGGGCTCCACAGTGTACAGATGGTCCTGACCAATGGTGCTACATTCGGGTCTTCAGCTTTGTCACAGCCTGTGAGGTGTTAAATGTGCGTTCCGTCTGTTTAACAGAACCTTACTCCATCCATGCTAAGTCGAGGAGCACTTGTCTGATGGCGCCCACATGCACTCAGGCAGGGACCAGGAACCAGGGGAGGCTGGGACACACAGAAGCATGACCCTCCTGTCCCTAGGGACGCCCAGCGAGCCAGCTCTGAACAAAATACTAGAAGAACCATTTCCGGATACCAGGCAGAGGCTAATTTCAACTCTGGCACTCTCCTGATCCACCTCACGTGACTGAGGTTGGGAGCCTGACTTCCAGAGAGAGGCGCCAACGTCAAAGACTCTGAGAACCAGCTTCCTGCCTAGATGCATTCATTCCAAACCTGCTGACCATGCTGTGGAAAAGCACTGCGGACACTCCCGGCCTGGTGAGGGGGTGGTAAGGGGTCCTCCTCAGCCCAGCCCACTGGGAGCAGCCCCTCAGCTTCCCAGCACCTGACAGTGGACTGGGAGCACACACTAGGTCTCCCGCCTCGCTTCTCCTGCTCACAGTGGCACACTGACAGCCACACCCGCCTCTCTAAGGATGTGAACCTTGGTCACGCTCTTCTTTCTTCCTAGAATGCTACCATCCCTGGTCCCCTGGTCCCCTTCACAGCCCGAGCTCCTCGAGGGTCCCTGCAGTGGAGATGATCAGGGCTCCATCCATTTGTCCTGGGCACCTGTGGCTCACCTATCCCTATCCCATCACATGTGAGCAGAGACCATGGTGCACTGGTGACCTCATGGCCACTGCCTACCGGAAGGGAAAGAAGGGCCAAGGAACAGAAGAACCTCAAGTGTACGCAGGACGCTCTCTACTGCCACCATCTGGTCACACAGGCACAAAGCAAGTGGAAGAAGGCAGCCACTATGGAAACAAGGCTGCCACTGTAGTCACTGCAGCACTCACCTGGGCCAGAAACTGCAGGCTGAGCCGGAGAGCCCCCCACAGACAGCTGCTCTCCAGACGGAGGGATGAGGGTAGAACTCTTGCCCCCTGGAGGAGGCGGCAGCAGGCTCAGCCCTCCTGCGCTGGCGGGCCTGGTTCTTGGCGTCCCAGCTGCTCCTTCCTTCTTTCTCATGTTCTAAATGGAAGAGAAGAATGCGAGTCAGCCACCATGCCAGAGTCAGACGCACCGGGAGCCCATGGGGACCTCCAGTCCTCAACACCTGCACGGCAATGATGTCCCAACAGCAGCAGCATGAGCGACAGCCAACCCACCCCGACTGCCTATCTAGCACCTGATCTCACAAAGTACACACTGGATTCCAGCCATACACCATTCCATCCCACAAACACAGCCCGCGCATGGACTGGGGGAGGACCGACAAGGACAGAGACGCTGGAGCACTCATGCACGGTGAGGCGAGGGAAGCTGGTCGGTGCTCTGCCGAAGCATCCAGAGGCATCCACAGTGCAGCCCAGGGCCCTGCAGCCCCAGCCTCTCGTGAGCAACAAAGACACACGCTAGGCCATTCGCAGCAGCCACGTCTGGAGCTGACCCAGAGGGAGTGCCCCCAGTGTCCGTCCTCAGCGAACCAGCGAGCAGGCACAGTGGCATGTGCCATCGCAGAGGGCGAACAAGCACAGGGAACCACATGGGTAACCCTTACGGCGGGCACGACAGTGAACGAGGGGAACCTATGTCAAAGTAAGTAAGTCTCCCACACAACTCACAGAAGTGACGCACAGACCCAGTCCAGGGCATGGGAAGTCAGGGCAGGACAGACGCTCCCAAAGGGCTCAGTCTTCTACTTCCTGACCTAGGAAAACCCCATGCTTTTAAGGTGTGTAGTGTGTGTGTGTGTGTATGTGTGTGTGTGTGTATGTTCATACATGTGGCTGATGGTGTGTGTAAGTGTGAAGACCACAGGTGAGCCCTGAAGTGTCATCTTCAGACATGTCACCCACCTCTCTGAGTCTGACCAGGAACTCAGCAGCTGGCAAAGACGGCTGGCCAGTGCGCGCCAGGAATCCTCCTGTTTCTGTCCCCTGGTGCTGGGGTTATAAGCATGGGCTACTGACACCAGCATGATTATGTCGGGAGAATCCCGGTCCTCACGCTTGCAAGGCAAGCATTTTACCGACAGTCATCATCTCCCCAGCCCTCAGGTTTGGATTAAAAACTTCTAGCCGGGCAGTGGTGGCGCACACCTGTAATCCCAGCACTCTGGGAGGCAGACGCAGGCAGATTTCTGAGTTCGAGGCCAGCCTGGTCTACAGAGTGAGTTCCAGGACAGCCAGGACTATACAGAGAAATCCTGTCTCGAAAAAAACAAATCAAAAAACAAAAACAAAAAAAAACAAACAAAAAACTTCTGCATTTAGCATCCTGGTGCTTTTCTGTACACGACACCTCAATACAACATAACAAAGCAGTGACCCGGAAACCAGCGCAAGCCGCACCAATAAAGAGAGCTGTCCCTGCATGTGACCACAGCAGAAGCAGAGGTGAAGTCCCAGCATCCTCCACATGCACCCACTTGGGCCAGTTATTTCCAGGTCTCCTACCCTGGCCAAGCCCCCTCCTGCCGGTGCCTCACTCTGTCACTGTTCCAAAGGGAAAGGCTGAAGTCATATGAGAACACCTGAAAAAAACACTACCTGGCCCACAGCTGACGCTCATTAAATGTTAGTTTCTTCCAAGCAAGAGAAAGAATCACAGTGCCACCAGTCCACTGGATTGGACTTGCATTTCTCTCAAGGGCCAGCTGGCCAACTTCAAGGTCCCAAAGCATCACCAGCATGAAGCAGGAGAGAGAAAGAAACGGTAAGTAAAGAAGAGAAGCATTATTTCAGAGTCACACACTTGCTCCGTACAGATCCACTTGGCCCGTGGCTCCCCCAACGCCTCCCAACCCCACTGCCCCCCACTCCAGCAGCAGGAAGAGAGCATGCCTGGGTACCAGGCCACCCTAACCTGCTTCTCTTCGGCAAGAGCTGGCAGGGGATGCTGTATGCATAGCTAGCCACACAAGAGGAAGCCTCGAGAAGCCAGGACAAAACCACCAGCAGAAGCCGCCCGAGACTCCCAGCATCCTCCTTGCTGCCCTCTGACCCAGAATGCTCCCAAACCTTCCTTACTCAGGCATAAGGCCAAGACTGCTCGAGGTAGCCCTCGGATTCTCCCGACCCACTCCGACTCCCAGCCTGGCTGGAAGCACCAGCGCTGGTACTGAGTGGTGCCCTGCTCCCTCACCACCGCCCGCCCTCCGGTCACTGCTTCCAGCAAGTCTTCCTGGGGTTCCTGCATTATGGGCCACGTGTTTCCCCAGGAGCCCTAGCACCAGGGCACACTCTGGTCACACTCACTCCTGCCATTCTGCAATCACATCTGTATAGGCTCTGCTCACCTTGGAAGACCATGGACACAGAGGCCTGGGGCCTGGGGCACCTCCCACGAGGCCAGCCGCTGGGTCCATTCTGCCTACGTAGATGGAACTGAGCTGGAAGGGTGTAGGCCTGGGAGGCTGTGGGCTGGGTGGCTTCAAGAGTCACAACCCATTTCCCACATTATAAATCTGTGACCCCCAAAGCCATGTGAGGGCGGGACTCACTGCGATGTTAATCTTGATGGTCTGGCCCTCCTTGAAGCCCAGGTCCAACTTGGGGCCTTCATCTGGGTTCTGAGCTTGTTTTGCAAACTCGCACTGCTGCTTCACCCACCTGGGGAGGAGCAGGGAGGAGTGGTGAGGCAGGAGCAGACTGCCCCGCACTCAGCATTCACCGGCGACCCCTTCCGCCAGGACGCCTGTGCTGCAGCCAACTTCCCAACCACCAGTCCAGGCCTCAGCTTTGGCACTGCTAAGTGTCTGCCTGGGTATCAGCTCCCTCACCAGCTGAAGGTTTAGACCAGAGGTTCTCAACCTGTGGGCCAGGACCTCCTGGGGTAGCCATTAAACCCATCATAAAACACAGATGGTTACATTAAGGCTCAGAGCATTAGGAAGGCTGAGGTCTACTGCTTTAGATCCTATGTTCTAAACATGGAGAACTAGATAAGCCCATCACGCATGGCGACCAGGTGTGAGAGCCTTCCCCTCTGGCCCTGGGCGTGGTCTATACCTTTGCTCCTACCTGGACACTCTTATGTGCTGAGACAGGGCAGGCCTAAAGGCGAAGAGCCCTACAGTGCTTCCTAACCTTCTACAATGCTCCTAGCAGCCAATGGGACAGGGGTGTCCACACGAGTGGCCAGGCACTGTCTACCTACCAGCAGGGGCAGAGCCCTGAGGATGCTCTGTCCTTCCACAAAGGACACCAAAACATCTGCAAAGTGACCTGGAAATGTTAGTCCCACTTGGGACATGATAAAGGAGCAGACCCTTAGAGCCACAGGAGCCTGACAAGGACTCTGGCAGCTCAGAGGTCACTGAGGAAGAGAAGGGACACTGAGAAAGCTAGGCCAGGAGACAGAGGCGGCACACAGCCTTGGGGACAAGCAAGAGCAGAGGCCACCTGGAGAAGGACTGAGCGGCCTGTAGCAGAGAAAGCACCCTTGGACATCTTAACAGGAAGAGCAGTTGGCTTGGGGAACAAGGGAGGAGGAGAGAATACGTCCCCAGGAAGCACTCACTTGAAATGGTCCTGTAATGCCACGTTGAAGTCAAAGGCATCCCCTCGGTCCCCAAAGCCAATACCAATAAAAGCACGTCGCCCTAGGAGGTGGGGGTGACACCTGTCAGTCTCCAGTTTCCCGAGGCAATGGCTATGCTCAGAAGAGCCCTGCAGACCCACACGTACCGTTTCCGTCTTCAATTCGGATAACGAAGTACCTGCTAGAGTCCGTCACACTCTCCACTGCGGTGCCGGGAAACTGGTCCACGGGGGCCTGCGCGAAGAGCTCCCCTGTAAGGACAGGGAGGGAGGTGAGATGGCTGCCCCGCCGGATGGCCAAAGCCTGCCCCAGGATCTGATCGACTCTATTCTTGCTGATGCCAGCAGGAACCATGGGAAGAGCAGAGCCACAGAGGACCTGCAGGTCATATGCCCAGAGTCGGCAGTTTTTACTTAATTGACAAGGCTTTCCAAATCAGACTACTTTATAATAGGCCCCATTTCTAGGGCTTTTCTTTTTTCTTATTGGGAGGCGGAAGAGGGTCTCACTATGTAGCCCTGGCTGTCCCAGAACTCACTTCCATTGACCAGGTTGGCCTTAAACTCAGAGACCCACCTGCTTTTGCCTCCAGGTGAGATTAAAGCCATGGCCAGCCTCTGCTTTTCTTAAAGATTAAGAGCTCTACTTAGCCTCCCCCCCCCACCCCACCCCCACCCCCGTGCCCACACAGGAATGCCAGGCTAGGGCTGCCACCACCCTGCTCAGCAGCATTATCTATCTGTGGCTGGCTCTAAGCCTGAGGTGATGGGCTGTCACAGATATGTCAGTCACACCTCAGAAAGGCCTAACACTAAGGAAGGGCTGGAAGAGGGGCCAGCAGGTCCTGCAGAAAGCAGAGCAGTCATGGTCCCACCCAAGAGCCTAAGACACACTGGCTTAGTTTAGTTTCAGGGACCAGGCAGACAGCGAAGCCCACACAGCCAGGAGCTTTTATGCTGGTCTTCACGCGCAAAGGGACTCCAACAGTGAGTGCCCTCAGTGTTTGGTCAAATACACCCTCCTTTTGTTGTTTGAGAAAGGGTCTTCTCCCCTGGTTTTGGGATTATGAGCATGACCACAAGGCACTGGCTAAGCCAGTGTCTCAGAAGCAGCTGGGTCACCTGGAGTGACATAAATGAAGACGGGTGGCCTTGGAGCCAGCAGCCCACCCAGCTCAGCACGTCAGCACTCGGAGGCACACAGAGGCCTTTATCTTGCAGCGACGGTTCTGCCATGGCTTTGAGCAGCCTGGCTTGGCCAGAGCCGTCTCGCTCTTGCACAGGGGGAAACTCGGGCATCTCAGCCTAACCCATGTCCTGAGCCTTTACCCGAGGTCCTGTCTTCCAGCTTGATGTAGGCCACCTTTCCTTTTGCAGTGATCCGCAGCCGGCCACTCCACGACGGCTGGTCCAGCTGCCATTCTGAGGCCCTAGGAGGACGAAAGACACTGAGCCTCCCGCTCCATGCCCCCTGTGCCAGGAAAGAGGATAGGGAGGGGCTGTTTGCTCAAGGCCATGGTGGGCAAACCTATATCACTGCAGGCCACACAGCCCCTGCTGGGCAACTGGGCTATTCTGATGATGTAGCAGGACATAGAAAAAAATGTGTACACACTGATGCTAGCCATGTCACATGCAGGGGCTGGTGAAATGGCTTGGCAGGGAAAGGAACCACTGCCAGGCCCGACAGCCTGCTTTTGGTCCATGACACTCCACAGGGCAGGAGAGTTGCCAATTCCCACAAACTGTCCACTGGCAGTCACTCACACAACAGCACACGTGCACAGATGCACACCAGCAAATGTAATTAAAGCAGTTCTTTTCTGAAATAGGGCTCTCAGTGGCCAGCACAGAACTCCCTCTGTACCCCAGACTGACTTCAAACTTAGAGACCCCAGCCAGGCGTGGTGGCGCACACCTGTAATCCCAGCATTTGGGAGGCAGAGACAGGCGGATTTCTGAGTTCGAGGACAGCCAGGGCTACACAGAGAAGCCTCTTCTGGGGGGGCGGGGAGATACTTGCCAAGAATCCAAGAATAGCTTTTTAATATAGCTATTACAGTTTTTATTTTTTTAAATTTACTTTTTGTATGTATATGGATGTTTTGTCTGCATGTACCACATTTGTGGCTGGTGCCTGAGGTGAGCCTGTATGCCTCAAGTTACAGACTCTTGTTAGCTGCTGTGTGGATGCTGGGAATTGAACTCGAGTCCTCAGATAGAGTAGCCAGTGGTCTTAACTACTGAGCCATCTTTCCAGCCTCTGTAAGTGTCTCCTGAACATGGGCTGTACCTCAGTAACTACACAAAATCTGAAGCTCAGAATTGTTATATTATGAAATAAATCTTCAGGGCTGGAGAGATGGCTCAGTGGTTAAGAGCACTAACTGCTCTTCTGAAGGTCCTGAGTTCAAATCCCAGCAACCATATGGTGGCTCACAACCATCCATAATGAGATTTGACTCCCTCTTATGAAGACAGAAGACAGCTACAGTGTACTTACATATAATAAATAAATAAATCTTTTTTAAAAAAATGAAATAAATCTTCAAAATCCTGTCTTTTACAGATGAAAAAAAATAGATCTCTTAGCTTGTGGCTATTCAAAGCTGCAGGCGGTTGGAGCTGGCGTCCCAAACCACCACAGGCAGCCGTTGCTCGCTGGCCGCTTGCTGAAGACCACAAACCTTCTCCCTTGTGGGGTTTCCTTCCCAGCTTCTTTTCCGTAGAGGAAGCAGTCCGAGGCCTATTGTTTCTGTTAAGGCACTGTGATGCCAAGCCAGCCGGCTGGCCGGACCGGCTGCGACCCTGACACCACGGAGGAAGTACAGAAGGATGCAGTCTTTGGTAGAAAGAGCTTAAAAGTACATGAGGGAGAAAAACCGTCAAGGAAGCATATACTCGGCTGTATCTCAGGCAGGAGCAAACAAGGACTCTCATCAAGGCCTTCTGTGGCTGGCTCCTCCAGAAGGCAGTTTAGGAGCAGCAGCAGCAGCAAAGAGAAAACCCCCGACACAGCGAGTGCCATGGGTACTTCCAGAAGGCTTTTCTGGGAAGTTCTTAAGCTCTCTAGAACTCTAGCCGGCCAGCTGTGGCAGGCCCACCCGAATGGAGATCTTCAGCTAAAAAGGCAGCTGGCTCAGTTTCTGTTCCGCTTACTGGCGCCGCGGGCTTTAGATTCAGGCTAAGGAGAGCCCTAAAGGTTAAAGTGCAGGGCTGACAGTTTCTTCTGTAGCAAACCAGCCCAATCTCCGGTTTGATAACAAGAAAGGAAAGGGAGGCAGCTGGGGAGATGGGTGGGTGGGGATGGGCAGGCTTGAGGACCTGAGTTTGGCTAAAAGCCAGGTCTGGCTCCAGCTACCTGTAGACCCTCCTCTATGTGGGGCGGGACAGAGAAAGGAGGCTCCCTGGGCTTGTTCAGTACCTGAGGCAACAACCGACTCCAGGTTCAGTTAGGGACCACCTCAAAGGAATAATGTTAAATCAAGAATGCAAGGCACTCGCTGGTCCTCCTGTGGCTTCCGCATCCATGGATGTGGGCATACACACCTGCACCCAAATCATACCCAGACACACAAAGCAAGCACAGGCTGACCTCCATCCTTGTTATTTTATTATTATTATTTTAAAATTATCGCACCGACACAGTAAGTGTCCAGTATGATACCCATTTCGGAAATTTGCTATGAGCCTGTGTTACACAAGCGCATAGGGCAGACGGATGGAGTTGGCCCTCCAACACACTTGTGGTACCCAACGCCTCCCTTTTCCAAACCACTGAGACACGCGTTGCCTTCAAGAGCCACCCTGCCTAAGTAGCAACAGCCCACCATTGGGCACGGGACACGTGATGTGTTTTTTTTTCCATCTTGCTCGCTTAGGGAAGATGTCCACCTTTGGGTCTCCTCTCCTAGAAGAAAGTCCTGGGTTCCCTTCCAGAGACACTCCGTGTCTTTACAGGCATTTTGTTTGTGTTTGCCTCAGGTGACTCTTACTCAAGACATGGGCGGCGGTGTCCTCCCAGCTGCAGTATGTCGTGATCAGGGGTGAAACCGGGGTCAAGAGAGCCGGAGATAGGGACAGGGTCCCTGGGCTTCGTGGGACGGATCCCCCAGATGGCCGGCTTCCCTCCCGCGCCCTCCCGGTGGGGATTTCCGCGGGTGGCAGGGTTTCCTGGGATCCCGTCAAGACTGTCGGTTAGCGCTGTGACACGGACCCGTAGACCCCGCCGAGGGAACCCGCTGCCCTCTCGGGTCCCCGGGAGCTGGCGGTGACGGTTGCCGGCGTCCCGCTGACGGCTCACGGCCAGCGATCCCTCCTAAGTCTGGCCCCGATGGAAGGAGCCACAGGACTCCATCCTTTCCGCCCCTAAACCCGACAACCCGTCCTCGACCCCCGCAGAGCATGCCGGGACCGGGGAGGAACGATTAAGCCAGGAACGGTCACCTGTAACCACGGTTGGTGGCCCGCGGCGGGATGCGGTAGACATGGACCTCTGGCTTGACACAGAGAACCGACTCGTATTCGCTCTCCTCCATCTCTACCGCCCGAGCTCTCGGGACTTCCGGCTTCTTCCCCGCCCCTTCAGGACCGGAAGTGACGCGACACGACGCCATGACCAAGTTCTGTCTTGAGCAGAGGCTCCTGGGTCACCCGATCGCTCCCGAGTGCCCTCTGCCGGGCGCCTCAGATCAGAACGATTGATCCCTGAGAAGCTTAAGGTGCAGACCAGGGTCTAATCCCGAACCTGGCTGTGGTTCAAACTCTATACCCTGGGCCAGGCTGGCTGATATGCGAGATGCCCTGCAGCCTTTCCGTCCTCCATCCATCCCTCCTCAGCGGAATTTCCTTTTCCCAGCTAACCCCAGAAGGTTCTCAGAGGCTTCTGGAGAAATCTCACTCCGCCACTTTTTATAACCTACTATGTGCCCAAGGCCCCAGTGGCTTAGCTCAACAGGAGGACGAATCAAGGTTGTGAACGAAGTTCCTGGTTGTCTTAGTCACGGTTCTGTTGCTGTGAGGAGACACTATGACCAAGGCAACACTTATGAAAGAGATCTTTTAATTGAGGGGGCTTGCTTACAGTTTCGGAGGGTTAGTCCATTATCTTCATGTGGGAGAGCATGGCGGCATGCAGGCAGGCATGCTACTGGAGAAGCGGCTGAGAGCTTTACATCCTGATCCTGGTGGGGGCGGAAGAGCCACAGCACACAGGGATTGGGTAGGGGAAGGAGGAAGGGGACACCGACAACGGTGACCTGGGCCTGACATGGGTTTTGGAAAACTCAAAGACCACTCCCCCTATCGCAGCAGGACACACCTCCTAATTCTTCTATGAGGTTGATCGCTTGTAAAAAGCTAGAACGATACAGATACAGATTGGGAGGCAAATTGATTTTGAGCTATCTTGACCCTCTAAATGGCCATATATCGCCCACCGCTGTATGTGACCTAAGATCCCTGTGAGTATTAGGTAAATCCGTTGGAATGCCCAGACACCAGCTTTCACCAATAAAGGCTAGGAATATCATCAGATAGCATCTAAGGGCCATAAATGACACTTCCCGACTTTGCTGTGACTCAGCTGCCTGATGTCTCCACCAATGCTTTGAAAAAGGCCTCCGTTTATAACTACGATTTCATCACTGTGGTCCTCTGAATGGGAATGGCCCCCACAGGCTCATATTTTTGAATGCTTGGTAATTAGGAAGTGACACTACGGGGCTGGAGAGATGGCTCAGCGGTTAAGAGCACTGAACGCTCCTGAGTTCAAATCCCAGCAACCACATGATGACTCACAACCATCTGTAATGAAATCTGATGCCCTTTTCTAGAGTGACTGAAGACACTCTAAGTGGGCCTGGGGCTAGAAGAAAAAGTGTCTGAAGACAGCTACAGTGTAATTGCATACAATGAATAAATAAATCTTTAAAAAAAAAATAAAGGAAGTGGCACTTGAGAGAAACTAGGAGGTGTGGCCTTGCTGGAGTGGGTGTGGCCTTGCTGGAGTGGGTGTGGCCTTGCTGGAGTGGGTGTGGCCTTGCTGGAGTGGGTGTGGCCTTGTTGGAGGAAGTATATTATTGGAGGTGAGCTTTGAGGTTTCAAAAGTCAAAGCCAGTCCCGGTGGCTCTCTCTTCCTGCTGCGTGCAGATCTAGATGTAAAACTTTCAACTATTTCTCCAGCATGTCTGCCTGCATGATGCCATCCATGCTCCCCGCCATGATGATAATGGGCTAAACCTCTGAAATTGTAAGTAAGCCCCAATTATGTGCCCTCTTTTATAAAGTTGCTGTGAGCCGGGTGGTGGTGGCGCACCCCGTAATCCCAGCACTCTGTAGGGCAGAGGCAGGCGGATTTCTGAGTTCGAAGCCAGCTTGGTCTACAGAGTGAGTTCCAGGACAGCCAGGGCTACACAGAGAAACCCTATAAAAATGTCATGGATTTGTTACCACACCTGGAACATGTATTCTGGTAACGTGAATCTGTGTTCCTGGGCTGCCACGCTTGTGGCACCAAAACAAAGTCTCCATTTTCATTGAGGTGAGAGTTGTATTTTAGAGCCTGCAGGTTGAAGATCAGCAAAATGAGTCATTTAAAAGGGAGTCCCAGTTGGATATGGTAGAGCATGCCTACAATCCCAGTGTAGTGAGGCAGAGGCAGGAGGATGGCTCCAAGTTTTAAGCATCATTTTTAGTAAAGAGGGGACAAAGGTGAAACTCCGCACTGTCACCCTCAGAAGCCCTAGGAGTTCCCCTCGTCCTTTAGGGACCTCAACCTAAACCAGAATTTGTGGCTTCAACATTGAAAGTAACTTCAGGACTGGCCAGGAGAATGAAGCCAAGGTGGAGATTGTATTAAAGGTATTTTAACATGCTAGGCGGTGGTGGCGCATGCCTTTAATCCCAGCACTTAGGAGGCTGAGGCAGGTGGATCTCTGAGTTCGAGGCCAGCCTGGTCTACAGAGTGAGTTCCAAGATAGCCAGGGTTACACAAAGAAACCCTGTCTCAAACAACAACAACATCAACAACAACAAACCCAATATAGGCTTTTAAGGACAAAGGGCAGGAGAAAGAGAGGCACTGAGAAAAGTGAACCCTATACAGAGGCACGGACGTGGTGTAAATAAAAGCTGCAGAAAGAAAGACATGCCGAGGGTATGTACGGCCCCAAGGGAGAACCAAAGTAACTGTCTTAGCATTAGATATTTCAGTTTGCTGTCTCTCAAGTTATATCTCAAAAGGTTACTTAACAATTCTTACTCTTTTTAAAAAATCATTTTATGTGTACAGATGTTCTCCGGCATGTATGTCAGTGTGCCTCATGTGTCCTGTGAGGCCAGAATATTGGGCATCTGCCACTAGACTTGTGGCAGATAAGGACTGTGAGTAGCCATGTGGGTTCTGGGAATTGGATCTGGGACCCAAAAGCAGCAAGTCTGGGGAGTGGAGAGACAGCTCAGCAGCTTAGGACATGTGTTGTTCTTGCAGAGGACATGGATTAGCCTCCCACTTGGAGGCTTGCACACGGTACACATATATACATGTAGACAAAACACATAACATACATAAAATAAATAACTTTTTGAGGTTTTCGAGACAGGGTTATAATCTGATGGGATAAAGCCAGACTCACTCTGATTCCACAAAAGATTTGCAGAATATATGATCACATTGTGAATCCCCAAACGGTGGCCTGGAAAAACCTGTTTCTTGTGGTGGTGTGGCTCAGCCCTGGCCCACACCTTTAATTCAAGAACTCTCTGTAAACAGGGTTAAATAAAGTCAATCATAGGTCAAGAGGTGGAGCCAGCATCAGCTGACAGGAAGTGAACATAAGAAAACACAGGAAGTAGAAAGGAGGGTCTTAGAATTGAAGGGTGTTTAAGACACATGGAGAAAGAGAACAGGCTTTTTCCTTCTGGAAAGCAAGTGAAGTAAGAAGCTCACCTGGATGCTTTCTCTCCTCTGAACTTGAAGGCTCACACCCCACTATCTGGCCCCTGAGTCTTCACTGATAAAATCAAATGTTTGGGATTTTGTTATTTTTTTTTTAAGATTTATTTATTTATTTATTTATTTATTTATTTATTTATTTATTGTTATATGTAAGTACACTGTAGCTGACTTCAGAAGAGGGCACCAGATCTCATTACAGATGGTTGTGAGCCACCATGTGGTTGCTGGGATTTGAACTCAGGACCTTTAGAAGAGGAGTCAGTGCTCTTAACCCCTGAGCCATCTCACTAGCCCCTTGCTATTTTTTTTTTAAACAACAAAAAGGTGTTGGACTCATCTTTTCCTGTAAATGGGGGTTTCTGGTGAGATTCCTAGAAAACTGGGTTAGAGCCTGCCAGCCGGCCGAGAAGGTTACAAGGCCTTGAGCCATTGGTCATCGTGCTAGAATTCTTGTTTCCCTGATAGTGAGAGGATTCTGCTGGGTTCTAAGTGGAGGGCTCCTTTCTTTTCCTCATGACCTCCTTTCTGTCCTTCCTCAGCCTTGTCTGTGTAGGAGTTCAAGGACAGGCGGGAGCTACGGGCAAGACCCTGTCTCAAAAGAAACAAAACAGAAAAAGAACTCCTACTGTGACCTGGTCCCTTTGTTTGTGTTTCTTCTGACTTGGGGTAGGGTTGTGGCAGGGTCTCAAGTGTCTCAGGATAGCCTTGAACACAGGAGCCTCCTGTCCCAGCTCCCGGGTACTGGGAGTCCCTGAGTGTGCCACTTCCGGCTTTAAGATGGATTTCCCATACAATAAGGAACACGGTGTTAAATTCCAAATCTACTTCTCTTCCACCATTCTCTCAACGCACCTGTTTTTATTGAGCATCTACTGTGTGCCAAGTCTTCTCTAGGGAACTCTAATTGCAACCATGATTTCCTGACCACCCTCAGCTCCCTCTGCTCCCCAACCCTGATTTTTTGGGACGGACTCTGTAAGTTCTATTTAATAGTGTCTTAGTCAGGGTTTCTTTTTTTTTTTCTTTTTTTCCGGTTTTTTGGATTTGGTTTTTTCGAGACAGGGTTTCTCTGTATAGCCCTAACTGTCCTGGAACTCACTCTGTAGACCAGGCTGGCCTCGAACTCAGAAATCCACCTGCCTCCGCCTCCCAGAGTGTTGGAATTACAGGCGTGCGCCACCACTGCCCGGCTTTAGTCAGGGTTTCTATTCCTGCACAAACATCATGACCAAGAAGCAAGTTGGGGAGGAAAGGGTTTATTCAGCTTACACTTCCACATTGCTGTTCATCACCAAAGGAAGTCAGGACTGGAACTCAAGCAGGGATGTTTCTTACTGGCTTGCTTCCCCTGGCTTGCTCAGCCTGCTCTCTTACAAAACCCAAGAGCACCAACCCAGGGATGGCACCACTTGATCAAGGGGCCCTCCCCACTTGATCACTAATTGAGAAAATGCCCCACAGCTGGATCTCATGGAGGCACTTCCCCAACTGAAGCTCCTTCCTTTCTCTGTGATAACTCCAGTCTGTGTCTAATTGAGACACAATACCAGCCAGTACAAATAAGAATAACCTCACCTAATGTATTTGGGGAGGAGTTCTAGGGACCCAACCTACAGCCTAGTACATGCCCAAGCAACTGAGTTAAATTCCCACTTTTTTGGAGGTGAGAGAGGTAAGGAAGGAGCTCATTTGGCTCCAGTTGGCCTGAGTACATGGTAGCAAAGGCTGGCCTTGAACTCCTGGTAATCCTGCCTCCCCACCCCAGTGCTGAGAATCCAGGCGTGTACCGTGTCTCCTTTATACAGTTGGAGGATCACACATGCTAGGCAATTCGTCAGCTGGGCTCCATCGGCACCCGCTAACTTCTAATGGCAAAAAGATACACATACCAGTATTTTGTAATATTTTAATTTAAATGATGTGTGTGTGTGTGTAGAGCAGTTCTGAACCAGGGTTTCTCTGCACATTCCTGTTGGTCTTAGAACTTTTTTTTTTGTTTTGTTTTTTGTTTTGTTTTTGTTTTTTGAGACAGGGTTTCTCTGTGTAGCCCTGGCTGTCCTGGAACTCACTCTGTAGACCAGGCTGGCCTCGAACTCAGAAATCCGCCTGCCTCTGCCTCCCAAGTGCTGGGATTAAAGGTGTGCACCACAACTGGTGGCTCAGATTTTTTTTCTATCAAATAGTAAATAAATATTTTTTTTTTTAAAAAAAAGGACATTGGGAGCTGGAGAGATGGCTCAGCGGTTAAGAACACTGGCTGCTCTTCTGAAGGTCCTGAGTTCAATTCCCAGCAACCACGTGGTGGCTCACAACCATCCTTAATAAGATCTGACGCCCTCTTCTGGTGTGTCTGAAGACAACTCCAGTGTACTTACATATAATAATAAATAAATCTTTAAAAATAAGCTGGGCGGAGGTGGCACACGCCTTTAATCTCAGCACTTGTGAGGCAGAGGCAGGAGGATTTCTGAGTTCGAGGCCAGCCTGGTCTACAGAGTGAGCTCCAGGACAGCCTAGGCTACACAGCAAACCCTGTCTTGAAAAAACCAAAAAAACAAACAAACAAACAAAATAATTAATTAATAAAAAAAGAACTTTAGATTTCTTTCTTACACGACAAACTCAATAGGGACACAGGGCTAAAGGCAGAGTAAACCACATGGCTCATAGAAGGAAAAAATAGACATAAATCTGCTCTTTGGGGGATTTACATTACAACAAACAGATACTTCTTAGGTAGGACTTTAAAAATATAAGCAACGAGGGAGGAAAAGAGCTGGGTCCTTGGGTGCCCACAGAATCCAGCACTTGAGCCGTGGAATCAGGAGGATTGAGAGTTCAGAGTCATCCTGGACTACTTAGTAAATTTAGAGCTAGCCTGGGATGCATGAGACACTATCAGAGAGAAAGAAAAAGAAATTAAGCAGCATTAATTAGGGTTGCTTTACAAGTAACAGACACTTGAAAATACAGTCCAAGTAACAGGAGAAACTCGATGCAATCCTTACAGAGCATGAGAGACTTGTAGCTAGAATGTATAAAGCAAGAGAACACACCCACTGAATAAAGTGGGTGCACTTGTCTTTAATCCCAGCCCTCGGAAGGCAGAGGCAGGCAGAGCTCAGGAAGTTCGAGGCCAGTCTCATCTACAAAGAGATTTCCAGAACAGCCAGAGCTACGGAGAGAAACCCTGTCTAAAAAAACAAAAACAAACAACGCTCAGTATGGAATAAGAGTAAAAACAGTACGAATGGACAAAGAGGCTCGGACCATGTTTCTCCAGAGAGGCTTTGGAGCCACACACAGTGAGTTTGCATCTTGGCTAAAGAAGAGTCAAAGCTAATTACCAGCAAGGCTTAAGAGGGTGGAGGCGGGGCCGCGGAGAGGCGGGGCCGCGGAGAGGCGGGGCCGCGGAGAGGCGGGGCCGCGGAGAGGCGGGGCCGCGGAGAGGCGGGGCCGCGGAGAGGCGGGGCCGCGGAGAGGCGGGGCCGCGGAGAGGCGGGGCCGCGGAGAGGCGGGGCCGCGGAGAGGCGGGGCCGCGGAGAGGCGGGGCCGCGGAGAGGCGGGGCCGCGGAGAGGACTGTGCACTTTAGAACTCAGGTTCAGCTCCCAGCACCCACACAGCTCAAGCTCATCCCTAACCACAGCTTCAGGGGTTCGAAGCTCTCTTTCAACCTCTTGTCGTCTGCACTCACACAGAAAGGCACACACATGCACACACGCGCACACACACAACTGCTGTGGCCTGCCTCTTGTAACATAACTAGTCATTGTGTAGTTCGTCTTCCTTTTGCTCATAAGGTGAAATTAAGTTCCCGTTCTCAGACTCCGCTTCCCAGAAGTGATTATCCATAGCTGACACTGAAAAATTCTACAGGTTCATAAGCACTATGGCTGTATTACTTAGGTTCTGTTAGCTCAGTGCCTGTTCACCCCCTGACCACCAGCCCTCACTTAGGACCAATCAGCTTAAAAGTCAGCTGATACTACTTTAGCTAGCTAGCCAAAATATAATACTGTTTCCACCCTTCTGAACTTCTGGACTTGGTTTTTCCTATAAAAAGCCTGCTCTAAGAACAGACGGGCACCATAGTTAGACTCCCAAATCCTTTTTTGTGGTCCTGATCGATCAGTCTTGGGGAAAGCGTTCAATAAACTATTCTTTTTTGTTTCTTTTTTTTTTTTCCTGTTTTTTAGAGACAAAGTTTATCTGTGTAGCCCTGGCTGTCCTGGAACTCCCTATGTAGACCAGGCTGGCCTCGAACTCAGAAATCCACCTGCCTCTGCCTCCCAAGTGCTAGGATTAAAGGTGTACGCCACCACTGCCTGGCTTCAATAAATTCTTCTTGCTTAACTGAGATCAGCGTTTCTACAGTTTGTGTGGCGATTCCTGAACCCCAACAATAACTTAAAAATAAATGTGTTTTTTTTTTCTTCTTATAGGAGGGGCATTTGGAAGTTTGCCATCACACAGATGAAGGCTGAGGACACTGCTAAGCTGTATGAGCAAGTTTCTGTTACAGGCCCAGAACAGCAAGTCCACAGCACCAGAAAGATGGTTGCCAAGGAATGAAGTCCAATAGAGGGCTGGAGGCAACGGCTGAGGGGTGTGGGATTCCCTATGTGCTGACACAATTGTCAAGATGTTTAACGAGGGAACCCAACCCTGTGACTGTGCTAACAGTCACTGCGTGACAAGTGGGCTTGTTTTCCTTCCTTTCCTTTTCTTTTAGTTTATTACATTTTATTGTGGGTGTGGGTGTGTGTGTGTGTTTTACAGAACACTGAGCCATTTTGCCGATCCCATAGGTAGACTTTCATAATCAGACTGTATGGTATGTGAGGCACAGATCAATTAAGCTGCCAACAACAACAAAAAAATGGACTCGGGCTGGGCAGTGGTGGCACAAGCCTTTAATCCTAGCACTCAGGCAGAAGCAGGCAGATGTCTGCGAGTTCAAGGTCAGCCTGGTCTAAAGAGAGAGTTCCAGGACAGCCAGGTCTACACAGAGAAACCCTGTCTTGAAAAACCAAAAGAAAGGGTCAGGGGTGGGTCGGGCAGAGATCAGGTGCTTTGGAAGAAGGACGGAGCCTGTCCTTGTCACCCCTGTCCCAGTTCTGTCCCTTGAGTCTGTGTCCTTGGCCAGGGGTTCCCCTCCTTGTCTAATCTGTCAGCTAGCTACAGATGGGGTCTTGTCTTCCTTGGGGCTTCTGCCCCCTTAAGTCTGTGGTTTGTAGAACACGGAGACCTGAGGATTCCGGGGTTGGGATGGAGACGGTGGACAAAGGAAGGTGTGCCTAGGGTCTGAGGAGATTTTTCCCAGAAGGGACAGCCCCCTCTGGGAGCAAGACGGCTCCAGGGAGGAGGGATGGTTAGGGGAGCCTTAATGGGAAAGAGGTGGGGGGAAGTTACAGACCACAGGGGAAGAAAGAGAAACACTGCCACTGCCACAGCTGCTGGTGCCATTTGAGAGCGGAAGTGGAACAGGAGCTGCTATTTCCCACAGGTAGGATGGGGGTCTGGTGTCGTCGGGCGCTTCTCACCGGGTGGGGTGGGGTGGGGTGGGGTGCTGGGTCCGGCTTGCTGTGGGGAGAGGGGGCTTGGAGGGGCAAGAGGAGAAAGCTGGGTCAGCAGAAATTATCAGGGGACATATCCTCTGTATCCCTTGGGTGAGCGGGGCCCTCGTGGTGTCCCCAAGGCCTGGCAGCTGAGTGGTACAGTGGGTCGCCCTTAAACAGGGAATGAGTGGCCCAGGCTTCCAAGAGGCCGGACAGCCCTGTGAGAAGCCCATGTGGAGAGCTGAGCAGATGTGGGTCGGAATCGGGTTCCTTGGAGATGGACCATGTGGCGTTGGGCAAGAGGGTGGGCGACCCTGAGCTACTGTTTCCTCCTCTGTACAACAGGAAGAGCTGAGCCATACCTCACGGGGCTGTGAAGAGAATCCAGCTCAAGAACTTCCAGCAGAGAGGAGGTCTTTCCGTGGGCAGTAGCTGGCCTGCTGTGGCTTAGAAAGGAAAAGGCCCCGAGATCCTTCAGGTCCCGGGCTCCCCCTGGAGGGCTTCGGAGGGTGTGGGGCTGGGGCGGGACTGACCTTGCAGAACTAGTAAAGCTAAGATACCACCACCCATGGAAACAGTGTGGAGGTCACCCTAAAGCAGCCCGGGCTGGGTAGACCGGGCGTAAGCAAGAGGATCTGAGTCCAGTTATCAGACCGCTTGCTCTGTGTGTTTGCTAAGGCAGGGGTGGGGTCGGGGGTGGAGCATATGGGGAGGCAGGAGATGGTTCAGTGGTTAGAGCACTGTCTCTTCTTATAGAGGATCTGGGGACCCAGCACCTACATAGTGGCCACAAACATCTGTAATTCCAGTTCTAAGGGATTTGATACCCTTTGCCCTCCCTGGGAGCCTGCCTGTGTGCACATGGTGAACAGACACTTACATACACACACACAAACACACACACATACACACACACACACACACACACACACACACGTAAATTAAAAATGAATAAACCTTAAACAACAAATGAAATCAGGCAAACGGCGGGTATATGTCCTATCCACTTGAAATACCAGTGCTAGTGAAGCAAAGACAGGCAAGATCCCTGAGGCTCACCCAGGGATAGCCAGGGCTACACAGAGAAACCCTATCGTGAAAAACCATGCACTGAAGCAGCATTTACACCTGGGCACTCTGTGTGTGTGTATGTGTGTGTCTGTTTCTGTCTGTCTGTCTGTTTCTGTCTGTCTGTGTCTCTCTGTTCTCATGTAGCCCAGGCTAGCCTCAAAATCACAATGTAGCCAAGAACGACTTTGGACTCTAGATCCTCCTGTCTCTATCTCCTGAGATCCTAGGCCTGGGCTGCCACACCTGGCCTTACCTGGTGTTTGTGTGTGCGAGGCAAACTCACTACCAACCAGCCCCCTAACAGGCTCTCTTTTAAGCGAATACTAGTGTTTTAAAGGCTCTGAGAGTTTCACTTTGATGAGGCTAGCATCCCATTTCCTCTCCATCCTCAGGAAGGGCTCGAGGACAGAGCAGGATTGTGCTGTGGGAAGTGGTAGAGATGTGCAGTTTTGCACGGGCGTGGGTTCGAGCCTCCTCTGGACCCTGGGCAGGTTTCCTGAGCTCATTGCATTGCACAGGGCTAGCTCCTGGCTAAGCGCCAGCCTGGCTCGACTCCTTCCCTGAGGCTGATCATGGCAGGCAGGGTTCAGGTGCACTGCAGATGTAGCGATGGGGTCTCAGGGCTGACAGGAGCCTGACTGAATGTCTCCATGGTAATTGCAGCTTATGCCCCTCGCTTTGGGAATCTTGCTGGCTCCAGGACAATGGAAACCAGAAACACCCACACGCACCTAGAGAACAAGGCGGAGGCTCCAGCAGTCCAATCAAGCTCTGGCCTGAGCTCCACCAAAAAGAACACAGATTCGGAACCCACGGTCTTAGCCGGTCAGGTGGGTGGACCTTCACTTCCGTTTCTGATCTCCATCCTCCAGCACACATCGCTTCCTGCCTTTTTGTCTGTCTGTCTATTTGTTTTTCCAGACAGGGTTTCTCTGTATAGCCCTGGCTGTCCTGGAACTTGTTCTGTAGACCAGGCTGGCCTCCAGCTCACAGAGATCCACCTGTCTTCACGTCCCGTGTGCTGGAATTAAAGACAAATGCCACTACATCCAGTCCTGGGCAATTCTTAATCCAGCTAAGTTGACAACCAAGGCTGACCATCCTATATCCACCTCCGCCAACCTGACACACAAAACATGTTTCTAGTCCGGATCCTCCCAACAAAGCCACCATATTAATATGGCAACAAGAGATGTCTCCACTGGCAGAGGCAGAGCCCGATCCAGTTGCTTGCTTGATCACCAACCAGCTGGTAACCAGGGCCTCGATATGCCAACCTGTGTGGGGACATTTCCCACATGCCACACGGCTTCTAGAGGAGAGCTGGGCAAACATTCTGGGTTTCCTTTGCTCTGACTCATCTTCTCAGCAGGCAAACATGGGGTGCCAATCCCGCTATTTAATTAGCTCTCTGCACCCTCATCAGCCTTCTGTGTGTGTGTGTCATGGTAAGGATTACCTGGATTAAGTCTGTTGAAGCCCTGCCTCATGGTAGGTACTTGCTAGAATTGGCTCCCACCAGTGTGTTCTTTTTATCTTTTTTCTTAAGATTTACTTATTTCATGTATGTGAATACACTGTCACTGTCTTCAGACACACCAAAAGAGGGCATCAGATCTTATTACAGATGGTTGTGAGCCAACATGTGGTTGCTGGGAATTGAACTCAGGACCTCTGGAAGAGCAGTCAGTGCTCCTAACCACTGAACCTTCTCTCCAGGCCCAGAACATTTTCTTAAAACAATTTTGCCCACTAGTTAATGAACTACATGGTGTTTGCTAACCTTTTGGGAGCTAGGTTGGCTTGAGGTCTACTCTACCAGTCACAGATTGGCAAGAGGGAGACTGAAAAATCAGCCCGGCAGTGGTGGCTCACGCCTTTAATCCCTGCACTTGGGAGACAGAGGCAGGTAAATCTCTGCGACTTCAAGGCCAATCTGGTCTTGAATTCAAACTCCAGGTCAGCCAAGAATATACACAGAAACCTGTCTTGAAAAACGAAACAAATTAAAACATAAAAATTAAAACATCTAGTGGTGGGGCACGGTGACATACACCTGTAACCTCAGGATTCAGGCTGAGGAAGGAGGATCTCAGGTTCAAAGCCAGCCTAGGCTATGTACCACAACCATTGTCTCAGCCCAGCCCCTGGGCTATGGGAGGAAGGTACTGAGGGGGCACTGGCACTCTCTCAAACAGCCCTCAACATAATCCTTTGGCTCATATTCTGGTTGGCCTCCGGAGTCCACAATGCTATGTACCTCCAGGCTACCTGCTGGTCCTTCCTGTCACCTCTTTCTAGCACCTCCCTGACAGGAGGATGGACAAGAATGAACAGGCCAAGGGCCTCCAGCGCCTGGGTCAAGCTCGGCTCTTGAACTGGCCCAGACACATCTCTGTTTCAGATTGGACTCACAGATGGCTTTGAAAGGGACAGCAGAAAGCAGCATGTGGCTCCTAGAGGACCAGAGAGGGAGCTCCGACACACAGGATCATCCCAGGATGGGTCAGGGGAGCTTCAGACCCAGGAGCAGAGGCCCTCAGCAAGATCAAGGTGAGTTGTGTGTGTGTGTATGGGGGGGGGGGGGTTCCCTAGCAAAGGGAGTCTGAAGAGAACTGAGAACTTCCAGCCTAAGGCAGATCTAGTGACTGTAGCTCTCTCTGCTGCTCCCCATCTTCCTGCCTCGTCCCTCTCCCCTCATCCCTACTGAGGAGCAAACCCAGGACCTCGAAGATGCTTGGCCATGGCTCCGTCACTGATCTGTAACCTTGACCCAGTTCAGAGCACCACTCAAACTAAATTATTTCTATCCACCCGTTGGCACTCACTGCGGCCTGGACAGGGCCACCTTCCACGTGACTATTCAAGGGGAGTTTGTGTCTTCCTCAGCTTCAGATCGCTCCTGCCTGGCGCCAGCCCTGGCACCAGCATGGTAGATTCCCATGGTAGATTCCCAATAAGCATTTATTTGCTAAACCAATAGAAGACTCAACAACAAAAAAAGATGTCAAGGGGCCAGGCTTGGTGGCACATGCCTTCCATAACCCACCACTTGGAGGGTGGAGGGAGGATTGGTGGCCCAAGGCTAGCCTTGGCTACATGGTGAGTTTGAGGCTATCTTAGACCCACTCAAGACAGCGTCTAAATAAATAAATAAATCAAGCCGGGGAGGTGTTGGCGCATGCCTTTAATCCCAGCACTTGGGAGGCAGAGGCAGGTGTATTTCTGAGTTTGAGGCCAGCCTGGTCTACAGGATGAGTTCCAAGACAGCCAGGGCTACACAGAGAAACCCTGTCTCGAAAAGACCAAAAATAAATAAATAAATAAATAAATAAATAAAAACATAGACAAACTTACACCATAGGGTCAGCGCGATGTCTTAATGAATGAAGGTTCAGACCCCAGGGGTTACCTGAAGGAGAGTTGCTGAAAGTTGCCCTTTGACCTCCACGTGCCTGTGCCCGCTGTAGCACATTAGCCTGCCATCCTCCCCACCTCCCCATCCCCACACAAGGTCTCTATATTATATAGCTCTGGCCATCCTGGAACTCATTAAGTCAACCAGGCTGGCCTCAAGCTCAGAGATCGACCTGCCTCTACCTCCCAAGTACTGGAATTAAAAGGTGTGAGTCGCCACACCCAGCTACTGTTTGGGATTTTATGGGCTTGCTCAAAAGCGTGGTTATTGAAGGGAGGAAGGCTCATGCGGCCCCACCCTTCCTGAGGACCATACAAAGTTTCTGGTTGCTGGGGGAGGGAGAACATTTCTTCAGTGGTGTAGCTGGTGGTAAGGTGCCTGCCCACATATCTACAAATAGCTCCCTGGGCTCCTGTCAGTAACCTTTATGAAGCTCAGTCAGTCACTAACAAAATAAAAAAAATAAAAATAAAAAACAGATATGAAGAGCTGGAGAGATGGCTCAGCGGTTAAAAGCACAACTGCTCTCCCAGAGGTCCTGAGTTCAATTCCTGACAACCACATGGTGACTCACAACCATCCGTAATGGGGTCCGATGCCCTCTTCCGGTGTGTCGTCTGAAGACAGTAACAGTGTACTCACATACATTAAATAAATAAATCTTTCAAAGAAAAACATGAAATGAAAAGGGGTGGGACTCGTTGGGAAGAGGGAGGGGGTTAGAGGAGGGGGGAGGGGCAAGGGAAGGTAATGAGGCATGAATATGATCAAAATATTTTATGCCCATTTATAGATGTCAGAACAAAACCCATCACGTTGGCCACATACTAATGTTAACACGGAAAGGAAGAAGCTTGCGCAGGAAGGCCCTTAGCGTGTTAACCATGAGCTATGAATATGGAGAGTTAAGTCTCCGCTAACAGCTAGCTGCTCAGGCATACGAAAGAGCCGCAAGAAGGAAGGCCCAGGCGAGGGTGGCGGCGTGCCCCTGGGATGGCAGCACAGAGGCAGCTAAGGCAGGGCTGGTAGCGTGGGAGCGTGAGGCCAGCCCAGGCTGCAAAGTGGAGTCCTGTCTGAGGGAGGAGGCGGGGGGGGGGCGGCAGCTGGGGCAAGGGGGTGATGAGAAAAGAGAAACTCCAGGTTAAAGTGAGGACAGAGAGGCACAGGTTCAAATCCTGATGATACCTTTAGCTGTACCACCCTAGGCCCACGTTTCTCAACCTTTCTGAATCCTAGTTCTTTCTGATTTTTTTTTTCTGGTGTTTTGGCGTGTTGGTGTGTGTGTATGTCTGTGTGTGCACCTCTACATGCACATGTGTGTGCACATGTATGTGTGTGTGTGTGTGTGTGTGCATGTGTTTTACTGGTGATCGAACCTAGGGCCTTGTGCATGCCAGGCAAGTATTGTAGCTATTGAAGTATACACCCAGCCCACATAAAGTCTCTCTCTCTCTCTCTCTCTCTCTCTCTCTCTCTCTCTCTCTCTTGAGAAAGGCAACACAGAATCTCATGCATCCCAGGCTGGCTTTGAATTTATTCTGAGGCTGAGAACGATCTTTAACTCCGGGTCAGGCCCTCCCCTCTCTGCCTCCTTACACTGGGGTTAGAGGTGTGCACTGCCAGCATACATTCCTTCTCTTTCTGAAAAACCACCAGCACTGAAAGGGTTAAACCCTAACCACCTCAACATCCACATCCAGGAGACTTGGAGTGTGGACCAGTCCTTCCCTGACTCTCCCAGGCAATGAGCATGCACCCCTGGTGTGCCTAGTCCTAGGCAGGCTTTTCCGGGACAGCAGCCTCAGGCCTGAGGGAAGAAGTGACAGCTGTCCGTTTTCTCCACAAGGACAACCCACGAGGGGCAGAGGGAGCTGCAGGCTGGCCAGGAGCAAGCTCAGCCTAGTGGGGATTTTGTGACCTCTGAAGGGCGGCCACATCCAGCCGTGCAGACCAAGGACCAGCAGAAGAGATGGCAGAGCACCGAGGTCAAAGAGATTCTTCCTACTGAGAGCTGCCCGGTAACCAAGGTAACTAACCCCAGGAGATTGGGGAGATGAGTGTGGGTACCATGTCAGGGTGGGAGTGGGAAAGGGCCCCTGTGCCCTCCACACAGACGTGCTTGTGTTTGCTGCAGGCTGTGCAATGGAGCGGGTGACACTCAGTCTCCGTGGGTCTCTGGGTGGTTTGGAATCAGAGTGTTTCTTAGGTCTTGTTCACAGAGAAGTCCCTACGGGGACCTGGGGACAGGGCAGGGACGAGGGCACTGTGACAGATGATGCTGGGAGATGCTGAGCTTAAGAGACTGGCTGCGTCTGTGTCCATCTGTCCATCGTGTGTATCTGTCTGTCCACATGTCTGTCCATCAGTGTATGTGACAGAGAGTGAGGGACAGAGTGTGAGGAAGTGAGAGAGAGAGAGAGAGAGACTCATGTCCCTGCCTTACAAGGCATGCTGGCCTTTCCAAACTTACTTAACTGGAACACTTTAAATGTCTTTATTTTTCTCATTTCTACCTTCCTTTATAAGAGAAAATAATGTAGCATAGCCCAACACAACATTCTTGGAGGGGAGGGGATTTTTTTCCTTTGGTTTTTTTGAGACAGAGTTTCTCTGTGTAACCCTGGCTGCCCTGGAACTCACTCTGTAGACCAGGCTGGCCTCGAACTCACAGAGATCTATCTATCTTGTGCTGGCATTAAAGGTTGTGCACTCTTGGTTTTTCATCATGTTATAGCCTAACCCCCAAATCAGCACTTGCTATGTACACCAGCCTGGTCTTGAACTCACAGAGGCCTCAACCTCCTTGAGTGCGGGGATTGAAAGTATGAGTCGGTCTCTCTCTCTCTCTCTCTCTCTCTCTCTCTCTCTCTCAACAACAGGGTTTCTCTGTGTAACCCTGTCTGTCCTGGAACTCACTTTGTAGACCAGGATGGCTTTGAAGAGATCTGCCTGCCTCTGCCCCCTGAATGCTGGGATTAAAGGCAGCTTGGCCTTTCTTTCTTTCTTTCTTTCTTTCTTTCTTTCTTTCTTTCTTTCTTTCTTTCTTTCTTTCTTTCTTTCTTTCTTTCTTTCTTTTCTTCCTTCCTTCCTTCCTTCCTTCCTTCCTTCCTTCCTTCCTTCCTTCCTTTCTTTTAAGATTCATTTATTTATTATATGTAAGTACACTGTAGCTCTCTTCAGACACCCCAGAAGAGGGCATCAGATCTCATTACAGATGTTGTGAGCCATCATGTGGTTGCTGGGATTTGAACTCAGGACCTCTTGGCCCTTTCTTACTAAGCTGAGGACACCTGTGCCCCAAGAGACTGTCTACCCTTCTTAGGGTGTCTATTGTGATGAAACACCGTGACCAAAAGCAAGCTGAGGAAGAAAGGATTTATTTGACTTCTGCTTCCACATCATAGTTCATCATTGGAGAAAGCCAGGGCAGGAACTCAAACAGGGCAGGAACCTGGAGGCAGAGGCTGATGCAGAGGCCACAGAGGGTGCTGCTTCGTGGCTGGCTCAGCTTGCTTTCTTAGAGAATCCAGGGCCACCAGCCTAGGGATGGCACCGCCCACAATGGGCTGAGCTCTCCCCCATCAATCACTAAGAAAATGTCTTCAGGCTTGCCTACAGCCCTATCTTACCAAAGCACTTCCTTGGTTGAGGTTCCCCCCTCTCAAATGACTTTAGCCTATGTCAAGTTGACATAAAACTATCCAGCGCAGACTCTGAGGTATTTGCCCAACTATCCATGCAGAGATTAGTATTCATGGGAATATCAATACCCACATGGATATCGACAGTCGTAGATGTATTACCCATAATCACTAAAAATAGGAAACACTTCAAGTACCCATCAGTAGCTGAGCGGAAAGACACTGTGGTACTCCGTGCAATCCTACTCAGAAACAGAAAGGAAGAAGGTTCTGAAAGACATGCTAGGAACTGGTCACAGAAGGAAAGCAAACAGAAAAAAAATACACCAACCAGAGCTGAGTATGGTGGAAGCACATAGCCTTTGATCCTAGCACTGAAGAGGCCAAGGCAGGGAGATCTCTATGACTCTGAGGCCAGCCTGGTCTACAGAGTGAGTTCCAGGACAGCCAGGGCTACACAGAGAAACCTGTCTCGAAAAACCAACCAACCAACCAAACAAACAAACAAAAAAATAGAGAACACACACATACACACACACACACACATACACACACACACACACATACACACACACACACACACACACACACACACACAATTTATGTATGTGTATGTATGTCAGGACCAGGCTAGATGGCACAGCAGTTAAAGAGCACTGGCTGCCCTTCCAGAGGACTGGAGTTCAGTTCCCAGAACACACATGGAGACTCAAGACCACCTGTTTGTAACTCTAGCATCTGATGCCCTCTTCTGGTTTCTAGGGGCATCTACACACATGTAACATACATTCAGACAGACACAGACAGGGAAAGAAAACTCCATCTTTAGAAAAAAAAATAATACATGCTGTAAAACAGAAGGAGCGTGCAGGGGGCTCTGTCCTTTGAGGCTCCTCTGAGGAAATTGGACGATAGCTCTTCTCAGGGCGCCTTCTTGATTTCCCAGACTCTCCGTCTTCCCGCTCAGGGAAGCACAGACCATGATCTGGGGAAGCCATGCACCTCAGACAGCAGGAGTCAGCCGTCGAAGAACCCCTCCCCCAGCGAAGCAGGCCGCCCACAGGTCAGGCTGCAGGAGCCTATGCCAGCACCCAGCTCAGGGACTCACAGGGACAACCCCCAGGAGGCAGCGCCCCCCAAGCCCAAGGTGACTACAGAGGAAAAGAAGGCCCCTTCCGTTTTGTCATCCGTATCTCGAACACACAAAGACAGGTAAGCCATCCTCCGAGGTCACCCCTGCCTGGCTCTTCAGCTAAGCCAGAGATGGTGCTAGGGTCAGCTCAGCCAGGGTCTTGCTTATTGGGCAAAGATTAAGAGCTGAAATGAACCCCCACCCCAGCCCCACTCCCAACCTCTCTAAAAAGCTGGGTGCACGTGTTTGGAAACAGGCAGATCCTACACCCATGGCTGGCCATTTAGTCTAGCCCGCTCCAGGTGGGTGAGAGACCACGTCTCGAAACAAGATGGAGGCTGAGGAGATGGTTCAGAGGGTAAGGGCGCTTGCTGCCGACCTGAAGACTTAAGTCCAATCCCCAGGAACGCACACTGGTAGAAGGAGAGAGCTGATTTGTTCCAGTTGCCCTCCGACCTCCACACTTGTGCTCTGGAATGCTCACACTCACACACACACACACACACACACACACACACACCCCTACACACACACACAACCCCCCCCAGAACCCCCCCCCACAACAACAACAACAACAACAACAACAACACACACACACACACAACACCACCAACAACAAATAACTGCCCAGTAACTTGGCTCAGCAGGTTAAAGGCGCTGGCCACTAAGCACTGGTGACCTGACATCAAGGCCCACATAGCAGGTCATACAGTAGATGGAGAAAGCTGATTCACACAAATTGTCTCCTGACATGTGCGCTAATGTAAAACGAGCCAACATAATGCGATTAGGGAAAGAAAACCTAAAAGCGTGAAAACGGCGAGGTGTTCCCTGTTTCTAACCACTGTTCCGTGACCTCTGTGTGTGCAGGTGAGGCAGTGGGGGGGGGGGGGTGACACATACGCTAGGGGGCAGGATGGCGTGTGCTGGGGCCTGGGGTCTGTGTAATGTGCAAGCCCTGACCTGCGGCCCTGCCCCCACCCACCCCGTTTCTTCTCTGTTTAGAGGTGAAGCTGTAGATAGCAAGGCAGCACCGAGGCCTCCTCCTCCTACTCCTACTCCTCCTCCAGTAAGTAGGGCCAGAGTGGGAGTGGGGGGGGATGAGGGAGGGGGAGGGGGGTTGGGAGGGAGGGGGTGGAAACAAACGTTTCCAGTCACGCTGGGGAACTCGTGCGGGTAAGCCTGTACTATACTGTAGCCGCCAGTAGCTACATGTAAACTGGGTTACCTGTTGAGAGAATTTTGGGGTCATAGGGAAGAGTGGCGAAAAGAAAGTACGGCTAGGTCAATGTTTACTGATCGAAGCCGTAAACTTTAATGGCGCCGGACCTTTTAACAGTTTGGGCAAACCCTCCCCCCAGACTCTAGGCTGAGTTCCGGTGGAAGTTGTCTAGCTTCTCTTGGAGGTCTTCGTCTTGACTGCTCCGGCAGCTGGGTGGGTCACCTGTTTAATTCAGGAATCCCTATACCAGGAAGAACAATGAACTTAACCTTTACTACGTGCGCTCCACCCTAAGTGGAGCAGAATCCTGGCTAACTGGGAGAAGTTAACCTTGACCAAAGTCAAACTCTGACCAAGTGCAAGACTGCCCCAATATGGCTCTGTACATGTCCTCCCTTTTTTTATTAATTTGAACACGAGGAGGTAGAAAACAAGTGGATAAATATCCTTCATAAGAAGGCGGGCCTTAACCAGGAGGGGAAGCATTGACCGTAATTCCTCTTAAATATTGTATAACGTCTTTTTCAGAGGAGGGGTAATAGGCTCCCTTATTATTTTAAGGACAGCCTCTCGACGTTAACCCCTATGTAATTAGGTGTACTTCCTGGGGACTCAGAAGCAGAAATTCACCTCCCCATGCAGTGCTTTGTCTCGCACGTCTCGCTGGTACCCATGTTTGTTCAAAAACAAACACACATAGATCTGAGTTCTATGTGGCTCCCTCTTAATGCTTTTATAGTCTCTTTGACCTTTCATAGATTTGAACTGTATTTTAACCCACACCTGGATAAGTCAAAAACTTTTTTTTTTTTTTTTTTTTTTTTTAAGCCAAACACTCCCTAGGTGGGGCCTGTAAGGCAGAAACAATTTCTCAAGCTTCCTCACTAGCTTCCCCTGAGGCAGCTCTAAGCTTTGCATTAACTCAAATGTAAAAATTCTGCCCTAGGATCCACCCTGAGTCCTTGGCAAGAACATTGTAAGAGATTACTGGAAAGTAAATATCTTCTAATCTGAGCCTTTTATCTAAGACCAGACCCAAACCTACATGGACAATTTAAGGATTAAACAAAAGAAACCTGTAATTCTATGGTCAAAGGAACCTACTTGATATCAAATACATTTCTACTGAGATCTCCTTTTTAATCTTGGAGACAGCTGTATCACTCTTAAAATTATCTTAATTACAAGATGTTAAGAATTATGAGCCTGTAAACTGAAAACTGTAGCCAATGACACACTGATTTTTATTGTAACTTAATGTTTTCTTGTAATATTAGAGCACAATTGTAATTTTGGAAGCAAATCTCAATTTTAAACAATCTATTTTTTTTAAAATTAATGGCAAACACATATTTACAGCACAAGGTTTGTATGTCAGTTCTTATGTTCAAGTGTATAACAGTGTAACTTATTAAAGAGACAATATTTTAAATCTTAATCTTCATTAAGTCTAATCTCTAGGCCAAGATTCACATGAAACACCATGTCAATTTAGGAGCGTCCCAAAGGCCTGTATTTCTTGGATTGTGTCATGCCACGTGGTGTTTAAAATGGCGACTACCCTAAACTACCAGCCTTAACCATCATGTCACGTGTTCAAAATGGCGACTACCCTAAACTACCAGCCTTAATCGTCATGTCACGTGTTCAAAATGGCGACTACTCTAAACTACCAGCTTTAACCATCATTTGTTAATAACATTATACCTTTTAAATCATGTGCAGTGACTTAAGCCAATACTCTATAGTCAAGACATGTAAAATATACCTTTAAATCTAATTATAAACAAGAACAAAGCATGAGTGGCGTTAGGCCACGTGTAGTTAGTTAAGATAGCTCTAACACTGAATCACTAGTTTTAAACTAACCTTTTCTTAATAACACTATACCTTTTACATAATAACCAATTAATTTATAACTCTTTAGTCAAGAAATGTAAAGCCTTATATCATTAAAACCAATTAGAAGCAAGTATAAAGCGACTACATGAATTTCACAAGCCAAACCAAAGTCTTCCCAAATCTCGAGGTTTCTGGGCTTTAAGAGCGGCTTTTTCCCTAGCCATGTTTGTCTCTTGAGTGAGCTGCGCTGTCGCGGCGTGGCTTTGAATCAATCCCCACACAAACTGTGGCTAGCTCAAGAGGTTACCAGCAGATGTAATCTTTACCAATTTTTTCTTTTTAACATGAAACAGTCATTCACACAACGACACAGAGAGGACATAAACATACACATAGACAGACAGTCGGTGTACCGGGACAAACACGGAAAGATACACAGAAAGTTAAGCGTGTTTGTTAAGCAATTGTATCTATTTTCCTCTTTAAACAGCTCTTAGAAGCTGTGGACATATGCCTATTTTTAAAAACCCCTTTCTTTTCGCCGAAATCAGCTCTTACGAGCTTTGGGCAAATGTCTACTAAATTCCTTCCCCATATTTCTCTATCTTATCAACCCAAGCAGTCCTGCGCTGGGTCTACGCAGTATGCTTGAAAAACTGTATCTATTTCTGTACTCACAACCATAGACACGAATTCACTAGCGCTAGTTTTGCTCTCTATGTTGTTTACCGTGCGGACACCATTAATTTTCACTTTTTTCTGTGAAGCTTTGTTGGATAGGGCTACCTCAAGAAATTCTCTCGTGTCAGGTCGCCCCACGTTGGGCGCCACTATGTAGCCGCCAGTAGCTACATGTAAACTGGGTTACCTGTTGAGAGAATTTTGGGGTCATAGGGAAGAGTGGCGAAAAGAAAGTACGGCTAGGTCAATGTTTACTGATCGAAGCCGTAAACTTTAATGGCGCCGGACCTTTTAACAGTTTGGGCAAACCCTCCCCCCAGACTCTAGGCTGAGTTCCGGTGGAAGTTGTCTAGCTTCTCTTGGAGGTCTTCGTCTTGACTGCTCCGGCAGCTGGGTGGGTCACCTGTTTAATTCAAGAATCCCTATACCAGGAAGAACAATGAACTTAACCTTTACTACGTGCGCTCCACCCTAAGTGGAGCAGAATCCTGGCTAACTGAGAGAAGTTAACCTTGACCAAAGTCAAACTCTGACCAAGTACAAGACTGCCCCAATATGGCTCTGTACACTATACTTACATTTGATTTATATTTCATTCTTCTTCATTTTTATTTGATTATTCTTTATTCAAACAAAGTTTTTGTTGTTGTTTTGTTTTGAGATGTGGTTTCTCTAACCCTAACCCTAACTCTGGCTATCCTGGAACTTACTCTGTAGACCAGGCTGACCGCAAACTCAGAAATCCTCCCGCCTCTGCGTGCTTAGTGCGGGATTAAAGGTGTGGGGCTTTAAAGATTTTATAAATTGCACGTGCTACTGTGTGTCAGACCCCTCTCACATGGCCCAGGGCACGGGGCAGGAGGGTCTCTCTCTCCACCACGTGGGCCCTGATGATCAAACTCCAGGCTGGCGGCAAGTGTCTCTACCTTGCCAGCCATCTTGAAGTCATCTTTTGGGTTAAAAGACGGTATCTCCTCTAGCCCAGGACGGCCTAAAACTCCTTATGTTGCTAAGGCTGATCTCAAAATCCTGCCCCCTCTGGCCTCTGCTTCCCAGATGCTGGGTTTACATGTGTGCTGCTGGGCCTGGGGTGTCCGCTTTGAGTGGGCAGTGGGCAGTCAGAAGTGCGATCCCAGCCCCGAGGCCTAGATTCCTTCAAGGGTTGCTTCCCATCAGCCCTCGGCCCCCAGTTCCCAGTCACAGCTTCTCGAAATGTCTGCGGCCTTCCAGCCATCCCCACACGTCAGCTCTGCCACTCCCTGGTCTCCGAGATGATGGTACAAGCGTAGAATTCCCAGCCTGCCACCATCACCCCGCCCTTGTCACCCACGCCTATCCTCACGACACATCCCCAGCCACACCCAGGTCCAGGATGCTGCAGCCAGGTGCACTTCGTCTGCTGGGGCTTGAAGTGACTACGCGTGTGACCTGCTTAGCCGATGCCCAGTCATGTCGCCTTTTACGTCTGCTCCACTGTGTCCTTGCAGACCAACAAATGTCACTGAAGAACCCGGAACCAAAAACCCCAGCCTCTTCCTGCCCATCAGGAGCCACCCCGCTCCCTGTTTATCAGATCCTTTCCCACTATACCACCAGTCTCCATTTATATAGCAATATCTACCCCAACACCCACGCTCCCTTCTTAGTACCTATAGACCCATATACCTTAGTGCCTATAGACAGACCCTTCTATATGCTTCCTTAAGGGGACTTTCTTTTATTTTTTTAAAAAAGGATTTATTTATTTTATGTATATATAGAGTGCAGATGGTTGTGAGCCACCATGTGGTTGCTGGGAATTGAACTCAGGACCTCTGCTCGCTCCAGTGGGCCCCACTCGCTCCCACCCAAAGACTTATTTATTATTATATGTGAGTACACTGTAGCTGTCTTCAGACACTCCAGAAGAGGGCATCAGATCTCATTATGGATGGTTGTGAGCCACCATGTGGTTGCTGGGATTTGAACTCAGGACTTTCAGAAGAGCAGTCAATGCTCTTAACCGCTGAGCCATCTCTCCAGGCCCGGTTTCGGGATTTTATACATATGGGTGTTTTGCCTGTTTGTATATCTGTGCACCATGTGCCTGTCTGGTTCCCTCTGAGGCCAGAGCAGGGCATCAGCTTTTCTGGAGCTGGAGTTACAGATGGTTGTAAGTCTCCAAGTGGGGACAAGGTTCTGTAACCTGGGTCTTCTACAAGAACAGGGAATGAGGCTCAGCTGATAGAGTTTGCTTGGCATGAACACCTAGGTTCCTACCCCAGGACTAGGTTCCACCCCCAGACTTCCCAAGCCAGGCACAGTGACACATGCCTGTAATCAGAGCCCTGGGGAGATAGCTGAAGGAACAGCAGACGCTCAAGATCACTGTCATCTGGATAGAAAGTCTAGGCCAGTTTGAGCTAAACACACTGCTTTGTTGGGGGTGGGGGTGGGATAGGGTGGGGGAGATGGCTCGGCCTCTGCTGTCGAGCCCCCAACAACCTTAGTTCCATCAGGGGGTCCTGTAGATTAGAAGGAGAGAGAACAACTACTGCAGGTTGTACCCCCCCACCCCAGTTTTCCCCTGACCACCAGACCATCCAGTCTCAAGTATCGTGTCAGCCTTCGGTACTCATTCTCATCATGATGCTATCTATTTTCCTTGTCTTTGGGGGTAAGGGGGTGTGGTCGCAGTGTAGTGTTTCCCTGTGCACCACATGCATGCAGTTCTCAAGGAAGCCAGAAGAGAGCGGCAGATGCCCCGGAAATAGAGTTACAGACTGAGAGGCTTCAGGTGGGAGCTGGGAGGAAAGGCTGCAGCATCACACCCATGATGCCTCGCTTCATCTAAAGGAAGAGAGAGTTAGGGGCGCACTTTAGGGGTGCAAGCGCTCTTACTGTCACTAGGTCACTGAGGTCTTATGTTGGATCCTTAGTACGGGGTGGGGGGAGGGGAAGGTTGCTGAGAAGAATAAGGAAGGGCTGGAGAGATGGCTCAGTGGGTAAGAGCACTGACTGCTCTTCCGAAGGTCCTGAGTTCAAATCCCAGCAACCACATGGTGGCTCACACTTAACCGTAATGAGATCTGATGGCCTCTTCTGGTGCCTTCTAAAGACAGCTACGGTGTACGGTGTATTCATATGAATAATAATTTTTTTTTTTTTAATGAGACAGGGTTTCTCTGTGTAGCCCTGGCTGTCCTGGAACTCGATCTGTAGACTAGGCTGGCTTTGAACTCAGAAATCCACCTGCCTCTGCCTCCCAAGTGCTGGGATTACAGGTGTGCACCACCATGCTCGGTTTAATAAATCTTAAAAAAGGAAGGAAGGAAGGAAGGAAGGAAGGAAGGAAGGAAGGAAGGAAGGAAGGAAGGAAGGAAGGAAGGAAGGAAGGAAGGAAGGAAGAGAAAGGAAAAGAAAGGTGGGTCAGGCTGCCAGCCTCAGGCTATCCTGACCTGGAGCTCAGAGGGACCAGATTCAGGCATGGCTGGCTCTGTGTAATGAATGAGAAACAGTATCTGAGGTACCTGTGTGACTTAGGAATCCAGAGTGAGGTAAGGTCACAGCTGTGTGGGCTGCAACAGGGGATCTTGGCTCATTCTCGAAGATAGCCTGCAGGTGGGTGGGTGAGTTCCGAATGGCTCAGAACACCCCAGCAGGCGTGGTACTCGGAGATTCGGAGTACCTCCTCCAGGGCTTTGGAGAGGAAAGGACGGTCTGGGCATCCCCAGAGGCTCTGTGTGAGGCTAGAACCTCTGTAGGGCTGTCTGGCCGTCTGCATGGAGGTATCTCAGGTCCCCTCCCCTCCCCTCCCCTCCTCTCCCCTCCCCTCAGGAGGAAAGAGATGTTGAGAAGAAGGAGCTGATCCCAGGGCAGAAGCAACGGCAGCATGCCTTGGCAGCTGCAGGCACCCAGGGTTCTGCCAACTCCCGACGGGGCTTCATGAAGTGCCTGCTGGAGGTGGAGGAGCAGGAGGAAGCCACCCACAGAAGGACTCTGAAGTCCCGGGCCCTGACAGCCAGGAGGTCCCCCAAGACTGTGACTTCTGTCTCCACCTCAAGCCCTATCAGCAGCGCCGTTGTAACCTTACCTCTGTCCCTGCACGAACCTTCCACCCCAACTCCAGCTACCGTTCCATCCTGGGTCAGGCCACCAGCCCCTGGGCAAACCCCCATCCCTATGGGGTCCCCTGGGTCAGTCCTGCCAACTCCTGCCCAGGACCAGAACTGGAGATGGCCAGAGTTCCTGCCCCAGGGCAATGAGAGAAGTCTCAACTATGCCAAGATACGGTAGGAACCACCTCGACTAGCCTGTTATCTTACCAGGGTCTGGCTCTCAGTCTGTTTCCAATGCGGGGTGGTCTACACTTCCCACGCACCCCCCCTCACCCCCCTCAGTCCACTCACTCTTTTCCTGTGCTTCCCAGCAGGGTGTCCCCAAATTTCCACCCTCTTCCTACTCTCTCCTCCTCCCCTTCCTCCTCTGTGATGCTGGGGGACTCACGGGTACTAAGCAAGCACTGTACCCCTGCCCTGCACCCCGAGTCCTCCCACGACCACCAAAGGGACCACCTGTGGCTCCCGTCTCATTCCCTCAGGTCTTTCTGTCACTTGTGGCTTCTTGACATAACAGAGTCGCTGGGGGAAGTTTCCCTCCCCTCTGCTGCCCGGTCTTCCTCTCCCCTGCTCCTGGGTGGCCTTGGCAGGGGGCAGGGGCAGGAGCAGAGGCAGGCCGGAAGTGGTTGCAAGCCGTCCGGGGCCCATTCCCCTGCAGGCAGGAGCAGGAAGAGCACGGCCTCTTCAGAATGTATCAGAGCTGGGAGGAGCGGACTGAGGAGCACCTCACCCTCAAGCAGGAGGAAGGTGAGCATCTTACAGTACTAACCTGCTGCCCCACCCCACTGCCCCACCCCACTGCCCCACTTTCTCACACTGTTGCCCTCCTGCTCCACACTGATGTCCCACACCACTGCCCCACTGTCCCACTGTCCCACATTGCTGGGGCTGCCCCACTGCCCCACACTGCTGCTCCTCACACTGCCCTCCTTCACACTGATGTCCCACTGTTCCACACCGCTGCCCCACCCCACTGTCCCACACTGCTGCCATGCTGTCCCACACCGACGCCCCACTGCCCCACACCACTGCTCCGCTGACCCACTTTCTCACACTGTTGCCCTCCTGCCCCATACTGCTGCCTTGCTGCCCCACACCGTTGCCCCACTCCACTGCCCCACACTGCTGGGGCTGACCCACTGCCCACTGCCCCACTGTCCCACACCGCTGCCCCACTGCCCCACACTGCTGCCCCACTGCCCCAAGCAGTGTCTCCAGGGGTCAACTGCACTTGGCCCTAGGACACAGAAAAGGTGGGCCGCCTCCCCGCCTCCCCTCTTTAGAGGAAGCCTGCAGGAGAGGCAGGGCTCCCCAAGGACCCTGCCCATCCTAGACAGCCCCTCTTCACCTAACAGGGCCACCAGCTCTGAACAGGTCCCCCCTGCCCATCACACCCTATCCCACCAACAACACTGAAAGGTGCTCATGTCCCATCCTGGGTGAGGTCTCTGTGGACCCCCACCCTCCCTGACGCTACGCACTCAGGATGGGCTGGTCCTGAGAACGGAAGAGTGCTGCCCTACAGCCCAATCCTTCCTGAGGTCTAGAGCCTTCTTGACCACAGTGGCTCCTTTCCTCAGATTTCCCAGAATGTTTCACTGACCCAAGGGAATAAACCAGACAGTAGAGACAGCTCCCTGATGCCCTCCTCATAACATGCACACACATGCATGCATGCATGCACCAAGCATACCATACATACACCACCTGCCACAAGAAATTTGGAGGAGGAGATGAAGTGATGATGGTGGTGGTGGTGGTGGTGGTGGTGATGGTGATACAGGAGCATCCCACTTAGTAACTCCATCTCCCTTGACAGCCTTCCGAAGCTACTTCGATATCTTCAACGGTCCTGGTGAGGTAGATGCGCGAAGTCTCAAGAACATCTTGCTCCTAATTGGCTTCACCTTTACCCCAGCCCAGGTGGAGGAAGCCCTGATGAGTGCTGACGTCAATGGTGAGCGGGGGCAGGGTCTTCCCTGAGCCCTGGAGAGGGGCTGGCCCTTTAGGCCATGTGTGGACTCCTTGCTGAAAGGATTCCTGCTTGGCTTAAAGCTCTGGGCCAGAGTCTAGTGTCCCTAAGGTCTGAACTCACTGTGTCTGCCTCTCCCTTCCACCCTGGGTTTCACCGAGGCTGTAGTGGGCTCCGATTCCAGAAGCTAATGGTCCCTGAGCCACTGTGCAGTGGCAATTTCTGGGGATCCAGAAGGGACCAGACAGAAATCCTTCCCCCCTCACCTCTGCACACTAAATATTCTCTAGGACTCTTAGACTCTTCCTTCCTTTTGCTTTTTCCTTTTCGAGACAGCATTTCTCTGTGTAGCCCTGGCTGTGCTGGAACTGATTTGTAGACCTGGCTGGCCTCGAACTCAAAAGATCCGCCTGCTTCTGCCTTCCAAGGGCTGGGATTAAAGGCATGTGCCACCATTGCCCAGTGAGCCTTGCATTTCTTCCTTCCTTCCTTCCTTCCTTCCTTCCTTCCTTCCTTCCTTCCTTCCTTCCTTCCTTCCTTCCTTCCTTCCTTCCTTCCTTCCTTCCTTCCTTCCTTCCTTTCTTTCTTTCTTTCTTTCTTTCTTTCTTTCTTTCTTTCTTATATATAAGTACACTGTAGCTGTCTTCAGACACTCCAGAAGATTTTATTATGGATGGTTGTGAGCCACCACGTGGTTGCTGGGATTTGAACTCAGGACCTTCGGAAGAATAGTCAGTGCTCTTGACTGCTGAGCCATCTCTCCAGTCCCCGAGCCTTGCATTTCTTTTACCAGCCTTCTGGGGCTTAGATCAAGTCCAGCAGTTTGCTAGGCCTCAGTTTCTCTGTCTATAAACTAGAGCTGACGGTAGCAACCACCTCCTCAGGTTCTGTAAGATGAACTGGGGTAAGCAGGCAAAGGGTGGGGCAGAGCCTGTGCAGCAGGAGACAGCAGCCGCTAGCATCATCATACACTAAGCATGGGATGTCTGCGGTGAGCGTTCCTGCCCAGGGTGCCAGGAATAGAGATGTGTAAGACACATGCCCTGCAGGGCTGGAGAGAGGGCTCAGTGGTTAAGAGTAGTTAAGAGCACTGACTGCTCTTCCGAAGGTCCTGAGTTCAAATCGCAGCAACCACATGGCGGCTCACAACCATCCGTAATGAGATCTGAAGCCCTCTTCTGGTTCCCAGATGGGTTACTCCCAGAGGATAGAGAATTGCATGGAAGTTAATCAATGGGATGGAAGATGAGGGTCAGGAAGGAAGGCTTCCTGGAGGAGGTGTGGCGCTCAAGCCAAGTGGTGCCAAATTAAACAGTCTTCAGGGAAAAAAAGAAGGAAGTAGCAGTCCCTGAGAAATGGGCATGTGGCAGGATGTGACCCCGGCAAAGGGACAGGTAGGCCATGTAGGAACTGAGTCCTGACCGCTGCTCAGGACTGCGGCAGTCTGCCACACACACACACACACTTGAAGGGGTGTTGCTAAGCAGTGTACTGTTGACCTAGGAAGACAAAGGTTCCAAAGGCTTCAACCCTCACCGACCTAGCTCTGCCCCCTCCCGCCCCCCACTGTGTGAACTCCAGGGCAAGAGCCCTTTCTCTGAGCTGCAAGTCCCACCAGGGGCCAGGGTTAAGTCCTAAGCATTCTCACTCCTGTCTTTAATGATTGGAGACCTCAGCCGGGCAGGCAGAGGCAGGCAGATTTCTGAGTTTGAGGCCAGCCTGGTCTACAGAGTGAGTTCCAGGACAGCCAGGGCTACACAGAGAGACCCTGTCTCAGAAAAAACAAATCCAAATAAATAAATAAATTAATTAATTAAAAGAAAAAAATAAGGAGAGCTCCTGAGTCGACCAGTAAGCAGCCCAGAGAATGTGAACCAAGCTCCTACCAGCTCGAGGCCTGGGTAACCGCATGGGACATCTTTTTTGTTTGTTTGTTTTTTTAATATTTATTTATTATTTTTTATTGATATATTTTTTATTTACATTTCAAATGATTTCCCCTTTTCTGGGTCCCCACTCCCTGCAAGTCCCATAAGCCCTCTTCCCTCCCCCTGTTCCTCCATCTACCCCTTCCTGCTTCCCTGTTCTGGAATTCCCCTATACTCTTGCACTGAGTCTTTCCAACCAGGGGCCACTCCTCCATTCTTTTTGGACATCATTTAATATGTGGATTCTGTCTTGGGTATTCGCATGGGACATCTTCTAAGGTCCGGGTGTCCCCACATGGTGACAGGGTTTTTTGTTTTGTTTTGTTTTTTTGTTTTTTGTTTTTGTTTTTTTTGGATTTAGTTTTTTCGAGATAGGGTTTCTCTGTGTAGCCCTGGCTGTCCTCGAACTCAAAAATCCGCCTGCCTCTGCCTCCCAGAATGCTGGGATTACAGGCGTGCGCCACCACCGCCTGGCTGGTGAAGGGTTTTAAGAGACAATCCAGTAAGGGATCTGACCTGATTTGACCTGGTTTGTATTTCTTTGGCTTGGCAGGTAAAGATGCTTGCTGCCTGGGACACTCCCATAAGAGCGGTCACCCCACATTTGTGACCTGGCAGGCACATTTCCACTCCCCACCCCCTTGCCTGAAATCAATAAAATGTAACAAGGAGAAAAGTTAGATACCTGGCGGTGGTCCCAGCACCAGGGAGGCAGAGGCAGGCGGAGCTCTGAGGTTGAGGCTAGCCTCCTCTAGAGTGAGTTCCAGTATGGCCAAGGCTACACAGAAATCCTGTCTTGACAAACCAAAAGCTTGAATGTCTAAGGAACCATGATGGGGGTGGGGTGGGAGGCCATCTGTGGGGCCAGGGAACGGCACACTGTACAGGGAAGAACTTGGCCTGCTGGGCATGCATCTTTACAGGCAGAGAACTTAGCAAGAGATGACACTACTGACGGGAGTGGGGCGGGGGGGGGGGGGGGGGGGGGGGAAGGGGTCCTGGAGGCTAGAATTTGGCAGGTTCATGTCCTCATGCAGAGACCAGCATTCAGCAATGACAGCTGCTGGCCTTTAGTGCGCACGTGTTGTGCACACAGCTGTCAGGACCGTCTCCTCTCCATAAACAAGAGAGCTTCCTGGGGCTCGGGAACTTGACCAGGGTCGCAGAAACAGGAAGTGGCAGTGGACATAGGTTTTGAACTCACATTGCTGTCTCTCAGGAATACAGGCCCAGTAGTTTTCTTATATTCCTCAACAGTGTGTGTAGCTCAGGCTGGTGTGGAGCTGGCTGTCACCAAGATGACTTTGAAGCATTAACCTTTGTCCCTCTACTTCCCGGTTTATGGAGTGTTTGGGAATTGTGGGTGCTGGGTGGACACTCTACGGACTGAGCTACAAACCTGGTCCTGGTCCAATAGCTTTTTTTAAAGCTGTGTTTATTATATTTATATGAGTACATTGCAGCTGTTTTCACACACACCAGAAGAGAGCATCAGATCCTATTACAGATGGTTGTGAGCCACCATGTGGTTGCTGGGATTTGAACTCAGGACCTCTGGAAGAGCAGTCGGTGCCCTAAACCACTGAGCCATCTCTCCAACCCGGCCCATTAGCTTCTAACCCAGAAGACTGTGATTTTGGGCTTTTCCAGGCCACATTTTCTGCTGATTGAGCATCATCACTGTTACAGTCCTGGGGGGAGGGCAGTCGCGGGACACCAGGGTCGCACCTGGCTTGCAGTTCCTGGGCCTGCTGTGGAAGGCCCTTGGCCTCTCTTATTTCTTTGCCATCTGCAGGAGATGGTCACGTGGATTTCAAAGACTTTTTGGCTGTGATGACAGACACCAAGCGCTTCTTCTGCTCCGTGGGTAAGCAGGGGTCAGCCCTGGGCAGTTGGTCAGAGCTGGAAATGGGACCTGGACGCCGATGGGTACACTTGAAGGGCACCTCAGAGTAACGGCAGCTACTCCTTCCTGAACCCCAGAACAGAACGTCCTGATGGATATGTCGCCCCCGAACCCCTACACAGTGTTCTTCGAGATCCTGTCTCTGCTGGTGGAAATGTTGGCCCTGCCGGAGGCGGCCCTAGAGGAGATCACGAAGTAAGTGACTGACAGGGTCGGGACGGAGAAGCGCAGCTAGTGCTGTGATACCTGGAGACTTTTGAGGGTTAGGATTCTCAGTTGCAAAGGAAAGAAAACCCCAATAAAACTGCCTTGGGTGGGGGAGGACTGCACTATTCAAATCATCCGCCAGGGGCTTCAGGAACGGCTGGATCTAGGAGAGCAGGTGACACCAGGAAAGTTTTCTTTCTCCAGCTCTCCATCTTGGGTGCTGGCTTTAAGGCTGGGCTAGGTCTCCCAGTGGGGTGGGTGGTAATGGCAGCCCCACACGTGGTCGCTCGTTCTGGTTCAGCCATTACAGGATTGCAGCGATCCTTCCCTACGAGAAGACTCGGAAACACAAAATAGGAATCTCGATGCTTCCAGGAAGGGTGATAGGCAGGCCGTGGGCAGCTCAGAAAGAAATGGCTACAGCCTAAATCTTTCTCAGGCTGAAAGGCGACGGGTGGAGTGGGAGGCCCAGCTGCTCTCACACAGTGGCCTCTGCATCTCGCCCTCCGCTTCCTGGCCTGATGGACCACGTGTTTAGTATTTGCTGAGACCTATGGTAGGCTTAGCTTCAGCCTTTCCTGACTTCTTCACACTGTTCCCAGAGTGGCTGCCCCGGCCTGCAGACTCACAGTCAGGGACAACGGTGAATGAGTTGTCCCCTTTCCCTGAAGCCTTGCCAGCGTCTGCTGTCAGCTGTTTTCTTGAGCTTTGCCGTTCTGACCGGGGCTAAGAAGAAATCTCAAAAGTTGCTTTCAAAGTGAATTTCTCTAACTGTTAAGGATGATGGGCACACACATTTTGAAGTCTTTCTTAGCCAGTTGTATTTCTTTTGGAACTCTGTTTAGATCCTTCGCCTGGTTTAACTGGGTGGTTTGTTTCCTTAACTCTCTTTTGGTTTTTTTTTTTTTTTTTTTTTTGAGGTCATGCTATGTTCTGGATATCACTCCTGTCAGGTGTATGTACGGCTGACAGAGCCTTTCCCTCTGTTCCCTTTCCCTGCTCTCAACTTCCCTTATTTGTGAAGAAGCTTCAGCTAGGATTCCAGCCCCAGCATAAGACAGATTGCTTTTTCTTTGTATAAGCAACCGGTGCTGTCAGTGGTTGACCTTGAAGTGGTCGGCCAATGTCACTCTCTTTTGAGAAACCATCTACGGAACACCAGGATGGCAATCCTCCTGTCTGAGTACAGACAGTGCCTCCCTACCACTACTTGTCTTTCCCCCACACTGTTCCTTCGTCCCCTCTCACACCGTCACTGACCTGGACCTTCAGCAGGGAATCCGTGGTTCTTTATGAGGAAAGTTGCTGCTGAGCCCCAGCCCCTTCGCACAAGTTCTTGAGAAAGCAAAAGACCTTGACACACCACCTGCAGGCTGTAAGACTCGGCCCCAGGGAAGATGTGAGTTAGGTTTTTCCTTCCCTTGTTAAGACAGGATCTGTGGTAGCCCAGCTGCCCTGGGACCTGAGCTCCTCCGTCACTCTCAGCACCAGAGATTATGGGCATGCCTCCCTGTGCCCAGTAACCACAGGCCAATCATTTTAAGTTGGCCAGGTGTGGTAGTCCACACTCTTGATACCTGTACTCAAGAGGTAGAGGCAGGTGGATCTCTGAGATCCACTTGGTCTGCACAGCGAGACTGTCTCAACAACAACAACAAACCCCCCTCAAATTTCACTAAGGGCACATGTAGTTCAGGCTAGACTCTGATTTGATATCTAGTTGAGGATGCCCTTGAGGTTCTGATGCTCCCATCTCTCCGGAATGCTAGGATTATAGGTGTACTTGGGCAGTTTGGTTGGTGGGGGGGGGGCACGCCCAGCACCTCAGGCATGCTAGGAGCCCACCCAGTAAGTACACACTCTCAGCCTCAATGCCAAACTGCTTAAGACACAAGGCTCAAAGATGCCCATAATTTGGGGATTTCTTTGACCCTCTCATAAATACTTCTGTGGCTGCCATACAAATGCTGTATAGCCCTTCCCAATGAACTATACAGCACAGCCCAATACGTTATCATCCCGAAATCCCCATCCTTTGCTTGAGTCAAGAGGGTTGTTTTTAGGGGCTAGAGAGCTGGCTCAGTGGTTAAGAGCACTGGATCCTTTTCCAGAGGACACAGGTTCAATCCCCAGCATCCACATGGCTGATTGCCACCCTCTGTGTAACTCCAGTTCCAGGAGTTCCAACATTAATCCAAAGATACAGGCAAAACACCTATGCACATGATGTTTAAAAAGAAAGTTGTAAGTTGGGTGTGGTAGCACGCACCCGAATTCCAGCATGTAAGAGCTGAAAGCAGGAGTATTGGGAGCTTAAGGTCACCCTTGACTACACTGTGAATTAGAAGCCAGCCTGGGCTACATGACACGGTCTCAAGAACAAAAAGCCAAACACATGCTGGCCACTCACAGGCCTTCGAAGTCTGCACCAGGCCCTTTTCAGGTGTGGTACCTCCTTCCCCCCCTCTCCGTGTGTGTGTGTGTGTGTGTGTGTGTGTGTGTGTGTAGGTCCTCTGTAGCTAGAATTACAACCAGTTTTAAGCCACCTGATGTGGGTACTGGGAACTAAACTTGGGACCTCTGGAAGAGCAAGAAGTGCGATTAACCATGAGCCATCTTTCTAGTCCTGTTCTCCCATTTCGTTCTATGTAGCACTCCTGTTTTCTATGGGTATAGTTTTGTTTTGTTGTTTTTATTTGCACCAAAGCTGCTTGAGAAACAATGTATGGGAGGCAGAGTTCCCGAGAGTGTCCACAGCTGCCAGTGCATGAGGGCATTGCTCATTGGGTAGTCTAGCTGGGTATAAAAACCTGGTGGGCGTGTCAGGGAACAGGCCTCCAGTTCAAACCAGACACAGTTCATGTTATTCTTGGATTAGAAGCAGCAGGCAGGGAGACAGAGTTGCCCAGGCACCCAAGTTAGAAGCCACAGGAAGGCAGGGGGAGGAGCCAGAGATGTCCTTTAGAGTTGTATGCACTCAGCAGGTAAAAGACATTAAGGTTAACAGTCCAAACACTGACCAGGACAAGGTGGCTCATGAATATAATGTCAGCACTTAGGAGGCAAGACGTCAAAAGATCATGAATTTGAGGCCAACCTGGACTAGAGCCAGTTCCAGGACAGCCAAGGCCTGTCTCCAGATAGGGTTAAAAAAAAAAAAAAATAAAAGGCAGGTAAAGCACAGGTTTGGGGTGGGAGCCTGGCTAGTATGCAGAGGACAGCAGACATTGATACAACCTTATAAGCTGCAGCCTAGATGAAGTGGAGTCAGCTGCACGCGGGATGGGGGTGGGGGGGTGTTGTTCTGAGACAAGGATGGCTGCGAACTGGGCCTCCCACATCCATCACCTCCTGAGTGCCAGGATTACAGGCACGTGCCACCAAACTCAGTTCAGCTATTTACCAAGGCTTCCTGCAGGCCAGGCATGCACCCTGGCAACTGAGCCACACCCCCAGCCCTACGCAGCTGACGGTTTGTGGCAGAAATGTTATCTGAGAGAAGATATCCGTCACAGAGATGGTGGATGATACGTACTGACCTCAAAGTGGCTGGTCCCACGAGCCTAACGGGTCTCATCTCACATACAATCCTTATGCACATCCTTAGCAGTGGGGGAGAGCCTCAAGCCCTGAGGTCAAGTGACAGGCAGTGATGCGGCAGACAGAACCGTTCCCTCGTATTTCCTAAGAGGATTACGTCTCCAGATGCCTGGGCTTCAGATGGCCGGGGGAGGAGGAGGTCAGGGGTCAATTGCCCACCACCAGGCTGAGCTGCTGGGCATTGCCTCCCCAGCTACTACCAGAAGAAGCTAAAGGAAGGTTCCTCCAAGGCCCGAGAGATGGAATCAGCTATGGGCGGGCTGCGATCCAGGAAGAAGATTCCTTACAACCCTCAGCAAGTAGAAAACTTGGAAGTCCCAGAACGAAGGGTCCTCAGGATCCTGAGCCGGCTAAAGCAGCAGAACTATGGTGAGGCCGGGGGTGGGCTGGACTGGCGAGCAGATGTCTGTCTGTATAGCCATGTTCCCCTAGAAAGAGGCTGTGGCCTAGCTGTGTGGGAACCATTAACAAACAGGGCCGGTCCGCACCATCCAACACCCAGCTCCACGCTTTGGGCTCTGCCTTCCCCTTAGCCAAGTCTGTCTTTGAGCTACTGTTTGAGAGCCCACCAGTCTGTGGATGCGCCCCACAATCAATCACCCCCATTTACAGAAATGGGGACCCTAGCTAGTATGCCGGCAAAGACCCTACGCTTGGCCCATCCTCCTGGGCTAGCTTCTCCTTGCTCTATGCCCAGCCTTACGCCTTGTGCATCAGCCCTGTCAGCACCCACTCTGCAGCAGGTACCAATATCCTCTCCAACTTAGAGGATAAAGGTGTTTGCCTAAACCCACTGTGCTTCTCCCGTGGCAGGTCTAGGGTTTCTCCACTTCAGCCATGCTGAGTTCTCTTGCTCCCTCTTATTCCAGCTGCCAATCTGCAGAGCCCCTATGCCCAGGTACCCTGCATCCCACTCTGCCCGAGGCTGGACAAGAAGGCAGTCCGTCGAAAGCAGGCCAGCCACAACCATCCTGTGCTGGATCAGTGCGTCCCCACGAGCCTGGGTTCTGACCTTCACGGCCTCTTCTTCCAGCCAGGGCAGCAAGGAAGCAGGTGGGCATGAGGGCCAGAGCCTCCCGGGACTGGTAACCGGGGACTCCATCTTTCTAAGAGACTGCTGGGAAACTATTTGCTCCAGGGAAGATGGGGTGGGGTGGGGCAGAAACTGCCCTCTGTTGAAGGCCAGGTACCAATTTCACAGAAGCCTGAGCATCAAGCATCCCTGCTTTTGTTTGTTTTTTGAGACAGGGTTTCTCTGTGTAGCCCTGGCTGTCCTGGAACTCACTCTGTAGACCAGGCTGGCCTCGAACTCAGAAATCGCCTGCCTCTGTGCCTCCACCGCCCAGCTCATCGCTGCTTAGAAACTGGGAAGAAGGGGGTGTTTCCTGCAGAGTCCTCAGGACTTGGGATCAGGTCCCCCAGTCCAACTTCTGGCTCCACTGCTTCTAGAAGCCTCTCCCGAGTCCATGGATGGCAGGACTATGGGCAGAGGGCCAAACGCCCCTACCCTCCTGCACCTGTCCTTCCCAGGGAACACAGCTCTGACAGCAGAAAGTGGCTCAGCTCGGTGCCGGCTCGAACCCACTGATCCTCCGGAACCGTGGCTCCAGTTCAAGGCCCGCAGACAGTTGAGCAGGGCCTGGATTTGGGATTTGCTTTCATGGCCTGGTAAGCCAATAAACACCAAGAACCTCGGCCTCTGTACGGATGTCAGTGAAGCCCTGCCCCGCCCTGTCCCTTTACCACCAAGTGTGACTTGCAGAGAAAGCTCCAGCATGCCCCAGGTTCGAGCCTAAGGCAAGACACATTGAAACCCTGTCCGGGGGTCTGGGGAGCCCTACAGTGATGGACCCCAAAAAGCCTTAGCCTCTGCAAGAGCAGGAACCCTTCAGGGCTGGACAAGCAACCACAGTGAGATAGGAAGTCAGAAATGAGGACAAATGTCTGACAAGTTTAAAACATGTATTTAAAATACAATTTATAAAATGCTTAATCTGCCGACTCGGGAGCCCGCGGTGGGGGTTGGGGAAGGAGCTGCCTGCCACAGCAGCGAGCAAGACTGCAGGGTGCGGCCCTCCCTCCCAGGCCCTCTGTACAGACGCCCAAGGGTCCCCCCTGGGTCCTATGAGCAGAAGCAGGACCTGAGGTTTTCTCGGGTCTCTGCTTACCAGGGAGACTGGCTGCAGCCCTGCCGGCCCATCCCTGAGCACAGCACCCCCATGGGGCAGGGCAGGGTATGGCAGGGCAGGACAGGGCTAGGCGGGACAGATGGGCTCTGGAAGGGGCTGATGGCAGCAGATAGGGTGTGGCCTCCTGCCTGCAGGTGGGGAGCACCCTGATTGAGGGGACTAAGAAGGGTTGGTCACCAGACCCGGGCCCCCAGCTCCTTTGGTTATAGGCTGACATCAGAGTAGTGGCTCATGGGAAGCGGTTAGCTGGAAGGGCTGAGGCCTGGCTCCTGGGGTCCAGGAAGAGCTGGGGGAAGGGACAGTACCATGAAGGCAGACAAAGGGGCAGCAGCCTCAGGTCCCTGCCCTTCATCCCCCTGGGGATTTCCAAGCCAAAGCCTGCAACTTACTTAAAAGACAGAAAGAAAAAAAGAAAACAAAAGCACTTAATGGAGTTATAGACAACTACAAAAAAATGGAAAAACACACGCGCGCGCGCACACACACAAAAATAAACCCCACAAACACACAAATTCCAAACCGTTTCCCACGCCCCCTCCCCCAACACCAGTCTGTTTTCTTTCCTTCCTTTCCTTCTCTAGTGGTGCCGGCCACCTCTCTAGGAGGCCAAAGGCACGACTGCTGGTGGGCGTGGGGAGGCAGGTGCACTGTGGGCGGGGCCTTCTTTGGCCAGACTGAGATGGGAGAGGCACTCCTGCAGCTCTCACGCGCAGATGCAACCTGCCCTTGGCTTCCACTAGAGGGGACCAGGCAAGTGGGGGTTTCTGCACCCTTCTCCAAAGGACAGTCTGTCCTCCAACCAAAATCACTAGCCCCTGTGGGCGGGCCCTAGACTCTAGCTAGCAGCCAAGTTCCTTCCTACCCTGGGGGTGGCCGGCCCTCCTGCTGAGGCTCTGTTCCCGTTCACTCCCAGATGGCCCCTGGTTTCAGGCAGATCCAGGACTGTGCTAGGGAAGAGCCTCTTCCTAATGGGCAGATGATGTGGGCCATTGCTACAGGGCAGAGGCCAGAGGAAGCCAAGGCGTTGTGACCCTGCAAAGCTCAACACCTTGGCCGTGTGGCTGCCCTGACCCCATACACCACTCACTCCCAAACCTGAGTGCTGGCCAGGAGGGGAGGCTGTCAGGCAGGCCGAGGGGTAAGGCGAAGTGCATTGGAAGAGCCCAAAAAGCCAGAGAGCACCTGGTGGGGCACAGCCGCCCTCTCAAGCCTCTCCCACCGAGAGCCAGGGCAACCCTCCAGGCTCGGGACAGGGATGGCCCTCACGCCAGCCAGCCTTGCTCTGCTCGTGAAGGGGCAGCCGAGGCCTCCGAGGGAGCAGTCTGCCATCTGCCTGTGCTGAAGCTCCCCTGCTGCTCTAGCTCCACTCCTCACCAGGCAATGATGCAGTCTCTGAGCCGGGGCCAGCCACAGCCGTGGCGCCCCACGCGTCCCTAAGCGCTCCATCCAGGCTTGCTGGAAGGGCAGGCCTCTCCCTCTGACCACTCCAGGCAGAGGCCTGGAGCTCTGGAGCCAGACTCTCTCCTGGGCTTGTGCGGAAGCAAACACTGCACACGTGTCACCACTGCCTTCCTGAGCCCGGGGTCACTCTGTGCCCTTCTCTAGAAGCAGCGAGCCTGGCTGGTAGGGAGCCAGCCCCCCGAGGGCGTGGGGAGGGGAAGCCGGTCTCTTTCCCCATCTCTCCCCCAGGCTCTCGGAGCTATCTCTAGGCGACTTAGCCGGGACTTAGCTGGAGAAAGGCGATTTAGGCACAGATGCTCTGGGGCTCTGGAGCCCGGCCTCTCCTTGGGGCGGCAGTAGGGAGACAGAAGCTACGCTCATCGAAATCCTATTGGTTAATGTTTCTAGCAAATTTCCTAGAAACATCTTTTAAGTGACTACTAAACTACCCTTTCTCAATTAAAAATTCATTAAACTGCTAAAACCCCTTCCATGCACTTTTTCTTGCAAATCAGATATTTGTATAAACAAACAAAAATAGGAAGAAAAAAAAAAGGATATTTTCAATGGAACTTTTAAGTGATGGCGACATGCACTTGGGGTGGGTGGGGGAGTTCTCACTTGTGTTTTGAAATCCCAAATTAATGAGCATGATAAACTGTTATTGCTGGCACTGGCTTGACCCCAAGTGGCCAAGTGGCACTGTCTGACCCTCTACTCTGAGTCCTTGGAAGGCTCCCCTAGTCCCCACCCTTTCCCTTTCTATTGACTTGGGACAGCCCTTGTCAACATGCCAATCACAGTGGGAAGGGGGAGGCAGAGGTCACAGTGCATGGGGTTCAAGGTCACAGTGGGCGGAGCAAGGGGGATCACAGTGCAAGTAAGTCAGGGTATTCCCTCTGCTCAAGTCCAGATGTCTGCCACAGCAGTGCGGCCCATGGCAGACGATCCAGGAGGCGATGGTGGCGGCTGCAGCATCCTTTCTTGCCTGCATTTATCTGCGCTGTTTGAAGCCTTGTGACCCATCAGGACCCAACGGCTGTCTGATCACATTACTGGGCTGCCTGCTGTCTTCAGGTTGGGAGATCCTGGTTGGCCTAAAGGAAGATAAAAGGAAGGCCTTGAGGATAGGCAAGATGCCCAGATTCCTGAGTATGGGGTGCGCGTGCGCAGGTGCATGTGTGTGGCCAGAGATCTCAGGTAGCAGCCGCTATCCTCCACTTAGTCAAGACAGGGCGTTCACTGAAGCAGGAGCTCAGCAGGCATCAATTCAGGCCCCCACGCCTGCTGCCCCACCCAGGGCTGGAGTTCCAGCCACTTGTAGCTTTGTGTGGCTTTTATGTGGGTGCTGGGATTCAAACTGGGGTCCTCATGCTTGTGGGATCCTGCAGGCACTGTGGAGCCACACCCCAGCCTGAAGTCCCTGAACCTTAGAATCAACCCATGGGTAAGGCTGGAGTTCCCAGCCAACTCGAGCTTCTTTGACCAGCAGACTAGGGGCATGCATTTTCCACTCTGGCAGCTCCCTGTGGGAAGGAGGAAGTGGTCCCAGGTTCTCCTTCGAGCAGTTACAGCATCCCCCCTTGTCATGTGCCACTGCTTATCTGTGAGCAGTGGAGGGAGGCGCGACCACGAGCACGGCATCTTCCTCAGAACCAGCCAATGCACACTGCTCCAGGGCCGGGCCCTAGCCAGAGCTCAGGAGAGAGCTGCACCCACCTGGCCGACTCCTGCTTCCCTCCAAGCACGAGGCTAGCTGCTGAGTCCTAGTACTAGAGGAGACAGAAGGAAATGCACTTTCCCACTCCAGACAGGTGCAGACTGAGAGGAGAGAACAGAACGAATGTTCCTTCAAAACGACGACGATGGCACTAGACATGGTGGCACGTGCCTGTCACTGTCAGGGAGGCAGGAGGACCCCAGTGCAAGGCTGCCTAGGCCACACCGGGAATTACACCAGCATGTGTGAGAACTTGGTTTCAGAAAGCCAAAAGGCAAACTAGGCACTGTGGTGCACGCCTTTAATCCCAGCGCCTGGGAGGCAGAGGGAGGTGAGTGAGTCCCAGGACAGCCAGGGCTACACAGAGAGACCCTGTCTTGGGGAAAAGAATATCCAGAGAAAGCCCTCAACACTAGAGAACCAGGGTATATATGTTCCGAGGCCGGCCGCTTGCCTAACAGGCTTGCACCTAAGAGTGCAGTCCCCAACTTAGGGGAGAAAAGAAAGAAGAGTCCATCGTGTGTGTCTGTAACCCTACCACCTGAGAAGCTGAGACAGGAGGACTGCCAGGCCAGCCCAGGCTACAGGATAAAACAGTGTCTCAAATACCAAAATTATGAGCTGGACATGTGTGGTGCAAGGCACAGAGCTTGCCACCTCGCATATATGGAGCCCTAGGTTTGGTTGCAGTTCCGTATAGAGCAGGGGATTGAAGACAGCTGGAATCCCCGCAGACACAAGGTAGAGACAGAGGGATCGGCATTCAGGGTGCTTATTCTACAACTGGGGCTGTGGCGAAATGAGCTAAATGAGACCCTGTGTCAAAAACAACAGATAGACTTGTGTGTGCCAGCCAGCACCCACTTCTTCCCCGATCTTCAACCACATGATCCTTTATGTGTAGAGTTTTCTGTCTGCCTGGATGCCTGTATATGCATACATGATGCCAGCAGAGGGCACCAGACCCCACTGCAAATGGTTGTGAGCCACCATGTGGTTGCTGGGATTTGAACTCAGGACCTCTGGAAGAGCAGGCGGTGCTCTTAACCGCTGAGCCATCTCTCCGGCCCATCCATACTTTATTTTAAAAACCTTTTAAAGCTTGTATGTAATACATGTGTACCCCAAAGCACAACAGAGAGGTCAGAGGACAGCCTGCAGGGGCCAATTCTCTCTCCACTGTCACTGTGAAGGTTCCAGAGATTGACCTTGGGTGCTCAGGCGTGGCAGCAGGCATTGAGGCCAGCCTGCACCTGGGTGCTGGGATCCTAGCGCAGGTCCTCAGGACTGAAGAACAAGCAAGCACGCCACTGACTGAGCCCGTCTCCAGCCCCTAAGGTGGCAGGGTTTTCTGTCTGTTTGAGTTTGGTGTTCTTGGTTTTGAAACAGGGTTTCTCCGTGGCTCTGGCTGTTCTGAACAACTCACTTTGTAGACCAGGCTGGCCTGAAACTCACAGAGGTCCAGCTGCCTCTGCCTCCTGAGTGCTGGGATTAAAGGTGTGTGCACCACCACTGCTTAGCTCCAAAGGCATGTTTAACAATTACTATGTCATCAGAAAGTAACGCAACACAAATCTAACATCTTAAAAAAAAAATGAAAAGAGACCCAAGTGAAAATTACTGCGAAACTCCCACGGGGCTGCTGGAGGCCAGGCAGCAATCCCGGGTGCTGGGGGGACCCAGGCAGAATTCAGCACCTTCCGGCCATTGCTCCCTTCAGCACTGACACACCGAAGGCTGGTGGGCACGGCCAATGGCCCCTCCCCTCCCGACACCAGCCATCAGGTTAAGTGGTTATGATGCATGCAGCTGACAGCCTGACTCAGCCCACCCTTTGACCTTGTAACGTGTACTCTGAGGGACCCATCCACCACCACACAGCCCGACAGCACCTTGGGCTGGAGAGAACTCCACTACTACAGCGCTTGGCTCTCAAGCTAAGGACCTCAGTTCGATTCCCAGAACCCACATAAAGGTGCCCAGCAGGCCAGGTCCCCCCCACTGCCTGCACCCACACTCCTCGCTCACCTGTCGAGGATGGGTTTCTCCTGCTCCTCCTCAGGGCTGGCGCTGCCTAGGATCCGTCTCCGGGCCTCTGCATACTCCGCCTCCCGCTGTGCTAGGGACTTGACTGGAAGGGCTGGCCTGCTGGTGGAGTTGGGGCTGCTGACCACACCGTTGCTGGTGGGTCTCTTGAGGATGCGGATCTGTGGAGGGGGCCCCGTGGGAAGGCTATCGTCTTGAATCACAATGGGCACTTTGGGAGGAGATTTGGATTTCCTGCTGACAAAGCAAACACAGCTTCATGAATCCCACAGGGAGCAGAAGGCCACCAGAGCCCACACCCTCCTCACTGTCTCTCCTTTCCTACTGACTAGTCACCTGGCCCAGGACCAGCGGCTGCCCTCCCACACCTCAGGCAGGGCAGCAGCCTTGCCATCAGCTCTGCGGGGCACAGAACTGCTCCAGAGATCTAACCCTGCAGGTCACCACCCTGTGGTCCTGGGACTTCCTCTCCATGTGCATAACAGGCCCAGCAAGCACCGTTTAGCCCTTGAACACACAACATTTCACACCCAAAATTCAATGAATGACTTTGATGAAAACCCAGCTTCCCTACACAGACCAGAGTGTAGGAAGCTGGTGAACTGGGGCACCCCTCAGCCCAGGTCTCCTACAGCATGTGCTCAAAATGAAACAATACACAGACACCTGCTATGCCACCCAACCTGGCAACAAGCAAGACAAGATGTACCAAGCCCTCTCTGCCTTCTGGCAAGTGACCTGTCAAGAGACAGGCTACACCAGAGCAGCAAGTAACCTCCACACAGGAGCCTCTGAGCAGAGACATCTCCCTCACCAGGGCGCTCTGCTCTATCGGGCAGCGGCGGGGCTGGGATGAAACTACTTGGCAATGCTCAAAAGAGAAGCATTGTCCAAGGCTGGTAGATGTGCACATCAGTGCCAGGTGGCCGCGAGCAGAGGTGACATTCCCCAAACACAAAGAGGACCACCACCACCACAGGGACGAGGGAGCAACGGAAGGCTCAGGTGAGAATGGGAGCAAGGCAGGGAGAACCTACGCCAGCCACCAGCCAGCGCGGCCCGGCTCTGTCCACAACCGCTGAGCCCACTGCCAGGGCCCTGACTGTCAGCAGGGTGGGAGCACTGTGCTGTGTCAGATGCAGGGTGGGTGGGGATGACATGGAAAGGGACCTGGAACCATGGAAAGTAGCTCCTGGGAATCCTACAGAGCCAGCAGTCTGATCACAACAGCAGGGAGTCTGGAAAGCCAGTGTGTCCAGACTCCCAGAATCCCCTGGGGGTGAATGTAGTCAGTTCTCTCTGGTGCTTGGCCCTGGGTTGCCTAAGCCCAAAGTCACCCACTCTGAAACCCACTAACCACGCTACACGATGGTGAGAAAACAGTCCTTAAAGGTTTCCCAAGGATTTCCTAGACTCTCTCATTCCAAGATGTCCTAATACCCTAAGCTGGCAAGCTGGCAAGGACACAGAGGAACCAGCTGTCCAGACTCTCATTGTCACAAAAGTCACCAATACCCACAGGGAGAAACAACCACTCCATACTTCGGAGCCACTGGGCACAGCCACACACAAACCCAAATCTTGTCACCTCCCTCTTTCCATCAGACAACCTCACACAGGGGCCACTGAGGCTGAAGACAGCTGCAACACGTCTCACCCCAAAGCCTCGATCCAGTGTCCTCGTCACCTACTGGGGGGGAAGAACGAGCTGCCCAGGAGCCTGAACTCCCAACACCAGCAGCCGCTGGGGAGCACTGCGGCCTGCTCGCCAGCGCCAGCGCCAGTGCCAGAGCCAGTGCCCGCCGCCACACAGCAGCCTTACCTCTCCTTTTGTGTGATCTTCAGTTTTTTTTCCAATCGTCTGTCTATTTCCTAGAGGAAAAAAATGTATATAAAAGTGGAAAAAAATCTCTCTCAAATAAAACCTTAAGTCTTTATTTTTCCAAGCTAAGGGCAGTGTCTTCTCTCCAGGCAGGGACTTGGCTGTGTCCATCAACTAGACCCGAGGGTGGGGGCCGGCTGGCTCCCTGGGAAGGTCCGTCTCCCTTAGCCCTGAGCACAGCAATGGGTCTGACCGCCTCATTAGATGGGGTTTCTGTTTCGGCCGGTCTATTATCTTCTTCAGTCACTCCAACCACTCCAACTTCCTCAACACGCAGCTATCCAAGCCGTCTCCCCACTCCAGCACTCGAAGGGCATCTGAGCTCTGCCTCCCCATCCCTCAGTCTACCCTTCCTGGTTTGCACTAGAACAGGACCGAGCTGTCAGTGCCTGGCCCACCTGTCTGCAGCATCCTCAGGGGCCTGGGCTACCTCCTCCTCCTTCTGCCCCTCCTCCTCCTTCTCCTCGCTGAGCCCACCAGAGCGCCTGCCCCCTGGTGGCTGACTCTCCCTTTGACGTCTCCTCCCAGCCTCGCCAGTTCCTAATCTAGTTTGTAGCCACACCAGCATTCTGTGGCCAGCACTTAGGGAAAGAGTAAAGAGAAGGCTGCTGTTTGTCTCCAAAGTGACCCACGGAATCTGAAGGTAACTCAGAGGGAAGAGTTCTCACTAGAGCTGATTGTCAGACAGTCACTATTGTAGAAAAAGTTAGGAAAAGAGCCTGGGGAAGAGCAGGTGGGACTGTCATCAGTACATTTAGGAGCTCAACTCCTGTTCACCTCAGCAGCCTGGGGCAGCCTCTGCAGCCAGCTAGAACAACTCCGATACCTGCAGGCAGACTGCAGAGCCCTGAAGTCTCCATCTCCAGGCTGTGTCTGTCCCTCCCTCTGGGGACCAGAGCAGCTGTCTCCTGGAGGTGAAGGGCCGGGCACTCAGCACGGCTTCTCTCAAGAGTGGCTCTTAGCCACTGGCTACTTTGCTGGCAGGGGATCTGGCATGGTCAAGACATTTCTGGTTGTGAAGACAGCAGAGGGTGACAGTAGGGGCTGCCCTGGGTGGAAACCAGGCACTGCTAAGTGCCACACACTACAGGGAGAAAATCAGAGTTTAGCAAACAGCTGACCATCATGAAGTGAGCCTGGTGTTTTCTAGCAGGTTCATTTCCCCCTTTCCTAATTTGTCTTCTCTTCCAACAATACAAAACTATGCTGTCTGAAGCTAGTACAAATAAGTACAAATATTGCCACAATATTGTTTCAGGCAACACAGCATACTGTGCTTGGGAGGCACAGCAGCCTCTGGGACACCGGGAAGGCAGGAGAACCTTCCGGCCCAGCTGTGACAGAGCTGTGACCATGAAACAGTCAATGCAGGGGGTGAATACAACAGCAACAATAAGAAAGTAACCAGAACGCTTCTACCAGACAGATTCTACACCAAGCATAGCTCCTGACAGAACTGTGATACAATGTCATTTCAAGGGCAAATCCAATGTCTTCCACTAGCTGGCTTCTGTGTCTGTGTGTGTGCAGGCATGACCTGGTGCCCATCGCCTGGTCCAGAAGGCGTCAGATGCAGCTGGAGTTAGATGTCTGTGAGCTGCCTAATGTGGATGCTGGGATTTGAATTCTTGTCTTCAGGATTGAGCAGAAAGTGCTCTTAAGTGCAGAGCCACCTCTCCAGTCCCAACGTCTTTCTCTACTAAGTTCCCCTGCTGATCCCAGTTTCTCATCTTAACATCTATGAAATGTAAACTTTCAAACAGATTGAAAGTCAGCATCTTGTCCCAACCAAGGTAGGAGCTCAGTTTTATTTGTAGGGACAAACCTGGAGCAACAAAGGGGTAGCAGGCCACTAAAGAACACTGGTCACAGCTAAAGACAGGGACAGGCCACTGCCAAGGCCTGGCTGACAAGCATACTATTTTCAAAAATTCCCAATTCCTGACTTTTACAGGAGATTCTTACTTTCCTATCGCCACAAAGGTCAAAGGACACAGAGAGGCAAGTTGCTCAGATATTCTGATGAACTCTGAGCTGCCTTCTTCTCTAGGGCTACAGGAAAGTCACCTGCCCAGTTCCTGCACTGGACCTGCATGGAACGAAGCCTTCAAGTGCATCTGAGAAGCATCTGTCCTACCCAGTCATGACCAGCAACGCTGCATACTGCATTACTGTCTCTCCAGTCATCCCGAGATGCGGAACTGAGCAGCTCACTGCGAGGCTCTTAGACTTGACCTGGTCACTCTCCAAGCCACATCACTGGCACTGCTACATCAGCCATCCCCGCAGGCAGCGAAGCGGGTGTGGCGGAGGTGTGTGTGTGGGGTGTTTCCTGTCAGGTCACAGACCAAGACACCAAGCTGAGCTCTCTAGTGGAGTAGAGCTGACTGTCTGCAGACTGTTCTGGACAGTGAAAAGGGAGACCACTCTGCAAGCAGCTGGAGAGAGCCCCGCCCACATGTCAGTCAGTCAGTCAGTCCGTCCATCCGTCCGTCTGCCCTGGACACAGCTTTCCAATCTACTTGCTCCCAGGCTCATTGTGAGAAACAGCACAGGTAAACTCTCCCACAGGGTGTACTCCAGGAACAAGCAGGTCTCCTCCAGAGACACAGGCCTATACTGGTGTGTCACACAGGGAAGAATGCTTCCAACAAGGAGCAAAGTCCCTTCCTTCCTGTAGCAGAATGTTCCCTGTCCAATCAATCACTTTGAATATTAGTACAAGAAGACTGTAATTAGACAAGGGAAAGGGAAGCGGAGCTAAGAGTTGTAGAGACGGGGTGACAGGGGAGAAAGGAAGATGGACAGGAGGAAGATGATCCTTAAACAGCCACAGGGAGCTGCAGACATAAGAGGCTGGAATGACTGGGATACCTTGTCTACTCTAGGTGGGCAGCGGGTATCATTCTCAAGGGGCTCTGAAATTATTGCGTGGGCATCTTGTGAGTTGAGATTTTATTGATCTATATATATAAATCTGACTGGTTAATTATAAGTTTCTAGAGTTTTGATTTCCTGAGTTACTGGAATTTAGGATCGCCGAACACAGGGGGTTTATGGCTGAGCAGGTACGGGCAGCACTGAGGCAGGAGAACCGGAGAAGGGAGGACGGCCAACTGGGGCTAGCTAGAAGGAGTGAGACCGACCGCAGGGCGGAGAGGAGCTGGGCCTAGCACGGGAACTAGCTCTTCACCTTTTCATTATTTCCCGCAACACCCACCCACCTTTATTTATTTATTTATTTATTTATTTATTTATTTATTTATTCATTCATTCATTCATTCATTCATTCATTCATTTATTATTTAAATAAGGATGCCCAGAGTCCTGACAGTGTCACCAGCCCCCTGGCTAGGGAGACAAATGAGAATGTGAACACCGCCCAGACAGTGAGGACCGTCTGGGAGGGCTGTGCCTTCTGGAGAGGTCTCTAGTGACAGAAGACAGAGACTGTGCTCTGGAGAGTAGCAAGGATTCCTTTCCTCTGGGTCCAAATCCATGTCAAAGATCAGCTGCCAAACCCAAACACCACATGCCCTACTGCGCTACCACCCAACGCCAAGCATGCCCCTGAGGTCAGTGTGTGGAGGCTGAGGCAGGATGGAATTCTGGCTCTTCCTCGGGGTCCCAATTTCTCTATAGATAAAGCAGAAGGCTTCATAAAGCAGAATGGACCTAGAGGGAATACAGCCTACACAAGGCAACCCAGTCCCACAAGACAAATGAAAAGGATAAAAGCCAGGCTTCCTGGTCTGAGGGCAGAGGTTTGGGCAGGATGGTCCTTTGGGGGTGACTGAGAGTCTGTCCCCCAGGAGAGTGGGAGCACAGCTTCTCTGGCTGTTGATGCTCTTTACCCTCACGATGTATGTGCTTGTAGAGCCCCTGGCACAAAGCTGTGGTGGAAGCCAGGAGCACGATGGGGAAAAGCTCACTCTAGGAGGCCAAGTGTGTGGAAGGGGTGGAAAGGGCTGTTACAGCGCTCCCTGCCGTCCGGAGTGTCCAGGGTCAATTCCCAGACCTACACGACAGGTTCCAGCTGTCCCAGGGGAGGGGATCTAATGTTCTCTTCTGCTCTCCACGGGCACTAGGTGTGCACACAGTGTACAGACACACAAAGACTCCCCTACACATAATAACTGCCTGGGTAGCACACACCTTTAGTTGCAGTCAGAAACAGGTGAGCTAGCCTGGTCTACATGGCAAGTTCCAGGAGAACCAAGGCTAAATACATAGTAAGACTTTATCTTGATAAACAGAGAGATGTTAAGCATACCAGGTACTGCATGCACGTGCTTGTCAAGGTGCGTGTGCACAGGGCAGGGACTGTCTCCAGGATAACTTTCTCCCTTTTCTCCTCCCCCCTACTATGTGGGTTTCATGGCCAGTCACTGGCCAGTGTCAAGCCAAAGCCAAAGCCTTCCCCTGCCAGGCCACCTCACCAGTACCAGTCTACTTTTATGAACCGGTTATAACCTGTGTAGGAACAAGGGAGACAAAAGGGACTGGGGTCTGTGTGAAAGGCAAGGACGATTAGGACCCAAGGTTTACTCCTGTAAAACTGAGAGGTGGCCAGGGCCAGGGCCAGGGCCAGGTGTGGCGGCTCGTGCCTGGAATCCAGCACTGAATAGGCTGAGGGCAGATGGTCATGAGTCACAGGTCAGTCTAGACCATGCGGTGAGTCCGAGGCAAACCTGGGCTACAGAGTGAGACCCTAGGTCAGAAAATAAACCAACAATGAGTTGCAGAGACGGCTCAGTCGAGAAACTGAGGACTTGCGTTCCAGTCCCCTGGGCAGTGCTGCCAGCCTACCCCGAGGCCTGGCATGGATGGAGATGGTCAGATCCTGGGGCTTGCTGGGCAACTAGTCTAGCTGGCACTGTGAGTTCCAGGGTTAGAAACCCTGCCTTACAGAAAACTTAAGATGGAGGCTGTGGACCAGACACAGGGGCATGACATGTAATTACAGTGCTGCGCTTGGGAGGAGGAGAAAGAGTTGCCACAAGTCCCTGGCCAGTCTGGGCTACATGGCCAGACAAAATTAAAACCGGGCTCAAGAGACTGCTTGGTGCTTCAGAGTGCCCGCTGCTCTAGAGGAGGCTGAGTTCTGGTATCCACATCAGGTGGTTCACAAGTGCCTGGAATTCTAACTCCAGGGGATCTGAAGGCCTCTTGTGACCTCTGTAGGCACCTGCATACTGTGTACATACTGGTTACACAGATACACACACATACAAAAATAAAATAAATCTTAAAAAAGAAAAGGAAGAGCTAGGCAGTGATGGGCTACAGAGAAACCTTGTCTCAAAAGGTTAAATATAAATAAATAAATAAATAAATAAATAGGGGCTGGAGAGCAGGTCCTGTGATTAAGAGCACTGACTGCTCCTCCAGGTCGTGGATTCTATTCCCAGCACCCACATGGCAGCTCATGACCGCTACAACTCTAGTCCAATGGGATCCAATCAATGCTCCATCCTGGTGTGCAGACATAAATACAAAACACTCATACATAAAATAAAAAGTATATTGAGGGAAAAAAAACCCCACATACATACAAATCCCCAACACCCCTCTCTACCCTGCCACCAAAAACTAAACAAGCAACCAAAACTGCTACAAGGCGTGGCACTGGGGGAGTTGCTCAGTAAGGGGAGGAGGAGAAGAAGGAGGAAAGACAGATCAGGCTATGAGGGTCTGTCTCGGTGTGAAGAGCAGCGTGGAGACAGCCACAGTGCACCTCAGACGGGAAGCTCAAGAAAGGTCTCGTGGATCATCTAGGGGTGGTGGAGCCTTGAGCAATGGTCAAACCAGCCCCGCTCACAGTGAGTGAGCCCAAATACCCCACTCACTCCACACGGGTTGTCCTTTCTGGGACTTGAACTGCTGTTGCCAGCTCCAGAGTCATGTTCTCCACCCGTCACAGTGTCCAGCCTAGGGGGATGGTGGCTGCCCCAACCCACTGCAGAGTTAACAGGATCCTCTGGGGATCACTGCAGCCACCCTAAGCCTTAAAAGCCCCGAAAGCTGCTTCCGATAAAGCCCTGGCTCTAGATTACAGAGAGTCCCTTTGACTGGTAACTTCTCAGATAACTTCTACCTGTCTGTCACTTTCTGGCTTTCTCTCACTCAAGGAACAATGATCTTGAGCTTCCAAAGTTAGTATGTCCCAGCTGGGTGGCCAGGAAGCACATCTCCAAACTGAACTGTGTGTGGCGAGAGCTGTGAAGAAGAAACAACAGGCCTGGCCTCTGTTGTATCACTTGGCTCACCTTTAAGCCCAGCACTGGAGACGCAGAGGCAGGCAGACCTCTATGTGCTCCAGGCCCACAACAGACATAGGCACCCATGTCCCTGGTTATAGTCAGCAGTGTGAGGTCCCAGCAGAGCTGTGTCCCTGGTCACAGAACCTGATGGTTCCCACACACCTGGGCAGGATTCTGGGTCTTCCTGAGGTCTTCAGTCTCACTCAGGGACAAAGCAAAGGAATTCATAAAAATCAGATGAGTGTGGTGGCTCCCAGCTCTACTCCCAGCACCTGAAAGCCTGAGGCAGGAGGATTACTCTGAATCTGAAGCCAATAACTTCAGAAGGAACAACCCATTTGTAACAGCAAAGCCTGATCTATGACGGGAAAGAATCACAGGCAGGTTGTGGTGTCCTCTAAGGAGCATCTCCAGTGCAGATGCGCGGCACACAGCTCTCCAACAGCGGCAGAGCCCATGCAGACGCCTGTCCTGCGTGCAGTCCGCACTGGCTCAGACTGCCTGGGCTGGCTGTCCCTGCTCACTCTACTTTCTCTGGCAGCCACACCCTTCCGGGAACACCCAAAGTTCTGGCACCTCAGGTTCAAAAATTAAGCAAGTGTCTAAAATAGTCTGAATGATAAATATGGGTATATGTGATTTTGAAGCCTTTCATAAAAAATTACAAAAGCACACCTGGGGCAAAAAAGTCAAACTATCCATGTGCTAAGTTAAAGCACACGACAAAGCCAAAGCTCACTTTAGGGGACAGAGAGGTGCTCTAAGGTGCTGAGTCCACGGGTCTGCTATTTGCCTGTCAGCACAGTTATGGGCAAGCCTGTTTTCCATTCCGTTCCCCACAAGACATCTCTCCCTTCTTTGTTACTCCCAGAGTGAGCGAAACATTCCACTTGAATTAAGTGGGTCACCACAGGGCACAGGATCTGGCCCTGACTCCCTCTGAGGAAGTCTAAGCCTTGGCAGTGCCTCCACTGCTTCCCTGAGGGAGGGAGCTGGGGAGCGTCATCTGTGGAAACCCTGCTGCAGCAGATGCCCTCGGTCCTGGGGCCCAGAGGTGAGCAGGCCGCTGTGCTGGTGGGCAGAGCCAGACAGCGGGAGACACGAGCAAACCACAGACTGTGCTGTGGCATGTGGCCCTGCCGGACTGCAGGACACAAGTATCCGACAGGAGCGAGGAGAAAAGGCACTCAGAGTTGGGCGAGGGGGAAAGCTTAGTAGAGGAGGAGGAGAAGACGCCTCCCAAGGATGGCGAGGATGGTGCCTCAGAGCAAGTTTGCTTAGCTGTGAGGGGAAGGTCCCCCACTAAGGCCCGCTCAGTGCTCAGCTCTCGAGGTGTCTGCTCTGACCCCCGTACTGGGGAGCCCTCTGGACACTCCCCCCTGCTCTAGCTGTGCACCTCTCAAGCTAGGGGTCACACTGAGGTCACTATTAAAAGCCAAATGCACACCAGATTTCCCACTTAATTCAGAATGTGAATTAGTGTAGTTATAATATTCTAATGATTAAAAAATTAAATTTCATTTATTTTATTTTATACATATGAGAACCTACATGCATGTGTCTGGTGCCTGTGGAGGCCAGAAAAGACCCCCTGGAACTGGAGGTTCAGGCTATCATGAGTCCCCACATGGGTGCCGGGAACTGAACCAAGGCTCGCTGCAAGAGCAGCAAGTGCTCTGACCCATGGGTCACGCCTCTAGCTCCAGAGTTAAAAATCTTCAACATGGATTACATAATGGAATGTTATCATTTTTTTATATACTGAGTAAAATTTACATTATTAGGCTGGGTGTGGTAGATGCTCTGTAAGTTTAAGGTCAACCTGGCCTACACAGCAAGTTCTAGGGCTATATGAGGAGCCTGTTGCAAACCCTAAATAAACAAACAGATAAATAAAGTGAATAAATAAATAAATGCCAGGTATGGTGACACACACCTGTAATCCTAGCACTGAGGAGGCAGAGACAGGGGAATCACTGTGAGTTCACAACAAGCCTGGTGTAATGAACAAGTTCCAAGACAGCTAGAAGAATATAAGAGCCTGTTCAAAAAGGGAGGGAGAAAGGGAGGGAGGGAAAGAAGACAGACAGACTGATGTTAACAGCCGTGGCTCACAGTCTAACATTAGTATAGGCCATGGTCCCCCGCAAGGGCAGGGCACTGGTCCCTGAGGGCTGCACAGCAGCCTAGAAGCAGGCAGCACTTCCCTGGCACACAATGCTGGTGTGGGCCCTGCCTGGCCTCAAGCAAGCCTAATCCCACTCAGCCATGGAGCTGGCTCACAGCTGCCGGACTCACAGAGTCGGAATCCTCAATCCCTCAGCCTCCCAGAAGCACCCGGCTGTCCGCGCTTCTTCCTGAAGGACTGTTTCTTGGCCCAGGCTTCTGCAGAGCCTGTCTCTGCCCCCAGAGACTCTTTCTAAGCCTCTGAGCCCTCCCCTAATGGGCAGGTTCCTCTGCTCTCCTGGCCACTGAAGGCTGGAGGCCCCCAAAGTTCAGACCCCTCTGCTACATTCACCTTGACTGTCCTTGCAACTTGCTATGTAGACCAGGCTAGCCTCAAAGAGCTCCACCTGCCTCTGCCTCTCAAATGCTAGGATTAAGGGCTTGTGCTACTTTGGCGGGCTGGCCGGCCTGCCTCTCTTTGTTTGAATGTTTATTTATCTCACACATGTAGAGGTTAGAGGTTCTCACCTACCATCTGCCTCAGTCACCCAGCCTCCCACTGACCCTGGGTTGGTTTCTTTTTGAGACAGGACCTTACCTGTAGGGGAGGCAGATCTCAAACTCACGGAATTCCTCTGCCTCAGCCTCCCCAGTGCAACCGTGCCTGGTTAGAGTAGCTATACATCATGGAGGTCCACAGATTCACACACTGACAACTATCTGGGTGGCAGACAGGCGCTTCCTCCACCATCACGAATGCTCAAGTTTACATGTTTACATGCCACGGCAACAGCTCTTGGTTGGTTCTGCTTTCAAAATACACACTGAACCTTCTTCACAGTAGGGGTTCAAGTCACCGAGACCCTGGCTCCTGCCCTGCAGCCCCACCTATATCCCCTCAGCAGACAGAGTGAGACTTAAAACTGACCCTGGCTTCCTGCTGCAAGGTAGTAGTACCACCTAAGGTCTCCACCAATTCTGGAGCCCCAGTGCCTTTGACCTCATGGGCCACTTTCCTTCCCCCATTTAGCTGCCACATCAGCTCCACTGTTCCTCAGACAAACACAGTTCTGCCCCAGCCTCAAGGCCTCCATCCATCCTCAGCCTGGAATGTCCGCAGGGCACAACTATTTCTATCCTCAAGTCTCATCTTTTATTTTGTCCTGGTATTTTTGGTTTTGGTTATTTGAGAGAGTCTCTACATAGCCCTGGCTGTCCTGGAACTCGTTATGTAGATCAGGCTCTCTGGAACTCACAGCACCCCTTCTGCCCCAGCCTCTCCAAACCGGAGTTTCCAGTGTCTCGGCAGCACAGCACAGCACAGCAGCCCTGTTACCTTTGCCCTCAGACCCAGCCTTGTAAAACGTACTCTGCCCCCGTTGTTCATGCTTCCTGGGCCTCTAACTCCACTTGCCTTTCTCTGTCAAGTGCACATATAAAACATGTGCGAAGATCTCACCAAGAGAGCTAGCTCTGTGAGCAGACCCTTCCCACTTGGCCCAGGAGCCGACAAACAATGCCCACACAGCAACCTGCTAACCGGCCGTGTGGAGCAGTTCTGGAGCGGTCCCAGTTTTACAGATGGAAGAGAACCAACTCTAAGAGGTTATGTCACAATACAGTTCCAGTGTGGACTGGAGCCAGGATCAACTGGATTTGTCAGTGATTACACACTTTCAAACTGGAGCTAAGGGGAGCTGGGGTGCAGCTCAGAGGCAGAGGTGAGATAGACCTGGGACTGTGCTACCCCTCAGCTGCGCGTGTGGACTGCGTGTAGTATTCCTCGGTGGGAGAGCAGGCTCTGCAGTCTCTAGTGTGGCACATCCTCTGGCTACCATCTCCAATCCCTGCCGCAGCCATAGGTGCACACGCAAGCGCCAGCTTGACAAAGGACACACAACCAGTGAAGGAACCAACCGGCTCCTCCACCAGGCAGGTTCCAGTGAACCCAGGTTTCTTAAGAAAAGGCAGGATGACTTCACAGCCAGCCAGGCAGTGACAAAAGGCAAAAAAGCTCCTAGGCAGAAACCAGGCCCAGCAACTTAAAAGGACGCTGGCAGAGAGGGCTTCAGAAACGGCAATCTGCAGCCCGACAGACACAATGGAATGTTTGCCTTCGGACACTTCATCGCTAGGGTGGGAGGGAATCCATGCAGGGCAAATAAAACAGGGCAAAGTCTCTAGCACTCTGCGCTGTGGGTTTGGGTTTCACACAGCACCGAGCAACTGTACTTTAGTCCTCAGAAACAGAGAACAAGAGAGCCCTGGACAGTCTCGGGCCTGTGAGTCCTCGGGGTCTGGAGAGCAGTGACTTTGACACCCAAACACAGCATAGCCCTCACCCCAGCCTTCACTCCCCAGTCTCCAGGCCAAACCTACCAATTCAGGGTTACAAATGCGAACCAAGCAGAGAAGGCAGGCAGGAAGCTAGCTGCCCCAAATCAGACCTGGCGTGAACCCACAGGCTAAGTGGCTTCTGTGGCCACACTGGGAGAAAAGTGAGAAGCCCGTTCTTCCTAAAGGACGCATCTCCACCTCTCCCACAGGCTGTCGGGTGGGTGGACTTTGGAAGACGAATCAAGTTACTATCCCAACACCTCCAATTTTACTTGCACACCCAAGGGTGCTCTTACCAAGTACAGTTTAGAATCACTCGGTGGCATTCAGCAGGTAGAAGAGAACACAAATAGGCCACAAGACACACAGAAGGTGCTCCAGAAGGGAGCACCCAGCACCCACGTGAAGGCACTCCAGAAGGGAGCACCCGGGACCCACGTGAAGGCACTCAAACCTAACCCCAAGCAAAGATTTGTCTCTCTCTTTTCCACCTGGTCAAGTGTTAAAATGGTATTTCAAGCCAGCTGAAGGCAGGCTGAGGCAGAAGGCTGACAAGGTCCAGACCCACCTGGGCTACACAGTGAGACCTAAAGGAATGGTTTAAGATCTCATGCAGCCAGCACCTGCATCTCTGGCAGTCAGTGCTGTGGGGGTTAAAGTGGGCTTCCCAGCACTGGCCTCAGGTCCTGAGCCGCTCACCCCAGTTAGGAAGCAGGTCAGGCCCAGGTGAGAACTTCAAAGAACTTCAAAGACAGAAGGGAGAAGCACCTCACCAGTTAATTACCCAGTTGGTAACAGTGAGCATTAAGGTACACTCAAGACTGTAGTGAGCTAGTCCACTGTCTCTGACTGACTGTAGTGAGTTCGCTCCACTCAGAGCTCTTCCAGAAAAGGGTGGTAGTGCCTGTTCACCCTCGAGCCATGCAAACAGGTAACAGGAGCAGGACGGGCAGTGGAGGATCTGCCATGCTCTGTGCGCTGAGCCTGGTCTGACTCTCAGGGTCCATAAAGAACACAAGTCTGACCTCCACGGACTGGCATATAACTCACCCCAGCATCAAGGCTTCCACTGCCCACAGTTACCACCCTTTGGGGAGCAGAATGGCTTACTTCCTGCGTACAGAGGGGACATCTCAGCCCCAGGGACAAGATAATGTGCACACAAGCCACTGATGGGATTTGTTCCCTATTTCTGTGGCGTTTGGTTTCTTTTTTTGTTGTTGTTTTTTTGTTTGGTTTTTTTTTCTAGACAGGGTTTCTCTGTGTAGCCCTGGCTGTCCTGGAACTCACTCTGTAAACCAGGCTGGCCTCGAACTCAGAAATCCTCCTGTCTCTGCCTCCCAGAGTGCTGGTATTAGAAGCGTGCACGACCACCACCACCCGGCGGCATTCGGTTTCTTAATGTATGGAGTCAACATCCTGCAAGAACAGATGTTAGGATGCTGTGTGTCAACTATTTTTGTGATGACATCTCCGGGGTTGCTAACAGCTTCTGCCCACACGCCAGGTGGTACTCTTCCCGAGCCCAGCCCCCACCCCACGGCACTACCCAAGAACAACAGCGGGGGCTTTAGCTGGAAGCTCAGTGGTACTTACATTCCAAGTTCAAGCCCTCAAACTACAAGAAGAAAGAATAAATTAGTTTTTAATAAGTTTTGTACTTTGGACACAGCCAGGTAAAGCATCTAAACTCAATCTCTTCCTAGGAAACCAACACATAGTGTCAGTCTTCACAGGAGAAAAGTAACCCACACCTGTGAGGGGAGCATTCGGAAGACACTGCTCTGTGGAGGGCGGCTACCTGCATCAGCAAGGACTGCTGCTCACAGAGACCGGATGTCCTCCAGAGGAGGGACTATTAGAGGGCTGGGTCACTACATCTCCACAATAGCGGCTTTCTCTTGCAGGATCTCACCCACAGCTTTTCTCCTGCAGAAGGCAAAGCCCACGGCAACCATGGAGCTCGCTCAAGTGCCCAGAGCATGGCCAAGAACAGGCCCCAGGCAGCCCCAGGGAAAGGGACTGGGAGTCGCGGCCAAAAAGCTCATTATCCGCCTTTCTCAGAAGCCAGGGGGAAGCAGACCTCCTTCCAGGTCAGGTTCAGCCAACTCACAGCCACCATGCCTCAATCGCTAAAAGCTCTGCAAAAAAGCCCCTTCAGAGAACACTGCAGGTCCCAGGACTCAGGCTTCCCGAAAAGATGATTAGTCTGAGGCCTTCAGGCTTGGCAGGGCTGGGCGCCCAGACTAACTCAGCTATTGTCTTGTGCCTACTCCACAGTCAACTGCACACATTCCAAAACGACAACAGAATGAAACAAAGCACCTTGTGGAATACAGCCGCTCCTCCAAAGAAAAGGGACAGATTTAATCTCTTAACTGAAAATCCAACTGCGTCTCTTGCCTCTGCAGAAAAGGAGGGCGGAGGCAGGGAGACAGCTATTTAAAGCTTTCCACTGCTTTAAGGACAAAGTTGCAGCTCCCAGAAGCAAGTTCAAAGCCCCCACAGACCTCTCTGGCTCCATGTTTTTCCACTGAGTCCTGCCAACCTCAGCGTCTCCGGCCAGGAGGAAATGCTTGCAGTGCGGAGCACCCGCCCCCCTCGCCTCATCTATGTGTGCACTGGCCACACCGCCACCTGCCCAGCTCCCAGACAACGCGGCTCCGCTCGGCTCAGCTTTCAAATCTTCTTTTATTGTTCCTCTTTTGCCCGAGACAGTCTCCCCACGTTGCCCAGGCTGGCTCCGACTCCTGACCCTCTTCCCTCAGCGTCCTGAGCTTGGGATTTCAGGTGTGCACCACTAATCCTGACTCTCGGTCGTTCAAGGCTTGTGTGGACATAATCTCCTCCATGAGACCTCTGGCCTGGCACGGCACCCACTTGTTCACCTTCTACACAGTGTTGCTGCTCCTCTGATGCTGGAAAAGTGCCCCAGTGCCTGGCACACAACTGATACAATGTCTAAGGCCGCTTTCTCACTGGGCCAAGCATCACGGACCGGCAATGTGTGGGTGAGTGGCTCACGCGAGTGGAAAGCAAACATACGTATGGATTCTCAGCCCAGAAGACTAGTTACCTAGTTCCCCTCTAACCTGCGCAGGACATTCTCTTGGGCGTGGCAATGAGCTCAGTAGCAGATCTCTTGCCTGGCACAATGGAGACCCCGGGTTTCATTCTTGGTCCGGGCACTGTATAAGGGGGTGGCGGGACTGATATGGAGGCACCCGGCTATGATCCTGGAGGCAAGAGGATCTGAGTTCAAGGTCAGCCTGGGCTTCAGAAAGACCCTGCCTTTAAAAAGCTTAAGGGCGGTAGTGCTGACCTAGTTCAATCCTGGGAACCCCAGTGGGGGAGGGGAGCCAACTCCTCCAAGCTGTTCTCTCCTCCCCACATACAAATTCCCTAAACACACACACAACAAATGTGAGAAAAAAATACATGTTCTTCCCACTAGCTGTGTAATTGGAGAGAGAGAAAAAAAAGGCAAAGGAAACTCTAGGGAAAGGTTGAAGTGCTTTTTAGCCGCCAGCCTAGCTCCACTGTCACACACACACAACCCTTTTCTAGCTGAGGTGCTTCATCAACAAGAGAAGATAGGCCACTTTCCATGTATTTCTTTTGTCCAAACAAGCGGCGTGTATAACTAACTACCTTCAAAGAATCAGAACCAAAGCTGAATATGGTGGTTCACACCTTTAATCTCAGCAAAGCAGGTGGGTCTCTGAGTTTGAGGTCACCCTGGTCTACAGAGTGAGTTCCAGGACAGTCAGGGTGCTACACAGAGAAATCCCTCCTTGGAAAAACCAACCGCTGATCTACTTTCTGGGGCAGGAGGATGTCTTCCAATTACAAACTGCTCTCACTACCATCTGAGACTTGCTGAAGATGGAGGCCACAGGTCAAAGTTGGAAGCAGGATGGAAGAGTCACCTCAGGTAGTGCCTATGGCGCATGGCCCCAGGTCTGATCCTCAGGGCACTCCCTAGCAACAGGCCAGAAGCAACGGTGACTCAGTTTCCACATCCCCACCAGGCACGTGTTAAACGAAGCACGTCTTGGTGAAAGGTCAGCTGTGCTCTCTGAACTGTGTTTAGAGTGTGGCTGTAACCTCTCTGAAGGAAATGTGCAGAGGTGCGACTGTCCATGAGGGAAGCAGTCACAGATAAGCAGCAGTCTGGTTAAAAAACCACCTGAGGTGATCCTTCAGCCGGCCCTTCCATCGGGGAGCACCAGACTCTGCCCTGGGGACTCTGAAGACACTTAAGGGAGATGACGTCAGATCCTGAGCCAACTCTGAGGTGCTGAAGGGCAGGGATCCCCTGGATCTGCAGACTCAGTCTGCACACTCTCACAACCAGCCAGCTCCCAGCCACCCATCTCTCTGCTTCCACCCACGGTTTCTTCTGCTCGCTTGCTTGTTTAGGTCTTTCTTTTTTGGAGGTGAGGTACATTCAAAACTCACTCATTCCGGGAAGGGAGGCAGGGTAATGTAAAGCCAAGAATGTCACACCAGCAACCACCCGCACCTCAAAGCCACGGAGTCAACCGACCTGGTGCAGTGTGTGAGCACGCCGCACCCTCTCTGTCCTCCCCTTCATGTTAGACATGTTGGCAAGACTCAGGGGAATGAAGTTCCTGACAGCTTTGAGAGAGCAGGCCTGGAGATGGCGACAGTGCCAGCATCTGGGAGGTGGAGTCTGAGCACTCTGCATTGAGGGCCAGCCTGAGCTACAGCGTATAGCCTGACATCCACAAGCAGCACATCTTCAAATAAAGACCCAAAGCCAGGGACCTGGGAGGCAGAGGCGGAGGGAGGCTGTCTTAAGAGTCTAAGGAGAACCAAGCCTACACAGTGACTGTGTCGCCAGCCAGAGCTACAGTAAGACCTTATGTGGTGGTTTGAATGACAGTAGCTCCCACAGACACTAACCTGTGAAAGCTTGGTCTGCAGTGTGTGAGACTCTCTAGGCATTGCCTTGGTCAGAGGGCGTCCCTTCTCAATGAAAGGACAGTAACTACGGGTCTCTGTTTCCAAACAAACAAACAAATTAAAGCAAACATACTAAGAATGTAGGGCAGCACCCGGAGAGATGGCTCAGGGGTAGAGAAGCGCCCACTGCTCTTGCAGAAGACAAGCAGTTCCTTCCCGGCACCGCCATCGAATGGCTGGTGATGGCCTGGAAGCCCAGCTACTGGGACGCCGATGGCTTCTGGCACCCTCAAGCACCCACATGTCCATGGGAAGAGAATGCACACCCTCACTTTCTCTGGGAGTAGTTGCACATGCTTCCAATCCCAACACTCCCCTCAGGAAGCCGAGGCAGGCAGAGCTCTGTCATTTCCAGACCAGCTGGTCTACAGAGCAAATTCCAGGACAGCCAGGACTGCACAAAATCTGTAAAAACCAGGGTTTTGAAACGCCATCTTTTCAAAATAAATAAAATAATAAAATAAATAAAAACCAGGGAAAAAAAACCTGTTTCCCCCCTTTCCTATTTTTTTAAATACAGGAGGTGAGACAAGAGATGTCTGAATAGCACTCCTCCTAGTGGCAGACCATAAATGCCTCTACCGGATATTTCGCACACTTCCTAACAGGCAGTACACATTCAAAAATATTGGTGGAATGAATCGATACCTAAACGACACCAGTTACTCACTACAAAAAAAAAAAAAATCTTATTTGTTGAGCATGGTGGAGCATGCCTTTAATCCTAGCACTCCGAAGGCAGAGGTAGGCAGACCTTTGTGATTTCGAGGCCAGCCTGGTCTACCTGGTGAATTCTAGGATAGCCAGGGCTATTATAGAGAGACCTTGTCCCCAAAACTACTAAAACCAAAACAAGCACTTACTTTGTTGATTCAAAGGAAATGCACCTTAAATCTCTACTAAATCATCTCTGAACCAAGCACTCCTTCAAATGCTCCTTAATGCTAAGAAGGAAAGCATCACCAATCTTTCGAGAAATGCTGAACTAGCGGAAAAAACTTCGAGGCCAAGTTTCAACATTCCTGTGAAGATACACCACCACTGCTGCGCTGGTTAGAAGCGCTAGGGGCAGACAGCCCCGGCTCCTCCTCCAGCCTGGTCGATGTGACTCCCCACACATAAGCTTTTGAGGTGAATGTCACCCGAGCCTAGCCCAGCTCAGCCCGGGCGCGGACACATGGTCACCAAAGAGACATTTCCGTCTCCACGAGGGTTAGCGTTGAACCTCAAACTCTGAAATTACCACGATAATCACGAACCTAATAGACGAATCCCTACTTGGGATAATTTTTTCCTTTTCCTATAACTTTTGGAGGCAAGCAAAAACTCCCAAATCATACCGATCGGTAATCTCCCCTTCTCGCAGGCGTGAGGCTATCTTACAAATCACACCCTCTTCTTCCCTTCCCTTCCCTCCACCCAGACGAACGTAGTCCGAGATCCTCCCCACTTCGCAGATCTTTGGGTGGGTCCCGGGGAAGAGCGGATGCTTTGCAGAGTTTAGGGGAGCTCTGCTGAGATCCCCGGGAGACTCGGAGTAAAACTGAAAGAGGAAAAGAGAAAGGAAGAGGGAAAACCCAGGTTCGCTCACCGCGGCGGAAGGCGCACAGCGGCGGGGGATTTCGGCCCAGCGCCCAGTGGTCCCAGAGGACACATGGTTGCTTGCTCCCCGCAGTCTCGGGGCCTCCTCTCGCTCTTCCTCCGAGCTAGGCTCGCTGCCCGAGCCCCTCCCTCACCAGACAGAGCACAAGAACTTTAAAATGGTTCCTAGGGCGCGGGGGACCGGAGAGAGTTGCCCCGGGGTAGAAGGTGGGGCGCTCTGAGCGACGCGCACACCGCTGGGCGGAGAGGCACCGGCAAAGGTGGAAGGAGAAATGGAACGCGGCCCCTTTAAGAGGCCTTCATGGCGCTCCGGGACCGGGGGCCTCTCTTCCACCTCCGGCCCGGTGTGGGAGACCCTTCCTTGGGGAAAACTATCCCCAGACCCACTCCCAGGAGGCTTCCCTCACGCCAGGTCCGCCCGGCCCTGCCGCGGGGCGGCAGCTCCTCCTTACCCCGCTGTCTGCCGCCTCCTCCCAGCTCTCAGCGACCTCCTCATCTTCCATCTTACTCGCCGCTTTCCCTCCTCCCCCAACCCCTCCCCGCGCCTGCGCCTTGAAGCGCGCCTGGGTCGCGGGCGGAGGCACGCAGGGCTTTCCTCAATGGACCACGCCCCCTCACCCAGCCCGGAAGAGGCTCCAGGCCAGGTCCTCAACTAGCCTGGTCTGCCATCTTGGATGAGGGCAGAGAAGTCAAATAGACCTCCATCTTTCTTGAGGTCAACACGCTCGCTGGTTTACTGAATGAGCGTTCAAGTGACATCACCTGCTCCAGTTCGGGAACTGTGTAGTTTGGAACCATCTTTTCTTAGTGCAGGCAATAATTGAAAATTCATTTTTTTTCAAAATTTGAATCTCAAAAGAAAAAAGGTGAGTCTTTTTTCTAAGCTACAAGTTATGTACAAGTTATGTGTTTATTCTACAACATTCTTGAAATATTTCTATACTTCAAGAAAGGATTAAAAAGTATCTCTTAGGCTGGAGAGATGGCTCAGTGGTTAAGAACACTGACTGCTCTTCTGAAGGTCCTGAGTTCAATTCCCAGCAACCACATGGTGGTTCACAACCATCCATAATGAGATCTGACGCCCTCTTCTGGTGTGTCTGAAAACAGCTACAGCGTACTTACATATAATAAATATTTTTTCAAAAAGTATCTCTCATACATAAAAAATTGTTTAACACAATTTTTTTCCTCATAGAACGGTATTCTAGGGGCTGGAGAGATGGCTCAGCCTTTAAGAGTACTGGCCACAAGCCAGGCAGTGGTGGTGCACGCCTATAATCCCAGCACTCTAGGAGGCAGAGACAGGCAGATTTCTGAGTTCGAGGCCAGCCTGGTCTACAGAGTGAGTTCCAGGATAGCCAGGGCTACACAGAGAAACCCTGTCTCGAAAAAACCAAATCCAAAAAACCGAAAAAAAAAAAAAAAAGCAAAAGTACTGGCTGCTCTTGCAGAGGATCCAGGGTCAGTTCACATCCATCTACTAACTTTGGTTCCAGGGGACAGGATGTCCTCATCTGGCCTCCGTAGGTACCAAGCATGCATATGGCACGCAGGCATACAGACAGACAAAACATGGCCAAGGACTTTAATTCTAGCACTGGGAAGACAGAGACAGGTGAATCTCTGTGAGTTCAAGCAAGGCCAGCCTTGTTTACATAATGAGTTCCAAACTAGCGTAGGCTACATAGTGAGACCCCCGTCTCAAAGTAAATAAATAAAAATCTCAAAAAAACTGAAAAAAAAAAAAACTAAACACCCAGCATTTCACTTATCCGACATGGCTTTATGTTCATTGTGTTGAAATTTTTAGTTAGTTTCTCTAGGATCATGGTATGTCCTCAAATGGTGTTAATCAAGACTGACCAGTGTGGTGAAACCCTTGATCAAAGAAGAACGATAAAGCGGCAACAAGAAAAGACTGGGGAAAAAAAAACCCAACAGCTGAAGACTGTGAAAAGCAATCTTTATTGAAGCAGGCCTACCTGGGCAGTGCTGGCACATGCCTTTCACCCAGCACTCAGGAGGCAGATGCAGGGGGATCTCTGTGAGTTCCAGACCAGCCTGGTTTACAGAGTGAGTTCTAGGCCACCAGGGCTAGAGAGAGAGAAACTGTCTCAAAAAACTAAACCAAAAGGAAACAAAGCAACAGCCACCCTCCTCCCACCCCTCGCCACCTTACTACACTGAAGAGTCACAACCTTCCTTAAAACCCTTAAGGGGTTTTAAATCTTAAGGGGGTGGGAGCAGGGCTGGTGGAGGTGCCTTTCCTGTCTGTCTCACCTCTCTAATCCTGTCCCCCCAAAACAGGAAACAGAGGTCATGTGTTTTAATTTCAGGGACACGATCCTTGTAGTTAGCTCTATTAAAAACATGCTGTTGAAGTCGGGCAGTGGTGGTGCACGCCTGTAATCCCAGCACTTGGGAGGCAGAGGCAGGTGGAATTCTGAGTTTGAGGCCAGCCTGGTCTACTGAGTGAGTTCCAGGACAGCCAGGGCTACACAGAGAAACCCTGTCTCAAAAAACAAAAAACAAAAAACAAACAAACAAAAAAAAACAAAAAAACCCGAAAACAAACAAAACAAAAAAAGCAAACAAACAAAAAAGATGTTTCTGATTCCCCACCACCACCACTCAGCTACTGGAGGGTTTCACTATGTATTCCTGGCTGTGCTAGAATTCACTCTGTAGACCAGGTTAGCCTGACTCCAACTCACAAGGATCCATCTGCCTCTGTGTGCCGAGTCCTGAGAATGAATGTGTGAGCCCAGTTGGGATTCCAGTTCATGTAATCAGGGTTCTTGTTATTGACAAAAACATTGGACTATCTCACTGTCTTCAAGAATAAAGGATGTCAGGCTGGAGAGATGGTGGTTAAGAGCACCAACTGCTTGTCCAGAGGTCCTGAGTTCAAATCCCAGCAAGCACATGGTGGCTCACAACCATCTGTAATGGGATCTGATGCCCTCTTCTGGTGTGTGTGAAGAGAGCAATGGTGTACTCATGTACATAAAATAAATAGATCTTTAAAAAAAAAGAAAAGAAAGGCTGTCATATTGCCCATCACTGGGGACTATTTGTGATAGTCTTCTGTGAATTCATTTTTTAAGTGCGTGCATGTGTGCATGTGTGCGTGTGTACCTGTGTGTCTGTGTATTGAGGCAGGGTGTCTTACTTGGACCCTGGGCTAGACCCTTCAGCTAATTGTGGATGCCTTTTCCAACTCTCAGGCAGGCTCAGGGGTTCCAGGCATGCCCTCACTGGAGCTGGTGGTGCTGGTGGAGCTGGTGATGCGAACCCCAGTATTCATGTCTACACAGCAAGTGCTTTATAGGGTACATTTGAATACATTTTTTTGAAGCAAATTCTCCCGCGTCTTGGAAACAGTGACGTGAATGAAACTCTCTTACACCAACTATAATGGCCAACATTTCGGAGGAACGGACAAGTTTTCAGCCTTGTAGTTACAGAGTACGGTCAGCAGAGGGAGACAGTTTCTTATAATTCCTCTGTGGCAGACAACCCTAAAGGCGGGACGATCTTTAGCTGTGATTTTCAAGAGAATCAGGAAGACATAAATCTTGGGAACAATGTGAGGATGCTGCAAAAATAATAACTTTTGTTCCACTTAAGTCGGCAACCAAGAGGCTAGCAACCCCTTGAGACCTTGGGCAAGTCCTTTCTTCACTCGGACTGTTTTGTACAAGAGGAGGGCATGGGACAAAAAACTTCACAGTTCAGACTGCAGGGCAGTTTTGTTTTTCAAGGGGAAGCCCCAAAAGTTGAGATCGTGGCAAGATTCACGTATTGGCAGAGACCCTAAAACACGTGTTTCTGTTTCTGGCGAAACGTCCTTAGCCACGGTTCATGCTTGGCTTTCACTAGGAAATCGCCTTCAAACCAGGCGTGGTAGGAACGCAATCACGAAGAGCGCTTAGCAGGGAGACTGCCTTTGACACAAGCTGAGGATGTACGCAGATAAGATTTGAGTGGTGGGCACAGGAACCCGTCCGTACACATGTGAAAAGAAAACGAAACAAACGAACAAAACATCTAAATGCTGGGCTGTATGTGGTTTTCTTTTTTTCCTTTTTTTGGTTTTTCGAGACAGGGTTTCTCTGTGTGGCCCTGGCTGACCTGGAACTCACTCTGTAGACCAGGCTGGCCTCGAACTCAGAAATCCACCTGCCTCTGCCTCCCAAGTGCTGGGATCAAAGGCGTGCGCCACCACCGCCCGGCAGTATGTGTTTTTCATTTTCTTTTCTTTTTTTCTCTTTAAGCAAAACAAAAGTTGCCAGGCAGAGCTGCTGCAGGCCTTTAGTCCCAGAACTCAGGAGGCAGAGGCAGGCGGATCTCTGAGTTCCAGGCTAGCCTAGCCAGTTCCAGGACAGTCAGGGCTACACAGAGAGACCCCTTTCTCTTGAAAAATGAAAGAGACAGCCAGGGCTATAAGAGAAACCCTGTCTTGAAAGAAAAAAAAAGAAAGAAAAGAAAGAAAGAAAAATGAGAGAGAGAGAGAGAGAGAGAGAGAGAGGTAAAATTTGAGCGGGACATACTGGCACATGCTTTAAACCCAGTACTCGGGAGGCAGAGGCAGGCAGATATTTGCGAGTGTGAGGCCAGCCTGGTCTACAGGGTGAGTTTCAGGACAGCCAGGGCTACACAGACCCTCTTTCAACAAACAAAACAAAAATGCTGATACAGAATCATCTTAAAATGTATCCATTTTTCCCATTATCACCTGTAAATCTCTGGAAAGATGTCAGGGGGTTTAACAGAAGTTGATTTGGTGTGACCAAAAATATCTGAGGGGCCACTAGGATACTTAAAAAAAAAGATTTATTTAGTTATTTTATGTATATAAGTGCTTTATCTGCATATACACCTGCATCAGATTATATTACAGATGGTTGTGAACCACCATGTGGTTGCTGGGAATTGAACTCAGGACCTCTGGAAAACAGCCAGTGCTTTCTCTCCAGCCACCTGGTTTTTCTTTCTTCCTTTTCTTTTTCTTTTCTTTTCTTTTCCTTTCCTTTCCCTTTCTTTCTTTCTTTCTTTCTTTCTTTCTTTCTTTCTTTCTTTCCCTCCCTCCTTCCTTCCTTCCTTCATTTCTTTTTCTTTCTTTCTGATACTGGGTTTCTCTGAGTAGCCTTGGCTGTCCTGGAACTCACTCTAAAGACTAAGCTGGCCTTGAACTCAGAGATCCCATGTGCCTCTGACTCGAGTGCTGGGATTAAACATGTGTGCAGATTTGAGGATTCTGTACCACTGAACCATGCCCTCAACTCCAATTTATGTTTTATTATACTTCCTGCTGTACTTTTGAATGCTGTATCATGTGCATATATTACCTAACCTAAATAACTAAAACCATAGAATGCTTTCTGTAATTATTTGGACAGACGCCAAGGAAAGCACATTTAAATTACTGGAGCGAACGAACGGAGTGCTATCTTTCATCCTGGTCTCAGCCCTTGCCTCTAGCCCTGTTCGTCAGTATCTGTCCTGGTCTCCATGTGGCCGAGGGGCAAATCTGAACCATTATCATATATTCTCTCCACCGTTAGAGATAAGAGTCAATTTCCCTCCTGATGGTCCAGGTTGCAGGTAACCAAGCCTCCCTTTTGTCAGAACTCTGGCGGAGTTCAAGAGCCTAGGCTTCGAAGCGACAAGACCATCCAGGCTTGAACCCTGTCTGTTTTGGTGAGCTACTTAACCTGGAGAAGACTGTTTCTCCTTTTGTACAATGAGCACAGTGGTGGCACCTGGGTGGCACTGTTGGGTACCTAATAAAAAGCTAAGTTCAAACAGAGCGTATCTACATCTGGGTAACGCATCTGGGTATCTGTGACGGCAGTGTGCCTAGAGTGAGACCAGAGCATCCCTGGATGCTTATGGGCCAGAGAGCCTGGAGGACTCCGAAGGGAACCAAGTAGCCATCTCACCTGAGGTCGAAGGAGGACAGACGGCTGCAGTTGTCCTCTGATTTCTACACACACACACACACAGGTCACGGCACAAGCATGAGTACGCACACACACCCTAGCACTCACTGTAAAAATAAAAACTATCAGAAACTGTGAACTGAGCTTACTAATAATTTGCTTTAATAGCTTTTCTGTGTATTGCAGTTCATATGAACATATGTTTATTGTCTTTCTTGTGAGAGCTCTTTACATATCAGGGACCTTGTTAGTTTTCCTTAAGTCACGAGCTGATGAGGTGGCTCAGTAGGTGAAGGCACTTGCTGCCAATCCCGATGACCTCAGTTCACTCCCTTGGAACCACGTGATGGAAGGAGAGAGCCAACTGCTGTGTACGGGTTGTCCTCTGATCTGATCTCCATCCAGTCCCTCATACACACCTTCAGAAATATAGGTTAAAATTTTTATACACACACACACACACACACACACACACACGCACACGCACACGCGCACGCGCACACGCACACGCACACACACGCATATGCTGTACACATATATATGCATGTGTAATCCCAGCACTTGGGAGGCTGAGGCAGCCTGGTCTACATAAGAAGTATAAGGCTAACCTGTTCTACAGCATAAGAATTCTCATCAAAAACCCTCCAAACGGGCTGCTGGGTAGGATGACAAATACCTTTAATCTCAGCACTTGGGAGGTAGAGGTGAGTGGATCTCTGAGTTGGAGGCTAACTTGGTCTACAAAGAGATCTCCAGGCAAATTAGGACTACACAGTGAGACTCTATCTCAAACAAAAATCCCAGACAAACAAGCAAAAAGACACGGAACATACTCTGGGGCATAGTAGATGTTCACTATATATTTATCTGCTGAACCCCCTCTTAGTTCCCAGATTCCCAGTACATTCTTTTATTCAACAAATATTCAGTGAGTCTCCACTGGGTGCTAATCTGTATGTGATGGATATTAATGATAAAGCTTTTCATAAAAATAAAAGTCCCAGCCATCTTTGAGTTAAGGGTGAAATGGTTCTATATTTGAATGCTAACATGACCTAGCAGTCCCCTCCCCCCAAGTCAGGGTTTCTCTGTGTAGCCCTGGCTCTCCTGGAACTCACTGTGTAGACCTGGTTGGTCTCAAACCCAGAGTTTCACCTTCCTTTGCCTCCTGAGTGCTGGAATTAAAGGTGTGTGTCACTACAGCCCAGAAGCAGCCTTGTTTTAATAATTTTTTTTAGATTGTGTTTTTATTTATGGTTTTGTGTGTGTGTGTGTGTGTGTGTGTGTGCTATGTGGGTGGGTACCCAAAGAGGCCAAATTGGTGTCAGAGCCCCCTGAGCTGGTATTAGACAGCAGTGAGTTACTTATAGGTGCTGACAAATGAATGCAGGTCCTCTAGAGCAGAACAAGCAGATTCTTGCTGTTGAGCTATATCAGCCCAGCTTGGGCTTTTGGAACAAGTTTATAACTTAGATTACAGGGCTGGAGAGATGGTCATGTACTGCTCTTGCAGAAGGACCCAGGTTCGATCCCCAGCACCCACATGGTGGTGGTGGTGTCACATCTGCCTATAATTCCAGTTCCAGGGGATCTGACACCCTCTTCTGGCCTCCAAGGGCACCCACACATGTGGTCCACATAATAAGCTCAGGCACACAGAATATTTACTGTATATATGTTCACAAGTGTTATTGTTTTGAGAATGAAGATCAGACAGGAAACTGTGCAAGTTGGCATTGGCTTTCTCCCTCTATCATATGGGTTCTAGGGATTGAACTCAGGTTTTCAAGGGGCAAGCACCCTTTACCTGCTGAGCCATCTTGCAGGCCAAGACTTCTCTTTTTCTTTGAGACAGGGTCTTACTATGTAGACCAGGCTGGCCTTGAACTCATAAATCTACCTACCTCTGCCTCCCAAGTGCTGGAATTAATGGTCAATTACCATGCCAGGCCAATTTCTTAGATTCTCACATACTCTGTGCCAGAGTTTTTGAGGAACGTTTTGTAGACTGAGTTTCCGCAAAGTAGTTTCAAACTCTTGGATCAAGCAATTCTCGCCCTTAAATCTCCTGCATAGCAGGACTAAAGAAGTGTCATCAAGCCTCGTGGTACTTCTGACTTAGTACTGTGTGTCTCATGGGGTAATGGTATAGGAGGTCTCAGAGGCTTCGATTGCACAAGAGATGGAAGCCCTTGAGCTCTCTGTATCTGACATTTCCTTAAACTACATCTGTAGGGATAGGTTCTAGAAGGTTCTCACCTACACACACAGCTTTCTTTCTTTTCTTTTCTTTTTTCTTTTCTTTCTTTTTTTTTTTTTCGAGACAGAGTTTCTCTGTGTAGCCCTGGCTGTCCTGGAACTCACTCTGTAGACCAGGCTGGCCTAGAACTCAGAAATCCGCCCGCCTCTGCCTCTCAAGTGCTGGGATTACAGGCGTGCGCCACCACCACCCGGCACACACAGCTTTCTTGAGATTTTGTAGGAGCAGGACCCCAAATCCTTGGTGATGGCTACCGTGGGAAAACACACAGGCCTGTTTCCTCCCAGGCTCTGCTCTACATGGGGCGCTTTGAGACTGGGTTTCCTCATTAAAAAAAAAAGAAAGGTGGTAGCAATATAGCTGGGGCTACAGTTTCCAGAGGCAGAAGGCGGTGAGCTTCCTTTCCCTGGCGATATCTAAAAGGCACTTCCGTTCGCCACTGCCCTTTCTCTATGCTCAACCTGTGGGTACCTGGGGGCACAGATGACTTAATCTAAATCCGTAGTCTCAAGCAATCGTTAAAATAGCCCAGCTATTTAATAGACCAGCCGCGCCGATCCCAGACCAGAGTTCTAGAGACCTCCGCTTCCCTTGGCCCTTCTGAATATGGCGCCGCCCAGCGGCCACCGCGCGAAGGCCGGTCGCGCTGACGTGTGTGTGCGCGCGCGCTTCCTCCGCGCCCCGCCCCGGCGCATGCGCATTGCGTGCTGTCTTCTCCCAGTCTGAGCAGCAGCGGCGGCGGTACCAGGGACGGCGGTGGCGGCGGTAGCCGCGACGGCGTTGGAGTGGAGGAAGATGGCGGCTCCGGGCGACCCCGGGTTCCGCCAGCTGTGAAGATCCCCCCAGCCCGAGCACCGCAAGCACCGGCCTGAGGCAGAGCGGCTGTGCTCTGGCCCTGGCCCTGGCTCCTTCGCCACCGTCGCCGGAGACGCGAAACCGAGAGCGCGGAGCGGGCTGGGCCAGGTGAGGCCTGTCCCGGTGTGGGGCCGCGGCCCGGCGCCGACGCCTCCTGCGCTGGATGCCTGGGGACCCCTGGGGCACCCCGAGTCCGGCGCGGGGCCCTGTGTCCTGCGCGGGCGTGGGTCTTGGCGGGCCTGGGGGCTTGCTGTCGTCATCCTCGGCTCCCCAAGCTGAGGTGGGGACAGGCGCCCCTTTGCAGCCAGCCCTTGGGGTGGGTGGCAAACCTGTGCTCTCTCTTTAGCAGGGTGGTCCTGGTCCTCATCCGGGCCGGGAGAGGATGCGCGGCCAGGGGGAGAATGGCTTTCGGGGTGTCATGGAACCTCACCCCGCCCCCTGAAACCCTTAAGTCCTCGGTGAAGAGCGGGAGACCGCTGCCCTCCCGAATTGGGGCTGCGGCGAGGGGGGCCCGGCGTCTGGGAAGCTGCAGCTGCAAAGAGATGATTTTTTTTTTTTTTGGAACTGGCTGACGAAATGAAACCCAAGCAGTTCCTTTCCTGACCCCTAGACGTTTGAGTGTTCTCTTAGGAGTGGGAACTGCGGCTCTCCTGGCTGGAGACAGCAGCCCACGTTGTGACTGAGGAAGGCTTGCTTGCCCTGGTGAGAATGGTTTGTGGAGGGTGGCGATGGGTTTGTAAATCAAGAAAACCACCCTTGGGTGGAGATCCTGATAGTTTTCAGCAGAGAAAACTTCAGATGCTGGAGTTGGTTGGAAACCTTTGGAATAAACCAATTTGCTTTGTCTCTTGAGTCCTCCGAGTTTTAATAGGAACATAAAAGCCTCGTTTCATTGCTCAATGGTCAGAAAGGTTTGGACTTTTCTGTGGTAGCGATTTAGATGCAGAACCAGAGACACTATTGGTTTTCTCTTGCCGGAGGCAACAACACGCGACCATTTTTGTTATTTATTTATTTTTCTCGGAACTTTTTTGTTGTTGTTTAAATGGTAGTAATGGAGAGACTTTGGTTTTGTTTCTCTGGGGTAGAGAAGATGTTTGAGGCTGGGTGGCCTGTTCATTGAGCAAGAATGGCTTCACTTGGAATTGTGCTGTTGTGAATTGTTGGGGCCATCTCTTTTGCTTGGACACACCAAACGTCTTTTGTAACACATCGGTTTTGCTTGTGCTTAAGAGTGATGACATCATGGATTTAAAGGGACAAGGGAAATTGGCGAAGAGATACCATCACTTAGAATTCGGTCTGCAGCTCTTAAGCTGGACAGGGATGCCCCTTGTGTCATATTTCTGACAGAGAGTATTCAATTGTCTAGTCTGGTGGGGTGTTCTTTCTGTTATATGTTAATCAGTTTATATCCTGTAGCAGTTTGTTTTAGAAATAAGCCCAATTTAATATAGCGTTCATTCTACATTGAACCGTGAGAGCTTTATGCGCTTTAATGACAAGTATTAAGTTAAAATGACAGTAAGTTCATCCAGTATTAGCTAGTTCTTGGACCATTTTTCCCCTTTCTTAAATCAGTTTTCTTTTTTATAGAAGTGTGTAGACTTCCTTAGTTTTGTAGTTAAAGATGTAAGTTGAACCAAGAGTAGGAAATTGGAGGACCGCTCTGCCTATTAATTTGCTCATAGAGGATCGTGGAATCAGTGGTGGTTTGACACCGTGCTCCTCGCTGTCTGTCTCGCAGCTGTTGTACAGCATCAGGTTTTGGTGGAACTCTGGGACATCATTTACTCCACAGCATTTCAGCTTACCTGACTCAGGTACAAAATGAGAGGGATCTCAGGAAAAACTGCTAAGGATGGCATGTAAAAATCTTTTTG